>NC_091710.1:51825621-52450621 GCF_041296265.1 Equus caballus
AGGGTGAGACCAGAAATCTTGAAAATGTGGCATGCTTTTATCCAGCAGTTGAAACTAATAGGCTGTCTTTTTGTGGTTATGATAACCAGATACTTAAAAGAGTAATTCTGGAAATGACAATAAATACATCTTGGTTAAGAGGGAAAAAAATGTTTAAATCTAAAAGAGCAATGTTTTCCCTGATTAAGTGGTTCTTACTTGGTTTTCTTACGTTTTCAAGTTAACTGCAAATTGGATTTTGTCTATAGGATGTGGGCTATTTAATGACAAATGGGAAGGAGGGTGGGCTTACAAAACTTTGTAGCTGGGCTAACGAATGAATTTCCAACACCGGTTGATTAATCTGAATAAAAAGAAGCCAGGTAAAATTACCAAGCTTCAAAGAGCAGATTTGAAACATTCCTCTGAGGAATACCAACTTCTGAAAACTTCCCCAGATTCCTCCAGCCTTTAGGTATGTGCCACAAGATTTGCACTTCTGCCACATAGACTGTTTGCTCTATGGTTCCTTAGGAACTTGACTGCGTTAGTTTCTTAATGTTTTTCTGGAGGAAAAAGACCAATTAGGAGGTTATTGCAATAGAATGTTCAGGGCTCTTGAGAGTTTTGGCTGGGGCAGTGGCCCTGAGCCGGGAGGAAGGGATCAGGCTGCGAGTTTTCAGAAGCAGAATCAGTTGGCCTTGTTGAGGTGTTAAAGTGTTAAGAATGAACTTCTTCCAATCGAAGGGAGAATTTTGCCTCATTCATAATGTGACCTTTGGCTGTGTATAAGAATCTAGAGATAATTAAGGATGGATGAATACAGTGGTGAGGAAACAACAAAATCATGTTGCTGCCTCAAGTTCTTTTGCATACGCCTCACACAAAACCCCACCTAACTAGAAGTTGTTAGTGATCACTAGTACAAATCTACAAGCAGAAGTTGTAGAACCCAATATGCTTTTGTGTCAATCAGCTTAGGCAGAAAAATCAGGCCACCGAAATGCAATTGTGCATGCAAAATGCACTGAAGCACTTCATCTACCACTCCCACTTTTTATTAAATTCCATTCTGCTGCCTGGGCAGCATCTCCTAGGATCACCTGAGAACAGACCTAACCTCCCACATGGACCTGACATGTTCATGCCTTTTCAGCTGGAGCATACAACTCACCTTGTAACTCTTTCCCATCCACCCATGCCAGTGATCTCGTCTTTGCAATTCCCAAAGTGCTAGTTGCTGAGGCCATGCATCCGTCACTTAATCACATGCTGCCTTACGCCACCTCTGACGCCACTGTCCCTTCTATTTGTTCCTGTTGTGGCCCCACTTGAGTACTCATTTCCTGTGGCCATTGTGGCTTGTCTGCATGCACCACCAGCACCTCATCTCAACGACCTCGTTTTCTCTTGTTGAGGCCTGAGGACTTCCTTGGAAACCACATGTGCTGCATTCACCAGAGGGAACCGGGACAAGTTAAGCCCCTGGAGTCCTCACCCTATTTCTGCCATCATCATTTTGAGCGATTCTGGACAATCGTTTAACCTCTCTTAGTCTCTGTTTCCTCTGGTCTGAAACGAAGGATTGGGCCAGATAATCTCTAAAGTCCTCTGGCTCTAATGGCTCCATGCCCTCCCCTCCAGCCCCATCCTGGACTGGACTAAACTCCGAGGACCACTCGATCATCCCACTGACAACCAGTCCCCAGGCCTGTAGGTGACATCTACAACCCTCCCCTCCCCCCGTCCAAGTCTAAGAACATTGTCAGGGAGTCCAAGCTGGTTAATGAAGAGGTGCCTGCTCTTACTCTGAAGCCGTGGGCTCTTAAGGGCCCGAAGAGGCCTGAGACCTTTGCAGAACCAGCAGCGCCCACATGGCCTGGCCTTCCTGGAGGTGGAACCTAAGTCCTGTTTTCCATATTTGACTGAGATATGGACATAGAGCCCTTAGCCCAGAGGTGTCACAGTGCAGCCCCTCAGTAGATGGAGCTTTGATGATGACAATATGGAATACGACTCTATCTCCCTGTGCCTTGTTCTTGAGTCTCATCCACTCCTGTCTGCTTGACTTTGCCTCGGGCTGTCAGGAGAGGCAGGATGCACTTCTGCAGGGTTGGTCTGGGGATGGTTCTCAGCAACGGTGGCTGAGTCCAGATTGCCAAGGGCAGGAACTGGAAGTGGAGGTGTGGTGGAGGCAGGCTCCAGGCAGTCAGGGCAGGATCCGGGGTCCTGGGAGCTGAGGTCCAAGAACTGCTTCCCTTTCTTCCTGGATCCCAGCTGTGCTCACTGGTGATGGCCTGGGTGTCACAGTTCCCAGCTACAAAGGTCTGCCAGCCAAGGTCCCCACATCCCCATTCTTGATTTACCATGACAGAACCAAGGGAGTGAAAGACAGACCACTCATGTTTAGTGTTTGTCCCTCCTGACACTGTTGTGGGCTCCCCCTAACATACTGTGGAGACTCCTTGGTCTCTGAGCTGCCCAGGGTTGGGGATGTGTACCTCCCACCTCGCCTTTCACTGGCTGACTAGTGTCTTTGTGTAGATTTAGTAAATTTTTTTGATGGGGAGGGAAAGTGGGCTAATTCGGTAATGGGTGAGAAGCCCGGCTCGCTGGCATGGAATGCGAGTGCCTAGTGGGCCACTTTTGGTAAGCAGAGCTGGTGCTGCAGGATGGACTGAACTCCGGGTTAACGTTCCCGATGACTTAAGTCGCATGAACTAAGACCTGATCCCCGTGGCAGCTTCAGAAACACCCAGAGAAATCTTGGGGAGTATGAGTTTCTCTCTGAAATATACTGGTCGATTCCCCAGAGAGCACATCATGTTGTATAGGCCCCCACTCCCCCAATCCTGATACACTCTGGGTATTCACGTCGGCTAAATGAATGAACACATGGTCGTTCTCATCTTCTTCCGAAAGGTCGGTAGTTTTCACACATCATGGATGGTGAAAGACCCAGAAGAACGAATCCTTTAAAGCGCACATGGGGGGCCCTCCTGAATCTCTGGAACTAGAGCCCAGGCACAGCATTTTTGGGGGTGAAAAATAATCTCCTCAGGTGACTCCAATCCACAGCCAGGGTTGAAATCCACTGCACTAGAATCGTGAGAAGAAAGCAAATGATTCCACCGTCTACCTTCTGTCCTTGGCATCCTCCGTAGTCAATCTCCCAACAAATCTCGTTTCACCCTGGATTGACTTTTCATGTGTTCTGCCCCAGCGGCTGCTTTGTCAGATCTTCAAAGGAATCATGCTGCTTACTGCACCTCAGACCGAAGTGATTTGACAGTACAACCAAAGCAATCATAAAACTGTGCTTCCAATTTTATGAGAAATTTGATTATACATGGCACTTACATCTTTGTGATAAAACTCTTTCATGTGCTCAGATAAGAAAGCAGCTAATTTTTGAGCTAACAAGCAACTCGGTACAGCTACACGGTCATTGGTACTGATGGTGGGAGTCTGGTATAGATTTGGCATTGAACTCTCAGCTCGTACAGTGGGATGATTTGCAAGGCACATGGAATCTTCCTGTGTTCAGGCGTGTGTCATAGAAAGGAACATGGTTGCAGGCTGTGCAGCTGGACTCCCTGAAGAATTGCCTGGGGAAATAAACACGGTCAGCACTTGAGAATAGAGAAAGAGAGAAAGATGACATCCACTGTATTTTTCATAGACTCAGAAAGGATTCCTTGTTGAGGAATCAACAAGTTTGAGCCTCCACTGTGGTAACTATTGGAGCCAGCAATGGTGGTTGTCTCATGGGGTTCTGCTGTGGTGAATTTAGATTCAGGGGAGCCCTGAGATAATGGGTAAACTGAGGCCTGAATTACAAACATAGCACAGCACACTCTTCAGACTTCTCAGTTGGTCGTGGGAAATGGGTTTTGTGATCTTTCAGTGTCTATTTGCAGACTACATATTTAATGATGAATATTTGTGTTATTTAGTATTGTCTAGTCATTAAAACTTGCATGGATTAAGATGTTCTTTTTGGGATTCAGTCATGCTAGGATCCATCCTACTGGTTCTCAGAGATTTTCATTTGGAAATCCTACAGGTTCCTCAGATTTACCTAGTGCGTGTTCAGATTCATGTTCATTTTCTAAGCCTCCTTATCCTTCCATCCTCCCTGTTTTCTTGAAGTAAACTATCCCTCTATCCACTTAAAATTTCTATCATCCAAATCAGGCAATCAACAGGTCCTATTGATCCTGCTTCAAATAGACTCTCAAATCTCCCTTCCTCTCCATCCTCGGCATCGCTGCTCTAGCTCAGACTCTCATAATCTTTCAACAGCTTCCTGTGATAACCTCACAGGTCTCTTTGCCTCCAGTCTCGCCCCACCCAAGCTGTCCGCCACCCTCCTAGCTGGATGACCTTCCCCAGACACAAATTTGATCACCCCATTTTCCTGCTTAAAAACTTCTGGCAGCTTTCCAGTGCTTACTAAATTAAGACAAACTGTATTAGCGTGAAACATCCAGCCTTTCACTAACTCATTCTAGTCTCCATTTCTGGCATCACAATCATCCTCTCTGTGTCTCAAACCATACACTGCAGTCTACATGGATGAAACCATGCACTCTAGTCTACATGGATGGAACCATACACTCTAGTCTATATAGAAGGAACCACGCACTCTAGTCTACATAGATGGAACCATACACTTTCATCTACATGGACGGAACCATGCATTCTCACCTAAATAGAAGCAAGCACTCTAGTCTACATAGACGGAACCACACACTCTAGTCTACATAGATGGAACTACATACGCTTATCTACATAGACGGAAACACGCATTCTAATCTACATAGGCAGAACCATACACTCTCTACATAGATAGAACAAGGCACTCTCATCTACATAGACAGAACTACGCTCTCTAGTCTAAATAGAACCATGCACTCTAGTTCCCATAGAACCATGCACTCTAGGCTACATAGACAGATAAATTACCACTTCCTATAAATGCCGTATAGTGACCTCTATATGCCTTCATCAGTGCTGTTTCCTTCTTCCAGAATGGCCTTTCCACCATCTTCCCTCTGTCCAGAAATCTCTTACATGTTTTCCAAGGCTGATTAAGTGCCATCTTCCCTGTCACTCTCCCTCCTCCTTTCCTCTTCATCCCTCAGCCACTTTAATTCCCATCCCCACTGTACTGTAAATACACTTCGATGTGATAGATTCACTTATAGCTATTTATTTCTCTTAGCCTATGATCTCAGATGCAAGGATTGTGTCTATTTTTTGAAATTTCCATGTAAATAGGTGCTGAGTGTGTGTTTGATCAAACTAGGTAACTGGGGGAGAGTTTTATTTATTGAGACAGTACTCAACGAAACTGCAAATAGATCCCTTGGCTTTACTTCCCACTTTTTTTACTTGGAAGTGTTTCCTCACATCTCAATGAATTTCTCTCAAAGACTTATCAGAAAAGCAACAGGCTGTTTTCCAGGGTTGTTACAAATTCAGCCCAATCTCTTAGACATTCGCCAGGTACAGAATGGTACCATAACTCTGAGATTCTGGAATAGTCTTTGGTGAGCCCATTGTACTTAGTAGGACAAGAAAACAGAAAAATTTTTGAAAGACTTTCAAGAAGAGGGCTTGAACTCAAAAAGGGTTTCCCATTAACTGTATTGACCAGGGAATTCAGAGAACTATGACATTTCTTTCTCTGAATATCATGGTTAGCTGAAGACTTATTAAATTTGAAAGCAGTAAATAAGGTGACATGTTTCTTAGTAGGCTGTAGAGTTCCAACTGTGAACCTAAGTAAGATTCTAAACTCCACTTTCCTCACCAAATCCACACAGCTTAGTTTTACTGTGTTAACATAATTCAATTTAGATGGGATATTTAATTCTTTATATGATTTTAATTTTTCTATGATTTTATTTTGGTCTATACTCATGACTTTGAGAATTTCCTCCATTTCAAGAGAAGTGTGCAGCCATTATACTTGTTATTTTTATCCCCACGGGATAACTTATCTTGTTTGGAAGAGGTAGCATTATATTATTCGTTAATTCTAAGTCAGCTCAAAATTAGCATTTTGGCTTGAAAACATTTACATGGTAACAATTAAATGTATTGTGTTGATTTAAATCCTCTCATATTCCCTTTTCCTTCAGAAGCTGTTATTAGTTACCATGGCTTAATTGGTACCTGCTGGCAAGCCATCTCGAGTAGGTGCTCCAAGGAGGAAATTGCGTGCCAGCCTCACTGCAGCGACCACGCAGGGCTGGCACATTCTTGATTTGCAGTTGTGCATCTCTGTGACAACCCATGTTTCCTCCTGCAGAAATTCCTCTGTTACAGAGATTTCCCTGGGGTACGAGGGAGTCAAATGTGGCTGCAAGATGAATGCCAGGCGTTTATTTCACTGGGGAGGATGGGGAGCGGGAGGCAAGGCCCTAGGAACTCAAAGTGACTGATCAATAAAGAGCCTTCCCATCCTCAAGGAAAGAGCTCTGTCACGTATTTGGTCTTCTGGAATCTTAGTTGGAAAGAACAGAGATTTTGGGATCAGACTGATGGAATTTGAATCTCCGTTCCACCACTTAGAAGTGGGTGACCTCAGAAAGTGGCTTAACCCTCAGTGGCAGACATTTCTTACATAATGTTCTACGGTATTAGTCCCAGCCATCTGTGTTGTTAGTCTCTTAAAAAGCAGATGACTTTTTAACCTTGCTGTGAATTACTTTACTCAGGTCATTGATGAAGATGGTCAAGGAACGCAAGTTCTGATTTGGGAATAGAAGTCTGGGCATTATGGGCTGACCTGAGTAGAGTGGCAACTTTAGACTCCACAGAATCCTATTGGGCTACCCAGGAATTGTGGCAGGAGGAGGCTAACAAGGGGACATGAAGTGTGACTGGAAAAGGATGCTGAGTTTGCACTTTGACTGAGTGCCTCTTTATAGGCAGTGTCACTGAGTAAAGTACGTGCTGAAGGCTGCCAGTAAGGTGAGAGGGCCAATGCTCTCCATTCGGCTTATTTTCCCTCCAAATTGTTCCAGTCTTCTTGATCCAAACCTTTCCATATGAGGGAAAGAGGAGAACAGAGGCTTCTCTTGCATCTTCAATCGGGCTCCTCCTCATTTTGTCTGTAGGGTGCCTTCCAGTGCCCCCGGCACAAAGGATTTCCCTGTTTCTCTGACAAATGCTTGTATAAAGCTAGGATGCAGGACTGAGAACACTGTGTATGAAAACACACAGATGCTTACACTATGACTGTCTTTTGTTAGCTTAAACCTTGAAAAGAAAGAATGCAGTGAATGTTTCTCTGAGCTGACATGGAGCTTCTCACCACTATTTTAGGCATCCTGGGCATTGGAAAACTGGATGAAAATTACTAAACAAATGCTCTTCAATGCCTCCACTGCATGCAGAAATAGATATGCAGAGAATAGGGCATGGTCCATGGTTGCCCCAGCACTGCGGCCTCGCAGAGGCTCTGGAACAACAGTCCCCACACTGCCCTTCCCAGGCCCGCATCAGTAGTACCCCTCAGGGAAGCTTCCATTAGCCTCAGAGGCCCAGCTGTGGGAGAGGATGTCCCAGCAGAGGTTGTCCTGGCAAACTTTGCTTCCATGGAGGGCATCGTGCTTTTGCTGGCAACCTTTCCCCAGTTAGAGCTGCACCCTTCCTTGGAATCCTCGGCCTGGGCACAATTCAGTTGCTAGATGAGCCTCATACCTCCGGGAAGGGCATGGAGGGGCAGAAAGAGACTCTGGGGACCCACACTCCAGCCTGAAGAGCACTGTGAAGACTTCCTGGAAGCTGTAGACGTGGGATCCCAAGGTCCACCCCTTTCTCTAGCCGACCTCAGCCTTGTCCTCCACGGCCTGCTCCTGGTCTGACCATTCTATACCTATTATCCACACACTGGGGGCCCCCTATCCCCATAACACTTTCCTCCTCACACGGCTGCAGAAGCCCCGATTCCTCCCCGCACGTGTTTCCTCTGCTTTCCCCTCTTCCCACAGCCACTGTGGCCTGACTCCATTTCTTAATGCCCCCAAGTCTTAATCTCAAGCTGTGTCATCCCGGTGGTCCCCCAAATAGGAGCTTCCCTGACATAGGAAGTGTTTAAGCTAAAATTGAGGCAAGAGGAAGTGGGCTGAGTGAAATGGTTGGTTGCTCCCCATCTTTAGATCCTTGGAGGTTCTACGAGTTGTCCTGTGGGAACTGACTTTCCTCCTTCCTGCTCCAGGAAGTGAGGGCCCTGGCCCAGTATGGCTGTCTTTGTCTGCTTGCTGGCTGGCCGCCCAGCAGGCCAATGGGGCTCCCCTTGCCCTCGTCCTCTTCCTTTTCCCACTCCTTTACAAGGGTGGGACAGAGCTCCAGAGATAAGCGCCCTTCCTTGGGTGGAGACCACAGACCTCCTCCCCAGCGGGGACAGTGTCCATGTCTTTGGAGTAGGTTCTCTATTCCCACACCCACCCCTTGGGCCAGTGGTCAGTTTAGGACCAAAAGTCCAAATGGCCTGGCAAAAAAATATTGAGGAAACAGAGCTTAAAACTAAGTCAGCTGTCCAGGGCCCTGTGGGCTATGTCTTCATTGAAAGAGGTTTAATAAAAATGGATAACCTACAGCAATATCTTCTATTTATGTCAAACATATAACACTTTGATTATGCTGTGGATAATAGTTATAGAATGGTCAGACCAGGAAGCAAGTACCAGCTAAGAGAAGTTTCTGTAGAATTCCAAACACGTGGCTCACAAACTGAGCTAACACGCTAAATTAGGGACCCCTGGCGTTGTAAGATGCGGATGTAAGTGACTTCTTCTGAATTACTTTCACTTCTAGAAGGCGTCCAGAGGTGCTGTCTGTCAACAACGACAGCATCCAGCTGGTCAGAAAGACTCCAAGATTTATAGCAGTGTTCTGTGGTTGCTCTCTAGAACCAAAGAAATAAGAACTCTTGGGAAAAGTCACTGTTCGAGGAGTTGAAAACATTGCCAAAGTTACCATGCAAAACCAAAGAAACTGAAACATTTTTAAAAAGATACAAAGGGATCTGCTTGACGGATGGGAAGAAACAGTTAGGGAAAGTTTCCCTTTTGGAACAGTCGATGGTGAGAGCTGAGGGGAGCCCTGTGCTACCACCTGGGAGGGAGGGTTTCTGGCATCACCTCTGTTGAATTCCAATACAAAATGTGTTTGGTCACTCTTACAAGATCTGAGCAGTCTTCTCAGGTTGTCCAAAGTGAATACCGGAGCTGGGCCACGCCAGGAGCCCCTGTTCCCCAACACAGGGGCCCTGCCATGCGGGGCCATCAGGTCCTCACACCGACATTGCTCAGGCAGCCAGGGGCAGCTGAGTTTTGAGGGGAGGGAGACACAGCTGCTCTTCTGAGGAGACTGCACTGAGAGAAGGATGTAGCCATCTGAATAAAGTCCATTTTTCCTGCCAGAACTACTCCTGAAGCTTTTAAGTTGGGTGTGGATTTTACAAGTATTTGAATAACTAGGGGATGCATCAAATGTTCACAAAGTATAGCTCCAAGGAGGAAAACACAAGGACTCATTCCTTCCACTTCCTTTTCATCCAAGCCTATCAAAATGGCGGCCCCTTGCTTTTCCTCAATAGTCTGATACTATCCTGAGCTCCCATGGAAAATCTCAACAGGCTTCTTGGTTCCTGATTCTAAACTTGCTCTGCTCAATTCAGTTTCCAGCTTTAGCTTTTCATTGGCTTTTGCATTCATTTCTTTTTCTTCACAGATCTAGAAGATTTAAGCATATTTCTGTTCTTTTAGAAGTTACCTTTGAAATTTTTTACACATTCCTAACAATCTAAAGTTGCTGAATATTTTAGCATCCTCCTGAATAATACAAAGATTTTAGGATGCTTTTGCTTCATTGGCCCTGCTCCCAGCTTATGTACCACTGGGCTATTATATTTTGAATCAATCTTGGTTTTTAGTGGTCATAATCACAGATTATGTCACGATTATTATTAATAGGTATTTAAATTTATCCATATGTTTACCATTTTGCTTACTTACCAAGTCTTCTTTCATTCAGACTTTCCTTCTGGAATCATCTCATTCTTACTGAGGTGCATCCTTTAGATGTGACTTTACTGAATTTTTGGGTAGTAAACATTCTGAATTTCTGTCTGTCTGAGAGTGTCTTTATTTCACCTTATTTTGGGGAGTTAATTTCACGAGCCTTGTAATTCCAGGTCTATAGTTCATCTTGCACATTGAAGATACTCTACTTTCTTCTGGTTTCCATTTTTGCTGTTAAGAAGACTGCTGTTTGGGCCGTCCCCGTGGCCGAGTGGTTAAGTTTGCGCACTCCACTGCAGGTGGCCCAGTGTTTCATCAGTTCAAATCCTGGGCGCGGACATGGCACCACTCATCAAGCCACGCTGAGGCGGCATCCCACATGCCACAACTAGAAGGACCCACAACTAAAAATACACAACTATGTACCGGGGGGCTTTGGGGAGAAAAAGGAAAAAAATAAAATCTTTAAAAAAAAGAAAAAAAGAAGACTGCTGTCAGTCTAATTGACAGTGTTTTATAGATAATCTGGTTGCTTTTATAATCGTCTCTTTGTCTTTGATGGTATATAGCATGACTAAGAGGTAGCTATGCATGAATTTATTTTTATTTATTTTGCTTTGTATATTATTGCCCTTCCTCAATTCTGGAAAATTCTTGGCCATTATTTATTAAGTAGTCTGTTAAACATTCTTTGAATAGATCTGTCCTCCAATCATTCTACCATTTTGTTCTGAAACTTGAAATGGATGTACATTGGACTTTTCATTTTATTTTTTCTTAACTTTCATATTTTCTATTTGTTCTTTTGTGATGCATTCTGAGCAATTTCTTTGGATGTATTTTCCAGTTTACTAATTCTCTCTTTTTCTAAAGATTGGCACCTGAGCTAACATCTATTTCCAATCTTCTTTTCTTTTTCTTCTTCTTCTCCCCAAAGCCCCCCAGTACACAGTTGTATATTCTAGTTGCAGGTCCTTCTGGCTCTGCTGTGTGGGACGCTGCCTCAGCATGCTTGATGTGTCATGCTAGGTCTGCACCCACGATCCGAACTTGTGAAACCCTGGGCCACCGAAGCTGAGCATGCAAACTGAACCACTTGGCCACAGGGCTGGCCCCACTAATTCTCTCTTAAGCTGTGTTTGATTTGTAGATTACACTTCCATTAAATATTTTTTCTTACCTTTGGACATTTAAATTTTTTGATATATCTTTTAAGCCTTTTAAAAATCTATGTTCCTCCTCTACACTCTTCACTCCCTTACAATTTCTCCAATTCATCTTTTGAATCCCGAGCCATTTGATGTATACGACTTCCCCCGACGTGGATTTTGGTGATTGTCTATTCATGGAGCAATTCAGCATGTACCTCTGTCACCTGCATTTCCTGAAAATTGGCAGCTGGCTCCACTGACTGGGTCACACTCAAACTCAACCTCTTTGCCAAGTCTGTTGGAAGATATAATGGTTGGTTGGCTCTCTATTTTGTAATCTTAGGAGTCATTGATTTTTAATGTCTATTTTCATTCATGGATTACAAAGGGCAATCTTCTAAATCTATGATTTCTTTTTCACCTATTATTTGGAATAATTTTATAAAGATACACTTTCTCTCATCTACTATTTGCTTACCAAGTGGTATAGTTTACCAAGGAGAGGCAAGATAAATGCTTGATCGCTTCCATTGATTTACTGGTTTTCGGGGTAATGGATTGGTTCCTTTTCATTCCTGTCAATTTCAATAGCCTTAAGAACTTACGGATTTAAACATCTTTGAGGGTTTTCAGTCAATTGCAATTATTTTTAGAGCTCAAAGTGTCTCATTGTGTCTAGTGAGAACCCCTTGCAGTGGGTTCCTAGGTTCTTTCACCATCATTTTAATGGTCTTTGACAGCTTCCTTCCTATTTGGTGCAACAAGATGCTCCAGACTCATCTCATACTTTTCTTTTTGCAGCCATGAAATCAACCATTCCTCCAAGAAGCCTTGATTTCTTTCTGTAAGAAATGGTATTTCAAGACCACAGTTTTGGCCCAAAGGGATGTTTAGTGGGCAGAATTAAGAACTGTATACATATATTAAAAGTAAAATACTTCATGAGTTCAGTTCAAATTAGATCCTATAGAGCTTAACCTCTTAATTACATCTGTATCTTCTTTCTTCTATACTTGAGAACATAATTCTCAGAGACACAGGAGATGCTAGAATTAGAATATCCCATAAAAACTCATTGGTTTTATGCCATATAACACACACAGCAGTCTCAGAATAGCACTACCAATACCACCATCAATATGATTCCAAAAACATTACATTTTTTTCAGATGTTCTCTAATTCTCCCTCCATTTTTCTCTTCCCATCATTTTTGAAATAACTGTCCTTTATCCACATTGTCAGAGCCTATTGCCATCACATACTGTCTCTCTCAACACTCATTCATATGTGAT
This sequence comes from Equus caballus, assembly GCF_041296265.1. NCBI lineage: Eukaryota > Metazoa > Chordata > Mammalia > Perissodactyla > Equidae > Equus > Equus caballus. The sequence goes on from NC_091710.1 coordinate 51,838,085, forward strand.
ATATGCGTGTATGTGTGTGTGTGTGTGTGTATATATATATATATATATATATATATATTTCTCCACCAGTGCTTAAGTCAATATCTCTTTAGTTATTTTGGTCACCCGAAGCTTGATTCCTCAGGAAAGGTTCATGGGAATAATATTTTATGAGTTCTGACATGTTGATAAGTTTGTGACTTTTGTACTTAAAAATCAATTTTTCTGGATATAAAATTCTTATCTCATATGTTTCTTCCTTGAGTATCTTAAATCTATTATTTCATTTTCCTTTCATAAAGCATGTAGTCATAAACTTTGATCATAATCTAATTTTTTCCCTTGTTAGTCATATGTTCCTTTTTTTTCTTTAGATGTCGAATGAATTTTTTTTCTTTAAAGTTTAGTACTTTTACCATTCTGCATCAATATTGTCAGGTATATGGTACACTTTTTCAAGATATAGCTTCAAACCTTTTTTTTTTTAAAGGACTAGCTCAGGGCTTTTTTTTCCCTTTGATTTGGTCTCTTCTTCAGGAACTCCTATGTCAATGTCCTTTGCCTATGTTTAATATTTGTCACTTTCTCTGATATCTTTTAAAATATTTCTTCATTTCTTTTTGATTTTTAAAACTTTTACCATTTTCACTTTCTATATCTCTTAAGAATTACATTTTGTGTTTGTTATTGTGTTCATTCTAGCTTAGTCTTTGCTTCTGAAATTTTTCTTTTATTTCTATACTTTCCTGAATTCTGTTGCCTCATTGACGAGTTTTCTAATTCTCATGTATATGTTATTTGATGTCTTACATAATTTTCCTGAAGTCATTTAGCCTGTTTAGGAATAGTTTTGGATTTGTTTTGGGGCTATGTCTTCGTTCATGCTTTTACTGTCTGTACAACATCATTCTACTCCTTTTTCTCTTTTTTCTTATAATAACTTTGTATGGGATTTGACCCTCATAATTTTCTGTTGCTTATTTTTATGTGACGTTAATTTGCCTGAACTTTTAGAATAAAGCACAGTTTAGAGTGGCTTTTCTAACTTCACAACACTCTTCTGCTGTTTTTGGTAGTGTTCAACCATAAGGTAGCTCACTTTCTGAGCTTTTTTTTCTTTTTAAATGTATTTTTTTATTGAGGTATAATTGATATATAACATTGTGTAACTTTAAGGTGTACGTGTGCTGATTTGATACATTTATATATTGCAATATGATTACCTCTATAGTGTTAGCCAACATCTCTATCACATCACGTAATTATCATTTACTTTGGGTAGTGAGAACAACTAAAATATAGTCTCTTAGCAACTTTGAAGTTTGTAAGATAGTACTGTTGACTATAATCACTAGGCTGTGCCTTAGATCTCCAGAGCTGATTCATCTTCTAATTGCAAGTTTGTACCTTTAAACAACACCACCCCAATTCTCCCACACCCAGGCCCTGGTAACCATCATTCTACTCTTCTGTTTCTACAAGGATCACTTTTTTTAGATTCCACATATAAATGGTCTCATACAGTATTTATCATTCTCTGACATATTTCACTTAACATAATGCTCTCAAGGTCTATCCATGTTGACACAAATGGCAGAATTTGATTCTTTTTCATGGCGGAATAATATTCCCCTGTGTCTGTCTGTGTGTGTGTGTGTGTGCGTGCGCGTGCGCATGTGTATACCACATCTTTACCCATTCATCCATTGGTGGACACTTAGACTGTTTCCATATCTTGGCTGCTGTGAATAATGCTGCAATGGACATTAGTGTGCAGACCTGTCTTCAAGACCCTTATTTCAATTCCTTTGGATATGTACCCAGGAGTGGAATTGATGGATCATACGGGTGTTCAATTTTTAAGTTTTTGAGGAAGTGCTATTCTGTTTTCCATAACAGTTGCGCCATGTTACAGTCCCATCAACAGTGTATAAGGATTCCCTTCTCTACACATCCTCACCAACATTTGTTATCTCTTGTTTTTTTGATAAAAGCCATTTCAACAGGTGTGAGTTGATATTTCATTGTGGTTGTGACTGGCGTTTCCTTGATGACTAGTGAGGTTGAGCATCTGAACTTGTGTTTTTTCCTTTACTCTACTTTGATTGGTACCAGGGCTTGGAAACCTAAATCTGGCCCACCACCAGTTTTTGTATGTCCTGTGAGTTAAGAATGGTTTTACCTTTAAATCGTTGAAACAACAGCAACAAAACCAAAAAAAAAGAAAAAGAACGTTTTATGACACATGAAAGTTTTGTGAAGTTCCTATTTCAGTGTCTGTAAGGAAGGTTTTAGTGGAGCACAGACACATCTCTTCATTTACACACCTTCTGTGGCTGCTTTCACACTGCGACTGCACAGCTGAGGAGTTCCAACAGAGACTGTGTGGTCCTCACAGCCCAAGGTATTCAGTCCGGTCCTTTACAGGAGAGATTTGCCAACCGCTCATCTTCACCCTCTTTTTTGTCTCTGTCATGCCTGTCTTGATCAATTTGGATCCCACTCTCAGCAAGTTCTCTTCAGTGTAGGACTCCAGCCTAGGAAGGCACTTGGGTGAGTCAGTTTTGAGCATTCATAGAGTGTAGACTGCTCTGGGACCCTTTGATCCTTCTTACTGTGGTCCCCTTGCACTCACATGCTGTTGGATTGGGCGAAACCCGGGGGCTGTTCTCAAATTGGGCCCCCTGTGCTCCTTAGTAATAACAGCTATTTGGGGATTCTACTGTTCTCAGGTCAGTCTCCTTCTCCCTGTATGGACATTGGTACCACACAGATCTTGTGGCCAGCAGTGATTTGTCTTCACGTGCATGCATTTTGGAGTTCATGAGCATACCTTGGTTTGGTTTTGCTATCCAGGGCATCTCCTTTTACGTGGAGATTCAAAAAAATTTTAACACTGTTAAAATTTAAAAAATTTTTTTCTGTAAGTTCTATTTAGTTCTTTTTCAACTATGGCTTATTGTTTTGGGGCATTTCTTGCTCCTTTCTCTTGTTTTTATGCTCTTCTTTTCTTTCTTTTCCCATGTTGAACATTCTTATTTTATAATCTACGTCTGATGACTCCATGTCTGAGGTCTTGGTTGGTCTCGTTCTACTTTTTCTTTTCTTGAAGCCAGTCTTGATGGTTTACCTGGAAGTGCGTGTGTGCGCGTTCAAATCTGTGGCCACTTTACCTGTGAGTGCTAGCAGAAGCACAGCTTAAGGGAGACTCCCTAGAAGATATGTTCTGCTTCTTCCAGGTGCCTAAGGATGTTGCTGATAAAGACAAATATCCTTGTTGTTTGTCTTTGCAGAGAAGTCATCTTTCCCCCTGCCTAGCCCTTTTCCTGGGAGCATAACCCTGTCTGAGTCTCAACTTTATCAGAGGTGCCATCCATTCTGATTTCTCCTTGCTCCCCATACACAAACACACACAGACACACACACGGGTCTAGGTCAGCGGATCAGTGTGGACTCACCTCTCTACTTTATGCTGTCCCAGCTCTCCTCAGCTCTAAAGTCTGCAGGCTTATCCATCATTCAAAAGCAAATTCTCTACATTTCATTCTGCGTTTTGACATGTCCATTATAATATTCATTATCTTGCTGAAAATGGAAGTCAGTTATTTACTTTCTTTGATAACACAGTGTCAAGGTTTAGAAATCTGACAACTATTTAGAATATTTAACATGCCTAAAATAGTTAGGAAACATAATTTGCTTTTAATCGCCCCTCCCCCGTCTTTCTTACTAATGTCTTCAGCAAAAAGAACTTGGCTTCTTTATGTCCACTGGATCACATGCTTTACTGGCTACAGCACTCCAGTACAGTTTTTCCCTTTAGCTTATGGATCTGATGCCTATTAAAATGTAGATCTTCCTGAGAGTTCTAACACCGTCTACCTGAATCCTGAGACTCATCTTCATTCAGCTCTGTCTTCTGACTTACGCTGCAAAGCTAGTCAGTCAGCAAGTTCCATTAATTCCATCTTCTCCTTTTCACTTCTGTGAGCATTTGGTCCAGCACCCTGACGTTTCTTGTCTGGAAACTTACAGGAGCCTCTCGTAACCAGCTGATGCTCACGTCTGGCCTGGGCTGGTCTATCTGTTGCATTTCCTCTTACTGACCCCTCCCCCTGAAGTTCCAGCGCTCCTGCAGCGCAGCATGCTTTCCCACACCTCCATGGCCTCTTCCTTGCTGTGTTTTCCCCTCGAGAAATGCCTGAGCTTCCTTTAACACCTACCTCAGATGCCTGTTTCTCCTGGAAGAATTTCCTAAACCCCATCCCTTGCCCTAGAGAACTACCCACACCTTTCTCAGAGGTGTCTCTTTCTCCATCTTTGGTGAGCTTATCACAGTGCATCATAATTTATTTTCCAACCTGACTCCCTTCAAGGCTGTCAGCTCTCAGGGCAGCTGCTCTGTCTTAGTTTTTTCTGGTCCCCAGAGCCAGGAATATATCTGTACGTGATGATGTACAATAGGTGCTCCATAAATGTCTCGAGCATTTGGGGTATTGGTGTTCGGTGTGAATAAACCTCAGATGTGTGATGAACGTTGGTCAGGAAAGGACAGCAAACACTGTGAGTCCAAGGTGGCAATGAGCAGGTGTAGACACCCTATGAAAAGATGAAGCTACAACAGTCTTGCCTTGAACAACAGCATGGAAAAGATTCCCACGTCTTAAAAAATATTATCCCTTTGCCTCTGGTGACAGGCTAACTTCACTTGGGTCCATCAAAATTACGGATCACAGGGGTCATTTTTCTCAATCTCTGCTTCTTTAGTGCAGGATGTGAGCCCTTAACTCCTGGAGCATATATATGTTAAGTGTTAAAGTCTAAATTGGGCTCAGAGGATATTAGAAGGTGGCCCTGAATCCAATAAATCACCAAAGGGGGGTGGGGTGGGAATTGCTCAAGAAAAGCAAAACACCCAAGAGTTCAAAATAACCGAATTCCTCTGTCAGTCTCCCACTGCGTTGGATGGCTGCCTCCACAGTCTTTTCTGGGTTGTACGGCCACAGAGACGAGGTGACAGTCTGTCTTCAGCCTTCTACCTCCTACTGCGCCATCGGCTCTATCCCCACAGAATGTCCCCAGTTCTGTTTTTGGAGTGAAACTTGTGGCATCATGAGTCACAGCCCCTCTCCTGCCCTCTGCCATCAGCAGCTCTGCACACTCAGGACAAAGAGTCTCTTTTCTCTGACCAATCCCCAATAACTTACTGATTGAGTTTCACGCTGCTGGCAGAGCATGTTATCTGGCTGACAGCTGGCTTTTTGTGCCAAGCCTTGGGTCTGGCAGCCTCTTCTGTCCTGCTCTCTCTGGGTCCCTGTGGCATCCTTGAGCTGACAGAACTGCTGCTAATGCACGTCATCGCTACATTCCTGTTGATGGACGGATGGACGGACGGCTGGACCATCCCCAGAACGGGTTTCCTCCTGACAATGCCTCTCTCCTCAGGTTTGGCTGGGATTTCGTCCGCTGGCTTGTGCAGGAGGGGACACGAAATTACCTTTTTCAGTCAATCTTCTCTCTGGGATAGCGAAGATGGAAAACTATTTGTTCCCATAGATAAGCTGTGAATCCAGACATTTAAAAACTCGAAACCAGATTAATGAAGGGATGACTGGGGCCAGCATCTTAGGGTTCTAGATGGAGCTTGGGACTTTTGGAAGGCCCCAAGGCTTTGGGAAAACATCCGTGCCTAAACTGGGAACACATCCCAAACCAAACACTAGTTTCGCCTGAAGAATCTCGGCATGTGCTTGTTTAGTTTCAGTTCAGTAATTTTCATTATTGTCTCAGTTAACGTACAAATATGAGGGGAGAAAAGTGGATACTGTTTTCCTGGCACAGAAAATAGACTTTATAAATTTAAATAAAGTAAAAGATGAAGCAAAATTCAACAGGGGACATCGCTTTAATCACTTTCAAACGTACCTATTTCGGCCTTTACAGTGTGATCAAATAAGTTAAATAATTGCTTAACACACACAGTGACTGTTAAGTAAAAAACGTTTTCTACTCTTTCTTCGTGGTTCCAGTTGTGAGAGTGAGGTCTGTTGGCTGGGAATTTCTTGGTCTGCGCTGGGCCTCCCTCTCAGTTGGTTGACCCACGTTTTGGGGTTGATATGACTCCTGAAGATGCAAACTCAGCGGCCTGGGCTCCCGCGCTGTTGCAAATGTCCTCTTCCATCTCGCCTGACCTTCATCCTGAGGGACCTCGTTGTGACTGTTGTATGTGTTGTGACTGTTGACAAAGACTCTGTGCTTGACCAAACTTCAGTCAGCCTCCTGAACCTTCTCCTAGGCCCCTCTGTGCCCCGCCTTGTAAATCCAGTTTTAGCGAGAACCCTGCTGTCAGTTTAATCAGAACCCCCACCCTTGATATCTGATCACCCTGGATATCTGATGGGTTCCTCACGCCTCACCATCTCCCAGGGGATGTCTGACCTCCTCGCCTGCCTTCAGCAAGACTCCTGTTGGATCGGTTTGGTCAGAAGCCTCCTCTCCCATCAGGTTTTCTCTTTCTGATTTTCCACTCACTGAGCCCGCCCTGCTCCTTGGCTGTGAACCCCGCTTGCTCGTGCTGTATTCACAGCTGAGTCCCATCCCTCTGCCCCACTGCAAGACCCCACTGCAGGGGTCCCCACATCCATTGCCGTGGCCCCCCTTGAATAAATTCTGCCTTACTGTGCTTTAACAACTGTCGTGATTATGTATTTTTCTCTTTAACACTATTGCCAGTTGAAGAAACTACAGCTTCGAGAAGACAAGTGTCTCGTCTAAGGTCCCAGGGCTGGGTGCCACTGAGATGGGTGACCAGTAAGTCCATCTTAGATTGAATTGGAATGAAGGGACAGGGTGGTAGGAGAAGAATGGCCCCTGGCCTGTGACTTTGTGACCTAACATGCCCAGGGGGAACTAAGGTTGCAGAGGGAAAGGTTGCTAATCAGCTGACTTTAAAATAAAGAGATTATCCTGGACCTTCTGGGTGGGTCCATGGTAATCAGTGTCATCACAGGGTCCTGAATTGGGGAAAGGAGGAGACAGAACAGTCAGTGTTAGGCTGAAGCATGTGATAAAGACTCCACTGGCTTTGGAAATGGAGGAAGCATCCACCAGCCAAGGACGGCAGGAGCCTCTAGATGCTGGGAAAGGCAAGAAAAGGACTTTTCCCACCGAACCTCCAGAAAGGAGGCAGCACCTTGGTTTAAAGCCTATGAAACCCATTTCGACCTCCACAAAGGGAGGGGAAAATAAGGAGATGGAAGAGAAGGCAAAACAATCAAGTTGAACATAGAAAAATAAAATTAAACAGATGTGGAGAAGGGGAGAATGGTCAAGTTGGAGAGCAGGCGATGGGGATGGGAGGTTGACCAGGTCTTCATTTGCAGTTTGCAAAGAGCTTTATGATCTGAGCAACTTGACCCCCTAATGGGGTTCCGAGTAAGTATTAATACTCCCGTTTTAGAGATGAGGACATTCATGCTTTGGGTGTTTAAGTAACTTGACCAAAGAAACTTGAACTCGTACGTAGGCAAAGAAACAGGAGGAAGCCCAGATTCAACATATAAACTGCTACATGTGTCAGGCTTCGAGTGTAACTGGCTTTGAGTAGGTAGGTGCCTGAATTTTTCTTTTCAAAATTCTTAGTAATACTACTGAACACACATTTTAACATGAACAAAAGTCTTATAACAAAATTAGTCATACCCAGTTACTCCACTCAAATCATATCTGTATGTTACCTTCCTATTTTTTTTTACTACACATATGTAATTTTGTTTGGTTCTGATTGCAGTATAAATGTAATTTTATATTTTTTTACTTCATATCATGAACATTTCCTATATTATCAGTCTTCAAAATTTGTAACAGCTGTTTGGCGTTTCATCAGACTGATAGATAATAACTTACTAAATAATTTCCATATTGTTAGATATTTGATTGTTCCCAGTTTCCTTTCAATGTAAACAATCCTGCAATGAGCATTTTTGGGTACACATCATTTTCCTTTTTTTAGAATATTTTCTTAAGATTAATTATTGAGATTGAGGATATGGATGTTCTGATGACTTCATGTTTATTGACAAATTGCTTTCAAAAACCATTGTGCCAGTTTATATGTATGAGTATCTGAATTCACCATGCCTGGGCCACCGTGGGATTAGACATTTTTCCATATCTTGGCTATTGTAAATAATGCTGCATTGAATGTGGGAGTGCAGATATGAACATGGGGTGCACATATGAACATGGGGGTGCATATGTGAACATGGGGGTGCACATATGAACATGGCAGTGCAGATATGAACATGGGGGTGCAGATATGAACATGGGGGTGCAGATATTTTTTCGAATTAGTGTTTTCGTTTCCTTTGGATATAGTTCCAGAAGTGGAACTGCTGGATCATATGGTAGTTCTACTTTTTAATTTTTTGAGGATCCTCCATACTGTTTTCCATAGTGGCTGCACCAGTTTATAATCCTACAACAGTGCAGAAATGTTTCCTTTTCTCCATATCCTTGTTAGGATTTCTTCTCTCTTGTCTTTTTGATGATGGCCATTCTAACAGTCATGAGGTGTTTATCTCATTGTGGTTTTGATTTGCATTTCCCTAATGCCAAGTGATGTTGAGCATCTTCTCATGTACCCGTTGGCCGTGCGTATGTCTTCTTTGTAAAAATGTCTGTTGAGATTGCCCATTTTTTAATCAGATTATTTTTTTTTAGTTGTATCACTTCTTTATATATTTTGCATATTAACCCCATATCTGAAATATGGTTTGCAAATATTTTTTCCCATTCCACAGGTTGCCTTTTCACTTTGCTCATTGTTTCTTTCGTGTGCAGAAGCCTTTCAGTTTGATACGGTCCACTGATTTATTTTTCATTGTGCTGCCGTGCTTTAGGTATCATATCCAAAAAATCATTTCGAAGACCCATGTTAAGAAGATTTTTTGAAGTTTTTGTCCAGGAGTTTCATGGTTTCAGGTATTACATTTAAGTCTTTAATCTGTTTCAAGTTAATTTCTATGAGTGGTGTAAGACAGGGACCTAGTTTCATTCTTTTACATGTGAATATCCCACTTTGCCAGCACCATTCATTAAAGAGACTGTTGTTTCCATTGAGTATTCTTCGCTCTTTTGTCCATATATACTTGGGTTTATTTCTGGTCTCTTGATTCTGTTCCATTGTCCTATTTGTCTGTTTTTCTGCCAGTACCATACAGATTTGATGACTACAGCTTTATGGGATAGCTTGAAATCAGGAAGGGCGATGCCTCCCACTTTGTTCTTCTTTCTCAGGATTGCTTGGCTGTTTGGGGTCTTTTGTGCTTCCACGTAAATTTTGGAATTGTTTTCTCTACTTCTGTAAAAAATGCCATTGGAATCTTCATAGAGATTACATAGAATCTATAGCTGGCTTTAGGTAGTATGGACATTTTAACAATATTAATTTTTCCACTCCATGTGATGGGGTTCAGGCCAGGATGCCCCAAGATGTGCCACTCTGGTGTGCAGATTACTTTGAGCTGAAGACAATAAAGGTTCAGACTCAGCAAAAAATTCAACCTTTCTCCCCAACTGCCTAAAAGAAAATTTAAATAAAGACCTGTCCCCAGGATAGGCCTCTACCATAGATAACTCTGGGTTTTGGTAGACTGGGAGGATCCTTGCTAAGCCCACCCTTATCCAAGTTCTATTTATCGAACATTTGCTTTTCCATTTCCATGTGGGTTGCCTTCCTCCCCTTTGAAGCCCCAAATCACCACCCCAAATGTCCTCCTTGTCTGTAGCTAAAGATACTTAAACAGGCAGCCTTGGCCATCTGGCTGAGTTGCTCCGTTTCCCCTGAGTTTCTCCCATGTATACATCCCATTAAACTTTGATTTTCTCCTGCTAACCTGCCTTTTTAATTATTTGACCAGCCATAAGCACCTTAAGGAAAAGGCGGGGGGGGGGGGGGGGGGATTCTTTCACTTCCCCAATGCATGAACATAAGATACCTTTCCATTTGTTTTTGTTTCCCTCAATTTCTTTCATCAATGTCTTGTAGTTTTCAGTGTACAGATCTTTTACCTCCTTGATTAAGTTTATTCCTAAGTATTTTATTTATTGTTTTTGATGCTATTGTAAATGGGATCATTTTCTTTATTTCTTTTTCAGATAATTCATTGTTAGTGTGTAGAAATGTTACTGATTTTTGTATGTTAATGTTGTATGTTGCAGTTTTACCGAATTTGTTGATTAGCTCTAACAGTTTTTTCATGAAGTCTGTAGGATTTTCTATATACAAAATCATGTCACCTGCAGATAGAGACAATTGCTTCTTCCTCTGCAATTTTGTTGACTTTCATTTCTTTTTCTAGCCTGATTGCTCTGGCAAGGACTTCTAGTACTACGTTGAATGGGAGCAGTGAGACTGGGCACACTTGTCTTGTTCCTGATCTTAGAGGAAAAGCTTTCAGCCTTTCACCATTGAGTAGGATATTAGCTGTGGGCTTATCATATGTGGCCTTTATTATGTTGAGGTAAGTTTCTTCCATACTTAATTTGTTGAGTTTTTTTTTTCATCATGAATGAATGTTGCATTTTGTCACATGCCTTTTCTGCATCTATTGAGGTGATCATATGATTTTTTCCCTTTCATTCTATTAATGTGCTGTATCACATTGATTGATTTGCATATGATGAACCATCCTTGCATCTGAGGGATAAATCCCACTTGGTCATGGTGAATGAGCCTACAGAATTCAATTTGCTAGCATGTTATTGAGAATTTTTACATCTACATTCATCAGCGATATTGGCCTGTAGTTTTTTTTTTTTTCTGGTAGTGTCCTTTGCTGGCTTTGGTATCAGAGTAGGGTTGGCCTGGTAAAATGAGTTTGGAAATGTTCCCTCCTCTTCAATTTTTGAAGGAGTTGGAGAAGGACTGGTATTAGTTCTTCTTTAAGTGTTTGGCAAAATTCACCAGTGAAGCCATCTGGTCCTGAGCTTTTCCTCATTGAGAGATTTTTGATTACTGAGTCAATCTCATGACTAGTAACTGGTCTATTCAAACTTTCTATTTCTTCCTGGTTCAGTCTAGGTAGTTTGTATGTTTCGAAGAATTTTTTCCATTTCCTCTAGGTTGTCCAGTTTGTTGGCATATCCTTGTTTATAGTAGCCTCTGATGATCTTTTGTATTTCTGTGGCATCATTTGTAATGTCTTCTCATTCACTTTTAATTTCATTGATTTGGGTCTTCTCTCTTTTATCCTTGGTTAGTCTAGCTAAAGGATTGTCAGTTTTCTTTATCTGTTCAAAGAACAGACTCTTAGTTTGGTAAATCTTTTCTGTTGTTTTCCTATTCTCTATTTCATTTAATTCTGTTCTAATCTTTATTATTTCATTTCTTCTGCTAATTTTAGGCTCAATTTACTTTTCTTTCTAGTTCCTTAAAGCATGGAGTTAGATTGTTTATTTGGGATCTTTCTTGCTTCTTAATGTATGCATTTATTATTATGAACTTCCCTTTTCAAACTGTCTTTGCAGAATCCCATAAATTTCTGTATGTGTTTCCATTTTAATTTGTCTCAAGATACTTTATTTCCCCTTTATTTCTTCTTTGATTTGTGGGTTGTTCAGGAGAGTGTTAATTTCCAGGTATTTGTGAATTTTCCAGTTTTATCTTTTGTTATTGATTTCTAGTTTCATATCATTGTGGTCAAAGATGATTTCTTGAATTTGTTAAGACTTGTTTTGTGGCCTAACATAGGGTCTATCCTAGAAAATGTTCCATGTGCATTTGAGAAAAATGGGTTGTTTGATAGAATGTTCTGCATATGTCTGTTAGGTCATTAAGTCTAAAGTGTTTAAATCCATTGTTTCCTTATTGATTCTCTGTCTGGATGATCTATCCACTGTTGAGAGTCGGGTATTAAAGTCCCCAACTATTATTGCAATGCTGTTTATTTCTCCTGTTAGTTTTTGCTTTACGTATTTAGTTGCTCAGTTATTGAGCTCATAAATATTTAGAATTGTTCTATCTTCTTGATGGATTGACCCTTTATCATTATACAGTGAAATTCTTTGTCTCTTTTACCATTTTTAATTTAAAGTAAATTTTGTCTAAGTATAGCTACTCTTGCTTATTTTTGGTTACCACTTGCTTGAAATATCTTTTTATCCCTGCACTCTCAGTCCATACATGTTTTTAAGGCTAAAGTGAGTCTCCTGTAGGAAGCATATTTTGGATCTTCTTTTTTCACCCTTTCAGCCATTCTGTATCTTTTGTTGGAGAATTTAATCCATTTACACTTAAAGTAATTATTGATAAGTGAGGACTAACTATAGTCATTTTGTTAATTGTTTTCTAGTTGTTGTGTGGACCCCTAATCTGTCTTATCCTCCTGTCTTTTTTGGTATTTTGATATCTGTGGCATCAGTATGCCTTGACTTCTTTATCATGCTCTTCTGTGTAATTACTGCAGATTTTTCCCCTGTGGTTACCATGAGAGCAACATTAAATATCTTAAAATTATCGCACCATATTTTAAACTAGTAACAACTTAACTTCAATAGAATTCCTATGCTTTACACTTTTACCTCTCCTCCATCTCAAGTTTTAGGCGATTGATGTTACAATTTACTTATTTTTTATATCGTTGTAATTAATAACAGATTATTGTAGTTATGGATATTTTTACTACATTTGTTTTTTAACTTTTAAACTAGAGTTATAATTGAATTATGCACCATCATTACCATATTACAGAATCTAACTTTGACTAGACATTTAACATTACCAGTGAGTTTTACACTGCCTTCTTATTTTTTTTTGATGTTTATTAACTTGGTTAAGCTTTCAGATATTTACCTATGTTGTCAGTGTTTTCAAAAAATCATCTTTTGAATGGATTCTTTCTTTTGTTTCTTTATTTTTATTTTGTTAATTTCTGCTATTAACTTGATTATTTTCTTCCTATCACTTTCTTTAATTTACTGTATAGTACTTTACCCAACTTTTTTTTGCTGGATATTTAGCTAATTAATTTTTAGTTACATTTTATTTACTAATGTAAGCTTAGGGCTGTATGTATTTCTCAAAATACTGCTTTAGCTGTAGCCCAGGAGTTTATTCTTCTGTTCTAAATATTATCTCATTTCCGTTATGGTTTCTTTTGATGTATCAGTTATTTATGTTTTCAGACTTACAAATACAGTTTTTGGACTTCTTTATGCCATTGATTTTCTAAATTGTTTTTAGTTCAGAAAATATGGTCTGTTTGAAAGCAATCATTTTTTTTTCTCCCTGATTAGGACTCTCAACCAGATAGTACAGCTTCTTTGTCAACCAGTGTGGAATTTTTTCTAGTCTTCTGTTTCACTGAGTTTGCACCTGTCCGGAATTTCGGTTTTATTTGGAGGATTTACTCCATATCACTCACTTTGCACAGGCCCCTGGGCTCCTCTGCTGACCGCTTTTGCCATAAATCCCCAGCCACTCGTTCTCCAGAGCCTGCTCTCCCTATTTCTGGGCAGCAGCGTTGGACGCTAAGGCTCGAGACAGTTCTGTTCCCAGCTCCCTCTTGACTGCCCACCCACTGGGGATTTCCTTTCTTTATTAGGATTTCTGCAATACATTTAAAAGGAAGTCTGTAATATTTTCTTCAGTATTTTTAGCAAAGTATTTTTAGGTTATTAATCCTGCTCCATTTCTTCTGTAATTTTTTGGATGTCAAAAACTTGACTGTTATCTCTTTTCTTTGCATTTCTCCCGAAACAAGACCTATCCTCCTCAGTATGATTTCCTCTAACTAAGAGAAAGTTCACATAAGGAAGGAAGGGCAAGAACAGCCCAAAAATGAAGGGTTACGATGATCTTTTCACCGGATCTCCAATTGTCACCTCTCGTTTGGTGAAATAAAATGGCAAACTATGAGTGGCTTTTAACATAAACAGAGAAGGAGGAATAAATTTGCTATTTATTTTTACCTGTAGTTATCAAGCCTACCTTGATATCCTACACAACACAGAACAACATACTGTGTAAAATAGGGCTGTTTTATGGTGTGGCCAATTTGGCACATTTTGCTTTAGCTTCATGCTTTGGATTTCATCATTTTAATCCTTCACAAAAAATACCCTTGTTTTTCTTACCTTCTTAAAGACCACTGTAGAATGTTGATTCCACCCTCACCCGTCCAGGTGTGATCATATCCAGGAGCCCTGGATGTTACTGCATGTCCTGTAAGGAGCAGAACTGGAAGATTTCAAACAACTTTGGGTTTAAACAAGTCATTCCTTCCAGGGGTCCTGATCTGGTCCTTCTGCAGTGGGCTCAGGAGTCGGCACTGTGGGTGATCCTGGGCCAGGAGGTCCCAGATGATGCTCTGAGAAACTCTCCAGTGGCTCATTCTCAGGCACCTTGCCAATCTGTCCTCATTTTTGTTTCCTCAGGGTAAATACAAACCAGCTCCTGGATATCTGGTAGAACAGGAATAAGGATAATCATGGTTGATGTTTTCATAGTGCCTGATGCTTTGCAAAGACCATTCACACCTTGTACTTTGGACCCTTACAAGAATCCTTGTTTTATGATGAGTTGTGCAGTGCAGTAGCTATGCCCATTTTACAGGTGAGAGTCCCGGGAGTGAGGGAAGCGAAGTCAACCTGCCCTGGTTCTACCAAGTGACAGGTAGAACCCAGTTCTACCGACAGGTTCTACGATACTCCATGACTTCTCTCTGGTCTGATAAACTCTGTGCCTAATGGCTTCACCCACGTTAGAGCTTGGATCCCAGTGTTCATCCTGCTCCAGGAAGCTTCCTAGGGGGAGGGGGAATGACAGACTGGGCTCTGCTCTCCCCACCCGCCCCGTCAACTCCTGATCTACTCTGCCATGCTGCTTAGACTCCTAAAGTATCCATCACAATACATCACCACACATCTTTCCTTCAAAGACCCAAAGGGCTTATTTAGTTGTCAATTCCCTTGGATTCACATACAGATTCAGCATTTAAATATCTACTTTATGCTACACACTTAAGGTTCTCCGGAGAAACAGAATCAATAGGGTATATTTACTATACGGAATTGGCTTATGTGATTATGGAGGCTGAGAAGTCTCAAGATCTACAGTTGGCAAGCTGTAGACCCAGGAGAGCTGATGATGTGAGTTCCAGTCTGAAAGCTGGTAGGCTCAAAACCCAAGAAGAGATAATGTTTCAGTTCAAGTCCAAAGGCAGGAAAAGACAGATGTTACAGGTCAAGGCCATCGGGCATGAGGAGGTCCCCCTTATTCCAGGAGGTTCTGCCCTTTTGTTCTGTTCAGGTCTTCAACTGATTGGATAAGGCCCACCCACATTGGGAAAGGCTATCTGTTTTACTCACTCTACCAAATCAAATATTAATCTCATCCAGAAATGCTCATAGGCACACCAAGAATAATGTTTGATCAAATATCTGGGCACCACATGACGCAGTCAAGTTGTCACACAAACATCACACTGGGCTAGGGCATTTCACATTTATCTTCACCCTATTCAAGGGGTTAGTGGTTAAACTGTGGCACATCCACACCATGGAATACTGCTCAACAATAAAAAGGAACCAGCCATCGATACATACAACATGGATGAGTTATCAGAGAATTATGATGAGTGACAAAAGCCAATGCCAAAAGGTTACATACTGTACTATTCCATTTACGTAACGTTCTTGAAATGACAAGGTTATAGAGACGGAAAACAGATTAATGGTTGCCAGGAGTTAAGGAAGGGAGGAAGCTGGTAGGGAAGCAGGTGTGGTTATAAAGGGCAACATGGGGGATCATTGCGATGGAAATGTTCTCTACCTTCACGGTGGTGATGCATACATGGACCTTACATGTGATCAAATTGCCTGGAACTAAATAGACAAACACATGCCCCTTCCCTGCCCCAATATATGGATGCCCAGACAAGTTACATCAGAATCCTGGGGTATTGTCTGGTGTTTGTATATTTTTAAACTCTCCAGGTGATTCTGACGTTCAGCAGGAGTTGAGAGTCATTGCCCTATGCACTTTTGAAGAAACACCTTGATAAGAATTCGACAACATATTTGCAACACGCTGCTAGAACATCAATTTCGTTTAACAAGACATTAAAATCCCCTACTCATTAATTCCTGTTTAGAATAAATGGTATGTAAACGTATAACATCCCTCTGAGTGTTCCAAATCCTTGCTACTCCAACAGCTTCCATGAGATCATCTGGGAGCTTGTTAGAAATGCAGCATTTCTGGCCCCACCCCAGATCCACTAAATCAGAATCGACCTTTTAATAATATCCCCAGATGATTCAAATTCACATTAAAGTTTGAGAAGCAGTCATATAAATCATTCCTGAAATGTGTATGCTCAGAATTTTCTCATACACTTTTCAAACACAATTCTAAGGGGGCATGATTGTAAATAACTATCTGGAAATTAAATCTTTTAAGCCCCTAAATGGCATTTCTAAAAACATGAGACAATAGCATGTAATAGGACACACGGTGGAAAATTTTCTATCCAAAACTGTGGCAATGTGTGCACAAAATAATGGGAGCGGCTTACGGAACACAAAGAAGCTTTAATTGCCTACGTCAAACGAAATCTCATTTGTGGTTCGTCTTTTCAGCGTGTTATGTGCGACTTTCAAAGCAGTTTTCTGAGTTTGAGCAACGTTATCCCGTGTGCGTAGACAATTTCGGCTGGTGCCATCTTGGGTGCCAAAAAGTGAAAGCATCGTGGGGAAGGAGTTCTGATACTTAGATTCTTTTCATAGAGTTACTGCTCGTTCATCGAATGACTTTGCAGGTGTCAGCTTCTTTGTCAGTCAAGCGAAGGATCGGACTAGCTGGGTGGTTGCGAGACCATCTCCTAAGTATCTACAGAGGCATTGTGGGAGTTATCCTTATCGGGAGAAGGAAGGGGTCCTTGGCGAAGATCTAGAACCCTCTCCTTTCCCCTCCCCAATTTTGGATCAGGGCAGTTCTCACGGGATCTGTTTTACCTATTTCAACTTTCATGCAACCTCATTGGAGCAAAGAGGTTTGCTGTTTAAAGGAGGCTGAAAAGAACTGTTAAGGTTTTGTGGAAATACTTTGATTCTAAGCTTGAGGACCATGTCGTTATATGAGGTCCACTGGACACAAACATACACAGTGCTTGGGATAGTGACCTGCACGTGGCGGGTATGCAGGAAACATTTGAAAATTACTACCAGTCCATCAGACATTCTCAGAGGTGCGTTGTTAAGCCTGAGCGAGCTTCCAGGGCTGTGAAGGGACTGGCTATGTCCAAACACCATTTCTGCCATCGACTGGTTTATGTGACTCTGTGCAAGTTACGTAATTTTCAAAAAGCAGAACATCTGTAGATAACAATATGAGTCCACAGTCGCTCATCTACAATTCCAAAATCCAGAAGCTTTGAAAAATAGGTTTTCGTAAGTGAATTTGGAGGCAAAATCTGACCTGAATATAGATGAGACTATTAATAGTTTTATGTATCCTACTTAATGTGCTATGTGTCACTGAAGACATATTAGGTTACAAGCTGCTGCCCCAGATTCCACCAGGGAATTCTCTGCATCACAGGACTTTCCGTCGCGTTGGTCGTCCGGGTAGCTGACGCTGATTGGAGTTAAGAGAGCAAGAGGTTTATTGGGGATAACTCCTGTGAGACATAAAAGTGGGAGGGAGCAGGATCCCATAAGGAAGGCCTTCAGGACCTCTTGCAGAGCTGACAGCTGCAAAAGGACAGGAGGAGGAAGCAGGAGTGGGCAGAGAGAGCCTTAGACCACACTGCAGAGCGGAATGGGGAGTTCCGGAGCCAAGATGCCTGTTAGAGGGGGCTCGTGTTAGCAGAATCAGCCTGTCCATGCACCCTGCTGGGCCCAGTCCTTGGCTGGGGACTGACTGCCCAGGAAGAGCGTGGCCTTGGCTTGAAAGCTGAAGTGGAGGCTGGAGGCTGTCAGCTAACTAGAGCTGAACAGAAGTTTCTTTCTTCAACTGAGATCTGAGCGGTACAGCTCCACAATGACCACATAGTTTTTTTTTTAAACAGCTTTATTAATATATAATTTATGCACCATAAAATTTACTCAAGTGTACAGTTCAATGATTTTACTAAATGTATACAGTTGTACAACCAAAATCACAACCCAGTTTTAGACTATTTCCACCCACCACCCCAAAAGTTTGCTGACAATACCCACTCCTATCCCCAGTGGCAGGAAACCATTGATCTGTTTTCTGCCCCTATGCTTTCTTGTCTAGAAACTTTATCTTTATCTAAATGGAATCATACACTATGCAGTCCTTTGAGTCTGGCTTCTTCCATTTATCATGATTTGGGGATGATCCAAGTTGTTGCATATATCAGTATTTTGTTCTTTTTTGTGACTGAGTAGCAATCCACAGTATGGATGTACCACATTTTGTTTATCCATTTATCAGTTGATGGATTGCATCTAGTTTTTGGCTGTTGTGAATAACGTTGCTATGAACATTTGTCTACAAGTCCTTGTGTAGACACATGTTTTCATTTCTCTTGGGTACATACCTAGGAGTGAAGTTGCTGGGTCATATAGTAAGTGTATGCTTAATTTTTAAAGGAAATTGCCCAATGGGTTTCAGGGTGGCTGCATCACTTTGCAGTCACCAGCAACGTGTGAGGGTTCTAGTTTCTCCACATGCTGGTCAACTCTTGGTATTGCCAAAAGTGTTGGTTATGGCCATTCCAGAGGGTGTGTAGTGGTATCTCCTTGTGCTTTTAATTTGCATGTCTCTAATGACCAACCCTGAACATCTTGTCACGTGCTTATTAATCTGCATGTTCTTGTGTGAAGTATCTTCTGCTCATTCTTTATCTTATTAATGAATAGAAGTTCTTTACATAGACTAGATACAATTCCTTTATCAGATACATGGTTTGCTAATATTTTCTCCTAGTCTGTGGCTTGTCTTTTCATTTTCTTAATGGTTTCTTTTGAAGAGCAAAAATTTAACTTGAATAAATTGAGGTACAATTTTTTTTTTTATTAATTGTGCTTTCAGTGTCATATCTAAGAAATCTTTGTCTAACCTAAGGTCAGAAAGATTTCCTGCTATGTTTTCTTCTAGAATTTTTATAATTTTAGTTCTCACGTTAGGTCTCAGCTGGGAACAGTTTTACTCTCCAGGGGACTTTGGGAATAGCTGGAGACACTGTGGATTGTCACAAGTGGGTGGGGTACGCTACTGGCGTCTAATAAATAGGTAAAGGCCAGTGATGGTGCTAATAAACATACTACAACGCACAGAGCAGCCCCCCACAGCAAGGATTACCCATCCAAAATGTCAACAGTGCTGAGGCTGAGAAACCCTGAGGTAGCTTTCTGGTCCATTTCGAGTTAACTTCCTATATGATGTGAGGTAAAGATCTATATGCATTTTCTTGTCTTTTTGCATGTGAGGTAAGGATATAAGTGCACTTTTGTCTTATTTTTTTCTTTTTCCAGGACCATTTGTTTTAAAGACTATCCTACTGCACTGAATTGCCTTGGCACCTTTGTTGAAAATCAACTGACCATAAATATGAGGATTCATATCCAGATGCTCTATTCCGTTCCCTCGACCTATATTCGATCTTTACGCCAACACCGCACTTTTTTTTTTTTTTAAAGATTTTATTTTTTTCCTTTTTCTCTTCAAAGCCCCCCAGTACATAGTTGTATATTTTTCGTTGTGGGTCCTCTAGTTGTGGCATGTGGGACGCTGCCTCAGCGTGGCTTGATGAGCAGTGCCATGTCCGCGCCCAGGATTCGAACCAACGAAACACTGGGCCGCCTGCAGCGGAGTGCGCGAACTTAACCACTCAGCCACGGGGCCAGCCCCAACACCGCACTTCTTGATCACTGTAGTTTTACAGCCAGTTTTGCAATCAGGTAAATCCTCCAAGTTTGTTCTTTTCCTAAAAAATTGTTTTGTCTACTAGGGTTTCTTTGTATTTTCATCTGAATTTGAGCATCAGTTTTTCAAATTCTATAAAAAAGCACCCTGGGATTTTGATTATTACATTGAATCCAAGGATCAATTTGAGGAGAAATGCCATCTTATCAGTACTGAGTCTTCTAATCCACGAACTTGGTTTATTTCTCCATTTACTTAATTTCTCTCAGCAACATTTTCTAAGTTTTGGTATTCAGGTCCTATACTTCTTTTGTTAAATTTATTCCTATTAAGTTTATTTTTAGATGCCATTGTAAGTGGAATTGTGTCTTTAATTTTCTTTTTTCATTATTTATCGATAGTACAGAGAAATACAAGTCAGTTAGTTTTGCATATTGATTTTGTATCCTGTAATCTTACTAAACTTGCTTGTTCTATTTTTCCTTTGACACCTTATAATTTTCTACATATAGTGTCAGGTGATCTGAGAATAGTGTTATGTCTTTATTCCCCATCTGTATGCCTTTAATTCCTTTTTCTTGCCTTCTCTGGGTAGAATCTTCAATACAATGCTCAATAGAAATGGTGACAGCCACAATACGTTTCAAACCTTTTTAAAATACCAGAATTCTGAGGCACTTTTAGCCCTCCCTGTTTTGGGTAGGGGATGGCAGGCCTGCAGTAACTGACTTTTACGATGGTAGGGAGGATTAAATGAGGCAACACATACAAAATGCTTAGTGGAATGCCTGGCACAAATCAGTGTCTTCATCGAGTGCTGGCTTTTAGAAGGAGAATCCCGACTGGCCGCTGGCAGGCCAGCATCAGGAGACAGAACTCGGCACTGAGGACGCAGGCCTGGGTGGACAGACGGCCCGGGTGGACAGACGGCCTGGGTGGCACTCTACGGCTGATGCGGTGGTGGTGGTGGGAAGTCCTTTGTGGCTTGTCCCCAGCAGGAGTCGCCGGTTTCTCTCGGCCTCCTCAGGAGTTTTTGGTTGTGGGAGCTCTGCCAAGTCCCTGAACTTGAAAGTAGCCAAGCCTGGGGCACTTGTGGATATAGCACAATGGGGTTTCTAACGAGAAGAAAGGGACTCGGGCCTGCCGAGCTGCTCTGAGACTCAACTGCTGTCGGGGCAGGAGTATTAAACTCTATTAAACTAAGAGAAAACCCTTCATTGTTTCCACGTGCATTGCCACCTCCTTTCTCTAAGGTTTGTTCTAGCAGTTGGCTCATGATATTTGTTGAGTAGGAGTAACAGCTGAGATAAGTAACAGAGGAACAAGGCGGAGAGGGGACAGTGTCATGAGGAGGCCTTCATGGCACCTTCAACCTTGATGGGATTTAGCGTTTCTCTCCTTCAGAATGTGACCGGTTGGCAGGTGTATGGTTCAGCCCCACTGCCAGTTTCCTCTTGGGGACAGCATCAGGGCGCCCGATGGAGGCTGTGGCCTGTTGCTGGCGATGCTCTCCTCACCATAAACTGAGCTTTGAGAAGCAGAGCTACTCTGATGGCACTAATTATCAGTGACTGTGACTCCCACCCCTTCCTCATTAATTACCTTCAGAAGAGTCTCAGATACATAAAAAGTAACCCCAATAACTGATCTATGTCCTTCACGTCTAGTATGACATGTTAATAAAGATCTTAGGTTCTAACCAAGATACTTAGGCGGGTTCTTCAATTGTTCTCAGTAATAAAACAATTTAAATTAATACCCACTCTTTATTTAACAGTATGGTGCTTCAATGACAAAGGTTCTGTGACCTTTGAATTATGATCGTTACCAAGATACAAAGACGGCCCCAATAGGGCTGGTCAGCACTTCTCTGTAACACATTCAGACATCAGAAAGTCACACAAAGGAGCTTCTTTATGTAAAAACCACAACACACACAGGACAAACATGTGATGACATAAAAAGGCACCCTTTCTATGTCAGTTCCTCCTCTTCACAGTTTTGTTTCTCACTTGAATGTCTACAGACGACTTCGCGAGCTGTCTGCCGCAGCCACGTGTTGAGCGGCGCCCCATCATTGCAGTAATAGGTAGTTTTCAGAGGCACAGACCTTGTGCTGAGTGATCGAATCTAGAGAGAGAGAGAAGCAATTTAGTGTTTATGATGGCCAGCCCCACAGGAAAGCAAGAACCTTTAATATATACACAAAACCATATTTAAAAATTCTAAATGGTCTAGAATGCCTTGTCCAGATGTCCATATGTCCATATAGCACATGTGGCTATTTAAAATAAAACAAAATAATATAAAATGAAATAAAACAAAGAATTCAGTTCCTCAGTCACACAAGCCACATTTCAAGTGCTCAATAGCCACATGTCCTATTAGATAGAGCACACATAGGCCATTCCCACTATGGCAGAACGTTCTAGTAGACAGGGTGAATAAAGTTTGCTTTGTACCAAAGGGTATTCGCTGTAGCTAACTGACACAGGTCTCCCACGTCATGGACTGGCAGAGTATAAGTAAATACGTAAGAAAGTTTTAGTTATGACACCAACAATACATCCTAGGCTGTGTCACCCAATCTGCTGAGCGGAGAATTCTCTATGGAGTACAAAGTTAGTAAGCATACTTTCTAAAACTCAGGTCTTCATATTTTGGTAGAATAAGTTGGACTAGTCAGCTCTGAAGGCCTGTCAGTTTGAAACTCTATTATTTTATGAAATCACAAGAAGTCACCTGATCCAGGACAACCCTGGGTGCAGGTGAACAGGCCAGCACAGGTGCACACTGCAGCCAGCTTGAAGCAGCCCCTTAAACTCTTTCCTTCACGCTGGAAAGTTCACGGCTCCCAACCCTTCTTCTACTGTTAGGATGAAAGAGGAATGTAATGGGCTGTCTGCAATGACTGAACTACAAATTAAGTTTAATTTAACTTATTTACCATTATTATCCAGAGGCATGGATAAATTACAATTGAAGGACCTATGAAGTCATGATGATGAGCAATACAAGATGGAAAACTATGAAGGCTGTGAGGTACAAAGCAGAAATAATGGGTTTATTCCATGACTATAGGAAAAAAAAAAAAGAAAGAAAAAGAAAGAAAAACTGGCTCATCTTAGTAGTATCTCAAGATAGTTCCCAGAATGTAAGGGTAGCCCTCCCAACACAAATGTGCTCCACAGGGGGTCTGGGCTGGACCCTTTCTCTTCTTTTCTTTTTCAATATTGCTAGGATTTTGACTGCAAGGTTTTTTCCCCCAAAGAACTCTTTTTTCTCTCAACTTTTTTTTCTTTGCTTCAATTTTGTTAATATTTGGCATTATCTTTATTCTTTCTTTCCTCCTACATTCTTCTGTACAATTTGGTGCTTGAAGATGAATGAATATATAGTAACAAAGTTTAAGAAAAATTGGTTAAAAAAATAATTTAACCCAAAAAGTTTTTTCTCTTCCCGCAAATTGAGAAAAAGTTTCTTTTATTTTACTTGATTCCCCACACTGACGATGACATTTCTAGTGATGGGTATAAAATGTTGCCTCTTTATAATATTTCTCATTCTGAGTTGGATCTGAGCTGACCTTTTTGTTTTCAGTGAGGCTTGAGGACCACGCGTGGCTGACTGGGGACAGAGAAGAGTCTTTTATTTTCCAGTTTGCGCGCTTGCCTGTCACATGCTTTCTAACCCTCACATCACCGACAGTGCTCACATCCGTGACTGGAGTCCGGCTGGTGTAAATTGAACAAAGGGGCGCCCAGGGAGGCCGGTTAGGAAATTTCAAAGATAACCATCTGGGACCACTAGTGGACCGCGGAACACAACTAAAGGGAGAGCTTAGAAACGCACTTTCTGGGCTCACTCTTTCCACATCTTTTCAAGGCTCTAGCAGGCTAGCAGTTAATTGAAAAAAAAAAACCACTAGCGATATACCTTTTAAAAAGCCTAAACACACGAGATGTTGAAAGTATAAAATTCCACGAGTCAGTTTTAGTTCTCATTCCTTTCTATTCTGGTAGATTTCATCCGCTTTGAGAACAACTCAAAAACAAAAAATTCATCTTATTGTCTGAAATGGCATCTTAAAGTTCCGCAGTGGCTGTCTGAATGGTTGCCGAGCTCCTGGGCAGGCGGCCTCAGGGAGGATGAGAGTGGGTGGTGTCCTCAGGAGGGAAGCAGGCCCGCCTCCTGTTCTCCTTTCTCCCTGTCTTTCCATCCTCAGCAACGGGCCTCACCTCTTGGTGAGGGGTTCCTCATCTACGCAATGAAAATCTGGCCTGAGACGATCTTGAGGAACCCTGACAGTGTCTATTTAATCAAGAAAGCCTAAGGTCCGAGGCCTCCAGAGTGGCCTTGCTTTAACCAAACGCTGCCTCCAAGAGCATGCGTTTTTCTGGGCGGAGTTCCTTGTCCACCATCAGGGGAAACAACATTAGCATGCACAGGGCCCACATGTTATCAGAGATCTTTTTCCTGCAAACAGCGACATGGGGAGACATTCAAATCAAATGCTTTTTATAAGCTATAAGGAAATCATGCCGAGGCTAAACTTTTTTTTTTTGGCAACGTTGTTGAGAATATTACATTATGTTCCCACAATAGCATAAAATGTATGTCTTATCACTTCAACATAACCCAGACAATAAAAAGGCGCCTGAGACTGGAAATACGTCTTATGAGAAAGGCCAAACTAACCTTAAATGATAACACCAATGGGGGATGAAAAGAGTGAAGAGAAACGATTAGGGCACCGAAAGTGGTGGACTGGCGATGAATGGGACACGGGTGCAGAGCCCCCAGCCCCTGGCAGCTTTCACTTCTGGCGCCAAGCCACGTCAGAGCCCAGGGTCTTAGTTTCCTGATATGTAAAATGGGAATTCTATTCTATGGGCCTGCGGGGGGAAATGAAATTCCTGGAAAATGCTTTCAAATAGAGTATGCATTACCAATACCAGGTAAAGCTACATTCTGCTTCCTAGTGCCGGGAACTTGATTTCTGTTTTCCTGTTTATTTTCATAAAATTCAAGCGCCCGCAAGTGTTTTCTCTCTCAAAAGTCCCCATTTCTCCTTCTGGTTGAATGACTCATCAAGAATCTTGGCCTAAGGATCCTGCTGTTTCAGGGAAAATGGGCTCTGGGGAACGGATCGGGAACATAATCACGACGGTTCAAACAGCCTCGTTATAAGGCAGCCCGGCATAGATGAGATGCTCCGTGGAGCAAATGAGTAAGACAGGGCTTAAGTTTCACGTGGGGAGTCCCGTTGAGAGGTTTCGTAAGTTCACACCATTCTATGCCAGCGACATGAGGCGTCAGCCAAGGGAGCAGGCTGGTTGAATGCTAAATGGACTCCCCAGAGCTGTGTCTCTCCCAGAGAAAGAGCCAGAGGCTGGAAGAAATTCTTAGAACTAGAATAAGCACTTAGGCAGTTCTTTTAATATTCATAAACGTTGGGTCACTCTTTTCAAGATACACATGGTGAAGGAGAAAAGGCTTATGCGATGGATTATGGTGCCAGGATGTCAGAGGTCCTGGGGACAGAGACCTCTTCTTTTGGTGGTGTCCACTTTTCCCTGTGCCAAAAAAAAAAGAAAAAGAAAAAGAAAAAGGAACTTCTCAGATGTTTCTAATGGCTAAAAAGAAAAAATCTCTTGCTTGTCCGTCCCTTGTGATTTTACTATGTCTGCAAAAACAAAGACCCGATAAAATATAGGACTAAATAGGAAAGTACTAAAAAACCCTGGAATCTTTACTTTGGAAGGTAAATTGCAAATCTGAAAGTGATACGAGCTACTTTTAAGACTGTCCCTATAAATGAAATATGTTCCAACTGGAAGATCAGCCGCTGTGTGAGGTAGAGTCCCTGAGACTTAAGAGTACATTAGGTCCAGAGAAAATAGATGATTTGCCTCTAGTCAGAGAATAGCTAGTGGCAGAGGCTCGATGGGGCGGAGAACGCAATGCTCTGGACTGTATGTTTTGCAGGTCCGTGCACGTGTACAGAGACATAAAAATGAAATCTTTATTTGTACAAAGCTGGAGCTAGGGTATTGTAACTCAATTCAGAAAGAGAAGAATATAAACTAACAAATGTTTGAAAAACACATGTTCTAACACCTGAGTGACCAGGCTGAGAGGACGCAGTGCAGACAGGGGCAGTGGCCAGAGTCAGGAGGCTCGTCTTTCTGGTGAGGATTTCACCACGCGGAGAGCCAGAGATTCCAGAACACACAATACCCGGATGCTGCCAAGGGCACTCACAGATGGTGTAATCAATGACAAATCAGAAACAGGACATGAATTATGGGAGAGGAAAGAAACAGAAACTTGGGTCCACGGCTCCAGCTCTGAAACTCAAAGAATTCCAAAGGGCCTTGTGAAAATTAATCCCTGGGGGCAAGCAGGTAGATAGACACTTGCCTCCTAGAAAACCACCAAGCAGGAGAGCTGAGTGGCAAAACAATTGGAGGAATCGGGCAGGGGGCAGGACTGTGCACGATCTGTGCACAGAAATGCACGAGCGACAGGAAGGGGCCGGCAGAGTTCCCCAACCTGGAAATAATAAGAGCGCAGATCCAGACTTTGGCCCTCTGCACAGTACACGACTGGCAAACTTTGAAAAGAGCGGTTGTTGATATGCGCTGTTGATATCAATCAGGTGCACAGTTCCGTTAGCTGAATGAGATGTTTTTTTTAAAAGCACAATTCTGGTCTCCAGTCGGTGTCATTTTGATACATGCGCTTTTTAAAAAACAAAACAAGAACCTCTGTTTCAGAACATAGGATGTTTTGAAGGTTATATTCTTGGCATTTAGAAAAGAGTAAACAGCCTCTTGGCTTTTGGACTGTAGCTAAAATCGCAGGGGTTTTTTTTTTGAAATTAGTTTCCAGGGAAAAGATAAATTACTCTGCACCAGATGGTAAAAAAAATTACTTTTGTTTGCCATACTTTTAAAATATATCAGAGGATGACCATCGTTCATTTAAACGACACTCATAAAATGTCTGTAGTTATGTATGAATGCAACTTGGACAAACACGGCATCTACTTATCTGTTGAAGGATAATGTCTAGGAAGCGGTGAGGAAAGCCAGAAGTTTGGGATTTAGAGACAAGGGGTGGCAAATAGGAGGAAGACTGAAAAAGAAACCTGGGGCGGAAAGAGGGAGAGAAAGAATGCACTTCTCCAGGCCCAAGAAGCCAGGTAAGGCTCGTGGCCAAAGGTGCTGAAACTGGAGTAATTCACTTTTATGGGTTGAATTATGCCCCCCATAATGCATATGTTGAAGCCCCACCCCCCAGGACCACCGACTATGACTGTCTTTGGAAATTGGGACTTTAAAAGGTAATTAAAATGAGGTCATTAGGGAAGGCCCCAGTCCACTATGACTGTTGTCCTTATAAGAAGAGGAGGTTAGGACACAGACACACACAGATGGATGGCCATCTACACGCCCGCTTGTCACCACAGCGTCAGCCTCCAGCCTCCTGGAGATCAGGGCTTATCTCTGCCACCGCTTGCCCTGCAGAATCCAGAGGAGCATTTGACACAATGTCCACTGAATTGATGCCCGATGTGTACATTACATTCACATTATGCTTACTTTTCTTTTCTTTTTTTTTCTGAGGAAGATTAGCCCTGAGCTAACATCTGCCGCCAATCCTCCTGTTTTTGCTGAGGAAGACTGGCCCTGAGCTAACATCCGTGCCTATCTTTGTCTACTTTATATGTGGGACACCTGCCACAGCATGGCTTGACAAGTGGTGTGTAGGTCCGCACTCAGGATCCAAACTGGCGAACCCCGGGCTGCCAAAACAGAACATGCAAACTTTACCACTGCGCCACTGGGCCGACCCCACAGTACGCTTACTTTTTGAAATAAAAGCTGGAGCTCCTAATGTACTAAAGGCAACCACTCTGAGCATGTGGACAAATGAGTTATCAGGAGAGCTGCATGTGAGGAAGGAGTGAGGGAGCCTGGGTGGCGGGTCTTGGCAGCTGGGCGCTCGCTGCCACCCCTGGAAGCAGAGTGAGGCAGGCCCTTGGGGAGAGACAGTGTACGAGCTGCAGATGGATGGCCTGTGCCGTGGCTTTAAGATTTGGGGCCCCTTTGGGTAGACTGGGTCTTTCACACACGCTAGTGGGGTAAAGTCTTATAGGAGCTCGTTTGTCGTCATTAACTACACTCCCACTGACAGTAAAAAGCAGGAATGTCTAGGTTGGCCTGTGACATGTAATAATTACAGGACTCTGGTAAAGCAGAGGTGTGGACACTCAGAGCTTGATCCAAAGGCCCCAGGCTGCATGGAAGGAGCGGTGGGCATGATGCTTCTCCCTGGGGAAACCTGTCCATGTGACTGGGACCCCAGAACAGTGGCTCTAAAGGGACCTTCAAGGGCTACTGCAATCAGAAGGCGCCTTCTCCATCCACCTCCACGTGTCCCCTGCAGGACCCACGGTTGTTCCTGGGCGGAGATTCCTACCTAAGATCCACGCTTCCGACAGATACTTGATTGTTGCCTTCCTCTTTCGTCGGGAGGGTCCGATGAAGATGCTGGCTTGGTGAGGGACACGCGTGATCCGGCCCCCACACAGGAGGACCAGTTCCCACAGCTTGGCTCTGGGGGGGTTGCTGGCCGGGGTGATGAACATCATCGGCTGATCGGCAAACAAGGTTCCCTGGTAGTGTCCTGCGGACAAGTGGCGCTCCAGGCGGCACAGCTGTCGGGCAAAGACAGCGGGAGGGTTAGCAGCAGTGCTGAACCGTTTATTTTATTCAGAAAAGGTTGACAGTGAAGCTCACTCCCTTTTGGGAAAAAGAGCAGAACCTAAGGTTGCCTAGTCTTGGATGAATTTTGAATTCTGAGGATCCAGGGGAGATAATGACATTTAACAATAATGACAGATAATGAGCAGCTAAAATGGACATTTCCTGAAGCAGCCTACAAGTGAAACTCCAAGCAAACAAATGTATCAGCAAAAATGTTTAGGCCTTTGAATTATTACAAATTCTAACCCCAAAATATTGAGAATTCATCAGCTGTTCCATGGAGCGCGGAGAGCCGCATCTGCGCTCTGCGAACCCTGTGGAGGTGACGCAGGAGCGCAAAGACGCCAGCCGACTGTGCTTGAGTAGGTGCTGTCGTGAATGGTGGTTCTATCCGTGGTGCTCCAGGGCTCCCGGCAGCAAACGACTTTCACAGGACCTCAGCAATGCTCCAAACCCAGCTGCACAGTTTCCCCAGGCAAAGAGAGGATGGGGCAGAACAAAGCAGAATTCCTACAGCTGTTCCCCAGGACAGCAGGTAGGGGCAGGGGGCGTCCAGAGGTCACTTCAGTGAGTCACTGTGGAAATGGTGATGGGGAGAATCTAGACAGTGGGAAACGCTGCAGAAACAGGGATGTTAAACTGCGCTTTTTTTCTGATACAGTTGTGGTCGTCTGGCTCACCCAAGGGACAGTGGGGAGGCCTGGTTATTCTAAACACACATTTCACTAATTATAAGGACTTCTTTTCAAGTTAAACACCCGCTGGGAGATGTTGAAGGTTAACTGCCATCCACATTTTGAGTATTTTAATCCGCTTATTTCCCTGAGGATTGAGTTGAGCGTTTGAGATCAGTGGCTCAGAGAAATTAGGGATTTTGAGGAAGTATGTGGGAAAAGAGATCAAGGTGCTTCTCAGAGGAGGGTGCCCTGGGGGAGGGGGTCGTGGAGGGAACCGCTCATCAGCAGAGGGTGGCAGACTGCCCGTCACGCAGAAGGGCTGACCGAGGAGATGGGAAGCAGGAAAGAATACATTCTTCAGTCCACATCTCTGGCGAAATCAGAGAAAGAATGAATTGTTCTTCTACTGGGTTTTCATACTACTTTTGTTTTTAAGAAAAGAAGATCCTACTACGAAAAAAATAGCTCCAACATTAATGGAATTAACCCAATAAACTTAAATATGGCCATGGAGTTAATTCTCTTTCCTCATTGCTGGTTTTGAATTTTGCAACGTAAGGCATCGCAGGTGAACGCTTTCACCTGATTGGGTGGGTGGCAGCGGGATCCTGAAGATGCACTAATGATTCTCCTCGCGTGGTGACTTTATTACTGTTTTTAGTTACTTCCGCTACCCGCCTGAGATAGGAGTGGAAAGGCTTTCACTTAATTTTGCAAATGAAGACAGTGAGGCAGAAGCCTGCCAAAAGATCTGCTTTGGCTAAATGATGAGTCAAGCTGGAAGGAAAAAACCCACAATCTACAAACTCAGTGAATTGCCAGACCATGTTGCAGTGAAACTGGAGATCAAGAAAGACTCTTACTAAGGTTGGATATAATCATATATTTAAAAAACGAGTTATAAAAGTGGTTGATAATTGAAACAATATAGAAGGACATAAAGTAAAAGGTGAATTTTCCTATGTTGGACACTGCTGTCTGTTACTCAAACCTGCTCTTGTCTTTCCCTCCTTGATGGCATGGCCTGTCTTTTTCTGTGGGCTAACCTCTGCAGGGCCACGTGTTCAAGGCAGGAGCCCCTTCCCAGCCCAAGGGGAAGACTCAGGATTGGTCCAAGCTAATCACAGGGATCTCATTTCCCTTGCAAAGGACTGGGGCAGACATGAGCTGCACCCGACCCTGGCCAATGGGACCTGAGACTAAGTCTGCTGGGGGGCGGCTCTTTCTCACTAATATAAACTAATGCAGAAGCAAAAACATGTCTCTGATTTGCTGGACTCTGTCATGCCAACACAGGATACACGGAGCCACCTGAGGCCCCAGGACACACTTAAAATGGCCAAGTGGGGCAATGGGAAGGCCCGGATACTAGATAACGTTTCTAAGTCACAGGAGTGATGGAACAAGGAATTGTCCTTCCTTTGTCCTTTTAATGTCAGAGGGGAAAAAAAAAAGTTAATTCTTTAAGCTACTTTTTTGTCGAGATTTTTGTTTCCAGAAGCCCAAAGCATCCAGATGCCTCAGTTCTCACGTCCCCCGCCACTTACCAGAGGTAACCCCTATGAAGAGTTTGTGTGTATTTTTCTAAACTCTGTGCAGTGGCCACACACACATATTTAGGATACAGTTTTTCTTAACAAGGAAAAGTGGGATCAAGGATATTTATTGGTATATGGATAAGCAGTAAATCAAATCTGTTTTTAATCCAGTAGAAAAGGACAAATGTAAACATTTCAAATGTTTCAAAAGTGACTTCAGTAGCTAATTTCTTTGATTCTTCATTTTTCTTCCTCCCACATTAATTGAATGCTTACTGTCTGCCAGGCACGTGCAAGGTGCTGGGGAAGCAAAGATGATTAAGAAACAGTCCCTGACCTCAGTTTAAAGCACGCAATACAAAAGTCAACAAATGAAAATGCTTCCTTTTATTTATTTATTCAGCTTGAAATCAGAGGAGGCAAAGAATTACAAAGATCTGATTCTTCACTTAAAATAATTGAGACTATGTGCATGTTGACTTTCCAGTCCTAAGTAAAATAATTTCTGGGAAAGCGTAACCAAGATTTAGGTTACTTAAAATTAAAAGCTAATTTGGGAATTTATCCTACAAATACACTCTATATAAGGGCATGCATGGATAGGAATGCGTTGTCATAGAAACAAAGACGATTGGCAGGTTTTATTCATATTATACATATAATAAGACACATGATTCTGCTTATTACTGAGCTTTAGTTAAACTCGTTCTAGTAAGCGGAAGGTCTTAAGGATACTCTCCCAATACTCCCCGAGGACAGCCCGTACTTATTGTTCATCTCAGGCCCCCCAGCACGTCCACGTCTCAGGGCCTTGTGCTGTTGATATCATCTGTAAACACAAGTACCAATGCAGCCTTACCCTTGGAGACCATACTCTGCCTCTGAAGGCACCGACTGCCCGACGTGCCTTAAGAATTCCGACCGTGGCTAGTCAACTTTCCTCTCTAGCAGAGCACCATTTTGTCCCCACTGGTACATTTTTAAAAATAAATTGAAATTATAAGGCTGCAAGCAGCACAAAAAGTTAGCAGAGTGTCTGAGAATGCTGAGCGTGCTGGATGGTGCCCTCTGACTGTACCACCAGCAGGCCTTATCTCAAAGGGATGCATTTTACTTCGAGATCGAGGAGAAAAACTTCAGAAGCATAACTTTTAAGGTCAACTTGCTGTTGATTATTTTCATTGTCTTCTCAATCCTTATTGTAACAGCAATTCTCAGCAATTTGCTCTAAATCCTAATTTCATTTCAAACTTTTCAAACACACGTACACACTGGTGCCAATTGCCAGAGAAAGGCACCTGGGTGGAGCACGTGGGCCTTATGACGGGGCGGTGGAGGGCCCAGGAGTAGACTGCAGGGGTGACGGTGGTGTGTTATTTCTCTTCTTTACTCAAAGACGACCTCAGAGATAACCAGCTTTACCCGTACCGACCTAGAAGTTTCTAGCTAAAAATAGCTAAAAGGTAATTTTAAAAAATCATAACTCTCAAAAAGGTATGAAATGAACACTTAAGATGTGTTCATTGTTTTTAACTCTGACAGATGCTGTAACAGGTTCAAAGGAGAATCAAAGAACACATTTATAGATAGGAATATTGAAATGAACTTGAAATGGACCAAACAAACATTGGCTTTTCTGTCGGGGAGGAGGCTATTCCCTCCACCAGACAGAATTCATTTCATGTCCACAGAGAAGAATCGTTTGCGTTGCCAGCAAGTCTTTACAACTCTCCGAGTTGTGAACTAGCTCAAAGGCAACGAAAGCTGGGATCAGATAGCCTGGGAGGGTGTGTGCGGTCTAAGAAATGGGAGTTTTCCAATGACGAACAACTTTTCCCTACAGAGCCCAGGAAGTCTGCTGTTTAAAAGAAAGCCTGGAAGAAAAGAGGATTAAGTGGAGTTTACTGACTGCTGGGCTTAATTCGCCTCCAGATTAAACAGGGCAGTCAGTAGTCAGGGTGAATGTTGGGTGGAGTCCAGAAGAGTTCCCGCTTTTCTCTGTGAATGGCGACAGAACGTGATCATTATATATATACACACACGTATGGATGGATGTGTAAGTATGCACATTTATGTACTTATATAAGACAAGGAGGCCACTGATGGAAGGCAGAAATCTTTCCCTGCCCTGAGTTCTTCATTTGAACCCTTGGTCGTAAAGGATTGGGACATTACTGAAGGGTCGAAGTTAGTTAAGGCCAAAGAGACATTAACTTTGCTTTATAAGGTGTTGCCTTTGCATTTGTGTCCTCATCAAGAAATCTACACTGATTTAACAGGTTGTAGCTCAGATCGTTCCAGTCTACTTACAAAGCCGTCAGTCAAGGGGGACCATGCTGTTCACAAAGCTGGGCAGAGCAGCATTCCCCGGAGTGCTTCTAGTCTCAGTGACTCCCAGTTATTTATCCCTGACCAGGAGCAAGCCCACAGGGGAGGGTGTGGACGGTTCACTTACCCCACCGCGGGTGTTAGATTTCAATGAGCGAACCTGCTTTTCCCTCCAGGAAGAGCTCACCTTGACTGTTCCTCTTTGGCTCACTGACAGTTTCCAGAGGTACTTATGAGCCGTACACCTCACTAGGAATTCTCAGAGCCAACTAGTCCACAATTGACAAGCCTGGAGCTCAGGGCGCCTGCTTCCTTTCAGTTCACCTGAGATCACACACCAGTAAACAGTAGTGTCAGATTCTGAATGGAGGGGAGTGCGCCCCCAAGTCCTGCCCTTTGCATAACTCACACGGTCTCTGCTCCTCACAGGCAACAGAGGGAGAGCAACACCCCTCCCCACATCGTACCCACCAAATGAGGTAATGCGGTGCCTTTTCAGTTCTAAGACGCCCTTCTCACATTCTAGCGATGATAATATAAGGATGGGTCTCAGTGCATGGCTGGTTGTAGTTTAATTGGCCAAAGAGACCACATACTTCCTTAATTTGTGCCTTGGTTTTTTTCAATTCCCCCTGTTTAGGAGGGAATTTTTTCAATTCCTCCCCAAGACGACACCTGACTGGAGTGATGGTCCATTTTATGTGTCAACTAGACGAGGCTAAGGGATGCCTAAGAGAGCCGGTAAAACATAATTTCTGGGTGTGTCAGTGAGGGGCTCTCGGGAACATCTAATCCTCTGAGGGCCCGAAGAGAACAGAAAGGTGAAGGAAGGTCAAATCCCCTCTGTCTGCTCAAGCTGGGACATCCATCTTCTCCCGCCCTCAGACATCAGAGCTCCTGCTTCTCTGGGCTTTGGATCAGCCCTGAACGGCACCACCGGTTTTCCTGGGTCTCCAGCTGACAGTCCACAGATCGTGGGGCTTCTCACCTCTAGAATCGCGTGAGTGGATTCCTATAATAAGTCTCCTCTTGTATATCTATGTACCCTATCAGTTCTGCTTCTCTGGAGAGCCCTGACTAGTACAACTGCGTCACGAGGGAGGAGTGGAGTGAGCCAGGCAGAAAAGGGACGGACAGCAGGTGACATAGTGGCATTCCTGCCAGACAAGACAATGAGTTCAGGTGGGGAGGGTGGTTCTATGATCCTTTTTAAAAAAATAAGTAGATGAAAGGTAAATATATAGCTAAAATAGCTGAAAATTCCTACCATGAGAAGAGGTGGTTCCTTCGCTCCCACCTGCCACCCACACTGTGAGGTCCCTTCTCAGGGTCCTCTGCAGGGGGCCGAGTCAGTTAAAGTGCTCCAGCAGGTGTGGGCAGCCAGGCAGGGAAGGGAACCGTACCCCTGTGTTCCCTTTGGCCTCGCACTCTGCTGCTGACCCCAGAGATGCAGCACAAGAGAGGACAGGAGGCGAGAAAGGGGCTTTAGTTCAACTATAACTTCCGGCTAATGGGGATTCTGTGGAAGACGGCACAGAACGTCGGACGGGGGAGGATCTTGGAGAGCATCTCAACCACGGCTCAAATTTTACAGACAAAACTGAGGCTCAGGAAGACGAAGTTCCTTATCTGGCATTACCTGGCACCACAGAGATCCTGGAAAAGCTTTCCTGTGCTTCCTAAGATGTGAAATCCTCTTACCATTGCCTGCCACCCTGCAGCTCAGGGCTGAGCTACAGAATCAGTGTTCTCGGTGCCCACAGCTCCCCTGGCAGGAGGAATACCTGTTCATTCTTTTGTCAGTTCATTATTTAATTCACTCACTCATTCGTCTGGGTATCAGGCTAAGCTCCGAAAAGACAAAAATGGGAGGACACAGAGATTGCTTTTCCAGGACTTTCTAGAAATTCCAGGATAACAAGACATGTCATTTCACGGGATGGGAAATGAGAGCCTGAGTAGACTTTGCAGCAGGGGCATCTGACTTGGAGAGTGAGGAGAAGGTTTGCTCAGTGAAAAGCACTGGAGGGCACCACAGGTAAAAGGTGTGCGTGCAATCACACACGCTTGCTCAAACAGTTCAGGATCACTGGGGGGTGACGTGTGAGGGAGGCAGGGCTTGGCAGGTGGTCCCAATAACAAGAGCTACTTTTTAAAAGCATTTTAAGTAGGTCCCAAGGTGATGAGGCTGACCAAGCAGGCCCCAGAGTAATCATGATCACATGGTATGTAGTTAACGAGGAGCCACCAAAACCTCGAACAGGAGATGAGGTCACGAAACCCACGCGTTAGGAAGAGCACGCTGCAGACAACAAGGAGGGGTTGAGATCAGAAACAGGAAGACCCGAAGGAATGGACTGCAATAAATTCAACAGGAAGTGAAGAAGGGCAGGGCACGGCGAGGGGAGAGGAAGTGGATCAGGATGGAACGAGAGGGCAAATTCACCAGGATCCCGGCGTGTGTAACGGGGGAGGTTAGCGCCGTTAACAGAGCCATGCACCGCCTTTATAGGAAAGCTCAGCCACTGAGGTTTTAGTTTCCAATAAATAATACCTCTCTTTTCTCTCAGATTCAACACTAACTGGGAGATAGATACAGGTATCAAAATCACTATTGTCATTCATCAAGCTGACCGGAGATGTGGGCCCTAGACCTATGGTCATGTGAGTTTGCTGACACCCCCATGATGATTTAGGAGGAGGAACCACAAAGTCACAGCAGGCACTGGACCAAGTGCCCCCTCCATGGCAGGGGCAAGCCCAGAGCAGATGAGCTGGAACACTTTCCTCAGGAAGGCGGGCAGATCTGAAACAGACGCAGAGGGGCTGAGTCAGGATGCCCAGCTCCTTCTGGCAAACTCTCCAGTTTACGAGCGGGTTTTCCTCTCTCGGGAGGTGTGAGTGAGGGGAGGACGCCCAAGACCAGGGGAACAGGAGGCGCCTCTCTAATGTCAACTTGAGAATGCAAGTACCTGAAGCACAGTGACTGGAAGTGGATCCTATCATAAGTCACTTGAGGGGCTCAGACTGGGGTGAAATCCTTAGCACTTGGGGCAACATCTCAGAAAACAGATCCTGGTGTGAACCCCTTCAACAGAGAAGACGGCAGACCTAGAGCAACTGTTTGGAAACACAAGATAGAACTAGAAGTTTCACCTTCGGAAAATGTCATTGCCTACCCTTGGCCACGTGGGATGGATTGAGTCTATCAAAGGTAGAATGAATTGGCTGTCATCAGAACTGAAGAGAAACATGAATGATGTCTAAGGTCCTGGGAAGTTAAAAAAAAAAGGAAATAGAAATAGAATACACTTTTAACTATTTTGACATTCACCTTATGCCCATAAAAATAAAAAAGACAAAGACTTCAAATGAGGGATACATAAAGACCCCCAAAACCCCTCAGTCTTACTGTCCTTCCTCTCATCTCCTGACCATTTTATTTCCGGGCTCACTGTCACTCTCCATCACCTCTCCTGTCCTCATGCTTGGAAATTTAAAAAGACACATAGGTGATCCTCCAAACACCTGTCCTCTCCATTCCTCAGACCCCTCTTTCCTGACGAGCTTGTTCTCTACCCGCCTAATGCTCAGCCCCCAGGGGTCGCAGAATTTCATACGTCCCAGGCCCACATCACCACCCCCCATCTTTCTAGCCCATTTTCTAGAAGTCTGCGGGAGCCTCTGTAAGTTGATACTACCACCTTCTCACTTCCACCCCCAGGGAGCCCTCTCTCCCCTCCAAAACCACTCCCAAGTCCATGGTCAATCTCTTGATGGCTGTTGACAGCTCTCTGGTCTCCAGCATTTCATTCCTCCTCACACCCAGCCAATGACGCCGTTTCACTTGACTGATTCCCCGCAGCAGAGCAGCTGTCACTGTAGATGGACCACCCCTGCTACAGTCGAACCCCCACTGTACACCAAGGGGCCCTCTCCCCTACTGAGGACTGGTTCCACCAATTCTCCCTCTCTCCTGATTGTTAAGCTGTGCTTACTGTATTCACACTGGCATACAAAACACCATTATTTCTCCTGTCGTTCCCCTGTTCTCCACTTCCCCTGGCAGGCACAGCCCCACATCTTTGTGTCCCTCTGTAGCATAACTCCTTGAAAGAGTGGTCCATGCTCCTGCCTCTCATCCTTCTCGCTTACATCCACTGTGATGGGCTTTTGCTCCCATCACGCCCATGGAACCGCCCCTGTCATGTCACTGAGGACCTCACACCGCTGATGCCAATGGGTGATTCTCAGACCTCACCTCATGGGAACCATCAAGACCTGGGACACAGATGACCCCTCCCCGTTCCTCAGTTGCTCAGCTCCTAGGACCCCACCCTCCCCTAATTTCTTCCACCTCCCTACCTGCTGCTGTTTTGGGTCTTTCTCTCCTTCCTGACTCTTGATGCCCAAGTGCCACAGGACTCAGTCTGTGGTCCTTCTCTTTCTACACTCACTCCTTGGTGACCTCATCCAGCATCAGGACCCCAAAGAGCCACTGTGCGCCGATGACTCCCACATTTTATCTCTAGTTCAGACCTCTTTCCAGAATCCCAGGTCCAGCTGCCTTCTTGACAGTCCCCTCAGATATCGATAGGCCTCTCAGACCCAATCCTGGCTTTCCTCCTCCTCTCTCAACTTGCACCACCCGCAGCCTTCTCCACCTCCAATTTTGGCCATTCCATCCTTCCAGGTGGCCAGCCCCCAAAAACGAGGTCAGTCTGATTTCCCACTTCCTCTCATTCCTCCCATCTCGCCTAGAAGGAAATCTGGTCAGCTCACCTTCAAAATACGTGGACGAGGACCACTCTCAGCGCTGGGCACCCCAGTCCAAGCCAAGCCAGCATTACCCCACACTCAACTGGACTCCCTACTTCTAAATTTGAACTGCTCACAGACTCTTCTCAACAGGGTGAGAATTTTAAAAACGTCAGTCGGATCATGTCACCTGTCTGTTCAAGACACTGGCAATCTCATTTCATTCAGAAAAAAAGCTGAAGCCCTTGCCATGGACAACATGGCAATGCCTCTCACTCCCCTCTTAGCATGTTCCTCCTTGCTCACTCCATTCCCCCTGGCCTCCCTGCTCTTCCTGACCACATGCCTCAGGGCCTTTGCACTAACTTTCCTCTCTGCCTGGGATGTCCTTTCTTCAGATGTCCATGCAGCTAGTTCTCTCACCTCCTTTATGTATTAACTCAGCTCTCACCATTTCAAGGAGGCCTGCCCTAACCAGCCTACTCAGAATCCCAATGCCCTCCTGACCATCAGCAACCTTGACACCCTTAACCTACTCTACTTCTTCTCTTACCACACATTTTACCACCTTCTATCATAGAATTTACTTCCTCACGGTTTATTTTCTGTTCCTCCTGCGAATCCAAGGGCAGGAATCCTTGTTTTGTTCAAGGCTATATCTCTGCACCTAGAACAGTGCCTGGCACACAGCAGGTGCTCAGTTATGTGTGTTGATCGATGAATTTATTGAGTGATGTGGAGTGTTGAGCTCAGGAGACTGAAGAGATTACATAGTCTGGTTTGAGGAAAGCTTCTACTCTAGTAAGAAGAGAAACTTACCCCCCGGGGGAATCAGGGCAGCAGTGACAAGACAAGAAGGATTTCAAAAACAGGGGGCAGAGATCAGGGTAGGTGGGAGCCTGGGAGAAAGCGCCACGGGGTGGCAGTGGCTTCAGCCACCTGAAGGAGGAGTGGGACGTGGAAAGGCACAGCGAGGTGATCTAGTGGATGGTGAGGCCATCAGGCCAAATGGAAGAAAGCACCCCCACTGGGAGCAATAGGGGAAAGAGAGGACCAGGCAGAGGCCAGGCCAGCCGAGGAAGGGCAGGGGGTGCTGGAGCAGGTCCTCAGCTGGGGTGAGGGTGGAGGGGGAGGGTCAGGGTTTCGGGAGACTAGAGCAGACACTGCAGAGGATGCATCAAATAGGGCAGGTTCTGATGCTGGAAGAGCCAAGAGTGGGTAAGGATCTAGACTGGCGGGGTCACAGAGGGGATGGAGAAAGGGTAGTAAGTCTAAGGCAGATCTTAAAAGACAAGATATGGATGACTGACGGCCAGCATGTAGAGGAGGAAGAGAAGGGAAACTTCAGAGTAATGCTCTCACCAAGGACATCAGAGGAGAGGTGATTTGCTGGGAGCACTGGGCTGGCTGAGGGGGAGCTGGTGTGGCAGGTGGGAGGATGCAGGCTCCATTCTGGAAATGAATCGGATGGAGACCCATGTCACCAAATCAAGCAGTGTGAGGTACCGTCCTAAAAGATGAATCCGGAAGTCACTTGAACAGAGGTGAAAACTAAAGCCAGGAGAAGATGGATTCCTTTCTCACTCAACATGCAGTTCAAAAGTTCCCAAGTTTGGGGGCCAGCCCGGTGGCATAGTGGTTAAGTTCGTGTGCTCTGCTTTGGTGGCCCAGGCTTTGCAGGTTTGGATCCTGGGGGCAGACATGTTCACTGCTCATCAAGCCATGCTGAGGTGGTGTCCCACATACAAAACAGAGGAAGACAGGCATAGATGTGAGCTCAGCGACAATCTTCCTCACCAAAAAAAAGTTCCAAGTTTGGATGTTGTATTTTGAAGCACTGTTAGTAAAACACTCTTTGAAAGAGCTCAAGAGGAGTTTTTGTAAGAAAAATCAACATCTCATCTTCTTAGATTTGAGGAAGTGGGCTAAAAGACACATCACCTTAGGAATGTATGAAATGGTTTTGTTTCATCAACTCCTGGCCTTGGAGACCCACGGGCTATGGGAAAGTTGAGTGATAACAAACTTCTAAATCCTTCCTTCTGTCGGCAGCGAGTTTAGAGGCCTGCACTTTCTAAGCAGAATGATATTATGGGTTTTCATCATGAGGAAAGGAAAAGTCTTTAACAAGGGAGCTGAAAAGAAAGAAGACGGATGCTTTCCTTTCTCTGGGCAATTTTGTCATCACTGAGAGAAAACAGATTTGAGAAGATGATGACTTTGACCAAATGCTGCACCGGAAAGTTTGCAAAGACCAGCTAACTGCCCCAAACTCTGGGATGGCTGGAGCACAGAGGGAAGACTTAGGGTAAGTTACGAAAGGGTATTCGAACCAGCAACCAAGACCACGGCTGGAAAAGGTCAAGAAAAAGTTAAAAATCATGAATAAAGACACCGAATTACAACACGGACTTTCTTTGTTTAAACAACCATAGCTGGTGTTCCCAAACTTTCTGACTCTCAGGGACTCTGAGGGCAGAGCCCACAGCAGCCCCTGTCAGAGCGAATTTCCTGTCAGTTCTCGCTTTGCCCTTCTGCTCTGTAATAGATCTGCGTGTTTTACTATTAACATGTTTTAAATTACTTATCAATAAGTAAACACATCACACAAGAAAGATCAGGGCACTCACAGCTCAGTTTAAGGAGTACAGTTGGAGTAACATCTAAAAATAGTACATTTTTAAAAGCTGCTTGCATTTAGAATGAAATACTCTCGCAATAAAAGGGATTATTTGGGTCCAACTTTTTCATTCTACTGATAAGCAAACCAAGCCAGAGAGAAGTTAGGTGCAGGAGGCCACACAGAGAGTAAAACAAAATGGGGCTGTATCAGAGGAAGCCAGGATCTCTGTTAAGAGTTTTGACTTCAAATTCCCACATACCTACTAGGGGCTGGGTGCTAGGGAGGAAGACGATGAGGATAAAACATGGAAGCCCCCTGTGGAGAAAAGAGAACCCTCGTGCACGGCTGGTGGGAATGTAAACTGGTGCAGCCATGATGCAAAACAGGATGGAGGTGCCTCAAAAAATTAAAAATAGAACTACCATATGATCCAGCTTGGCTACTTCTGGGTTATTTATCTGAAGGAAACAAAAACACTAACTTGAAAAGATATACGCACCTCCGCGTTCACTGCAGCATTATTTACAAGCCAAGATATGGAAATAAGCTAAGTGTCCGTCGACGAATGACTGGCTAACAAAGATGTGGTACATACACACAATGGAATATTACTCAGCTGTGAGAATGGAGGATATCCTGCCATTTACAACAGCATGGATGGACCTTGAAAGCACTGCTAAGTGAGCTCAGTCACACAAAGAGAGACAAATACCATATGATCTCACTTACATGTGGAACCTAAAAAAGTCAAACTTGTAAAAACAAAACTAGATAAAATGGCAGTTACCAGGGGCTGGGGGTGGAGGTATGGACAGACGTGGTTTTAGGGAACAAACTTACAGCAAGTAGTAAGTAAGCCCTAGAGATATAATGCATAGTACAGGGAGTACAGACAGCAAGACTGCAGTAGAATCGTCAAACTTACTAAGAGACTAGAACTTAATTATTCCAACTACTAAAAAGAAAAGATAATTATGGAAAATGATAGAGGTGCTAATTATTGTTACAATGGCAATCATATTACAATATATAAATGTATCAAATTAACATGTTGTTCACCTTAAATTTATACAATGCTATGTGTCAGATACACTTCAATTGAAAAAATAACAAAACCACAAACCATGGATGCTCCCTCCAGTCAACTCCCACGGCTGCCACCTACCGTGCCGCCCCGAGCTTCCGCTGGTTGGTGTGCAGCGTGGGTCAGTGCCAATGCTGTCCCGGTGTGGGGACAGGAGCACACGGCCATGGGGTTACGGGAGTGGGAACAGCGTCTGGAAGAAGACGCCTTCACCTGGACTGAATTCTCAGCAGCTTTTGACACTGTTGCTGACGTCACCTCCCCCCGTGAAATATCTTGTCCCCTTGGCCCTGGGACCTACCACCCCTGGTTTTCTCCCTCAGCCTCTCCCCTCTGCCTGGGCTCATCTTCCCACTGGGCCATGAGATGCCGAGACGCCTCACAGCCCTCTCCTCTTCACAGCGCAAGCTCACTCCCCAGGCAGTTAGGGTCCTCCCGCCAACAGACGACCCACGTGTGTCACTGCCGTCGTTAGTGCAGAGCAATCCTCTGAGCTCTGGGCCCATGACCAATGGCCAGCCTGACTCTTTGCTTTTTTTGAGGAAGATTGGCCCTGAGCTAACATCTGCCACCAATCCTCTTTTTGTTGAGGAAGATTGGCCCTGAGCTAACATCTGTGCCCGTCTTCCTCTGCTTTCTATGTGGGACGCCTGCCACAGCATGGCTTGACAAGTGGTGCATACGTCTGCACCCAGGATCCGAACCGGCGAACCCTGGGCCGCTGAAGCGGAACGTGCGAACTTAACCACTGCACCACCAGGCCAGGCCCCTGACTCTCTTTTTGGATGACTCACAGGCAGTCCACACTTAACACATCTAAAACTTACCTCATGCTCTTCATTCCCAAACCTGGTCCTGTTATATAACAGCTAACAGTTAGTAAGAGCCTACTGTGTACAGGCACTTCTAAGCACTTTATCTGAATGAGCTCGTTTAATCCTTGAAATAACTAATCAAAGAGCTACTGTCGCTGTTTCCAGTTCACAGATGAAAATACGGCGCAGAGGGTTAACTTGCACAACGTCACATAATTAGGAAGTGAAGGAACCCTGGATTCTAACCCAGGCTAGCTACGTTCTTAATAAATACATAATATTGCTGTCAGAATCTCAGTGAACAGAACCATCTACCCAGGAATCTTCTTTGACTTCTTTTTTTCCCTCACCTTCTTTATCCAATTCATCACCAAGTCCTGTGGGTTTTATCTCCTGAATATCATTCCAGGTCCATCTATCTTCAACCCTACCATCACCATTCTAGCCAAGCTTCAATAATTTCTTTTCTGTATTAATGAGGTAGCTTACAAACTGGGTCCCGGCATACACTCCTGTGTCGTCGCTCACATGTTTTTCTTTTTTTAAAAGAGGTATTAAATGCATACCTAGCCCTGGTGGTCTAGTGGTTAAGATAAGGCGCTCTCCTCCCCACAGCCCGGGTTCGTTTCCGGTCAGGGAACCACATCCCTGGTCTGTACTGTGGCGGTTGCGTGTTGCTGTGATGTTGAAAGCTATGCCACCAGTATTGCAAACACCAGAAGGGTCACCCATGGTGGACAGGTGTCAGCGGAGCTCCCAGACACAGACAGATTAGGAAGAAGGAGCTGGCCACCTACGTCTGAAAAAACTGGCTATGAAAATCCTAAGAACAGCAGTGGAGCATTGTCTGATACAGCACCAGAAGGTGAGAGGATGGTGCAAAAAGACTGCTCTCCTGTGCACAGGGTCATTAGGAGTTGGAATCGACTTGATGGCACCACCAAGAAATTACCTGCATACAGTAAAGCGCATAACGTGCACTGGTCTTAAGTTTACAGCCTATGTATACACTCGGGTAATCACGACCACCACTAAGATATGGAACATTCCCAGCACGGCAGAGGGCTGTCCTTGCCCCTCCACAGAGAATTCCCCCCTCAGCCCGGCAAAGATAACCATTATTCTGAGCTCTATCATCATGGATGAGTTCTGTCTATTACTGAACTTTATAAAAATGGAGGCATATGGTGTGTACCTTTTGCATCTGGCTTCTTTTACTCAACACATGCACAAATATATTCTTAAAGCCCTCCAATAGCTCCCCATTACTCAGAGCAAAAAACAAAACTTCTCAAATGGTCTACAGGACCTTCCACAAGCTGGCCCCTACTTTTACCTGTGGCCTAATCTAGCATCCTCCTCTCCCTCCCTCTGTCCTGCCATGCCAGTCTCCTTCGAGCCTCTGCTCCTTTCTGGCCACAGGGCCTTTACACAT
This sequence comes from Equus caballus, assembly GCF_041296265.1. NCBI lineage: Eukaryota > Metazoa > Chordata > Mammalia > Perissodactyla > Equidae > Equus > Equus caballus. The sequence goes on from NC_091710.1 coordinate 51,881,993, forward strand.
GCTGCCCCCTCTGCTTGGATGATGAGTCAGTCTCTTCTTACTCAGGTAACCGCCACTCATCATCTGGATTTGGGCTCAACTGTCATCTCTTCAGGGAAGCCCTTGCTATTCCCCAGCTAGATCATCTTTTCATCCTCTTATTTAATAAACACTAAGCACTTATTGGTGCTAGCCACTGTTCTAAACGTTTTATACATATTCGCTTATTTAATCCTCATAAAAATTCTGTGAGGCAGGTACTGTTACTATCTCCATTTTCCATATGAGCAACTGAAGACTCGGAGAGGAAGTAACTTGCCTAGGGTCACAGAGCTAAGGTGTGAGGAGCGGGGTCTGGAGCAGTCTGCTGGCTCTGGCGACCTGCCTGTCCCTTGGGGTTATACCATTCCTCCGTCTGCTCCCACAGAATGCTCCTCCTCCTCCAGTTACACCAGGCGCAGTTCCTGGCCCACAGGAGGCTCTTGATAAATAGTTGAACTAATGAATGGGTGTCAGCTATGAGTTTTAGATGATATATCTCAGGTACATTATAGCTAACCGGTGGCAATCTATGCGTATATGGATGTATCTGTACATGTATATATACGTGTATGGTAATGCTGCAGGGGCAATCTTTGATTTTTTGTGAGATAGTCACTTGGAAGCTGAATCTATAAAATCTATCAATCTACCTATCTATCTAGCAACACCTTTGTTACTCAGTTCTGTGTAACACATCCCTAACTTCTGCTGGGCACATCCAAGGATGTCTAACTTAGTGAACTACAACATAAATCATCTTCCTTCTTAACCTGGTTCCTGGTTCCTGTTTCTCTTATCGTCTCAATCACCCAGGCCTGAAACTTCAGGAACGTCTTTGATTTCTCCTCCTTGCCACTCTGTAGCCCCATTAGGCAAATTCTCCGCAGTTCCTGTCCTAGAGGCCGAGTGACACAGTGGAGCCAGCGCAGGCCTGGGCGCCAGGAAAAAGCTGGCTTTAAACCTCAGCTCTGATACTTGGTATCTGAGGGACCTTGCGTAAGTCCTCAGATCTCTTAAGTCAGCTTCTGCAGGTGTAAATGGTCATAACATCCACCTAGCAGAAGTGCTGGAAGGAGGAGTAGAAACATATGCCAAGCATGACACCTGACTCCTAGGGAGATGCTCAGTAAATGCCAGCTGTCACACTATCACCCTGGTTCAGGCACTTCCTCCTCCCACTGTGCCAACTCTATGTCTAGAGTCCAGAGAGCCAGACTCCTAGGGTTTTGGTATGCACAACTTGATAGCTAGTGGTTGCATTCATTAAGATTAGGAAGGCAGTAGCTGTTAAAATTAATAATTAATTAAGATATTAAATAATAATTGTTACTGAGCATTTGCACACAGCACTTTTGCTAAAATATTCCACGTATGTTCCATGAAATGTCTAATTTTAATTGCTACAAAAATCCTGGGAGGTAGAGACCATTATTACCCACGTTTTACAGGTGATAAAACTGAGGTTCGGGGTAATTTGGCTGAGGTAGCGTATTGGCACATGGAGGGACAGGCATTCAAATCAGACCTGTCTTATGTCTATAGAGACTATGCCCTTTACTGCACAACATACTGCCTTAAAATTCACAACCTGCAGAAGCCAGGAATGACTAACAACGCTAGTTTTACATTTCTCAGTTCCTATGAAAGTAACTATCTGGGGACATTCAGGTCTTCTATTCTAGAACCATCTTTGTCTTTCAGACAGGTCTGAATTCATTAAATTCCCCTAGTCCAACTTCAAGCTTGATTTCCTTGCTAATGTGGGATTTGAATTTACGAAGATCGCACATGGGGTCCTAGCTCCTCCATTCCGTAGCTATGTGACCTTGTGCTGTGTAAGCCTCGTTACATCTCAGTTCCCTTGGGGGCAAAATGTGGACGACAACCTCCCAGCATTGCTGTGGATGATGTCCTTCACCTTGCTCTTCTTGCCATCAAACACACACCTAACACTGGTGAATTCATGAGAGCGCACTGTAGCTGATGATCCCCAGACAATGTGACGGCTGAGCCAGGAACTGGGCAAGCGTGGTCAGGAAGGCAAGGACAATCAAGGCAGGGAGCCTGCACTAAAGGAGGATTGCACTGTCCCTGGAGAGTTACAGAAGACATACGTATCCTTAAAGAATCTTACATAATGCTCAATCCGATAAGCTGATAAAGGAGAACACAGGGGCTGGCCACATGGCACAGTGGTTAAGTGTGGCATGTTCCACTTCAGCAGCCCAGTTTGTGGGTTCAGATCCCAGGCATGCACCTATGCTACTTGTCAGCCACACTGTGGCAGTGACCCACAAATAAAGTAGAGGAAGATTGGCATAGATGTTAGCTGAGGGCTTATCTTCCTCAAGAAAAAAATAAAAGAATGGAGAATGTAGTCTAGATGGTAGACAACTGCCACCCCATGTCTATGCGATTGCCGAAGTCTGAGCTCTGAGGACAGAACAGAGAGGACCCCCCCCCCCCCCAGCTCCTACAGATGGGATGAGAGACTCAATGGCAACTCACCCCCACACATCTGCATCGATTTAGCAGAAGTGGAAGCATGCAACACTTAATAGTCAGACAAGGAGGAGACTCTAAAGACCAATAAAAATGGTGCAGATGATTTCAATAATCCTTATGGTTCCTGGCAGAAAAAGCCTCAGGCCAACACATGTGTTGTCGGGCATAGGAGTGCAGTTTCTATAATCAGCATTGGTCTTTAAATTTTTAAAAATCAATTTTTTTTCAGTCTTATTGAGATGTAATTGACATAATTAGCATTGGTTTTAACACGACAATGTTTCAGAAATAAAAGTTGAAATTCGAAAGAGTTTATGCAAAAAAAAAAAAAGAAGGGTGGATAAGGTAAGCCTCTGACTGGCTGCCATCGATATTGGTGCACCTGGCCAAACATGGGTGACATTTCTTCAGTAACGAAACTCCCAGGAAAGGAAAATCCATGATGTTGTCAAAAGGACGGGTGGAACGGCCTGTCCCATGTGAAGGGGTTCACTCTCCTAAGACATCTTCCTCAAATTCTCATTTTGTGCAAAAAGTGAAATAAAGTGCACAAGGAGAGTCACTCCCAGCTTAGCTTTCCCAAAAGTTACATACAAATGAGCCTGTCTTTCTGTTCTCCCTAATCAACTATAGTCTAAGCAAAGGGAGAATGCATTTTTCCCTTACTTTTGCTGAACGCTATTAGGACAACTGACGTTGAGCTCCATGTGTGCCAAACTTGGATTTTTTCAAAGCGTCATGTGAGTTTTAAAGGCTACACAAGTGATGGGAACATAATCGTCTTGGGAATCCACAAATAACTTTTTAAAAAGTCATAAATCTGGACTTCATGCCTCATAGTTTTCAACAACTGCAAGAAATAGGTCAAAGCTCGAACACGGTAGGTTCTTTTTCTCTTTAGCGGTCTCGGGGCTGGCTGCTCTGGGCCTTTTCCATTCGCTTTAGTGATAACTACGAAAGTGATCCAGCCACACTTGGTTCCGAATTGCTTTTAATGCTCGTTTTTCAAAAATCATAATAAAGTACATATGAAAATAACTTCTATAGAACTTTTTATTTGATTCTTTAAGAATTGTCTGGCAGGTGGTTAAGAAATTTTCAAGCCTATAAAAATACTAGAGCAAATCCATAGCATACTTGAAAGTTGGGAGTCTAAGCAAAATTTCGGAAAGAGCTGCAAACCAATGACCCGGGAGTGTTCTGCGCGTCTTCAGCCTTCAGAGCAGTACTTCTGACTGTGGCTGTACATCAGAATCCACTGGGAAGCTTTTAAAATAGTGTTGCAAGGGCCCAGCCCCACGGCAATTAAGTCAGAACGCCTTGGGGGCATGCTGGGCATTAGGATCCTTAAAGCTCCCTGGATGAATCTAGGGAACTCAGGCTGAGAAAGGATTACAACAGTGGTTCTCAAACCTGCATACTGCAGACACCTGGGGAGTTTTAAAGAATAGCGGTGCTGGGGTCCCAGTTCCAGACATTTTGATTTAATTAAAGGGGTGAGGGACTGTGGCCCAGGCGGGAGGAATTTAACAATGTTCCTAGGTGAGTCTAATGAGTGAGAACCACCAAATCACCAAATTAAAACCAAAGAGGCCTCCAACAGTAAGCAGTTTCACGTGGACAGGCCTGTTGACAGTTCTAAGGGCCATAAGCTTAGACGTCTGTAATGAGTATTTAACAAGTGGGTACTAGTTGCCTTGCATTGATCTGTCTAGCGAAGAAGGACAAAATATAGTGCCTGTCTTAAAAAGCTTGAATCGTGAAAGTAAATCAGTTTAGCTAATTCAATTTCAGTTCCAAGACAAATTAAGCCCCCACTAAAAGATGAGCTTTCTTTTTCGTAGCCAGAGTTCTCCAGATGTCTCTGGATTGTCTTTAGGCTGCCACCTGCCTTTCCTCTCCTAGGGGTCTGTAGGCTCTGCCTTTCCTCTCCTAGGGGTCTGTGGGCCCTGGTGCCTCCAACTCCGCTCAGGCCCTCTGCCACCAGGAGATATGCTCTGGGGCTGGTGATTCAGGGGCCTGTCCCACCCTGGCATTCAGGCCTGCGGTCTTGTCCTCCTGGCCTGCCCTCCAGTCCTGCTGATACTTGAGTCCCGCTTGGGCTCCAGCTTACCTTGCTGTGGGTGGGCGCTCTCCGCGGCCTCCTGGGTGCCGATCAGGACCAGTATTCCACCTGCTGGCCTTCCTCACCCAAAGCCCTGCCTTCCAGCCTCCACCAGCTTCGCGCGGGTGTACTGGTTGCTCTCCTGCCAAGCGCATCCTGGATGGGACCCAGCTTGACAACATGGGCCTCCTGGTTTCCCACGGTTGCCAATCTTTTGTTTTGTTTTGATCTGGTCTCCACATTTTCTCATGTGATCTTCCTCCCTCTGAGATATCTCCATTCCATGCTATTGCTCAGTGTGGAGGAGGGGAGAGGAGGAGGCATTTCCTCCTGTCCCCTCCCTTGGGTTGACAATCCCTGGCTGTTTGGCTGGGGGGAAGGCCCTCTAACGAGGGCATGGATCTTTAACAGCAAATGACTACGACACCTCACATAGGTTAAGTTTTTTAATGAAGCTTTTATTCAAAGCCACATTTGGGGTCAAGATGTACACAATGACCTATTGTGAATTTTATTTTTAGGTCACTTGAAAGTCCAACATTGTGAATTTTCAAATTTGAGTAGAGATGAATTATGTTTGATTTCTCAAAGGTTTTTTCCCTCCTTCTTTGAGGGTTGCGAGATGTTTCAGATATTTTATTCTATATACAAGTAAATGAAACAACTTTATCATTCCAGGGTTTCAAGGATTTGTTTTTCTGTATACTTACAATCAGGTATATCTTCAGAGTACGATGGAAAAGAAGCATTCTCTAGGATCTTGCGATACTCCTGGACTTCGCAATTTGTGGGCTACCTACAGGACCCACTGCACTTACCAAATGTTTAAAAACTTCTTTATGAATTTGTTCTATTAAAACAAAACCTACTGATCTGGATTTTTTTTTCTTATTTACATTTTTACTATTTACATTTTCTTATTTACATTCTTATTTACATTTTCTTATTTACAAAAAGAAATTTCAATTATTTTTTTGATTTAATTCCCAGTGCTTAAAAATGAAACAATTTCTCTACATCCTTTGAATGAAGCCACAGGCCATTGGCTGCTGACCCTGGTGCCTTCCCACAGACTCAACCTGGAGGGCAATGCTCCCTTCAGAGTCCAGCGTGTGCAGTCTGGCCACTCAAACATAACGATTATTTTAGAAGATACTGGCGCTTTGCAGTGTCGCATCTTGGTTTAAGGACATATCATTGTTCACATCTATGATTTATATTCTGCTGAGTCTTTAGTCAGAAATGCAACCCTGGCCACAACGTTTTCCCAATGACTGGCCTTATAGTGTGGTTTCCGGAAACAAATCGCAGCGAAAGGCCAGGGACTCCCTGCTTTTAAGTTTCAAAATCCTTACCCCAGGGTGAAATAAGTTCTTTTTCAATGAATCTGAAGTCCCAAGGGAGGAGGGGCACAGAAAGGAGGAGAAAAAGAGCAACTGCCAAACTCGTAGAAAGGAAAGAGCACATTTGGATGTCAACGCTTGGAAAAAGGGATAAAAATGTCCCAAACATGAGTGACGGTTCTGGAGTTCAGGAGCCCAGGAAGAACAGGGGCTGGGCGCCAGGAGGCCCAGTTCCTTTGTTTCTCCACTCACAGCTGGCTGTGGGGTCACCAGCGGGGAGACTTCACCCCTCAAAGCCTCACAGGGGAGACATAAGGATGAGAAGGAGTAATCAATTCTCCGTGAAATAACAGAAGGCATCGTTGTTGGTGTAACGACTTTTCTAGGCCTCAGTTCTCAGCCAATAGTACTGGATATCCAATATCCAATGGTACTGGATAATGTCCTCATTTTCTTTCTGTGTGGACATTTTTGATTCGATGGTTCCTTCTGGTCAACTTCTTTGCTCTTATTCCTTTGTACTTAGCAACTCAATTTCCCCCAGGTAATTTCAAAAGCTTCTATGGTACTTAACTTTACAATTCTAAGAAATTTTGTCCATATTACCAAAATATACCGGGGAATTCCAACATTCACTGGAACATTCCATTGTATTCCAATCTACCTAAACAAATAGTCCTGGAGGTTTATTGGGGAATTTGTTTAAGAAATTCGTCTTTCAGGTACTGGAGTCCAACACAATCCAGATTTGAATGGCCCAGGGCCTACTTCTCTTTCAAAGTCTTTTCCATTGGCTAAAACACTGTAGGCCAGTGGGTGAACAGATCCGCTGGCCTTGTGGAAGGGCTTCCCTGGGAAAGCAGAGCACAGGAGCCATGTGATGCTTGGAAAGACATTTGACTTGGTGCTCAAGCAGCAAGCAGTGAGGACCGCTGAGATGAGGGGGTCCAAGGACCAGGCTCTCCCAGTTCTTCTCGTCAGTGAGACAAGTGAAGTGCACATCAAGCATATAAAAAGCTCATTTATTTTCATGGAGATTGAATACTTTGTAATGTAGTGTAGAATCACCACATACAGAAGAGTATTGACTTACTAGAAGTTCAGAGAATGAGAGTGACTAGTGACGGTTTCCGAGTTAGTTACTGACTCAGCCTCAGTCTGGATTCTTCTTAGAAACTTACACAGCCTACCTTCCACTTATTTGTTTGAAACCAAGTTTAGCCTTATCAATAAGTAGTGCCCATGTAACTTACTGAAGATGGGAACAGTGCTTCCACACCCAAACTCCTATCCCAGACCCCCTGCTGATGCCTGTAACATCAGCTATATCTTAAAACATAAACGTCCCTGGGGGAGGAAACCCACTGGCTTAAATTCACATAAATGCATAAACAACTGATAGTCTCATTTTCTAGCAATGTGCATGTGCTTATTTTTTGTGTTCAACTTTTAAAATTGACTTTATTGAGGTATAATTTACAAATAATAAAATGTGCCCATTTTAAATGTACAAAGTTTGATGATTTTGAAAAAAAAATATATACATATAATCATACCTCAATCAAGAGTAGAATATCTCCATCATCCCAGAAAGTTCACTCCAGTCCCTTTCCATTCAATTACCTCTCCCACCCAGGGACAGCCACTGATCTGCTTTCTGTGACTTTCCGTAGATTGGTTTAGCCTGTCCTTGAAGTTCACGTAAAGGGAATGACACAGCAAGCACTCTTCCAGGCCTGGCCTCTTGTGCTCAGCACGATGTGTGTGAGATTTAGCTATGTTTATGTGTGTATGAATAGCCTGTTCCTTTTTACTGTTGTGTATATTGTTGTATTATTGCATGAATATACCACAATTTTCATCATTCGCCTGTTGATGGACATTCGGGTTTTTCCATGTATTAGATATCATGAATAAGGCTGCTGTGAACCGTGGTATTTCAGTGTTCTCTTGGGTGAATACCTAGAAGTGGAATTGTTGGGTTATTTAGTAAGTATATGTTAAGCCTCCAAAGAAATTTCCAAATAGTGATCTAAAGTGTTTGTGCCATTTTATACTCCCGCCAGCAGAGCAGGAGTTCTAGTTGCTCATGCACTGGTCACGATGTGGTGTTTTAACTTTGGCCTTAATTTGGCCATAGTGGGCACGTAGCTGTATTTACTGTGGTTTTAATTTGCATTTCTCTGATGACTAATGATGTTCAGCATCTTTTTATGTGCTTCTCTGCCATTCACATAACTTCTTTTGTGGAGTTCTATTCTTAACATCTTGCTTGTTTTTTAAAGAACTTGGACTGCATTGTAAGACTTCTTTGTGTATTCTGAATACAAGTTCCTTTTCGAATATACAGAATATGCCTATTTTCTCCCCGTCCGGGGCTTGCCTTTTCATTTTCTTAAAGGTGTCTTTCAAAAAACATCGCTGTTCATTTTCATGAAGTCCAACTTGTCAATTTTCTTTTATGGTCAGAGCTTATACCTGGATTTGTGTCCTAAGAAATGTTTGCCCATCCCAAGGTCATGAAGATTTTCTCCTATGTTTTCTTCTAGAAGTGTTATCAACTAGTATGTTGTGACAAAGGGTAAGGTGAGAGCAGCTCACTAGAGAACAGGTGGGAAGAGGAGGGCAACATGCAAAAGAAAAAGAAAGAGAAAATAGAAGACAAAATGGAGCTGGCCTCTTTGATAACTACACATATGAATGGGACCATGAAAATGAGTACATCCCCCTAACCCCAAGACCTCACACAGATGGACGAGGACTTAGGGAGAATCAGGCAGTAGGTGTTGGTCACTTTCTGATTTTGCATCCCTTTTTAAAAAACATTTAGAATGGATTCATTTCTGGGGAAACTGGGAGAATCCAGGCTGCAGACTAATGCATGGGGCGCAGAACACCAAGTGAAAGCAGTGGTATCAGGGGACTGATGCCTCAGGTTCATAACACACTTACTCCACACACACACACACACACACACACACACTATTATACATGTGTGTAAATATATCTAATTTATTTTTTCTACTTCAAGACCATACTTGCCAGGCCATATTTAGTTGATTGCATCTCTTAAAATAATCAAAATGGAATAAAATCCAAAGACACAAAACAAATATCCTTCAGAGAGTGGCCAGAGGTCAGACCCAGGAGCAGAGTTTAAAAGAATAAAATATGCAGAGTGGGGCCAAGAGGTGACTAAGGGGGAAGGAGATAAGATCTGTCCACAAATACCTGGAGGCTGTAAACAACAAGGAAAGGACAAACCAGCAGCCCACAACAAAGGCTGACCAGGAATGTGCTACGTATTTAGGAGAGGAAGCCGACAGGCAAGGAAGCCTCCCCACTGGCAGCTCGCTGTGAGTGGAAGAGCACAGCTCAGGCCTCCTCCTCCTGCAGCCTCCCCCTAGGCTAGCCCTCGGGCCCTTGGTTCTCCCACTGTTTCAGTCTGGTTCTTCCTCTCATTTCCACAACCATGATTCTCGTTCAGGGTTTCCCGTCCACACATGCGGCTGCCCAGTGACCTCCCATCAGGACTCCCAGATCTCACTTCACCTGCCTTCACTTCATTGCCTGGAAATCATCATGCAGCTCAGAGACCATGCCCCTCTCTGGCTCCAAACCCTGCCGGATAAGGGATAATGACCTCAGTTTGGTGTTAAGGCCTCTACAATCTGGTCCCTAATGACCTTCCACCCTTCCCAACGAGTACCCTTCTCGAATCTTTCTGCTCAAGGAATTCAGCTTTCCTAACGTTTATCCGTACAGCATTTAGAATCTTGTTAGCTCCTTCCAATCAGATTCAGTTTTAACTCAAGATAGTTATTGAGTGTCTTCAATGGGTGATGCAGGGGATTAAAAAAAAATGAGGACAAAAATGTGGACCTTGCCTTCAAGCAGCTCATAATCTAGCAGAAGAGACATACATAAACAACTAACTAAACTATACGATATTATTTCTCCTTTTTGTACTATAGTATTTATACTGGTGATATAAAAACAATACTGTAAAACCATAAAAAAGGGTGCAATTAATTTTTCCTGGAAGGTCTAGGGAATGCTTCTCAGAAAAGCTTGTCCTTAGGATGATTAGGAAAAGGATGTGTGTGTGTGTGTGTGTGTGTGTGTGTGTGTGTGTGTGTCTTGGGTGTGATGGGCAGGCAGGGTGAATCAGTGATCCTGACAGTGAGGCTGGCAGAGGAGAGACTGACATAAACAGCTTGGTTGCAGGTACAAAAGGTAGTCCTGTGCAGCCAGCTGGCATTTGGAGGCAGGGAAGCAACGGGGCTGGCAGGAAGGTGGGTTGAGAATAAGCTTTGTGAAAGGTATTGAATGCCTTGCTGAAAAGTTTGAAGTTGATCTTGCAGGCAAAAGGAAATCACTAGAAATTTAAACATGATGAGATCCATGTTTTCCAAAGATGCATTTACAAAGATAACTGAAAGCAGTGACAGTGGAAGTGGAGGGAAGGAACATCTGGAAACGCAGCTGACATGCATTGCAATCCACAACAGTGAGGGTCAGAGACGACACTCGGGGTTCCAGTTTGTGTGGCTGCAAGGCCAGTGATGCCATTTCAAGGAGCCTGTGTTGGAAGTACAGAATGAAGACAAAGTTTAACTCTCTCCTTCCTGGGGGCTCAAGTCCGTATTTCTTCCTTTTTACCTCTTGATGGCCGTTTTATCTGCCTCCATGTGCGCGCATTGAGCAATTACGACCTGACTCCTTGCTTTTTTCCTCACCTCGAACTGTGTTAATAGGAACCGTGTTATGTTTTTTCCAGTAGATATGTCTGTTCAGTAGCGTTAGCTAATGTGGATTAGCACTCATCAATAATGTGGAAGTATCTGTAGCCATAAAGGGACCAAAAGACATCTGGAGGCCTTCCAGACCTTCTATGTGTTGCCTTGAAGTATTTTTGGAATTACCTGCTGGATCTCTTGCATTGTTTATCTATCGAAACAATGTTAAAAAAACCCCCTGTATTTATACAAACTTACGGAGGTTTAATTTTTTCATTTCAGAGTAACGTTGTTTTGTTCAGTCTTAGTCAGTCAATGAAAAAGAAAACCTAGCTAAAATAAATCTTTTGCTACACAGCCACAAAGTTTTTGCCTTGTCACATTTACAGTCTCAGGTCAGTCTAAAAATTGGAGACTGATCCTGCAAGCCTAGGCCTTCCTTCTGGATGAGGCATGCTCGAGGTCCAGCTCAGCATGGGAGCTGAAGGCAAGTGCTGACGGAACCCCTGGGGAGACAGCGCTGCACGGCAGACGGCTGTGACTGTCAAGCTGACGTCCACAGTGATGGGCAAGCATTAACGTGCCTAAAGTGTCAGGCTTCTAAACTTCAAAACAAGGTACTGCTCCGATTACAAAATGGGCCAAAGACATAACCAACCCCTCAACAAAGAAGACTGACAGATGGCAAATAAGCACATGAAAAGATGCTCCACATCATATATCATCAGGGAAATGCAACTTGAAACAACGAGATACCCCTACACCTATTAGCATGGCCGCAATCCAGAACACTGACAACGCCAAATGCTGATGAGGATGAGGAGCAACAGAAACTCTCCTTCACTGCTGGTGGGAACGCGAAACGGTGCAGCCACTTTGGAAGGCAGTTTGGTAGTTTCTTACAAAACTAAACATACTCTCACCATACAACTGAGTAATTGCCCTACTTGGTATTTGTCCAAAAGACTTGAAAACTAGTGTCCACACAAAATTCTGCAAACAGATGTTTACAGCATCTCTATTCATAATTACCAAAGCTTAGAGGCAATCAAGGTGTCCTTCATTACGTGAATGGATAAACTGTGGAACATCTGGACAATGAAATATTATTCAGCACTAAAAAGAAATGAGCTATCAAGCCAAGAAAAGACATGGAGGAAGGTTAAATGCATATTATTAAATGAAAGAAGCCAATCTAAAAGGCCACATACTGTATGCTTCCAACTATATGACATTCTGGAAGAGGTAAAACTATGGAGACGGTAAAAAGATCAGTGGTTGCCAGGGGTAGGGTGGGGAAAGTTGAATAGGTGGAGCACAGCTGATTTTTAGGGCAGTGAAATTACTCTGTATGATACTATAAAGATGGATACACGTCATTATGCATTTTTCCCAACCCATAGAATGCACAACACCCAGAGTGAGCCCTAATTAAACTATGGACTCTGGGTGATCATGAAATGTCCACATCGGTTCATTGATTACAAGAAAGGGACCATCTGGTGGGGGATACTGATAATGCGGGAGGCTCTGCACGTGTAGGGGCAGGAGGTACATAGGAACTCTCTGTACCTTCTGCTCAATTTTGCTCTGAACCTAAAACTGCTCTAAAAAAAAGTCAAGAAAAAAAAGAGGTACAATTGCCCTGGTGAGAATACCAGTTATCCCGTGCACTTGGCTAGCACTCGCTCCGTCTGCAAAGCCTTCCTTCATGTGGCATTGGGGCATCTTCCTGACATGTCTTTGAATGGACAGGGCAGGGTAACCATCCTGATTGAGCAGACGGGTGAGACTGCCAGGCCAGGTCACAGAAGCTAGAGAAGGACTGAGGACCACTGCAGGCACCCTCATCCTCACGCACTCTCCCTGGGCCCCGCTCTGGGCTCCTGACTAAGTTCCATTAGGAGCAGCACCTCACTTGTCAGTGCACTAGTGAGCTTTCCAAAGACTGAACTCTTGCCAGGGTGGCTGTGGTTTTTGCATATTCTGAGGCAGCATCCTAGCCCAACCTCTCAGAAAAGGATGGGAAATTCAAATCTAAGATTTCTGTGTCTGTACCCACTCAGCTCAAGCCATTACTGTAAATTTGTAACACTATGAATCAAACTGTTACCTAGCTTCTGCTGTTAAATGTTTACTTTATTAACTGCTTAATAGCAAATAGAACATAAAGAAATCAATCCACAGTGCTTTTCATCTTTATTAATCTCAAATTCATTCCCCTGACTCATGGTTACTTGTGCAATAGCATTGAGGTAAACGATTATTTCACTATGATTTCACTTATTTTATACAAACGTTATTACAAAAATGCCTGTCTGTATGTATAAGGGGAAACTTCTCCCTGCTTTATTTATTTAATCTTGATAGGTGATATTTTTTAGTGTACACAATCTCCAGTTGAATCTCTATGTAATTTCCTACCCCCCATCCACTGCCACTACTTTAGAAAAAAACCCCAAAAATGAAGATAAAAAGTAAATCCAGGGGAAAACTACCAGGAGACTATTTCCAACAACAGATGACTCAACTAGCACCTGAGAATTTGTTGTACTTGTGTGTGCCGAGGCTCTGAACTTCCTGTTTCAATAAAATACCAAACAAGTTGTGTTTCCTTTACAAATAGGCTATTACATCAAGCCCTGTTCCTATCATTTCAGGTTTTTGTCTCCATTCCAACATTTTCTTTGGCAAATGTAGAAACATTCTAATTAAAGTGGAGAGGAAAACAAGCATCATTCATCACGATAAGAATAACGCACAAAAGAACATCCTCGGGTTTTCATTCTCTCGCTAAGTTACGCTCCACTTTAAACAGTTTGGGGACTGGCGTCACACTGTCCCTGACGAATTCCCAGGTAATGGCTTAAAGCGCGCCTGAGTCACTTGAGAAAAAAATTCCAAAGGTATCAATAATTCCTGTCACAAGTTTAACATTCTCTTAAAAATATCCTTCCGGGCCGGAGAGGAAGGCATTCCTTTGGGCAATCACGTAACAACATCAAGGTTTCTTTTTAAGATTCTGAGATTACAGGAGTCCTTCCTATTTATGACCATGCAAGCCCGAGATGAAAGGAATAGTCTTACTTCCCAGGAGCTCTTTAAATGGTCACTTCTATCAAAACTTTTAACAGCCATATATTTGCTCCGAGAAGTGCCATCGGAATAGGTTTAATGCTTTTTGTTGTACATGGTTTAATCAGAAGGGATCAGGTCTTCTTGCTGCTTTCTCTCTCCTCCCAGTTAAGTCGGGGGTGTGTATACATCTGTGTCTATATGCAAGGCGTGCATGCACATATTTTAGCACGGTGTTCATGCCCAAGCCAAAGCTCCTTTTGTTTGGATTTTAAAAGCACTGTATTTTGGAAAGTCAAAATCTGAAATGCATCCAGTGGGGAAGCTGCAGTTCTAGCAAGGCTGCAGCAAGAAATGATCATTTCTGGTCTGAGACTTCTCCAGTCCTGTCTGTGTCAGCTCTTTTCAGGGTCCGGCTAGCTTTCAGCTACAGCAGGCAGGAGAAAGCCCACCACAGGAGCACAGGCTGCGCACGCGCCTTCTCTTAGGGAAGCATCGCAGCAGCAAAATATAAGAGCATGTCCCTCTAACTTCTGTTCTGAAGCCACCTGCAGACCCACCGCTTAAACATGGGTGCAGATCTGTGTGCTTCAGCTGAGAACGGTAAACAGCACCATTTACCTTTTCAAAAGGCTTCCTGTTGAGGATAAAGCCCTGCTTTAAACCAGTGAGAGAACCGACCTCTGAAGGCAGTCTTTACCCTCCAGCCCACTGCTTTCTGTGCTTGCAGACCCTCTCGATGAGCTTGGTCCACAGTGCTCACTGCTGAGCCACGGGCATCTCGAGGTGAGGAACCGGGCCTGCTTTCCTCTCTCTTTGGTATTTGAGGCTGGGATCTGAGCTTTGTCTCTGGTTTCAGGGGCATCTGCTTGGCCTCCCACTTTCTGACCCCTCCATTCCCTGCTGGAGCTCTGGGTCTGCCTGGGATTCCAAAAGGCTCACTCCTGTGCCGGTCCTAGACTTGAGTAGCCACGTTCTCCTAACCCTGACCCCCATCCAGTATGGGAACCGACCATCTTTCAGAGGCGCAGGCCGCATCTCCAAGGAGGCGCTCTGATCCCTGCGTTTGTGTCCCCTCCTTCCTGCCCCACTGCAAATTCTGTGCACTGGGGACATTCTCATTTCATTGTGGGGGATGCAGTTGCAATTATACACTTGCACACGTGCTAAGCTAATGTTGTCTGGAAAACGGCAGACTCACCTGGGAATGTGACCGTTCATTCAGCCTGCACTCACCAGCATCTACTCCGTGTAAGGCTCTCTGCAAGGTGCCAGAGCAAGAAAGACCAAAAGCATATGGCTTTGCCTTGAGGAGCTCACATTTCTTCCAAAGAGACAGAAGAGGGCAGGGTGAGCCCTCAGAGTGGTGGTTATGTGGGCTCACTAAGGGGAGATACAGCATATGCAGGGAAGCAGTGAGTTCAGAACAGGAGAGTTGGAGGCTGAGAAAAGCAGGACCGTCTTGAAGGATATGTTGCCAGAAACAGACAAGTTAGGAAAGAGAAAGGGACTCCTCCTTGGCTCCCTCCCCGTTGCAGGCACCAGCTCTCGGCCTGCGGGGCTCTCCTGTCTGCAGCAACAGCTCCCAGACAGCGGGGGCAGGATCCTGGCTGGGCGAGTGAACCTTCGGGCTGAGAGTGAGCTCTGGGCCCAGGGCTGCTTGTTATTTATCTCTGCACTGTCTCTGGTGTCTGCAGCGCCAAGTGGCAGTGGCACAGGCACATAAAGTCCAGCTTCCACGTCAGATTTGTCACCTGTGAACCAAGTAACCAGTCCTTGCTCTAGAGTCTGTATCCCAGCCTTGACTTAAGGAATCCCTTCTTGACATCTAAAGTCCACCTGAAGCACAGGAAGACAACCATAGGAGATGCTGTGTCCTGCCTCTGCTCCCTTTCTTCCATATTTTCTCCCTATTGACAGGGATGATGGTAAAGATAACCTTTACGGAACCTTTATGAGCACCGGGCACGCTGCCTGGGATTAGTGCTAACACAGCTGCCCACTTAATTCTTACAGCACTGCCATCACTGCCCTCATTGAGACGCTGGGCAGGGACAGAAAGTGCCCAGAGTCACACCCGGGAACTAAGAGGACAGTGTCTGGTGTTGCCCGACTCAACTCTGTGCTTGGACTCAACCCCATGCTCTTGACTGCTGTGCACCATCGCTCCTTTCCTACCCTCCAGAGTGGCCTAGAGAATCAGTTTAGATTCTTTACTGATTTAATTTACCAGTCCCAACTGGTTGCTAAAATCTTACCATATTATCTATACCGAGGTCCTCACATTCATTCTTTATTTTTGTTCCCCCAGGAATAAATGACCAATAAAAACTGTATATATTTAGGTTATACAATGTGATGTCTTGATATACTACACACTGTGAGATGATCCCCACAATCAAGCTAATCAACATACCCATCACCTCTCAGTTACCTTTCTTTGGTGGTAAGAACACTTAAGATCTACCTTTCACTCTTTGCTTTTTTGTTCTTCTCCATTGTCTCATTTGGGCCTTGGCCATTTAATGTTGATAATTAATAAACTCCACTGTAATGTATTACCCTTTTAGAAGACTATGGATTCCAGCACAAAAGGGAATTAT
This sequence comes from Equus caballus, assembly GCF_041296265.1. Taxonomy (NCBI): domain Eukaryota; kingdom Metazoa; phylum Chordata; class Mammalia; order Perissodactyla; family Equidae; genus Equus; species Equus caballus. The sequence goes on from NC_091710.1 coordinate 51,898,383, forward strand.
TTTGGCCTTGATCTGGTTGGGTCATTTCAGTCCTAGTTTGTTGGCATCTACCGTGGCCCAGGCTCTGTGCTGGTTGCTGGGGATATGACGTGAAATGCCACAATCCTGTTTCCTGGGAATCCTTCTGTTCGCCCCTATCCATAGCCAGATGCTCGTGTGCTCCTCCTACCCTCCACACTGCCTCCAAAGTTCGGGCTTCCTTACTGCCCATCCCAAGTCACCAGGTCATCTACTGTTCTAGTGTCTAGACTTTCTTGGCTGTCATGTGTGCAGGTACATAAAATACCTAAATTAGAAGTGATGGAGCCATCATCCTGAATGAAGGAGTTACTTTCCTCAACAGATACCTTCGGTTCCTCTATTGCTGATAACCTGTGACGATGCAGTAAGATGGCCACCTGTGAAAGCATTCTGAAGCTGGTTGAGCTACAAGAACATTTGAGCTCATTTATTTCGTCCTCTGCCCTACAGGTGAGTAAAAGCTACCCACAGTGGTGGAGGCCTTGGTAAAAGGCACAGTTCCAGGTAGACGCAAAGCCAAGATCTGAGCCCAATATGATTATCAAAATATCGTCCAATATCCTTTAAATTTAGATGAAAAGCGTGTCGCTCATGGCTTATGCTCTTCAGCATGACTAACACATGGAGAAGCAGCACTCCATGAATGTATGCTAAATGCGTGTGAAAAACTGTGTCTCAGAGGACATAGAAATGTATTTTTTTGTACAAAGGGGAAAAAAAAGAAAAAAGGAAGAAGAAACTTACACATGTGATCATTATTATTTATTGCTTATAGTGTTCATCTGACTTTCAAAGGCTCCTTTTCGGGGATTGATCTTTTTCCCTTTTGTGAAATGAAGATAAATACTCAATCACGCCTACCTCTTTTCTGGTGCCTTGTCATCTGTACAGTGCCCTTACCTACACGACTGTCTCTGACTCTCCTGACAACTCTGTTACGATCACTGTCATCCACTGTCACCCTGTGAGAGTCTCCTCCCTACACAGCAGCCAGAATGGTTCTTTTAAGACCTGAGCCAGATCATGCCACTCCTGATGCACACTTGCAGCGTCCCCACATCTCACGCAGAGTAAGAGCCCGATTAACCTGCCTCACCTCACTGCCTACTCCAGCTCCCTCCAGGTCAGGCCCCTGATCACACCAGGCGGGCATCCTCTCTAGCACGTTGGCTCCACCTGGAACACTCTTCCCCTGCTGTCTACTTGGCAACTTCCTCACCTCTTTCAGCTCCTTCTCCTTCTCGGTGAGATGGTGTAATGCTGCACACCCTGATAACCTCTCCTTTCTCCTTTGGGGTTTCCTCCCTTGTTCTCTTCCATGGCACTTATATTACTTGCTTATTCTGTTCATTCGTGGTGTCTGTCTCCTCCGTTAGAAGGAAATCTCCATGAAGGCAGTGCTGTGGTCTGATTATGTGTCCCCCCAAATTCATACGTCGAAACCTAGTCCCCAAGGTGACAGTGTTAGGAGGTGGGGCCTTTGTGAGGTGGAGCCCCCATGAATGGAATCAGTGCCCTTAGGAAAGACACCCCAGAGAGCGCCCTGGCCCCTCCTTCCACATGAGGACACAGTGAGAAGACGGCTATCTGAGAACCAAGAAGTGGGTGCTCACCAGACACACAATCTGCTGGCCTTGACCTTGGACTCCAGAACTGTGAGGGAGAAGTGTTTGGTGTTTATGAGGCACCCAGCCTGTGGTGTTTTGCTATAGGAGCCTGAGCAGACTGGGATGGGTGGGGTTCCATGCCCCTTTTGTTCTCTGCAGCATCCCCAAGTACTCAGAGCAGTGCTCAACAAAGGCTGCGAATCAGTTAGTCATCGGTATTTACTGAGGGACTAAGGACCCGAAAGGTAAAGCGATTTGTCTGAAGTCACTAAGTCAGTTAGCAATAAACTCGATCTCAACTCATCTATTCTTGACAGTTATACTGTCTAAGATTTACAAAAGGTTATTAGTTAATATACCAGTCAAAAATAGTTTAAAAAACTTTGAAAATAAAGAAAAGTCTAAAACCATCACAGAGCCACTGAGAAGAGGGAGCTAAAATGGTCTTTCTTCTGCCCCTTAAATCAGGCCCTTCTCCAGGTTCATTCCATCACCCAGAGAAGAAGGTTACAATTAGACCTCTGATGTATTTATGCCTTTCCTTCTCTCTCTATACAATCTTAGAAATGAGCGACGGCAGCTGGAGGCCACTGCCATCTTCCCCTGCAGTCCTCTGCCAGGGGACATTGAGCTGTTCAGTCTTACTCCTTTCTTCTACAGAAAAATGCTTCATCACGTGCTCCCATCATGTGCCCCCGACAGCCTCCTCCAGGGAACCAGCCTGACAGCAGCAGGCTCCTCAGCCATGTGGGTGGATGAGATCCTACACTCACTTACTGTTTCACAATCAACTGGACAGGATCAATGGCCCATATTTCTTGGTAATGCCCTAGTTGTTCCATGGAGGGCCCATGAGTGACTCTTTTGGAAGGATTTTCATGATGCACAAGAGTGGTGTCCTATCTCTGGGCTGGACCACAATGAAAAGAGGCCACATCCCATAACGGTGACTCCCATCATAAGGACGTGTTCTGTGCACATCCCTCGCCCACGTGCCATCACCTGGCTCACAGCACTCCGCTGATTTGCTTCAGTGAATTTCGTAAAAATAAACAATCCTTTACGATAAACCCTCTCCAGGATCCTGCATGAGGATCCACCTGACAGGTCTGCCTAGAACACACGGGAGAGAGGCCGCGGGGGCAGGCGCGGCACTGTGGCCCCTCCCTGCGTGGCCGCCACCCTCCCACTCTCCTTGCATCTCCTGCTGGAGCACCGCAGCCACCCCTGCCTGAATAGCCACCTGTCGCAGCGCTGCCTACAAGCAAACGTGGATCTGCGAGAGAGGTGGCAGTGAGACCGTCTGTGGGACATCACCTCTTTTCTCTCCAAAGCTTCTATTTGCTTGAGGATTGACTGCGGTGCCAGCTAGGATGCTTCCCACCAGGGACAGCCACATTCGCAGAGGAAGAAAGCAACAAACAGACTCTGCTCCGATAGAACGATTTCAATCTCAGCAGGAGAAACACCTTCACAGCGAAAGGGCATCTTCTCTGCTTGAGAAGTCTTATGCCATGATGTCAGGGCATTACCCAGGCTCCACGAAAATATACTGATGGTGCCCCAAATCATAGATTTATAAAGGGGCCTGAGACCTCTTCTCAATCCAAGCAAAGTGAGAAATCCCTCAGTAAAACCTGGAATCTTAACAAAGCCTTGAGGCAGCAATTCAAGACAAAAATAAAGCTCTCTATTTGAAAAAAAAAAAATAGAGAAAAACAAGGGCCTAGATCACTTTAAAAATAAATAAGTACAGCCTAAACATTAGAGTGACTTTGATTTAAAAAGAGCAAAGAGAGAAACTGACGACTGAAGGAAGACCATTGTGTGTTTGGACTAAAACCAAATGGGATGGCAACAAGTCTTTACACCCCACGTCTGGAGCCCACTGCACACTAGAAGCAGAAGTGACTAGAAGGGTCTTCTCAGCAGATGTCTTCTTACATGACTGGGGGCGGGGGAGGGGAGTGGCACCGTCTTGAGGTTCAGAGCCCTGAAAAGGAGTCACTGCCCCATCCCAGTGGTCCACCAACCAAGGTCTGAGAGAGACGGAGCCCCTTAACCTCTCCTGGGACTCAGTTTCCTGAACTGCAAACCGAGAGGCCAACATCCCCGAGGCACTCTGAGGTTCTCACGGCTCAAGGCCTGTGACGGAGATGGGTCTCTTGAGATTTGTATGTGCCAGGACTCACATTGCCATGCTATTCCTTTTGAAATGACTTTGATTATCTAGGCTCTGACTGTCACCTCTTAGCAGGTGCTCATGGCCCACATGCTTTTGAATGCCTCATTTAACCCTCACACCAACCCTGTTAGGCAGGTTATTATTCCCATTTAAGACGGAGAAACGGAGGCTCAGAAGGACCTTACCAATTTTCTAGAAAGCTCCAACATCTGCATTTCTTTCTTTTTTTTTTTTTTTTTTTTAAGATTTTTATTTTTTCCTTTTTCTCCCCAAAGCCCCCCGGTACATAGTTGTGTATTCTTCGTTGTGGGTTCTTCTAGTTGTGGCATGTAGGACGCTGCCTCAGCGTGGTCTGATGAGCAGTGCCATGTCCGCGCCCAGGATTCGAACCAACGAAACACTGGGCCGCCTGCAGCGGAGCGCGCGAAGCCAACCACTCGGCCACGGGGCCAGCCCCCCAACATCTGCATTTCTACCCAGCTATATTTGACTCCAAAACCAATGCCCTTCGCCCTTCTGCTTGAACCTCCCCATTTGAAAAACCACATAAAAATTATGCGATAATAGGCAAATGTCAGGATCACTGTTACCTCTGGAGAAGGAGGAAGGAGAAGGGAATCAGGTAGGGAGGGATACAAAGGGAGCTGTAACCTTGTAAAATTTGCGCTATTTTATTTATGAAAAGCAAACAAAAAGTGGAAGCCACAGTAATAAAATATGAAGATGTGATTGGCGCTGAGTGGCGGGCCCATTAGTATGACGCTATTTTCTGTTCTCTATACGCTTGAGATGCTTTATCAAATATCTGTATAAAGGAAAGGGACTGATTAACAATGACACTCCAGCAGAGCTTTCCACAGCTTTCTTGTCCCAGTTTGCCTCACAGAATTCTTCCCCACTTCTGCCCCATAGGTTTCCCTGGCATTTTATGTAAACACAGAGCAAAGTTGAAAGAATTCTACAGCGAACACAATATACTGACTGCTACCTAGAGACACACATAAAATCATGTCCCTCTCTTTCTTTGGCCTTTCAATAAATGTAGAGTTTGCCGTGGATCAAAATGAAGAATTCTATGGGTTGTAGACTGCGCGTCCCCAGCAGTATTTGAATGCTCTTCTATTCAACACAATGCAGAAACTATGAGTCTCCTGGTGCTGCTTCTAAAAAATTCAGCCCTCAAACTTCACCAATAAAGCTGAAGCAAGAGGTACCCAAATTATCTGTTCTCTAAGGGCCAAACGTCCTGGAAGATGGTGGGTACCTAGAGTTTATCATCCAATGGACAGAGCGTGCTGGAGGGAAGCCTGCAAAGATATTTCTAGAGGGCTCTTAAAATGCTGTTGCATTTAAGGAAATTCAGGTTTTTTAAAACCTAGTGGACAGAAGAGAAAAATTCCTGTTAATCTAACCACGCATTCCACACATGGGTGATTTCAATAGGGGAAATTTCCATTATTTATGCATATACTGACTTCGTGGGCCAGCAATGTAGAATCATTTTTGCCAGGGTTTATCACTCAACACTTGATAATCTATAAACACCATGTGAGATCAAGACCTTAATAAAAAGCAGCCCCAGAGTTCAACTCTGATGTAGCCTCCAAAACAGTAAGCACAGAGAGCATAAAAAGTAGGCATGTAGCTAAGGAGAATGATTTTAATCAATCATTGTGCCTAGTGAGGTGGCCTTGGGTCAGAGGGCCCTAAGCCAGTCTTCACTGGCCCATGAGGAGGTCAAAGTCACCTCACTCAGCCTTAGTGTCCTCCTCTGCCAAGCAGAGATCATCCTAATACCGCCTCGCAGAATTACTGTAGGCGCCGAGTCAGGTAACCTATGGGAACGAACTTCGGAAACTCTAAGCTGCTCTTCAATGTTTACAATTTTAAAATTATAAATTTTTAAATCTTTTTTTCTTCAAAAGTTATTTACTTATCGGAAGAAGAACAGGCTGCCTTTTGCAGAAGATACATTAATGCGACCTTTTCTGTTGGTAACTTTAAGAGATTATGAACTACTAGCAGGAGCACCACAATTCTTAGACATCAAATCCTCTCCTTCTGCTCCTGGAGTTCGCTTTGTCATGTTCCCATGATAAGTTATTGCTTGTGACAAGGTCTTGGGACAGATTGGCATCCAATATGCCACACAAGAAAAAATGGTTTTAGAGCCACATTCCAGATCAAGCCGCTTGTCAGTGTGAACCCAGAAACCAAAAGATTGTCCGGTGGCTGAGAGCCAGTTTGACTTGAGTTTGAGAAAGTGCCAACGTCTTCTGCTTACCACCCAGGATGTCTTGCTTTTTGTGTTTGTTGCTTAGTCTTAGGTGAAATTACCTTATGACACACTTTAGAAAACATAAACCAAATGTTTTTTGCTCTCCATGCGTGAAATGATTACAGGCTGATATTTAAGACACAGTGTTCTTCCACTCCCCTCCTTCCTCTACTTCATTCTAGCTTCATTTCTCATCGTTATTTCTATGTATAATTATTACGCATTTGGAACCTTATTTTTCTCACTTAATGATATCACACTCAGATGTTATTGAAAACTCTCTGTGAAAACAATTTTTCAACTCTACATAATTTACTCAATCGTTCTTCTGGTACTGAATGTTTATTCCTTACTTCCCTACTTTTTGCTATTATTAAGAACTTTCTAATGCAAAAAGTTTTAAAATGAGGATAGCATTTGAAATGCAACAGAAAAAGATAATATGGGGACAATACATGTCTCCTTTATGCGTGTCTTTCAGGTATTTTAAAGTTAACATAATTATTTATGAATCGAGACTTCTCTTTTGAATTATTTTCATTTCAATAAGCATAGATATATAGAATTATCCAATATATTTCTGCTGCATCTTCACATCTCAGTTTTACAATAAATAAGATAGAAAAGCATTCAAATGCTGTACACTGACTTAAAAATTAATAAGACCCTGAGACTCTATACATAATTCATTTAGTTGCAACAAATACCACAGCAACACTTGAAGAACACTGTAAGTTGTGACTGACAGGGCTTTTACTTGCTCTTCTGGTACAGCTGAGGAAAGCACGACAATGACACGAGAGGTGGAAGTGCCTGGCACACAGTAGGTGTTCACTGAAGCCTCATTTCCTTTCCCGTCCCCTCTAGCTTGTCTTCCTGAAAACAAAACCTTGTTGTTCAGGATTTCATCATTTCCAGATGCCTGCTCTTCAAATGACATCCAGAGCAGTACACACTGATGTCACAAAGCCTGGAATTTCTGGTGGGAAATCGGCAGTGGATGAACTCATTGGACACGAAGATCCTGTTTTCATGTCAATATCCTTAGTAATAAAATATGAGGAAAGAGGAAGTATGGCATATAAATAAGTGTTCCTCACTCACTATTGGAGCCTCAATTTATACCGAAAAAGGTCCCCATAAATTGAGGTATCAGTTGTTTGTTCTTCAAGAAGAAAAAAAAAACACAAATCCTTAATAGGTGAAAAAACATATTGCTAAAGTGTGAGTTCTGTAAAATGATTTTATTCCTGTCACTAAATTTCTCTAACATCTATCACTACAGGAAGGAGATCTCCTGGGAAAATTCTTGTTATGGATTTACCATCTAGGTATTCTGCTGAGTTTTGTACTCCAATTTTCATATATTGATTATTTAAGAAAAATCTATTTGTAAAAGCAAAAGTATATTTTCAATGATTACTATCTCATCCTCTCCATGTTGTCATTTCTGCCCCTCTACCCTTTTGATCATTTTTTCTGATGCTCTATAAGTAACAACTAGAGTAAAAACTATTCAAAGTCCGCATTCGAGTCTTTTCCCTTAGAAGTGGGATTCCAACCCATCTATCATGGTGCTAGCGGACGCTGCAGTGCACAAGCCCCCTGGACTGAAGGCAGTTGAGGCGAGATGGGCAGTTATGGTAAAGAAGAGCTTGCCCGGGACTTAGAAGTGTCCCGGATAGGCCAATGACATCGGAACATTTGAAACGGAGTGGACTACTGATTTTGTTCAACATCTATTTGAAGGAGAGTAAGAGCTGCAGGGTTCTGTTTCTATTGTCCTAAGCAATTCAGGGCTGGCCCAGACTGCCATACCCCACTCTGTAGACCCACGAGACCGCCCTCCTTAGGAAGGGGTTTGCTCCTTCCTTCTAATTCTAGCATACCTCTCTGGTGCTGGGGCGGGGGTCCTCATCCTTCCCAAATTGCTTATCAAACTATTTCTTCCAACCACAAAGTTCGTTTTCCAAGGGACGTTTCTCATGAACACAATTTTCTTTCTGGAGCTTTCTTGTTTTATACTATTCCCCCCCACCTTTTTTTCTTTTAAATTAACATTTTAAGTGAATTTCTAGTTCTTTCTCCAGTAAAGGTTAGCACTCTTCAGAGACTGACAGCTGCCTGATTGGCCCAAAACTTCTCCTGGCTCTGAAATACAAAGTTGACCTGAGAGCGGCAGCCACAGCCTCCTCCTCATGGACGACGACCGGGGTGGAGGTGAAGGCGGGGTACCCATGTGCCAACCTTGATAGCGGTCGGTCTGCCTCAGGACCCAGCCCTGTCGCTGTTGTTAGCAGCCCCTGCATCTCCACCATAAACGAGTCCTCACCCTCAGACCCCTCTACATCCTCTGCTGGCAAAGTGAAAATTCCTTCACCTCTGTTTTCCCCAAATGACCAGACTTTGGAGAGCTTAAGACAAAATGGTTCAGAGATATCTCAAAATTGAAGGAAGCTTGAATGCTATGGAACTCGGTCCCTGGGAGAGATTTTCAAGTGGGCTGTCCCCTAACACATCAGTCAGAGGACACTGACACACAGCACAAAGTACATCATCAGTTTAGGTGAGAAAGAGTAGTGTCCCCTGCCATGTGCTTCCGGGGATTACGCTTCACGGCCCTTTGACTTTGTCTGGGCTCTCTGGACAGGGTCTCCACAAGCCTTTGCTTTTTCTCCCATTTACCAAAGCTCCTTTGCATTCTTATAAAGGAGCACTGGCTGAAACCTTATTATCGCAAACCTTTCAAGACCACAGTAAACCTTCCAGGCCCCAAGTCTGCTATTCTCCTGAAGAATCACCAAGTGACATGTGACTATACACGAATGTCTGCCAAAAATCATAATCAGATCCGTAACAATCAAAAACTGGAAACAACTCAAATGTCCACCAGTCACCAAACGAGAAACACATAGTGTTCTGTGTTTTGAGTGTAGTGGTCATCACACGCCGCAGGGTTGCCAAAAGTCGCCCAACTATACGCTGAAAGTGGTGAATTTTATTGTACGGAAATTATACCTCAATAAAGCTGGAAGAAAAAAAAATCATGAGCCGAAACAAACAACTAACAAAATCTAAACCAGAAGTAGATGTTGTGATAGCAAAGTCTGAGGACATCCAGTTGGAACCCAACGTGGCCGAGTTAGAAGTCAGTTCGGAGGGCTCTATATCTGCCAGACTTCAGTGAGTCATTTTTCCTGTCAAATTATTTTCATAAAAGAAAGAGGCACTGTACAGACTCCTGGTCTATATAATCCAGACCACCACCAGAGACGTTCGAGCCTGCTCACACCAAATCAATACACAGCACTGACAACAAAAATAAGGGACTTTTACCAACACTGAGAATCTGAAACAGATGTCCTTCGCTCTGGGTTGAACAAACAGTGCTGAGAGTGCAAGACGAGGGCATCGCTGGTCCCAGGGCTCCTCACTAAGACAGCCCAACTTCCAGAGTCCTCATTTTCTTAATGGGAGTATTTCTGTCACACAGGAATCATCTTAAGTGGTTTCAGGTCAGGATGCCCGCATTATGGGAGGTTGTGTGACACCTCCCATAATGACACCACAACAGGTACGCTACTGTAGGCCAAAGCCAGTTATGGGATTCAGAAGGCCTGTTTCTAAATCTCTTAGCCCTTCAGCACATCCTAAACAGCACTGCCAGATTAATCTCACTCAAACTTGTTCATGAGTTTTCGACGGCCCCTCCTCCCACAGACATGAACGGCCCTAAGGCTAGGCATTCAATCTTCCTCTTCCAGCTTTTTCTCTGTCCCTCCAGCCAGACCGAGGCTCATGGTTTCTTACGGATACCCTGAACTTTTCTTCCTGTTTGCGTTTATTTTGTGTTCTCTTTGTCAGAACTCAATAAATTATATGTGTACTCCTAAACCCCACGAAGGGCATATGCCAGATGCTCACTAACTGTTCAGAGAATGGTGTCACAGAAACTCTTTTTTTGAAAAATTTGCCTTACAGTCCTATGGTATAATTGGTCATAAAGAACAAAATATAGAGGCTGGCCCAGTGGCACAGTGGTTAAGTTCGTGTGCTCTTCTTTGGCAGCCTGGGGTTCGCCAGTTTGGATCCCGGGTGTGGACCTACGTACGTGCTGCTTGTCAGACCATGCTGTGGCAGGTGTCTCACATATAAAGTAGAGGAAGATGGGCACAGATGTTAGCTCAGGGTCAATCTTCCTCGGCAAAAAGAGGAGCATTGGTGGTGGATGTTAGCTCAGGCCTAATCTTCCTCAAAAGAAAAAAAAAAAACAATAAAATATAGACGAAGGTGTTCAGCCACCAGGCATTATTTTGAGAAAACAGCAGTTAAATGTAATTTCTCTCTCTTTTTATGGACAATACAGAAGGAGGGATATTTAAGTGTGCATGAAAATCCAGTCAAAATGAGTGAAATGAAAGTGATGCCTAATGTTGCAAATAAATTTCCATGAAAGAAAAGAATACGTACAGTATTCTCTTGTTTTGTGACATTTAGAAAGGCAAACCTGGGAAAACCTAAAGTTCCAGAACTTTGGGATTAAGACATCCTAATCACGTGTCTGATTTGCTAAAAGAAAGACTGAGGTGGAAAACATGGGGGACAGAGGCTGCAGGTGCCACGTCGCACTTCTGGTGAGCCGGTGTCCATGGGAAGGGCTCGCAGACAGCTGTGGCTGTGCCAGGTCATACTTCCAGCTGTGGTGACCACGGTCAGATTCGACTTCCCTGTAGCGTTCACCCAAACTGTCTCCTTTAAACAGGAAGCTCACGGGACAATTGCAGGACACACTGCTGAGGGTGGACAGAGCCCTCTCTCCACATGTCACTCACATTGTATCTTACACTGGACGTGTGCTGGCTAAACCCACACTCCTTCCCTATGGGGTCCCAGCCAGGGAGAAGGCCTTTCTTTAACTTGCTAAGTCACTTATTTGCCACAGGAAAATTCAGAACACAGAGATATGGTGTACTAGCCTGAAAATATTAGAAAAATACACTTTTACACCCAATACTCAAAACTGAACTGCTGGAGGGTAGTTTATACTTATAAAATATTACTCCTATAGTGCTGCCAAGAATGCTGGAAGGGGGGTGGGGTGAGGAGGGGTTATCTACTGATCCATATGGCCCTGTTAATAAAATCTGCCAATTAGACTCCACAGGAAGTGTCCTATATTTTATTTGGGCACTTCTGAGATTATCTCCGCTTTGCTATCAGTTAATCAAATGTGGGACAGTTGTATAACTGGGGGACATGGTGTGACCCAACCTCTTCAGCAGAAGAGGTGTGTCTGCAAGCAAGGGCTTCCCAAAATAGCTGCATCTTGTCAGAATATGACTGTACTTGGAAAACACGAGCTGGACAGGCCCCTTTCACTGTAAAGTCACTTTAATAAGTCACTATAAACTGCTTTGTGTACCGCCAAATTTTGGAAAAGATTAAGTGAAGCTGTAGCCAACACTGAGAAATACTTTATAAGATAACCTTTTAAAAAAATTTCCTCCTGCAGTTAAAATGGTCTGAAACAGTTCAGGCTGGAATAGACTGTGTTCTGGTAACAAGTTTATTGCAGATTTGGAGTGTATCAGCACATGGGAGCAAAAAAGGCTTGGGATAAGCAGAGATTAAAATAAAAGAGAATCAGTCTAGTAAGAGTTCTTTTAACAATAGTCTCCATTTGCTGTGCTCCCTCTAAATCAGTTGACTTATTTTTGTGGGTGACTTTTGTTTGCATTAACTTCTAACTTTTCATGGTTCACTAAACCCTAGATGATATGAACACAAACATTTAGGAAAAGGAGGAATTCACATTTCGGATGAACTTAAAGTTCTTTCCTCCCTGAGGTTCCAATTCTGTAGTATTATTTTTAAAGTGTGTACTGATTCTGAATTCAACTTGTAATTTTTGATTATAAATTCAGCTCACAAACCTGAGGGTTTCCATTACAGACAAGCCTGGGAATTGGCAAGAGTTTGGCTGGAACTTCAGAAGCGTTTGAGGTTGATCAGCGATGGTGTAGACAGCAAGTCTTGCTGAATAACCAATGCGTTCATCGGACTGGAGAGAATTTCAAAGTACGTATAATCAAGTTTACATAACGAACCTCGAGAGAGAGCCACCAAAACAGAGTCCAGCCACCCGAAGTAGTAAAAACTCATAATTTAGGAAGAAAGTGCCAAAGAAGATAATACTAAAAACCAACCAACCAACCAACCAACCACAATAACAACCTAGAGAAAAAAGGACTCTAAGACAATGATGTTGCACACAACCGCCTCTTTGGGGTCAAGTTAGCTTATGGGCCTTTTCCACAGAATAACCTGCCCAAGATAACTCTAAGACTACTCATAAAATGTAGGAATGATCACTGCACCCAAGGCCCTTGTTTCTTACCGTCTCACTCATTCCTAGCTTTCCGCCAGCCAGCGTCCTGCTCCTCCCACAGGACTTACAGGTCCTTTTCTGAGAACTCCCCACGTGCCTACTACCCTCCTGTCCTTCATTCAGGTGTCTCACCTGAGAGACTTGTGGTGATCTCACTATAGAAACCAGCTCCTACCGCCATCATTCTCTACTCCTTTAGCCAGCTTCACTCTGTTGTAAGGACTTATCATTCCCGACATTACGCACACATATATGTCTATCTCCTCCACTGCAGCAACGTAACATACATGCCTGTGACAGCAGGGATTTTGTAAGTTTTACTCACCACTATGGAACCAGTGCCTTGTGGGCACATGCAACGTGTTCGATAAATATCTGTGCGTGTTCGTGTATATTCATAACATCTGAGGAATCTTTCACAGGGACTCAGTCAGCTATTATTTGTCTCAATCCTTTCTCCTTGAATTGTGCTCAACAAATTTCTGGGCACCTAATATCCAGCGAGGTGCCATGCTAGGCAAGGCGGGGCATGCCGAGATGTAAAGTAACATTTTTCACCCAAGGGGTTTTAGTTACTGCAGAACATGACCACGCAGGCCCAGAGCTCAATTTCAATTTGACAGATACGAATGCCCACCGCTACTTGCCAAGAGAGGAAGAGCAGAGCTTCGGAAGAGAGAGATTGCTCTCCAAGGGTCGTGGCCCTTGGAGGAGACTCCATGGAAAAAAAGTAGAACTTAAGGGGTGGGGAAGACTTTGGAAGAAGAGAACCCCACCTGGGCAAAAGACTCTAAGAAAGACCAGTAGGAGCGAATGCCACAGAGATGGGAAGCCCCCATATCTTCTTGGAGACACAATGTTTGATAAGGAAGGAACAGAGAAGAAAAAGGCTGGAGAGAACCACACTGTAGGAGGCCTGAATGACAAGGATCCTGACAGTGGTGTCCTTGGAATGGGGAAGGCACGGCTGTGGGCACACAGAACACAGGAATAGAGACGACACCAGGGCTCTGGGTCCGCTGTTAAGTTCATAGGACTTATCACGTTATTAAAAACAAACACACACACTAGTCCTCCCTTAGCCAATGCCAACCAGTTCAGAAAATTCCAATATAGTTAAAAATTTCCCCAGAACTATGGCAAGTCACTAAACATTTAACCACATGTAGTTTGGGATGTTTTTTTCACATAACTTCCTAATTTTCCTGTAAGGATATCTAGTAAGAACTGTCAGAATATATTGTTCTGTTTACACATGAGATCCTGATGTTTAAGTTACACGCTAATGATCAAAAAGAAAACCAAGAGGACAGGGAGTGACTGTTTCATCCCTAATCTTGTGCTCTTCTTGGTTATACTCATGTGTACAGTTCAACCGCTTTTCTTCATTCCACAGCTACAAGTAACACAGGGGCAATGGATTCCAGGAGGGCAAGTCTACACAAGTAGCAAATCCATCCCCTATTTAAAAAGCAGTATAGTTACTGACTGTGAGGCAGTAACACTCCAAGTACAAAAGTATTACATGCACAGTTATCTATAGGAACAGGCATCAGAATTCTGTGTTCACGGGACGCACTGAAGAGCATCACAACCCCTGGAGAAGTGACCTTGTCTTCTTGCATCTTTGTGGGCTCACCTGTAAAGGAGGGCTCTTTCCGAGTTTCTCTCCAACTCTGAGATTTTTTCAGTTTAATGTGATAAAGGGCTACAAGTTGAATCAAGAAAGCGCTCACACTCGACTTAAAAACCTGTTAATGTTTGAATGATAGTGCAACTTATGAAGTATTGGAGACGTCACATAACTTCAGTAGGATAGGGGAGACCTTGTTCTGTGGTTGGCTGGCATCTGAGTGCCACTGTACGCTGGGACAATCGCCACCTCATGGGTCTTGGTCAGATGCAGAACTGCCTTCCCACCCTGGAGTCTGAAAATGTACGATTCTCACCTCCCCAGCTCCCTTGGCTGCTAGGGCACAGGTAGCTACCTAGACTTCACCAATTAGACCCACCCACCAAGAGGCTGGAATCTGATGCTAGGGACCATGAGAAGCAGGAATGGGCCAATGCCCCTTAGCAGGGGCAGAAACATGCCAGTGTTGGCAGCAGTTTCCCAGCTCAGTGCTGGTGGTGCTGGCTGCAAATCTGTGGCTCCTGCTTGCTTAGGGGGAAGTAACACCTCAATAGGCCAGTTCTCTGTGGGCAGTGTGGCTGTGGCTTCTGCGATATAGCCTCATTATTATGCTTATTATGTTCTGAACCACCCAATATCTTTTCAATAAATTCCATTTCTACATAAACTAGAAAGCATCAGTTTCCCTTGCTTTCAACTAAGAACCCTTTCTGTGATGGCTGGTGACATCTGCTTTGGGGACACGGAGAGAAGTGTGGTGTCCTTTGCTTATTCATGTTATTTTTCTAAAATCATCTCATTGTCTTATTTCTCAGTCAGGATAATATGCAAACCACTTGGCGTACCCATTAGCATTGAATTAATGGGTTAATTTCATGCCCACCATAACAAAAAGAAGTATGAACAAAATGCCCCAAACTCTACTCGTCAATTATATGCATAGCAAGCACTTTGTATAAACAAGCCCAAGAACACTTTACTTACTGATGGACATGTCAATCAGCGGGTGACAGACAGTTCAGCTCTGCCAATGTTAGGGCAGATGGTTTTTAACATCTAAAGTTAGACCCAGTGGAGAGCTGACTGCCATCACTTCTCAAGGGAATGGATCTACAATGTCTCGCTCATTAAGGCGATCTTTCTAAGATAACTAGTCAAATGGAGAATGGGATCGAGGAAGGGCATTAACCTGTGCACCAGACACTGTGCCTAGTACTTTGCCAACATCACTGAATTCTCCAGATAACCCTTAATTATTCTCCTGTAACAGATGGAGAGGGTAGAGGCTGCAGGTAGGTGAGGCTGAGGTGGAAGAGGCAGATGTCCAGTGGGTTTTGAAGGAAACAGAAGAGCTTCTCCGACCCCTGGAGGCAGCTCCATTCGGGCCTAGTCTTTGAGGCATCCTCGGTCTAGAGCTTGGTATTGCGTCTCGGTTTGAAACATCCCAGACCTGACTACCCAGCTCCCAGGTTTGCTCTGGGAGGGCGGGTCTGCTGCTAGGATTTCTGGGCTACTTCTGCACAAAACCCATGGACTCTGTGAAGCAGCTCTAGGAATAATCGAGTCCCTGGGCCAGAGAAGCCGAGCTGCACTCCCAACGTCCAACGGATCTCAAATGAGTTAGCAGGGGCTCTGTTGAGACCAGCGTCTGAGGTGGAGTCACAAAAGGGCCATCCAACTTTCACAGTGATGTGCCCCACTTCCCCTGAGAAGCGGTATAACTGCTCAGGCCCTGAACGAGCTTGTGTGTCATCAAGAAGCTATCAGCCGGGTCTGCTTACCCTGTGGACGACAGAGCATTTGAAACTGGCAGACAACATCGCTGGGTTACAGATGTCCAAAGTACACAGCTTGCAAAGTATACATACTTGCTAACTTACATTTGATTCTATTCTTTCTATTTTCTCCAAACTACTGGCATTTTGGTAGTAATGAATTAGTCTATTCTGAAAAAGAAACGGAAAAAATCCAATTACATAGTGAGATTTAGAAAACGATCAGGAAATATTTTTCTCTTTTAATCGCTAAAACATCTAAAATGTATCCTAAAAAAAAAAAAAGGCCTAGAAAAGTCGGATATTAGCACTCATGTTCTGAAAACAGGCATATTTTTAAGTCCTAAATAAGCACATTATGGATAGGGGTTTCCCAAAGTTTTAGGCTTCGAGCCTTATTGTCTTCTCACTTTTCTTTTGCCAACTAAAATGTTGTTTAGAAATGATATTGGATACCGAACAGCTGCAGGTTCTGGCTGAGTGTTTTCCTAGAAATACCAGTTTGAGAAAGAATTTCCACCCCTTCCCCTCTCCCATGAGCCTTCATCGTGGCTCAAACTTACTCTTCTCAAAGATTATGGTCCAAATGTTTTCCAGGACAGTTGGGTGTCTGGGAAACCATGCCAGGGTGGTATTTTTAGCTGCTGGTGAAAGGAAAGCCCACTTCTGACCTCCCCAGTGGTGAGTGAGGCTCTCCCAGACATGGCAGGAAAAGCCCCCATTCCCAATTTGCTGAATATAGGGGATTTTCTGCTGTCTCGTGGGAGTGCACACACGTGAAGGAGAGCTTGCTCTCCACGACACCCAGGCTTGGACTTTTTTAGAGCGACTTTGGAGGCAGGTGGAAGACACAGATTCTGGATTCATTAGGCTCTGGATCACTTAGATCCTGTGGGGGAAATTAACGAGAATCATCTAGAGCTCTTTCTAGACCATAGGATTATTGGGAATTTCATAATTTGCATTTCTTTTATAACTAGCGCAATGTCACATCTGTTGGATTGAATAAAAGGAAACCACACTGAAAACTGACGGGATTGTTTAGTCATCTTTTAGACGCAACACAGCACTGCAGTTGGGGCGCATTAAAAATTATTCTGCCCTTAAAGAGTGAAAATGTAGCATCATGAAGGATATTCAAATGCAGGCCCTTTGGCTTAGAGCCATCATGCAAAAGAAGTTCTAAAAATGTGTGGAATAGGGGCAGCAGAGTGTCTATAGTCTCAAAAAAGTATCTTGGAAGACAACAGTTTCTTTTAGATGTAAGTCCTAGTACGTTTATTAGACACAGCGCGCTTTGTGCATTCAGAATCTGTGAGTGTTTATCTGAGGACAATCTATTCTGTTCCAGGCGCTGCACATTTGATAATTCAATTTGGAGCTATTTACCTATATTAGTGGCTTTATTCAAATGCAACAGGCTCCAGAGCAAATGAGGCGATAAGAAGATAGAGGCCCAAGGAGAACTCTATCAGTACCCTGGTTTGAAGAACAGAAGCCCCTAAATAAGATGACTATGGTACAAGCACTCCAGACAGTCTCAGGAAAAGGCATCCAACTGCTTAGAAAAGATGTAATTAGCCCAAGGGCTTGCAACCACCTCACAGAATCTGTCACCTCCACTACAACAGGAAACCAAGATGGCTGGATGGAAAGGGGTATCTTGCAACTCATCAAGAGCGTGATCCAATGGCAGGACTCTCAGCTCAATGCGGAAGGGAGCCTTGTCACAGCAGGCAGCTGAGATAAATGGCTCTGCAGAATGGGAGCCCTGTGCTGGCATTTCTCAGATTTATCTCATTTTTATAAGCCATTGTATTTGTCTGAGCTGGTGCTGCTGAGATGAATGCATAGATGTCATTTTAAAACAGACAGTAGCAGCAATCTGGTAAAGCACGGATTCAGGTTTAAGTGAGTTCACAGTTGAGTGGAGATAATGAGCCATTATGGAAGAACCTCACAGCCACACCCTCATGGAGGTATGGACAGATGCAGGGCCTTCCTTGAGGGTGGCATGCTCCGTTCTTCCTGCAGAGACACACGGAGGCTTCCTAGAGGAAGTGACATTTGAGCTGGGCCTTCATGAAGAAGGACAGTCTTACACAAGCACGGCTGCAATTCAAGAGCCTTACGATTTCTAAGAAATGATTTTAGTGTTGCAAAGGAAGTTTTGCATGGTTATCATTAAAATACCTGAGCTGCCTGGATTCTTTTCCCCGTTAGGTAAAATAGGAAGCACAACAACCAGATGGTTACAGTGGTTGGTGGAGGCTGCAAAGCACCAGCACCTTCATTCCCTTTCTACTACTACTTTTTGGAGGCTGTATTAGTTTGCTAGGGCTGCTGTAACAAAGAACCACAAACTGAGTGGCTTGAACAACTGAAACTGTTTCTGCCACAGTTCTGGAGGCCAGAGGCCCAAGATCAAGGTGTCAGCAGGGTTGCCTCCTTCTGAGGCTGTAAGGAAGAATCTGTTCCAGGGCTCTCTCCTGGCTTCTGGTGGTTTCTGGCAATCTTCGGCATCCCTGGGCTTATAGATGCATCACCTTGATCTCTGCCGTCCTGTTCACATGGCGTTCTCTCTGTGCATGTGTCTGTGTCCAAATTTCCCTTTTTTATAAGGACACCAGTCAGATTACATTGGGGGCTCACCCTACTCAGTATGACCTCATCCTCACTAACTATATCGGCAATGACTCTCTTTCCAAATAAGGCCAGATTCTGAGTTACTGGGAGTTCGGACATCAATGTATGGATTTTTAGGGGACACAATTCAGCCATAACAAAGGCTCTCAAAGAAATGACAAATTTATAAAAAGTTACCACGCTAATAATATCTTGCAGATTTTGTTTCCAATCACTTGCAACATCTCATAGATACTAAGAAGTACCTTTTTACTGACCAGATTGGATCCTCTTTACTTACTATTATTATCTATCTCTTTTAGAGCAGAAGTCTGGAGAATAGGACAACACGTCAGAATCCACAGAGGCTGCACCAGTGAAACTGTGGTCAAGGGTCAGAGTGGATGGAGGCACTCTGTGATTTAACTTTATCTAGAAAACCTAGATTGTTAAGATTTATGCAACTTACGTAGCTGTTCATTTTCATCATTTTCATCTACTATTTAATATTAGTTAAGATTATTTAACAAAGCTGGCACTGATATTGATCATGAAAATAGGTCTTGGTACTTCCAGCCCAGATCACTCTCTTGAGCTTCTGACCCACATGTTCGATAGGAAAACTCTATCTGGATGTTTCATAACCAGTTAAAACTGAACTTGTACAAAAGTGCATCCATTTCCTGCCTGCCTGGCTTTCCTCTCCTCCTGAGCTCTCCTGAGTCACCATCCAGCCAGCTGCCAGGCCAGGAGCTGGAGGATCATTCATTCTTGACTCTCCCGCTTACCCATTTATCCAGTCTTCTTATTATCCTGTTGGTCATTCATTGGGCTTTTTGAATCTGTAGCTTGGTGTCTTTCATCATTTTGGTGAACTCTTCAGCCATTATCTCTCTAAATGCCATCTGTCCTGTTCACTCTCTCTCCTCCTTCTGGAATTCCATTTAGACCGTCATCCTCCATCCATAGGTGTCTTACCTTCTTTCCTGGTCTCCATCTCCTTGTCTATCCTTTTAACTTATCCTTCAGCTCAGTGACTCTCTCTTCAGATCTTCAGATGTGTCTAAGCTTTACTGAAACACAATCTTTAAATTATAAATTTCAATGATTGCATTTTTTATTTCTGTAAGTTTTCTTTTCAAATCCACAAGGCTTTTTTCTTCTGTAGTTTTCTGTCCTCTTTAGGTGTTTTCTAAATTTTATTTTATATCCTTAAGCATGGTAAGTGTTATGGGTTGAATTGTGCCCTCCAAAAAGATGTAAGTCGTAACCTCCAGTACCCCAGAATGTGACCTTATCTGGAAATAGGGCTGTTGCAGATGTAACTAGTTAAGATGAGGTCACAATGGAGTAGGGTGGGCCCCTAACCCAATATGACTAGTGTCCTTATAGGAAGAGGGACATGTAAAGACACAGGGACACACACAGGAGAATGCCACGTGATGAAAAAGGCAGAGAATGGAGTGATGCAGCTGCAAGCTAAAGAATACCGAAGATTGCCAGCAAACCACCAGAAGCTAGGAAGGGGCAAGAAAGGATTCCCCTACAGGTTTCAGGGGAGCGTGGCCCTGCCAACACCTTCATTTTGGGCTTTTAGCTTCCTGTACTGTGAGACAAGAAATTTCCGTGGTTTCAGGTTGCCCAGTTTGTGGTACTTTGTTACGGCAGCCCAAGAAAACTAATACAGTAAGGACGGCTATTTTATAAAATGTGGCTGACAGCTCCCACATATAAAGTTCTTGCCAGTCTGTTTTTGCCATTTTTCCTTTCTGCTGACTTTTGCTAACGGTACTATGTATTCTTAAATGCTCATCTATTTTTGTCTGTGATTTGTTCATTTTCCCTGGGAAATTATCTGTAAGAATTTTTTGAGCTCTATGATGAAGGTGCATTTCTTTGGAAAGGTTTCACATTTGCCACAAAACTGGGGTGTGCGGAGGGGTGAAGAGCACCAGCCTAGAACCGCTTTAAAAATTCACCATGGCTTGAGGTTTTTTCCAACCAGCTAATTTGCACTGTAAAACTGAAAAGGGTGAGCTTGTGGTTACAATCCTCAGGCACGGGTTCCCCCTTTCTGATGTGCTTAACATCAGGCACATTTTCTTCGTCCTTCTGAAGAGGCTGGGGATGGAACAGCTTTACTTCTGCCTCACCTGGACACACTGGGCGGAATCCTCTGGGGCTCACGTTCCTGGAAGGCGGCGTCTCAGACTCTCCACCATGTAGGTGGGGCCTCGTCTCCTCTCTGCACCCTCTCGGGCCCCAAAAAGGTTCAGGTTTTCCAGATTTGCCAAATGCCTTGTTGGCAAGGCTGTTTAATATTCCACTTGATTCACTTGGTTCCTGCCTCCACTTAAATTTGGGCCTGCCATTTTCCTATCGTCATTTTGTGGATGATTTTAAAACAATTTTTAAATTATTTTACCCAGCATTTTAGTTGTTTTAAGTAGAATAGTCAATCCCAATACCAAACCCATCCCATTACGGGAATCCTCATACCCAGTGGACATACTCTGGAGCCCTGTGTTGATATTCTAGCTCAGGCCGCCCTAACACCTGATGTGTTTGTCCTCAGGTCTCTGTCTAATCTGACTTTCTTCCAACCTCTCCCTGACACAGCCCTCCAGGGGCCTTTCACGATCAGATCAGGCCACTCCCTGTGGAAAGCACTCCATGGCTTCAAAATCCCTCAGGTCAAGTCCAAATGCCTAAACGGGACTCTCGAGGAGCAGATTCCCCTTGGGGTCTTCAGGTTTACCGCCTGCCCTGCACTCTGCTCAATTACACAGTGAATTTCCCTTCAGTTCCACGGTCTCGTGTTTATTGCACTTTTTCTCTGCCTGGAATGTATCTTCCTTCACTTCCGGTCTCTATTTTGAGGAAGCGATCAGAAGGTTCTTCTTAATAAGTGGAAGATTTGGATCTCGTCAATCGTTGGAAAGTATTCCTGCTGTTCACTCAGATCTACCTCCATCCAGGAGCTGTCCCTGTACAGAGCTCCTGCTCGGTAGCAGCCAGGATCACCAGGGAGGTCGTCACAGCACTGTCCCTGCGTGTTGGAACATGGATCTGCCTCTCTAGACCGTAGTGAACTTGCTGTAGCAGTAAGTTTGTAAGCAGGATCAGGTGTCTAAACTCACCCCTTATGGAGACAGACAGCACAGGCGTCTAATTTTTCTACTATAGCCATAGTAAAGCTTAACTCATCAGGTAGTAACCTGATCACCAGAGGACAGGTGGCTTTGTGTGTACTAAACAAATGCTTAAATGTGTATATATATATATATATATATATATATATATATATATATATATATTTTTTTTTTTTTTTTTGGTGAGAAAGATTAGCTCTGAGCTAACACCTGTGCCAACCTTCCTCTGCTTTGTATGTGGGATGCCTCCAGTGCATGGCTGATGAGTGGAGTAGGTCCACCCCTAGGATCCGAACCCGTGAACCCAGCCCACAGAAGCAGAGAGTGTGGAAATTTACTGACTCAGCCACCGGGCCAGCCCTCTGCTTAAAAATATTTTTTATTCTGTGTGTGTGTGCGTGCACGTGCACACCTAAGTAGGCGTTTAACTTCTGCATATGGTGTGGTGTTCTTTTGCATTTAAACTATAATGGAAACATTCCAAGTTGTATATTAGTTGCTATTGATTTATGTCCTCAATCGCATATCATTTCTACTACTGATTAATAAAAACGGATAGTTTTGCCTGTTACCTGGTATGAAACCAGTAGAGGGAGCAGGTGAGTATTACAAGTGGATGTGATATTTGCATTCTCAGAGAGGTACCAGCTCTAGCAGTTTTTTGTTTTGTTTTGTTTTAATTTATACTGTAACGAGGCGAGACTTTTGGACTTGCAAATAAAAAAGGTCACCAAAATATGCATCAGGGTTTTGGGGAAAAGTAAATAATATGTTTTTCCTCTAAATATTCTACCAGAATAGTTTTAGGACTTTCAAAAACCACTGTCAAAATTTTTTTCTTAAGGGAAACAGATGCCAGGAACTAGGTACCTTAATACCACTATAAATGTCCTCTCTTTACAGGCTTTGTACAATTTACTTCCTTTCATTTTTTCTTTTGTATTAGTCTTTGAATTTAGACCCTTTCCTTAAAATGGAACATTTTGGGCAAGCACAGTTTATTATTAACGGAGTGACAAAGAAATTGCCTGAGATACAGTCTAGGAGAATAGTGGAACATTGACACATTAGATTACTAGGAAAGGTTTGAATCAGCAGACAAACATACTTAGACTCATGAAGGAGCAAGAATGGCAGTGAGTATTTTTATACACTTGAATGCAAACATCACTTCTTTTCATGCATAACTATTTATTATACTTCTAATATAATTCTTCAAAAACTATGTATCATTCTTCAGGAATGACTTTTTATACATGTAACTCCATAATCAAGTCTAATTTCCCACAGGAAGATTTTTTTATATCAAGTCAGTTGATGGATGGGAACACCAAAAGAGGGCCATGTGCTTTTACTTTTTTACTTCTTTGACCTAAGCAATTTTATTTATGTTAACCTATAAGCAAGAGAGATAATATATCTTAATGTAAATAGCACACATGACATTTTTATCTTATTTTAAAAGGTTCTCAATAATTAAGATAAAAATTTTATAAATTTAGATTAAACAAAGATTAATCTAGATGGCATTAAGCCACTTTCAAAATAAAATTCATTTGTAGAGAAATTCAGATAAATGATTATGACGAGACTAGACATTTTTCAGAAGCAATAGAATTTGAATTCTTTACAATCTTGTTGAAATGAATTTAGGAACATCTAATTAAAACTATAACTCATCAGCCCACCTCAAAATCTCTAATGAAATATTGTCTTAGCCAAAGGAAAGATTTTATTGACTTTACATTGGTTGTGCGTAAAACAGTAAACATTGACATCAATCCACTGAAAGAAAATGTTTAGCATTTTTTCTACAGGGGAAAAAACAGGACACAGAATTACTGGCAAAAATATTATCAGGCTAATGCACTCATCTATTGTTTTAGAATTTCATCCTCTGCCTTTTTAAAGTTATGACTTGTATCTCGACCTTTTAGGCATTTTTTTGATGGGAAGATAAACTATTCCATAAAAAATTAGAGAACAAAAATATTTAAAAATCAAACAGCATTTGAGATAACTTTTTGTAACAGGAGAATTGTATAAACTAAAATATTCCTAAAAATTCAGGGAATTCATGACGAAATATTAAAAAAAATAGTCACTTGGATATTTCCCAAGTTTCTAGTAAACAAAAAGTCTTTTCTTCTCAAAGTCTTTAAGGTTACATATTATATACAGTGTGGCTTTGAAAAACAAACATTCTTTAGCAGATGCTGTGCCGGTTTGTGGGAGTGCCAACTGTAAAGAAGTCGTCTCTAACTGTCCTCGGACATCACTTCACAGGAAATACTCAGATAAGTTAGAATGACGAGGATTTGGTACTTTTTTAATTGAAGTAACCTAAATAAGAATGGCGACCATCTGAGAAGCCACATGAATATTATCAACTCTGATTCTTCCATCAGTACTAACTCTAACACACAGTTCCTATGGTTTGCTGTCAGACAGAAGTTACACAGCTGCAAGAAGAAAGATAATTGTCACAGATAAGGCTGATGCTATCGGGGCCTCTGTCCTTTAATGCGCTGCACTTACTCTGTCTGCTCCACGAATGAAAACACCGCTGGTAATGCAGGGGAAATGGCTGTTTCCCAGGAAAGGAAATTGACTGAAAACACATCTGGCAAAGGGCTTTTTCTCCTCCTTTGGCAGGCAGATACTGATTTTAACAAAATATACATTTCCTCACCTTCTACAAAGGTGAATTCTATGGGGCCAATGGCCCACGCTAAGCGGACTGCCTCAAATTTGTACTCTAAAGATAATGGGCCAGCTATTTTATGTCAAATGCTGGATACATTTAATTGCAACTAGGGCAGGAAATGTGCTAAACTAGGCATCATACTTCATTTCAGAAACTGTTTCTAATTTAAAAGGTACATCATACTCTTCTAGCTATCCACATAGATGAAATTAAAGAGGCAAAGAGAGCAGGGAAAAATATGTTAAAGCCGGAAAATTGACAATGTAACTAGAATGTATACACAAAGCTTAACTGACGCAAACAGACCACACGGTGGATTCCTAGAGAATCATCCTAACCCAGTAGGTAATTTTAAGTCTTCATTGCTGAATGAATTTGTGCACTTCTGATGGGACCTTCTCCATGCACAGATGCCATAGGTCTAGAATACTGAAGCAGGAACGTGGTAGCCACGTTTGTGACCCGGCTGCTCTAGCTTAGGGGGACCAGAGGCCACACAAAGTCTTTGGCAGCAAAATGGATTCTGTTGCTGGGTTTGTGCTGCAAAGATGTGATAGCCAGTACGAAACCGTGGTTCTTGATCCTCTCCAAAGAAGGTTGTGTTTTGCCATGTTAAAATTGGGGTAAAAAATTATGGATTTAAATTCTCCTTAAATTCATCACCCTTAAGGTTAAAAAAAAAAAAAAAACAGCACAGACATGGAACAGGCTGACAGAATTCTTGTCATCTCACCTCACTGAGCTTTGATTTCCTTATCCATTATAGGGGTGAAACCTACCTTCCACGATTATGTGTATGTGTGTCTTTATATTTATACTGATTTTCTTCTGTCTTTATGTAAACTTGAAAGGGCTTTTCCCTTTGGTACTTTTTTCAAAGCCCAGGGCTGAGAATTATCTTTCACGGCATTACAGATTCAGGGTTTGATATTACTTTCACATGATTAGTAACTCCAGAGAGAGGTAACACCAAAGTTTTTACAAAAGGACTCCATTTGTGTTTCTTCAGGTTCAGTTCAGCATATAGTAAAACGAAGTGGAAAGAGAGAAATGGAGCTCTTCCCTGAAGCTTATAAAGGAGTCACCAGGGAGGGAGCCTGCTTAGGAAAGCTGAAATTATTATTATTATTATTATTAGTTGCCAGTTGCAGCTTCTTCTTTAGCTCTCATTAACTACTGCACACAATTTGGAAGAAAAGTAGTAAAATAACTTTCTTGAACAACAATTTTACATCCAGTGAACTTTGTAATGGTTTTTCCTGTACACAGAACATTAAGTTGGACATAAACATGTGGACTGATTTTACTTGGCCAATTTTAAAAAGGCTGGGGATAGGGAGGGAGGAGAGATGGACAAGATGTCTCCAGAGCCCCTTCTGTCTCCAGCATGCCAGGCGCCCAAGAGTCCTGAGTGTGCCCGTCTGTCTGCAAACGGCCAAAAGTCTAAACAGAGTGTCCCCAGCTTCATTTCTTGGGGTATTTCAGTACTGAGAGTTCCTCTTACACCAACACAGAGCTTTCCAAAAATTAAGGCCACGCTGGCCAAATAAGCCTGCCCCAGTCACTGTCTCCAAGGCCTGCAAGCAGCAGTGACATGATGAGAGTGGACCGCGCTGGGTGATGGTGACTAGGGCAGGCATGAGACGGACTCCAAAGGACCCGCCCAGAAATGATGGAAAACAACTCTGGCACAAGGCATGCAACGGATGCAGGCGGTCAGTGTGCCTCTAAGCATGTCTCAGTCCTTCCTATGTGTTTTCCAATTAGATATGGGTTTTCAAAGCATCTATTTGTGATGTACACTTATTGGGATTTTAACAGTTCGTAAAGCAATATCCCCCTTCCCCCTGGGCCAGGTGGTCCAACTTCTATCCCATGATTTCTCCAACAATAGAACTCTCCAGTTAAATACTGAATATTGAACTGGCTCACTGGACAACAACAGAGGTCATCTGGGCCTACTTAAAAATTTTATTTGGCAATCCACGGCTCGGGGGCTGCCCTGCTTTGCACTGACTTAAAGTTGGCATCCTCCTTTGGTTTCTGGCTTCCCAGGACACCATTCAAACAGAGTCAAGTGTCTCTTGGGAGCCTCACAGATTGCTCTGGATGACCTGGGGCCTCTAGAAGCTTGTGGTCACTCGGATTCCACGATCCAGACAGAAGCAGATCTATGTCCACACGACCTACATTTCTAGAGAGGCCAGGGAGGCCACAACCAACGGGAGGTCCTCTGGCTTTTCCCACGCCTTAGGGCTTTGGTTCCACAGGGCAAACTGAAGGCAAAGTTCTTTGTCATGCTGGCCTCTTTCAGGGAATAGGTGGTCTTTTCGGTACCATCAAACAGGATTTACCTCTTTATGGCAAGGTACAAGGAGAACCTGAGACAGCTCTACAGAGAATAAACGGGAGCCTCCGAAATGTCAACTGATGACATACAGTACGAGGGAGAAAACAAACATTATTAATAAAATAAACAGTACCATGCACAGCTGTTCGGCAGAACTGTTAGAAAAAAAAAATTGGTTGGGCAGGCAGGCAACTTTGGGGAAGGCTGTCATAATATTTCTCATTTTATGGCTTCATCTGCCTTTAGCTATCCTGTCAGCAAGTCATTGAAGAAAACTCAAGATTCTCTTGGAAAATGAACAGCTCTGAGAACCCCAGTGAAGCCCCGTTCAGGAGCCAAGGATCTGGGCTGCGTTTGGCCTCGAAGCCCAGGCTGGGGTGGAGGTTGTCACTCAGCAGCCAGTGGCGTGGTGCAAACTAGATGACTACAGCAGGCCTGTCGGTAAGCGAGGGCAGGAGGGTTGACTGTTGGCCCTTTCAGTCAGCTGGCCACAGGCGCAATCCTAGCCTGTCCTCCTTCATGGGACTCCTCGCCGAGATCTGCCTCTTTCTAGGGTCTCCTACAGGCTCTTCCTCGCTGGCTGCAGTGGACCTGCAGAACTTCGCTGCATTTCCTCAGGGACGGGTCACTGCAGCAGCGTGTGCTGCTCCCATTACAGCAAACGCGCTGCCTTCTGCAGCTGCCGGTGTGCTGCCTGAGGCCGGCCCAGTGCACAGCGACGTCGCTCTACACTGGGGTCAGCTCTCCTGGTGCATCTCCTTGTCTTGCATTTTAGATCCAGCTTCAAAGTGGCACTTTCTCTGTGGGTACACGTTCCTGCCCCTTTCCTAAGTCCCTTTTCCCCAGCCTGTCTCATGCTTCTCAATTCTTTAAGAAGCCGTGCTGTGATCCGAGGCATGGAAGAGTTCCCTGTTTACATTGGCCATGCGTTGAGAGTGGCCTCACTGACCATGTCACATCCCTCCTTGGCCGACTCTCCTAGTTCTAACTCAGGGGTCAGCAGACTACACTCCATGATGTGTTTTGAACGGCTAAGAATGGTTTTTACATTTCTAAATGGCTGGAAAAAACCCAGAGACCAATATTTCCTGATGTGTGAAAATTACAAGAAATTCAAATTTCAGTGCCCATGAATAAAGCTTTGTTGGAACATAGCCATACTCCTTGCTTGTAGATTGTCTATGGCTGCTTTTCTGCCACAACAGCAGAGTTGGGTAGCTGCGACAGAGACAGTATGGACTGCAAAGCTGGTAATATGTACTATCCGACCCTTGAAAGAAGAAGTTTGCCTACCCCTGGTCTACCCAGAGCTTCCCCAGACTCTCTGGTAATAACATCTATTTAGGAACCTACGAAGAGTTGCTTGCTGTATGTTCCGACCTTGAGTGGACGGATGGATAAGGAAGCATCCATGCCAACTGTCTATAGGACCAGTGCCCTGGAAGCAACATTGTCTTCCTTCTGTATGCTCTCACAATTCCTCCTCTTACCACATCCTATCGGTTGGTGGGTCTCTCTCCCTCACTCCATTAGCTTCCTTAAGTCTGAAGTCCCCTTGTGTTACTCTCTGTTCTCAGTGCCCCGCAGAGTGCCTGAGACAACAGTAGCAGACAAGTACTTGTGGTACATCCGCTTCCTGCGGCTTCTTCTTAAACCACCCTACTTCCCTGGAAGGCAGATGAATGATTTTTAAAACCACAAATGCAATGTTAATACCTTATAATATGCCTTTTCAAATGGGGAGTAACTTAGAAGAAAAAATTTGCACCCTATGCTACTGCTTCACATTCAATCAGAGAATAACTCAGTTGTAATATCTGATAGTGGAAGAACTCATTTCCACTTAAAGGAAAGTGCTGAAAAAGGAAGGAATCTAATATTCCTAAGTAACATTTACTATTCTGTATCATTTTAATCCTAAAGGCACTACAAAGAAAGAATCATCTCATTGCACAAGTAGGGAAACTGAGGCTTGGAGAAGTTAAGCATTTGCTTCGGGTCTCACTGAAGCAGGGTCCTAACACAGGTCTGATCATCAAGCCTATATGCTTTCCTCTACAGCTCCTAGTCTCAATGGCTATATTTTCTTTAATTTGTTCCTTTAGCAGAAACCACACACCAGAATCACAGTGGAATCAAAGACCCTCTTCTACGTGACCCTTCTGAAGCAGGAGTTCTAGCTTCTTTGTGCGACAGAACCCTTAGTAGTCTAGTAAAGTCTATGAACCCCTTCTCAGAAAACGACATGTGCTATTTTATTCTGATATTAAATCACAGGATCTAGAGATGGATCTGACAACATTGTAGTGCTGAGTGCAAGTGATAGCCTGAGCTATCATAACAAAACATCTATGATTTCCATTGATGAGAAAGCCACAGATATTGACCACTGTTGTTCGCGACCTAGCCAAAGTTAAAGAAAAAGCTATGTTTCACTGAGAGCTTGGTGAAAAATAAAGACATATATTTTCCCATCCAAGTTCATGGACCCCATGAATTCTGTCTGTGGACCTCTGGTTAAGAATCCTGGCTTTAGAGGTAACCTGGGAGACAGCCCAAGTTAGGAGAGACGTTTTTAAAGGTCTAATCAGGTCTCTTGAAAACACATTCCAGGAAAACAGAATTCACTATACGAGTTCCACATCCACCCGGGAATTAAAATTACAATTCTGTAATCCTCTGAAAGCTGATCTTACATGACAGAGACTGACACTGGGTTTCATGGGTAGATGTGGTCCAACGTGCCAGAAATGCTACCACTGACTGGGAAGAACAAATCCTGGGCAGGAGATATAAACAGACCACGGCGGACTCCCAAGTGTTTTCCTTGTGTACGCTATGGCTGATGAGTTAGCATCTTGTTAGTCTCTGAAGTGTTAAGTTTTAGTTTTATTAAAGGAAGTAACTTGGAGCATATACAGAGCCATAGAACTGAAGGAGAAAAATCTTGGGAATTAATGCAATCCCTAAATTTTACAGATGAGGACACAAGAGCTTAATTAAAAAGAAGTGATTTGCCTGAGTCCAACACCCGGTGGGACAGATTTAATTGATGCTGGATAATATGTTGCAAAATGATGGGATTTGAGCAAATTCTGATCCAATAAAGGAGAATTTACGAGTTCCTCTCTCAACATCTTCTTATTTAAGTTTTAATTCTCTATTTATTGCAATTTAACAGACCATTATTCAGTCTAGTCTATTTTAAGCTTATTTTGAATACTGCCGTGGCTATTTTGTTTAAAATATTAGAGCTCAGAAATGGACCTCCTAAACTGATTTAATCAAGGAAGATCTAACTGCTTTAAAATGAAAATTTTGTATACTTAGCTAATAGTTCAAAAACCAAGTAATACTGATGAAACTATTTTCCCTATGAAAAAGCAAAGAGTTTACAAGAGCAAGACGACTTCTCCTTTGTTTGTAATAACAAAAATAAACCAAAGTCCTGACATATTTGTAGTATTTTTATTCCTAAAGGGAAAAAACAGGAACTTTCATTGTACTTTAAAGTTAAAGTTATTACCCCAGATATTTCACCAGCTTAGCACTGTGAAATCAGTTTCAGACACAAGAGACCCACTGCTCTCTCTAGGAAATGCTCAATTAGGGTGGTGCCTCTGAAATACCCAGGGGTCCTGTAACTGATCGGATTTTCCCAGAGGGTTTCTGCAGCATATAGTCCTGGTTGGACAGCAGCATCATGCTCAGATTTTTCCTGTTGCCTGGCTAGTGACCCCCCTACAGGAAGATAACGGACAAGCCAGGAGGGCGGAGCAGCTCACTACACATGTCTGGCTGCTCTTATCAACTTATCATATAAGGAAAGGAAAGTGATTGATTCGGATCCTAACACCACAGAATCTGGAGGAAGAGAAACAAAGAAGCATTAACGCTGATCTGTACAGCGAATACGGCCCTCTCAAGTAAGCAGGCTTACTCGTCCTGCTGCAATCTGACAGCTCACTGCAGGACCGGAGAGAAGACAGCATCAAAAACCACGTTTGCTGCTAGAAAAGGAGGAAAGAGAAGATTTTCATTGATGGACCTTAAGCCATGGCAGCAGAGCACTGCATCTGAGAGGACAGCTTAGGACTCGGGAGTCTTATGTGCCCTGAAGTTTGCTAAGCTGGTGGTTTATTACCAAAAGAAAAGAAAGAATGTGGCAGATTGTTTTCTTTACTTTGAGCTGTGATCTTGTCTTAGCCGCAGCCTATAACAACTTTCGGAAAAGCATGGACAGCATAGGGAAGAGACAGTATCAGGTTCAGCACGGCTCTTGCAGCTACACTTTCCTCCTGCCCGAGACAGACAACTGCCGCTCTTCTTCCAGCTCCTACGTCCCGAATGCCGTGCAGAGGGATGCGCCGCCAGACTATGACGACTCTGTGCAGAGACTGCAAGTGCTGGAGAACATCATGGAGAACAACACGCAGTGGCTAATGAAGGTAGGAAAAGGAATCAGTTCTACCTGGTGAACAGTTGAAGCTATTAAGATAGGCTCTGTTGTAACAACCAAAATAAAGGGGCTGGGGGATTAGAGCAAGAAAGAGATGCTTGCTGATGCCTTTGAATGAATTATCACTTCTTTTATTCTATCCCAGGGTGTAAAGTAGTCGTGGGTGAAAAGTGCAAAGGGTCATTTGAAAAGAATGCCAGAATCAATACAGGAAAATCTCTAAGGTTAGGAATCTTTGTGAATAAAACAGAGGAAGCGCATTTCTCTGCAAAGCGTGTAGCTGTTTTGTTTGTTTAAATAGTTTACACTCAGTAACACCCATTACCAGGGATGTTATAAACTGGTCGCAGGCATGTGAGGGAAGCTGTAAGCAACAGCAGCCCCCGGAGCCAGGAAAAACGTGACAATCATGTTAATTACTGATACATAACGGATGGAGTAAAGTGCTTTACCAATTTCCTGAATTTATTTACTAAAATAGATTGTGACTCTGGGTAAATGAGAGGAAATTAAATAAAGCGGACCTTATGCTTCTCAGATTCCGAGGGCTTCACCCCGGAGGGTTTGTCATTTGTAAATGGGGGCAGGTTTTCCAAGTGTGAGAGGGCGCTGGGCACTGCAGCCCCCATCGGGGCCAGCAGCCGGCTGTGGAGGTCACCCCACGTGGGATGAGTGTGCACGGCCAGTTTTGCTGCAGTTATGTCGTGACCAGACGGTCATGTTCTCGGGGCTACGATGATTCCCCTGCTTCACAAACTTTCTATAGAAAGTTTAACCAAAATAGGATATTGAAAGCTCAGTTTTTCTTTCACATGTAACCTGGGAGCTGTTTATGCAAAACCCAAAATCACCCTGGAATTTTTCTTGATACGGGCTACATATATTCTAAGGGAGTTTTAAACAAATTGTGTAAATAGTAGACTAATTATTAAATATTATAAGGATATTACATCACAATGCTGGTATGGTAGAGAATGTGGCTATTTAAAGTCATATAGGAACTTTAGCAAGCTGGTTTGCCTCATTCAAGACTCTGTCCCAGAAAAGCATAATTATGTCCTCAGTCTTTCATTTCACCCTAAACTTTCCGTTAGGACATTTTATCGTAATCTCAGAATAGATCTTGGCTCCTAATCTGTGTTTCTCATTAGCTCTCCTACCTTTAGAGAGGAAACAGCTAACTCTAGTTATTACTTGAGTCCTGAGCTTAAATGAATGAATGCTCTCAGCCTGCATTCAATGCCACAAGAGGGGTTGCTTCAAATCAAAGAACAGAAAACAACAAAAATGTATCAGAAAGACCTGCTGCATAATATAAAACTTATTAGCAGTATTTTTAAAGGCACTACCCCTTCTGGGCAAATTCTCCAGTAACTGTCCTTTTTCCTAAGAAAGTCCATGGGGTATCGTCTTTTTAAATCTTCCAAAATTCATAGATGTGAAAATAATAACGTTAAACTTAAAAAGTAGGCAGCAACACACATTCAAATATTTGGAAGACAAACTGTGTCTCAAGTATCTGCTTGCTCCGACTTCCCAGCTCTTTCTAAATCATCATGCTCATGTTGAATACCCTCCCGACATCTCACTGTGGTGTGCTTAATGCCAGGGCTACAGCCACGGAGAGAGAGGAAAGACACACTGTGCGTAGTAAACATTCTAATCTGCCCGCCTGGTAAATCACCTCTTAAAATAAACAGGCAAGAAATATAAAAGAATGTTTTGACAAATGCAAGATTGCCAAACTGTATTTCCTTATTGAAGTACACATTGGGGATACCTGAAACTCCATAAGCAAAGCTCACATTTCTTTCTTAGATTAACAATCCCCTTCTCTTCGATCTTTGAGACGCTGTTTAAAGAATGAAAAGAACAAGGAATTCTACATGAGGTGGCCAACATTTTTTCCCTTCCAGGTTCAATTAGTAAATATTTGAACAGTAGCACAATGGTATTTCTGAACTCTTTCTTTAGCTCTCTGGCTAAATATCGCCAACAACCATCTAATGTTTATCTTCACATGGGCTCAGCACCTGTTCTCCTGGCCCATCTCGGCCACGTGCATGAGAGAGTCAGTCTGTCCTCTCCCTCCCTCGGTTTACAGGCTTCGCGCTTGGGAATGAACGCAAAAAAAAAAAAAGCAAACATGCAACCCGCTTAAAGTGATTAAATGTAACCTCTCTGCTTGTTTTTTACTTCTGTGTTTTGCCACCTGTGATAATAAACACTGCTTTTCTCATAAGGGAGAAAATAATATATAATGGGGTGATAGATAAGCCACAGGATTAAAGGATCACCATCACAACCTAACACCTACTGAAAGATTATCACAGAAAGAAAAAGCACAATTCTGTGCTTTTCATTGTTTTACATATTTCCTTTTCTTTAGTACTGTTTATTTTTTTGTTTCCATATTTCCTTTCTCTCCCTGATCAACACTAAAAATAAGAGAGAGAGAGAGAGAGAGAAAAAAAAAAAGTTTATGCTTTTAAGAGAACTTGTCAAGAAGGAAAAGAAAACCAGGTTTCTGGTTAATTCCAGGGCAGATGAACAGCATTTCAACTTCTGAGTGGTTAGCATCGTCCAAGGAACGTGGACTGAGGGGCTATTTTGCACATCATCAAAAGATACCACACTGCCCCTTTAATCTTCCAGGCAAAGGAAGTGTCAGACTTCTGAATGAGTGCAGAGGAACATGAATGGAACAATACCGGGAAGGCTCACTTTCTGCTCAGCGGTTAAACAAGGATAAGATAAATCCATGATAGTTAGCGCACCAAACACACCCCATGACCTACAAAAGCACCGTATGTCACACTGCCTCGCTAATCCTGCATCTGGTCTAAACTTCTGCCCCGGTGACAGTAAACACACTTCATAAAAACTGACAAATAACTTAGCAAAATGGATTGTGTCTTGCTAGGAGACTGAGTGTATTTTTTTTTCCAATAAGAGGAAATGGGGAAAGGAAATAATTATTTCACACTGATGAATACCTTAAATTTATAAACAACTGCAGAGTCTATTGTGCTTTAAAACAGAGTGTTTTGAAAAATAAAGCTAATGCCTATTAAACTGATGTAAACATTTCCTCTGTCATCTTTCTTTTTTTTTGAATGACAGAAATACAGGCTGGGAACTGTGAATCTGAACTGAGATCCTTTTCTTCCTTTAAAACTATGAATAATATATCCTTTTAACAAGATAGAACTACTATTCATCAGTTGATGTACAGGGAACAATGCAGTTTTGCTCCTAAAACAAAATCGCTGTCAACAGGAAAAACTGATGTTGAGGCTCAGATGAACTCAGCCCACCAGCCCCTCCCCCATCCCCGTCAGAGATCATGTCTGGTTGCAAAACACTCCTTAGCTGTATGTCCTAATGAACAAAGCAACCAACCAGAGCTTGGTTCCTTAAAAGAAAGAAAAAAAAAAATCCCACCATACCCATAGCCAACGGTCTACCACAACACTGGAGCAGAACCACCATTCCTCTACTGAAACTGTTGTATCTTGAATCATGAAACATGATTTTCTTCAGTATCAGATGTAAATTTTGTGCACTCAGATAAGGTGATTAAAACCTCTATTTAAGAATGCAGGAAAATGATTGCCCTTATTATTTAATTATATATTAATATCATAGTGGGATGAAGAGATGATTAAAGTTTCACCACAGTAGGGGAAGAACAATGTGTTTAAGTTTGGAAAATGCAAGCATAATATGTTTACTAAACATATTACACAAGACACGTAGTACAATATGTGCTTACTATATATATTATATAAAATACGATAAATGTTTACTATGTATACTATATATAGTATATATTATAGTATACATATAATATTTGCTTTCCGTGGTCGAGTGTCCTCTGCTTATTAAGCAGGGCTGTCTGACACACTGGATTAGCTATGTAGTATCATACTGTGGGGAGATGATCATTTGCCTGCAGAGGCTAGAACTAGGAAATGGACTTGTGCATGTAACTTCTATAACATCTTACTTCCCGTTTAGACACTAGATAATCCATATACCCTTCATACTGAAGTTTGAAAATTGGTTGACTTTAATCAACATGGCTCTTCATGGCTTAAAAATAGGTTGTAATCCAAAAGTTTGTCTGTAAGCCAGTTACTGTATATGAAACTTGAAAAGGATAATGACCTTATAAATGGTGATCAGATGCTCAGGCTGGCCCACAGTGCTTATTTTAACCCATAAAGTAATGGAGATTTTGTATATTTGTAATTGAAAAACAACTGTTCCAATCAAACTACCACCACATGGATAACTTAAAAAAATATATTATGAAAGTATTAAATGGGCAATGGATAAAAAAAGTCAAACCATTAAAGCAGTAGAAAATAGGAATAAATTCTCCTTCCTTCTAATCTTCAGTCCCTTTCTTTGAGATGAGCACTTAGAGATTTATACTAGCCCTTTATTGTGACAAATTTAATATCAAAATGAATGAATTTCCTTCTCTTAAAATATGTAGAGTGGCGTTACACCGTGATCAGAATCTTGTTTTGGCTCACAAACAATATGAAAAGAGGTTAGAACAAAGATATTTTATTTAGAGAAGAAGAGCATAATTTGGAAGACTGAGGTAAAGGAGCACATGGATTGAAGAGGTGAGAGAGAGAGAGAGAGAAGAGGAGAGACACAGGGAGAGGAAGGAAGGGAGCAGGGAGCGGAGAGAGCGAGCGGAGACCACCTGTGACGGAATCAAGATAAGGAGAAGGAGCAGCACGTGGCATGACTATTTTGACAGAAAGGAGGTGGTCTATATTATTCCACATTCTGGCCGCCAAACGACACCAGGGCCTGGACAGCTTTGTGGATTTCCGGAGTTGAGATCAAGATGGTACATGCAATGAATCAGGAACAGGTACAGACTGTTTCCAAATCAGATGCTCATAATTTGCAGAATGTCTATTACTTAATGATAATGACAACTTAGCAAGCCAGTCTCTCTCTCACAATAAATATTTAAGTATTTATACCTATAAAATATAATTTATATTTCTTATTAAAAATAAAAAGAGAGTCATATATACATATATGTTATTTTCTCACTACATCCTTCTTTGACTTGAAGGAAGCTAACAATAAGATTTTCCTCCTAGATTATTCTAGAATTCTGATACAAAGAGAGCCACTCAACTTTCCAGTCACATGTTCAGCACTGAGCACTCATAGTAATATAACGGGGGACAGGAGTCCAGCAGCACTGAGCAACTTTAGAGCACTTTCCACACCTTAGCTCATTTGTCCTCAAAATATCTCTAGAACACAGGCATGGCAGATACAATCCCATCTATTTTTTAATCACATAAACATGGTCAGGATAAAAATATCAATGTGCTTTTCAGTTTAGAAGTCTTGTCTGGATTACATAGAGAAGAAAACAAACATGGAAATGCACGCATATCCCCTCCTCTGAAAAAAAGCAGAATTTTCCACGGGGCTGGAAAGACTGCAGAAAATTGTTGGGAGAAGTGAGGATGAACACGAATACAGTGTTATTTCTTAGTGTGTTAACGTAAATGAGTGACTACCACTCTACCCCTCCCACCCCTTTTGGGGATTTTCCGGTTCAGGGCAGGCGTCATTCAAGTTCATTTATTTGTTCAACAAATATTTATGGAAGGTCCACGTGGGTCCAGGCAGTGCTCTAGGTGCCTGGGGTAAGTCAGCGAGGCGAGGACAGTGACTAAGGGTCTAGCCCTGGTGGGGACACACTACATTATACCACCACATTCTCATCAGACATGTGTCAGGAGGCGGTGAGTGCTGCACAAAACAATGAGTGAACAAGGGGAGAAAGAAAAACCAGGAAAGGAGCTCAGGATGTAGGTCAGCGGGGGCGGAGGGAGCCACGCTAAACTGTTAAGCCTCTTTTATAAAAGGAAAATCAAGTGAAACTACCCCTGAACGGTCATTTTTCTTGATTACCAAAATAACACGTGGTTATTGTAGGAAATAGGGCATATAAAGAATGCACAAAAAATAAATATTATATATAATGCTATCATTCGGAAATAACCATCCTTAGAATTTAGTGCATATATATGCCTATATATGTGTGACTATTTTTAAAGCACGTATATGCTGTAATATTATATACTCTATACCTATCTGATAACTTGTATTTTTTATTAAAAATTAAAAAGGAGGTGGGTCTGAGAGGTTAAGTAACTTGGTTGACATCCCAAGTCAGTAACGGAAACAATTCCCACCACCTGTGAGTCCTGTTTTAAGAAAAGTACAGGACGTTCCAGGGCATTCCTGGGCACTGCAATAGCAGAACACCTCAGCAGCGCTGCGCACGATGGCTATTGCGTGGTCAACTTTGTCATCAAATTCTTACAGGGAAGATATGCAGCCCTTTCTAGGTGGGGATGGTGCGAAGCTGCTAAGAAAAAACGTGCAGCTTTTGGGGGGAACTATCTTGTGTGCAAAGTAATTACATGAAATTCCACTTTGTAGCTCAGCAGAGTAAAAAATTATATGCTAACTAAGAGAAAGCACATATGCAGCTTCTAACAAACCGTATATATAGTAACCCTTTTCTGGAAGTTGACTGAGGGTGACATCCTGAGTTTCACAGTTCCACCCGAAAGTCCAGGCAAATAAAATTCAGTCCCGGGAAAGTATTGTGTGACCTGCCCTGTCCTCTGTGCGATTTTTAAAAGGACTAGAGTGTGTCTCCCATCCAGTATCCTACACATGGGGATAACCAAAACTGCCTTGATGTCAGCATGACATGAATGTTTAACGTGAGAAAAACATGTAAAATTCAATCATTTGACGTAATCAAAAGCAGTAAAAGAATTTGTCATAATGTTTTTGAACAAAAGTTTCAACAATAAATTGGAATTAAAATAACTGTTTTACATAAAGTTTGAACATGAAGGGATGACCTCTCCTCCACCACCTGAACTGTGAGTCAGCTGTGCCAGCTGTCTGTCTGTAAATTAACATTTGATTAGATATTCTTCCATGAAATTGCCTTTCTTTCTTATCCTAAGCTTGGCATGCACCAGCTAACTAAAGATGTGAAACCTATTAAAACTCTCCCATGAAGTGGGCCTAATCCTTTTACCATCAGCACTGCTTCAACCAGCTAAAACCATTACCGTTGCAATTCAACTAGAACCTAATTAAACTGGCTGTGGGACCTGCCCCTGGGGGCGCCGGGGCCAGTCATTACTCCAAAATCAGCCTCAGTCCTCCCCTGGTGCAACCTTTCACAGGGCTGTGAATTGCTTTCGGAACACTTACGCTAACCTGACAACTTAACACTACAAAGTATCCAATATTTAATATCTAAAAAACCAACAATCAACCAAACTAAGTATATATGTTAAGAATAGAACCTGTCATTTTTTAGTAAGTAATTTTATATTTTTCATGGACAATGATGATCTTTAAGGGAAGAAATATTGAGATACAGAGGTCTTGGGAAATACATTATTTCATTGTGTCAGCACAGTTTCCTAGAGAATTCATTGTTTTATACGTGCTGAATATTCATAAATTATTAATCTTTTAGGTAGAGAATATTAATAAAAGTCTTAAAAGGAGGCAAGCATTCAACCTCTCCATTTCTCAATTGGGTCACCTTCCGTCTAGACCACACCAACACTCGCTCACGTATTAGCAGTCTTCTTGGTATGAGGGGGCCTATTCCACCAGGGTGACTTAATCTGGTGATCAGCCTGGGACAAAACCTACGACCTAAATGTCCTTGTCTTAACATAAGGACTCAGTATTCTAGGATGTACTTTAGCACCTTCCTTGACGTTCCAGCAAATTCCAGGGATCAGAGTTAAACCTGGACTGTAGGTTACCTCTGCATGTCGCTAACCAACATTTAGTGCTGGGCTGAACGTGCTCCCCACTGGAGATTTCTACTTTGGTTACCAAAAGTACATCTTGGTAGTTAGGCTCAACAGCAAAAGGGAAAAAACGTGTTATGAGATTTTGTCTAATTTCCTGAATCCACAGCAAGGAGGCCATACTTTTTGGTATAACCTGTTGAATCATGTGGGACTTTACAAGGAGAGTTGGTCTGACAGTCTTTCTGTTCCAAGGTGGGGTGAGAGAGAACTGGGAGCTGCCCATTTCCCTCTGTCGAGCAGCCTTTAAGGCCCTCAAGACTTACATCCTGAAGGAAAAAGGAAGAGGTGAAAAAAAACTGAGACAAATTCAGGGATTTCATTTCTGGCCCAAGCCAGCCCCAGAAATTTAGCCAAACTAGAGCAAAGAGAACGATGTGTTCACATTCTCTTGAATTTGGAATAAAGTCATTCTATACCAAAAGAAGTATCTTGGACACAACTGATGAGATTCAAAGAAATATAAATATAAAATAGACCGTATTTGCACATGAAGTCCATGCTAATATCATTAGACAAGAGTGCCTTTGAAGTTATTTTCCGGGGTTTCAGTGTCTGCTTGTTTAACTATATAACCAGTGAGAGCTAGCTAGGTTAACTGGTGCAATCTGAGACTACAGAATAAAAGTTTTTTTGTTATTTCATTCATTCCTCCTTATATGTAGTAAATGACTTTTTTTTTAAAAAAGGTAATTTTTTTAGAGCAGTTTTATGTTCACAGTAAAATCGAGTGAAAGGTAGAGAGATTTCCAATATACCTCCCCACCCCACCCCATGCACAGCCTCCCCCATTATCAATGACCCCCCCAGATTGGTACTTTTGTTACAACTGATGAACCCACACTGACACATCATGATCACCCAGAGTCCTTAGTTTACAGTAGGGTTCACTCTGGGTGTTGTACGCTCTATGGGTTTGTTTGGACAAATGTACGACATATCCACCACTACAGCATCACGCAGAGTAGTTTCACTGGCTGAAAATCCACTGTGCTCTGCCTATTCACCCCTCCCTTTACTGTGTCCATAGTTTTATCTTTTCCGGAATGTCATATAGTTGGAATCATACCGTATGTAGACTTTTCAAACTGCCTTCTTTCACCTAGTGACTTTTTTTTTTAGCATGGTTGACTGTACATTTGTTTAGTGATCCTTGCCTTATTCAACTAAGTTAACGGCTAAAACCCCCACTGTGTACCTTCAGAAACTTAAGGTTTTCTTACCTACCTTTCTTACCTGCGGTGGGGACCTCAGGGGAGTATTATGTGTTTCAAATAGGATGATGAATGCAAAAGTGCGTCGGAAACTGTAAGACGTTATATCATTGCAGGGACTAACATTATAATTAATCTTAGTAACAGTACCAGAAACACACTTAGCAAGATCTGTACTATATCTCACATTAAAGATTATAATTCCACTTACTCTTATCAGGTTAAGTGATCTGACGTTAGACCTCTGAGTTATATACCCTAAAGCACATCTTTGTAAGATAATGAACCTCCTTTCAACATGGAAAAGGACAATTGTAAGTGCATATATAAAATGTCTTCATTTATAGCACATGGCTGAGTGCCTCGTTGCAGAAACACCTGCTCTAAAATTGGCCACAGCATCTTCTCCTAAACTACCCTACCTGTGCTCCATCATGCACACAGTTGATGCTGTGAGCCAATTAAGAGTCAGACTTTACTGTTAAATGTACTTTTTATCACTTCAGCTTTCAGTAAGTTATAAGCAATGCTACGCTTCTGTATGTTCTGTTTTTATAGAAGGCAGGAACTAAATGAATATTAAAGGAAAGCCCCAAAACTACCTTCTGAGCAGGCATTCTGGGGTTAACTAGTCAACCCGTACATCTCGGTAGAAAAGATTCAAAATTCCTAAGAGGTATCATTTCCTCCGGGCGCCTGAAAGCATTTTCTCTGCCATTAGATTTGTCGAACCAACAGATATTATCAACTCTTGGTTATTTGCGGATAATTGTAAACACTAGTCTGAAGATAACTGAAGTATTCCTTTGAGTTTTATTAAACACTATCTAGTCTTTGGAATCTTAAAAAATTATTACATACAGATGTAGCTTAAAACTTTCCTAAGAAAGCTGTTCTTAATGGGAAATTTTGTTGTGAAAATGCTGCTAGAGAGAAGACATTTTGCTGAATAATATAAAATCATCAAATTCTGACCACAAGCTAATTATCTATGCTTAATATTTGGTGTATGTGTATGGAATTCCTTATTATTTTTAGCTACTAATGAACAGATTCTTAAATTTCCTAAAAAAATAAATTTATCCTGTTTTAACTTTTCAGTGTTAATAACAGGAATTCCTGACCATAATTGGTTTTTACTTAACTGTAACAGTGAAATACTCTTAAAAGCAGTGATGGTTGGGATAATTATGTTACAAGTTAAAGAACTGAGATGAATCAGAACACCATCTCCTCAAATAACAATTGGTCATTTTTGTGATGTGTAATTAATTGCCCATATTTTCAAGTATGGTTCCCTTCTGGATTATAACAAACACAATAAATCCACATGTGCTTTCTTCCTCTAGTTGGACAATGTTTAATACATATAATTTATTTCTTACATGATTAGCCTGCCCCATGCCATGAAGCCTTTACGGCTGCGATATATAGAATGAATTGATAGTGTGCCCCTTTCCTTTCCCCTTTGTCACCCCAAAATACTACTACTATTAAAATAAATGGTCTCTGGGCTGGCCCGGTGGCACAGTGGTTAAGTTTGCATGTTCTGTTTTGGTGGCCCAGGGTTCACGGGTTCGGATCCCAGGTGCAGACCTAATATGCACTGCTCATCAAGTCATGCTGTGGAGGCATCCCACATACAAAACAGAGGAAGACGGGCACAGATGTTAGCTCAGGGCCAATCTTCCTCACTAAATAAATAAATAAATAAATAAATAAATAAATAGTCTCTGGATGAGAAAGAAAAAAAAGGATGAAAATATTTGATGAATGAATAACTCTCTCTTCTAAATGGGGACCCTTTCTCTATCCACTTCAGTTTTAAATGATCCAGAATCCTAAGTCAGCAACACAGGTCAGCCACAGCAGCCATGGAGATAACCAGCAGCCTCACTCACCTCTTCAAAAACAAAGGCGCTTTCAGTTCATTCCTAGGATGCCAGCATCCTTCACTTGTTTGTTTAAAAAGTCTGCAGAGTTCTTGCAAAAAGGATACTGTTCATATGACAGCAGTCCCTAGAGGTCAAAACAGAGAAAGCCACTTTCTCCTCTTTGACGCTATGTAGTTGTTACTGTAAAATGACAGAGGTGACAATGCTGCTGATCATCATCATGATAGCAGCTGGCATTTACCAGGTGCACATGACGTGGTGACATCGTCACATTTAAATTCATGGCAGCCCATTTAAGGCAGATACTCTCTTCTTCCCTTACAGATGAAGAAACTCAAGCTCACAGTGGTATCAGATGGTACAGAGTTGGCAAAACTATGATCAAGTTTCTTTATTTCAGAGCTTCTTACATTAACACAGACTTTCAAAAGAGTTAAATAAAAATCCACAGGTCTTTTTGTGTGGGTCAGGAGAGCTAACAGGCTTGACTGCAGTCCCCCAACACCTGCCATTCTGACACTACACACAATGGTCACACCCAAAGCACGCCCACCACCATGAGTAAGAACAAATAGGGAAATACGGAACCAGTGGGATGACCAGTTTGGGTAGATGCTACTGTTCCCATTTTACCGCTGGGGGAATGTTGACAAGCAGTGCGATAGTAAGTGACTTGCTGGGTTCCAGAGCATCAGGCTGCAGAGCAGACATTTAAACCTAAGGACGTCTTATTTCAAAGCCCTGGCAGTGTTCCACCTCCTCCCAAGCTTTGCTTTTTCCCTCTCAGACTGGAACCTAGACAGAGCAGCAGAACACTAAAACCCAAATGATTTGAACCTCCATACGATGTCAACATTGGTTAAGAGTAAAGGGCAGCTGCCGTCCTTTGGTATCACGAGACACACGTGCACCATCACAGCTATACGGCAGCCCATGATGCTTGGAGAAAATGGCACATACGTGGCTATGTTTTCAGAGGTAGGGAAGGTGGTACAAAAGAAATGCAACTCTTCCAAATATGGCACTGTAGGAATAAGCGATGGGCAAAAGAAGCCTTGAAGAGCAGGAACTTCTTCCATTCACACATACACCTCAGCTCCCCAAATATCGGCTGGACCAGGTCAGCCCTGGTCTGTTCATTTCTTCAGACCACTGCCTTAGACACGTCTCAGACTCTGTGCTGCACTGTCTCTGTTTCACGAAATCTAGCGCTTTTTTTTTTTTTGAGGTATAATTCAGAGTAAAATTAACAAATCTTCAGTGTATAACTTGAATTTTTATACACGTATACATCTGTGTAATGACCACCCAGCTCACGATTGAGATTTCCAGCACAGCAGGTGGCTCACTCGTGCCCCCTCTCACTCAGCACCCCCTCGTCTCAAGACCAGCCTCTATTCCACCATAGGTTAACTCTAACAAGTTTTGTATTTCGTATAATTGCAACAATACAGTACATATTCTTGTTGGGTCTGTTTTATTATTTCTGTGATTCATCCACATTGTCGTGTGTGCTAAAATGTGTCCTTTTCTATTACTCTGTAGTATCTTATTGTATGAGTATGACATGATTTATGTCCCCATGGTACCACTGTAGAAGGATATTTGTGTTCTTTTATGGAAGTCAATGCTTCTTAATTGGACAAATACATGTACTGTTTTTCTTGTACTGTTATCTTTGGAATCTATACAGTTGGATTGACTTAAAGCTGCCCTGAGTGATTTCCAAGACTAAATCTGCCTTCTAATGAAATCCAATCTTCAGAAAATATGTCGAAAAGTGGTCTTAGTGCTTATTCCTGAGGTGCCCAGAAAGAACTTTTGAGGAATGCTTTAAGTCCTGGTCAAATATAATATAATCCCACTAAGGTAACAACCAAAGTTCACAAGGAGGTACTGAAAAAAGTACAACAGACGCCTAAGGAAAGAAGGAGCAGTATACACATTCAATGGAAAAGAAAGGGTGGGGATGAAACACAGGCCTGACCCATTCACAAGTTGTACCCATGCACCACTCCCTCTGGCCTTTCCAATCTTCACCTCTCCCCAGACAACACCTTCATTTTTCCAGCATAATCAAGAGACGGTTACTATGGGCAACAATTCTCCAGATTAGAGCCTGCTTCTGGGAGCACCAGGAGTTTTCCTTTTTCAAATCTTCCTACTATGCTTCAACTTGTATGACTTAGGGTCACCATTATGAAAATGCTTTAGGTGTACTCCCTGTACCATGGCTCGTATCAGCTCCTCTCTCACTGGGGGCTGGCCTGATCTTGCTTCTGGAGCAGGTACTGGGACCACTGAGATGCACAGCAGACGGACCATGAAAAACCAAGAGCTGCTTCTCTGAGGTCGGCCAGAGGAAAGCTCATGGCCACTGGGGATAAGGCTTAAGATGAGGATTCACTTC
Source organism: Equus caballus (assembly GCF_041296265.1). NCBI lineage: Eukaryota > Metazoa > Chordata > Mammalia > Perissodactyla > Equidae > Equus > Equus caballus. Next base: position 51,942,992 of record NC_091710.1, read on the forward strand.
TCATTTCTGAGTTTATCACTGTAATTTTCAGGAAATTTCCTAGGCTAGCATAGACTTCCCGCCCAAAGACATCAACACTTTGGGAGACTAATGGTTCAGGGGTTCAGGAACAGTTAGCACTGTCAGGTCTACACACACCACCTGAAAAATGCTGGGACGCAGGACCGCCGTTTTGGACAAAACCTTTGCTTATGTCCTAATTTTGGCCTCCTTAAGCCAAAGTACTCCTAAAGGCACCCAGAAGAGGGCCAAGATTCCAGTGGAACCAACCACTCATAATTTGAATCCCAAAGAGCAGCCAAAACTCCAACGTAGGTCTTTGCACTGAGAGGATTCGACAAAGACGCTAAGCCACAAAGTTTAAGCTGGCATTCAGATCACTTTAATTTGAAACCAGATTTCCATAACTGAGGGAAGCTTTCAAGAATTCACTACCACTGATAAAATTAAACTGGCTTGTAGGAGTCAAGACCAAATCACAGCACCGACCACAGTGATTTTTGGTTAAAAAATGGGGGTAAGATGACTCATGTTTTGATTGAAACAAACAAACAAATCCTAACAATAGGAAAACCTCTGCTACTGCTCCCTTCTTCCTGTATGTGCCCTCATTCCCACTTCCTGTGCATACCCTCACTCCTCATTCCCACTTCCTGTGCATACCCTCACTCCTCATGCCCACTTCCTGTGCATACCCTCACCTCTCATGCCCACTTCCTGTGCATACCCTCACCTCTCATGCCCACTTCCTGTGGGCACCCTCACCCCTCATGCCCACTTCCTGTGGGCACCCTCACCCCTCATGCCCACTTCCTGTGGGCACCCTCACCCCTCATGCCCACTTCCTGTGTTTGCCTTCACCCCTCATTCTCACTTCCTACATGCACCTTCACCCCTCACTCCTACTTCCTGTGCACACCCTCACCCCTCATTCCCACTTCCTGTTTTCACCCTCACCCCATTTCCTGCATGCACCTTCACCCCTCATCCCACTTTCTGTATGTACCCTCATCCCACATCCCACTTCCTGCATGCACCTTCACCCCTCATCACACTTCCTGTGTGCACCTTCACCCCTCATCCCACTTCCTGTGTGCACCTTCACCCCTCATCTCACTTCCTGTGTGCACCCTCACCCTTCATTCCCACTTCCTGTTTGCGTCCTCACCCCTCATTCCCACTTCCTATGTGCACGCTCACCTCTCATTCTCACTTGCATGTGAGCTTTAGTCCCTACTGAATGAATCAGTTAAGATGTGAAGCTTAAGCGACTTCCGTGAATGAGGGTCACTGTGGTTCTGAAAAAGAGGTGGTAGTATGCTGCAATGTCACATGCTATCACTCAAAAAGCACTCGTTGATATAAATGTTTGACCCCCTAAAGATGAAGCAAACTCAGCTAATCCATAGTGGCCCATGGTGATGGATACTATGGCCCCTCACCCCAGTGATAGAGAAATATCTTTTGAAATAATTTTTTTCCCCTTCAAGTTATGAGTAAAAATTCAAGCATGCAGAAGAAAAAATCAGTTCTGAATGACATGCTTTTTATAACTCATGGCACTGAAGTGAAAGCGGATAGGAATTTTCCACTAGCTTCCATTGGAATAGACATGCATGCAAGGCAGTAGGGTTAGGGAGGGGAGGCAGACCTCCAGAACTGCAACTAATTATGGGAAAATGATTCAAGTCCCTTGTACTTTTACCACAAGCATTTGGAGAATCACACTGAAAATTTACTTCCCAAATTGCTTTGGTGTTCAAGTAAATTTGGCTTTTCTGTATGTTATAAAATGAGTTCAGCTTAGTACAGGTGAGGATGGCAAGCATGCAAACTATAAATTCCACGCAGAAATGGACCACATTATTTTGGTACAAATGGGCACACATTCTGTACTGCCAGTACACCACCCAAACCATATTGGCCTGAGGCGGCCATGCCATTCCACAGAACACAGGCACGTTGCTCTGAGGACATTTCTCCTGAAGCACACTACACTTATAAAAGGTGTTAGCCTGCAAGGAGACCCAGAAAACTACCTTGCAAAAAACATGGTTGTTTTTCTTAACAGTTTCAGAAGTTAGGAAAGTATTCAAGAATACATCTCAATGAAGGTCTTGCACAATTTACTAGTTCATTTTGATTTACTGGTTTTCCAATAAAGGCATCAAATCATCGAGATTGCAATTAAAGACAGTATGTGGATTGGGGGAACGGAAGGAGGAGAGTGGATTGAGTTTATATCCTACTAACAGCAAGGTTCTATGCAAAACCTGCTGAAACCTCTCAGCTCATGGCACCTTTAGTGTCTCAGCAATTATTTCTTTATGGCATCCCCAGGCCAAAAGGAGCACCTAACAGTTACATTTACTAAGTGGTTATGTTCAACAACGTAAATATTTACGTCCTGACAATTTAGCAGCCAGTTGAAAATACAAATACACATAAATTGAAAGTAAAAATTGATACTTTAATTTTAAGCAATTCCAATTATTTACGAGTGGAATATACTTGCCAGTTAGGTACTGCTCAGCTTCTCAAACTTTGGCATCAGATCGGACACCATGACCCTCATTTCAAGTTCTATTCTGACTTTCATGCAGTACTTGGCATTTTGCAACAGCAGCCACCAAAAACCCAGTTTTGCACAGTAGCACTATCTAACAGCATTGAAACCATGAGAGCTACTTTGAGTCGCTAATTCTTGCAGTGGCTGACAGACGCTAAGTACTGTCAGGTCTCCCTTGAACATTTAAACTATCTCCCAGTGCTCCTGAGTTTGCCGCAGGGACCCAGGGTGCCTCGGCATACAGTTTGGGAACTCTGCTATTCTATTCCATTTAATTTTCACCTAACATAGCAGAGGAGACATTTATATACCCATTTTACCAATGAGAAATATGAGGTTAAAAAAAATTGACCTGGTAGCTAGTATGTATCTGAGCTAGGATTCATACCCAGGGGTGTTTGAGTCCCCAGACCTGTGCTGTAAAGATGACTCTATAACAGCTTCCAAAATCACAAACAGAACTCCTTCCCCACCTTCGTCTGACAGACATAAAGCTTCTTTATTCAGGCTTTTATAATGTTGCTCAAAAGTAGGAAATATTTAAATTGGAGTAACTCAAAATATGATTAAATTCAGTAGACTAATTCACTTATTTCACTTTTCTCAGAGTAATTCTGTAGTCATTCCAGTGGGCAAATGGGTAGCACAACTATTCAGAGAATAAATCATTTTCTTCCTACACTCGAAGCCACTGAACTCCAACAAAATGCAACCCATGACTCAGACATTTATTTATTTATTACTTATTTTTAGACTAATGGGAACTGCTTGAATTCTTTCTTGGTCTTCCAAGAGCAAATGCCTTTTATGCTTGATCCGGAAAGAATTGAGTTTCGGAATGTTAAATTACTAGTTTACCTAACTGAATACTTTTAACCCCTTTGGGAAGCTGGAATGGTTTAATCTATAGCTCTTTGCAGACAGTCACTTTAAAAATCACTTTTCCAAAATTCATTTCTTTAGGCAGTATGCAGGTACAACCAGATGAAAACTGCAGACAGAGACAAATAAAACCTCCCATAGCAACTAGGATCATAGTGTCACAGCAAAATTTGTCAAACACTTCATTTTTAACATCTTTTCCTTTTAAAAATCTTTTTATTGTGGTCTAAAACACAGAAAGTATATAAAGTGTACTAACCTTAAATTGACAGCTTCGTGAACTTTTAAAATATTAATTTACTCAAGTAGCTAGAACCGAGATCAAGATATAAAACATCTCCAGCGCCCCAGAAGGTTCCCTCATGCCCTTCCCAGTTAATAATCTTCCTTGCACCCCTCTAAACACCTCCCGCCCAGAAATCATTATTCTGACTTCTGTCTTATCAGTAAGTTTGCTCTGTTCTTGAACTTGATATACATGGGATCAAACGGTAAGCATTCTTTTGGGTGTGGCTTCTTTTGCTCAAAATGATGCCTGTGACAGCATTTAATTTTAATAGCAATCTGTTATGTTATTTTTAAAAATTGAGTTGCAGTACATTAATATATCAAATAGTCCCCATGGAGTAATATTTGCAAATCCAAATAACAATTCTATTGTGAGTAGGAAGCTAGCAAAAAGTCCTCACCAAAGAAGGTTATTTAGCAGTTTCAATTTGGTATCATACAATTGGATGCAAAACATATTTCAGGTCCTCATGATTTGGACAGTTCAACAGATTTTATATATAGCAAGTTAGTATGTAAGAAAGGTTCTTTTATGTCAAAGTGTAACTCTATACGCTATATCTGTCTTTATTTAAATGAACTCCTTCTTAGAGTGAAATGTTATGTAAAAATTACTTTAGGATAAGTAACTAATCCTATAGAAATAAAATGATGTGTGTTTAAACTCCATTTAGAGCAATGACACCTTCATTTTCTGACCAAATTTTCATAAGTATTCCTACTCAATCACTGGAGAGAAAGTGACTCCCTTAGTATATGAATGACACACCCCTGAAATAAAAGATCAAAATAAGCTCCCTCTAAAAACGAGTCAGAAACAACATCATCTCTAGAACTGGTATTTTGTAAAGAGAAGTTTGACACAACATATATTTTGTAGCAAGATACTCTCTTATTTCGGGTCAGGAGGCCTTGGAAGACATAATTAGAAGCTCACTGATTTGTCCAAAGTCATAATCATTGTTTGCAGTTCCCAGTTGGGGCTCTCTTCTCGTGGAGTCAAACTGCAGCCATTCACAGAGCATGGTGCGTGTGGTTTTCAGTGCGGTGTCGCTGGACTGTGACCCACAGACAGAAGTGGGACGTGGTTAAGGCTCTTCTATGGCCTTCCAGCGTGAACAGCAGTCCCAGCTTGCCTATCGACATCTCAACAGTGAGCACTAAATACTGTGATATACATTAAATACACTTCTTATCAAATTTAAGATCAAGAAATAAAGATTAAAAAGAAGTCATAATTAGCAAAAAAAAACCCACCAAAATCTATACTATTCTGTGTTGCCACATAATTTGAGTGTTGAATATTGCTTTGCTGCACTGTTTGATTAGAAAAAAATTCTGCTGTGGATCAGGTTTAAAATGAGTTGTCAACATGCTTAAAAATGCACCACAGCTTTAAAAATTAACATGCAAAACATAGCCTAATCAAACAAATAGTTTGTATTTCTAACATGCATTAAAAAAGGATCGATCACTTTTAGATAGCTTTGCTTCTGCAAAGCACAGGCAAGTATACAATTCCTTAAGGTATGTGTACCCAGGCCACTGAATTATGTAAATAAATACCAAAATAAGAACATTTTGTGGCTTAAAACACTTGCGAGGACGAGGACTGTTTGAACTAGAAGTCAAATTAGAGATAGTCTAATACAGTAGAAGAGAGAGACTTTCCCTCCCAAACGGTTCAGCAAAGCGTGAACTTCAAGTGTTATAAAATCATAAAACTAAAAAAAGCTGCAGCATTAGCTTATGAACGTGAAAATCAAAATGAAAAGACCACACTTGCCTAGATGTTTCCCAGCCTTATTACGGCATCAACTGTCGTTTGTGGTTTGGGCGGCTGTACCCATCGACCCAGAGCGTGATGCTCAGTGAAGCTCACAGCTCTCCCCCACCACACACGGGCACTGTCACACAGGGCTCCCAGAAATGTCAAATCGGTGGAGAGAGTAGACAAACATGTGTTGTATCCATTTATTTTAACCCACGGTAAAGCAGACAGAAGGGTGTTCAGGCAAGAGAATATGAACAGTTCAGAAGAGAGCCATCAGCTATTCTGAGAAAATACCACAAAAACACATTTCGCTGATGGTGCGTCAGCAGTACATCACCATATACAAAAGACGGAACACTTGATCGCTAAGTTTCCATGCAAACTAATCCGATGTACTCTGAGCATCTTCCAACATTATCCCTCCAATTCTCCCGGTTGGAATTCTTTCCACCTTTCGGTCTTGCACAGGGCTTGGCTGGAGGTCTGTCCTGATGTGCAGTGGTCAGCAGGGCACGCAAGGCCCACTGCTGAGACTTCTCCAGCATTCCCATCTGCATTCCCAAGTCCCCCTCCCTCCCTTTCTTTGAAAGAAACAACACAAGCTTCCTGCCTTCCTTATAAAGGAACGGGTTTGTCTTGAAAGTATCTTCAAGACAAAAACCACTTAAGTTTCTTTAGTCTTTTCCCTTTCCTGGTCATCTAGTACAGTAATGGTGACAGTGTAAATTTATTTCATGCAACGGAGGAAAAAAAGGGCTGCTCCAAAGACAATCCTAGAAATCTATGTGGATTTTAGCAAACCCACATAATACAGACAGTGATAGCAGAAACAGGAAGGATAAAAGACATAAATAACCTTTGGGATCTGAACACTTCATCTTAGAAGTGAAAAAGTAAAACTGTTAACCTTGGAGGCACATTTTTTTAGCTACGAGCAGCTATATCAGTGTGGTGGAGAGAGGGTTTGACCAGGAGCTGTGTGACCAGGATTTTAATTTTCCTCTGCTATGGGCTAGCACTGTGACCCAGGTCCTAGTGATCTCATTCATAAAATGAGAGTTCAACAATATTTTTTACTTCTAAAGCCTTTTCCCCCCAAGCTTTTGCAGGACTATCATCTCACAGGGAAGTGAAAATGGATGGATCTCTCTCCATCTATACATATCTCCACACAGGAAGACATATGTCTATGAATATAGACATACATTTCAAAGATTCTGTCTGCCATAGAAAGACACTGAAATATTTACTCACATTATTTTTTTCTCTTAGTACACCTTAATTTCAGAGAGGCAAGAACAACTTTAGTTCCATTAGAAAAGAAATCCCCAGTAAATTGTAGCCTAAATTCTTCAGTCTGATTCTCAGATCCGAAGTTCAGATGCTCCCATTTGTAATAATTGATAACGCAGTTCAAGTTATAAAGGAGAGAACAGTTTCTATTCCCTTCCTACCTCTGTAGGAGACGTGCCTAGTGTCTCCAAAGCTGAGAACTTGACAGAACACCCCAGGACCCAGACCAGTGGCCGAGGTCTGCAGAATGTCTGATGTGAATGAGGATTTGCTCAGGTTAAAAGTGAAGCTCTTCTCAATTCTGCTGCTATAGCCTGTCCAGCTCATGTCCTATCTTCCTCACAGAGCGTTCATGGCCTCGTTTCTCGTCTCCAGCCTTCCCCTCTCTCCAATCTGTAAGAAACCCTGTCATTTTCAGAGGGGCTGCTTTTACGACTGACTGCTCTCCTCTGCAGCACATGCACCAGGGCTGGGTTTCCAACTGCACCAAACTGCTGCCGTGAGCTTTTACCCACAGGTTTCAGGCGACGCGGTCCCCGCGCCACTCCATCTGAGCCTCGTTTTTTGTTGCCGCAGACTCAGGTTCGGGGCCCGTGGTGAGGCGTGCAAGTGCTCTGACCCTCAGTTTTCTCCTCTGTAAAAGACGCTTGAGAGCAGCAGCCTGCTGTCTCAGGGAACACCTCTTGTGGCGATTCCAATCCCTGCGGCCCCACCTCATCTTTCAGCTATTCCCACAGGGACCAGTCCTTGCGGGGCAGCCCCACAAACCCCTGCTCCCTGCCCAGCAACGTCTCCAACTCCAAGCTGGCTGGAGACGCCAGTAGAAACCCGGTCAGTGCTCCCGCGAGTACAACCCCAAGTGTGGGAGAGTTGATGCCCACAGGGCTATCCTTGCACAGCAGGGATGGCAGTGTCCTTTTTCTTGCCCCTGCTGGACAGTTCTGAGACACATTTCCCAGGGCTCCTGAGAAGGTCTTGCGGGATTTTTTGCCCATGGCCTCGGTGGTGGCTAACCGAGTCCACATGTTTGAACTGGCCTTCTCCTCCCGGCTCCCCTCGCCCGTCCTCCACGGCTGCTCCCTGGGACCACTTCCTAAATAAACTTCCTGCATGCATGCCTTTGTTTCAGGATCTGCTTTGGGGGAAACCCAAGCTAAGGCAGTGTGAGAATCAAGTGAGATAAAAATACACACACATACACACATATAGGCATTTGCAATTGTAAATTGCTATAACGACTCTTACTGTATGTAAACTTATACATGACCTTACAATATCTGCTGCATTTTATCTGCTCCTTGACTTACAAGTATCTGTAAGGTGCTGTGAGCCAGAGCTCTATCTGGGTAGATATTGAGTAGATATTGGATAAATATACATATACCTTAAGAGCCCTCTAAAAAGCCTCACATGGGTGTTACATGACACCTTCTGCCATATGAAATGCTCAAATTTATAGTAGGTTACTGTGCCAGCCTCATTAAGCCTGCTTATATTTAAAATGGCTGCTACTGACGAAAAATAGCCATTTTATCAGTAGGAAATGACTGGAACATTTGGAGGGGAAGAAATACATTTTCTCCTTAGATTTTGGAGTGATAGTAAAGGTAACATACAAAAAAGCAAAGAAATGTAAGTGTATGTGATAACCCTCTTTCAATTAACAAAAAAGAATATGTAGTTACACTCACAAATACAAGCAAAGAAATATGACTTGATGGAGCACAGATATACTGGTATGCTCAAATTATTTTAAATTTTATCTGTCCCAGGAGGAGGAGGACAGACTATTAGATTTAGTACGGCACCAACCGGTGCCTGTAACTCTATTCCGTATCACGTGTTCAGCTTTACAGTCATCAACAAGCACACTTTTAGTCTCTTTCTACTAGTGACAATAGGAAAGAGGTTATCTAGACACAGTGTCAGAGTGCAGAAAGTCACTCATGAATTATTCACAGAAAAGAGGGAAAAGAAGAGATGAGAACAAACTAGTTATAGAAAGTGCTTTAAAGATCCTCTGCAGGTGGGGTCCACGGAGTTATGGTGGATGGAAGCAGGTTTGCTCAAGGACCACCTGGAAACCTCTGCTGGAGGCCCATGCTTCCTGTGATTTCAAGTGTAAGGCCAGGCCTTACACTAATGTGGGCAGAAAGGCCAAAATAATACAGTCAACGGAAGGCACATGGCTTTGACATGGACTTTCCTAGACTATGTAGATTCAAGTATGGCATCGATACACAGAGGAAACAGAGAAAAACTTACTTCCCAGCCCATGGGGGATTTGAACCTGGTCTCCAACACATGGATGGTCCATCTGCTCCCGGTCTCCTTGCATGTGTTTAATAGGACAAAAGCCTGCCCAAGTCATGTATCTCCTGGCCATTCCCCTTTAATCTCAGCATCTCTCATTAAATACTGCTGAGTACACATCTGTTTGGGCAGGAAAATCTCTAGGTTAAAAAAAAAACATTATAAGGAGGGGGAGGAAAATCCAGTTTGCTACTTTTCTGTCTGAAGATCTCAAAAGATGTTTCAGTTTACTCATGACAGGGAACCAAGAACATTAGGTCAAAAGCCTTCCAAACAGAATATCCCTGGATTTAATAATCTTGCATTCAAGTTTTCAAACTAATTATAAGAGGAAATGTTTTCCTTTTGTTACTAGGCTATATGGCTATAGCATTTCAGTACCCCAAGCAAAGAAGAATACAAACCTATAGTATTAGGAGATTTAAAAATCAATGAAACAAATACAAAATGTTTTTTGGTAACAAAAGGCAGCACACAACATGGTGGGGATCTTTGAGGAAGGTGGAGCAGTGGGACAGGGTGTAATCGCAGAAGGAAGGGGGAAGGACTCCAAGCAAAGGCAGCCGCAGACAAAGAGCAGAGGTGTGAAGCAGCCTAAGTGGTGTGGTACAGCCAGGAGGCAAGTGCACACAGAAATGAGGCTTGGAGATTACAGAGGACCATCAGAAAGGGCGTGTGCTGCCAAGCCAGGGAATCTGCACTTCCTCTTACAGGCGAAGGTGCAGGGAGGGATCTGAATGGCACTGATCATCGAGTCTGCACTGAGCACCCTCACTCTCCGGGCAGGATGGTGGGAGGGCAGTTAGGGGCTGCATGACAACCCAGGAGAGAGAGGATGGTAGACGTTGGGCAGGAAGAACAGATCAAGTCAGGAGGGATTGCTGAGGTCAGAAAAAACATCCTTTTTTGGGGGGGAGGTATGTGTAAGAGAGAATAGTTACTTCATTTCTAAATTGAAATGCTAGAGAGTAAAATGTTTCCAGTGAAACCTCAAGTTATTTGTTAATTTCCTAGGGAAATTCCGTCATTCAAATGGACAAAAAACCTCAACAATTAAGAGGCATTGGGCACGGAGCTTTATTTAAGTAGAAATGATCTCTCAACCAGGATCCATATAAAAGGGACCAACATCAAAATCTCGAAGTTGGGGACAGTTTTCACACACTATCAATGTTTTCCTTTCCCCATCCAATTTCAAGATTACTTTCTTTTTGGTACAAAAAATAATGATGATAATCTTGGTGAGAAGGAAGATCGTGAGCAGAACATTTTAATGTGCAATCAATCTGCCATAGTTGCCTTGCAAATGGACCTATTTTCCCTGTCAAATGTGATCGTTCCAAATGTTGGCAAGTAGTGAAAAACTTCAGGACATATTTTAAAGTAAAAAAATACGTATGTCTATGATGTGTTAAAATATTATATTCTAGTTGCTGGAGCTTCAACGTGTTGCCAACTTTTAAAGGCTGCATTCAGGGTGTAATTCTTTTCTGGCAAATCAAAATAATACTCAGTAACAATCTATGCAACTATAATGACAGTGATAGCCTTAAAATGTTAATTAAACTTGGAGAATTCATTTGAATGCTAAGGAAAGAGAAACAGTTCAAGGACCCACACTTGAAGAGTGCTCAGGCCATTCACTAAGAAGGGGACAGAAGGAATGTCCACACAGATCTTCCAAACTTACAGTGGGGACCTTTTCAGAGACATGTGGACTCACAAAGCAGAATGACTGCCTAATCGTCTTCAGATATGAAGGCAGTGTCAAACATTCCTGCAAAACATGAGGATGCGAAGTCACACATGTGAAATGAGATGGAACCCTGCCCCCTCCCTCGGGAGGTTCAAGTGTCTTGGAACTGTTTTGATAAGAGCAGCTAAGTGCAAATAGCGAGGACGGGAAATTTTGCCAAAGCAGAGCGGAGTATCAGGCTGCCAATGGGAAGAGAGATCTTATTTGCCTCATCTATTTTCTTGTACTAAGACTTCCATATACCAGGATGGAATTTCATTGGTCAGATTTCTATATTTCCGGGTTTCAGTCACACACATTAAAAATAAGGGAGATGCTAAACAGGAAGACATTTATTCTAGGGCAATAAACTAGAAAAGAACTAATTCACCAAGATCAAGAGCCAGGCAAATTTCAAGGTGCATCTATCCGGGTGGGTCAGTCACAGAGGCTTCATTTCTAGATTTGGTCTTATGCTCTGACTTGTAACGATTTAGGGAGACTCCATTAAATAGGAGAACTTCCTTTGGAAATGTTCATTTTTACCCTACGTTATGAACGTCAGAACTCTTTCTTTTTAAAAATTACTACTAGTCTTTGGAGGGAAAGACAGATTCTTCTGTCATGACGTTCCCAGGAAATAAAATCAGCATTGGTGATCTTCGATTCTAGGCTTTTCTGTTAGTAAAAACGATGCCCTCCCCTTCCTTAACCGCGTGGTAGGTGGTCTATCTGCTTTTTAAGGCACTGTGAATTTTCGAAATTGGAAGGCACACTCAGGCCAGTTTTGGGATATACACTTTTGGCTGTTGAAAGGCAGGAAAAGTGTGGCGTGGCCCCTGAGTTAAACTACCAGTTTGCTTACAGGCGTGCCAGTCCTCAGAAGCACCCATGCCCACACAATACCAGGCACCTGGAGGCCACAGAATGAGATGGAGACAGAAGCTGAGACAGTGGAAGGAACCGACAAACGTTAACTATAGTTACCGTATTGCTACTGCTGCTGTTGCTTCTGGGACTAAACATATTCTTTGTTCTTAAAGAGTCCATGACTGTCACATCACCCATTTCTCTTAAAATCTTAATTTATTTTCACTGCTTCAAGTGTAAGAGCACAAATCTTTTTAAGAATCAACACAAAATCTGTAACACACGATATTTCTGTTTTTGTTCCACTTTTCTCCTAAAGACTTCAATTAGTTAGCAATTGGGTCAGTATTATATAGAATTTTCCTTTATTTAGTTGTATATAGACACTATACACATATATACTATATAGAATATCCATATACACACTCATCACGTGTATACATAGATCTGTAACTTGCTTCAATGTAAGGTTAACCACACACACTCACACATACCTACCACATACACATACTCTGTCATCCTGAAAAGCAGAAAAAACAGCAACTTAAAAAGTATTTTGCATTCTATCGTTTCCAAGTTTAGAAAATAATATGGCAATAAAGTTAAGAAATTTTATTTTTAAAAATTAGGTCTTTTATGTCTGTTAAAGTTCCTAAGTCTAATTTTAAATGAGAATTTGACTTTAAAATGTCAAATTATAAACAATCTCCTCATGTCTCTTGATGGTTGTGACCACATTTACCAAGTAGGTCTAGAAATGGGAGTGGGGGAGGATTAAAGGATTCATTTTCCCCCTCTAGTTACATGATTTACAGAGAGAAAGACAGAATTATTTTTATTTAGCTTTTAAGTACTGCAATCAATAAGAAGGTTAAGACTTTTATTTATACTATTTTGTAAATTATTACTTCTGAGTATGGACTTAAACCAAACTCCAGCTTGAGCGTATCTTTAATGGTTCCAAAGTTCCCAGAATAAGTCTTTCTAAATATTATCTTTGCTGGGTGTTAAGAGGAACTAAAACAACCCCTCTGGATGACTTATACAGCTTTAACCCTAACCTCAGAAATTCCATCACCCCGGGTGATGAGAGCGAGAGAGAGAGTGGGAGAGGGAAAAAGGAGAAATTATAAACTTCTATCTACAAGTTCTTTTAAATTCGTATTTAAATCATAAAAGCTATAACTTTAAAAAGGCAGGGGGAAGGGAAGAATGAATTAAGAAAGAAAGAACACAGCCACTAAAAAGTCTGAGCCAGTTAGCACCAACTAGTTAATATAGGGTTAACAAGGGTACCACTCTTGAGAGTTTATGGAGTCTCTATCAGAGATGTTGGACTGCTGAGGAATAGGACTTCATTTTTTTTTTTTTATAATGGTCTAATCTATTGTGATTTATGTTGAGAAGTAAAGGCTTCAACTACAAGATTTTGCACATGATCAGAGCCTTAGTAATTGTCAGATTTCATGCTACTTGCTCTGCCCAACAACCAAGAGAGAACCAGGGAGTGGCCATTAACCATCAAGATTACCAGCCCGGAGGGAGTGGGAGCAAGGACAGAGTCAATGGCGAGCAAGCAACGGAAACAGCAACCTTTCGCTTCTAAGACTGGCCCTGAGGCCCTAGAATAGCACTCAAGACGATTCATCAGTTGCACCTACAAAGGAGCCCTTGAACTCTCTGGGAGAAACTTTGCCTCTCCCGTTCCATTTTTCTCACTCTTACAGGGAGAAGGACAGAATTATTTAGTGGCTAACATTTTAGGAGAAATTATGTTTGATGACTGGCTCTACAAATGGTTTTTCTGCAGAGAACTACCAGTTTTAAAGAAAGGCACTTGAGGCAGTTTTATAATCTACTTCCAATTATTCAATTTAATAAAAAATGTTTGAGTTGTAACTATGTGAAAAAGAAATAAAAATAGGGTTTCTGTCCTCATGAGCCTATAGTTTGAATCAATGTATGGACTCATGGCTCCCATCATTGGATCATTGTGAAAACAAAGAAGAAAGGAAATTATATTTTAAGCATCCGAAGTTATACATGGACAATGACTTTAAAAGCATAGCTTAAGTAATCCTTAAAACACTGCTCTGACCAATGAGAAACTTTATTGTATATATGAGGACACTGGGGCCCCCAAAAGTTAAGCAACTTAACTAGAGTCAAAGGCTTGAAACAGGGGAGAAGGCATCCATGGCCTGAGGCCCACATGCTCTTTCCCACGCTGTCCTGAATTTATATACCATTATGTAATTTTATTGAGAAAGATATAGGTATCAATACCTTGAGCAGTGAAATTAGCTTCTTCACTCTCTCATGCTTAAGCTAACGTTACAATGAGTCAGCATGCCCATCATCCACAGTAACTCACGGAGGACGAACCAGTCTCGACTGGCACATGAGATGATGAATGGACTAGTGTAGGATTAAAAGTTTGCCTGATATATTAAATGATGAAATCGTGAAAAATGCATACCTGGTAGGAAAAACTTAATGGGTAGGATGCATGATGAACTCAATATGAGGGAAGTAGGGGCCACTGCAGAATATGGAACTGAGGGGTGATTCTTAGTTATGGGGAAAACCCAAAGGTGTGCCTTTCCTCATATTCTTGCCTTAGAGAGCCTACTAACATCTATATTTTGAGAAACCATAAGTCTAGAAAGTGGTAGAAACAAGTGATGCTTTTTAGTATCAAATCTTCATTTCCTGCGTCACATGGACAGAGCCTCAGCTTGGCAGAGTGGATGTAACACAGTGAAATCCCCATGGTCCTTCCTGCCGGCTGGCACGCATCTGCCCAGGCCTGAGCTGTGGCTTCATACATCCCTCACCACAGATCCCTGTGGACTTCTGGAGGGATCTGAACATTCGTCTCCTACACGGGATGTTACTAAGCTGCCTGATTTTGACTTAACAAAATCACACTGTATTTTACTACTAGTGATAAAAAAAAAAAAAAAAAAAAAGCAAGATTTCAGAATGAAAGCAAGGCACAAGTCTTCCAATAGATATTTTAAAGGAAAGAGAAAATATTTAGGATTAAGTCTTCTGGTCATCTGATAATGACTGTCTTCCTGACATGTGTTCTTTCCTAGCTTGAGAATTATATCCAGGACAATATGAAGAAAGAAATGGTCGAGATGCAACAGAATGCAGTACAGAACCAGACGGCTGTGATGATAGAAATAGGAACCAACCTACTAAACCAAACCGCAGAGCAAACAAGAAAGTTAACTGATGTTGAAGCCCAAGTAAGTAAGGAAACAGAACACACACGATGGTCCAGCCAGATAAATACCAGCATGAAATCATGCTGCATGGTCACTTAATGAAATAATGGAAAAGTAAAGACAGCTCGACTATAGCAGGAAAATAAAAAAAGTAATTGATTAGAAATTAAGAATTTGTGGCTAGATAGGAATTTAAAATTAGCAAATACATTTGCATTTTCAATACTGAGGTTAAATTACATTTATTCTACTAAGGACATTCAAATCATTTTCATCTTACTCACCCTTGACAACTACAAGATAAATGCTCCTCTGCCTCACTGGTATTTTCCAGACTCTAGATAAACTTCATTCCAAAGTCCTTAACTTTCTTTGTGCATTTGAGAAATGAAAAGCACTGAGGCAGCGTGCTAGAAACTTCATTATTTTTTTTTTTTGGTGAGGAAGATTGGCCCTGAGCTAACATCTGTTGTCAATCTTCCTGTGTTTGCTTGAGGAAGATTGTCTCTGAGTTAACATCTGTGCCAATCTCCCTCTATTTCGTATGTGAGATGCTGCCACAGCATGGCTTGAGAGTGGTGCATAGGTCCGCACTTGGAATCCGAGCCCGTGAACCCTCGGCCACCGAAGCAGAGCACATGAACTAATGACTACACCACACGGCCAGCCCCTAGAAACTTTGTTCTTAAATCTAACTCTTGAGTTAAGATAAAAGCTACATCTGAAAGAACTGTTAACACAATTTGTGGCATGAGTTTATACAATTTGTGGCAGGAGTCTGGAGAGAAAGAAGCAAACAGCATAGTAAGAGGCAGCATCTGGAGCACAGAGGGTGCCCAACCGTTAGCCAGGAGCCTGAGCCTGTGATGTTCTAGTCCCACCATCATCTGGATGAACAAATCTGGTGAGGCATTCCACCTTTCAGGCTCAGGGGTTTCACTATGAACTGAGAGGCGGGGTCAGATGACTGACTGCTGAGTTCCCTCTAACCTGCAGAGGCCATGAGCTACTGATGAACACAGTGGGAAAGAAGAACATGAAGTACTAAAATCATAGAAGAATGACAGCAAAACGTTAAAACAAAATTCATCCAGAGTCATACGAAACAACACAAAACATGTGGCTCGATAAGAATAGTCCAGGTGGAGGGGCCGGCCCGTGGCACAGCGGTTAAGTGCGCACGTTCTGCTTCGGCAGCCCGGGGTTCGCTGGTTCGGGATCCCGGGTGCAGACATGGCACCGCTTGGCACGCCATGCTGCGGCAGGCGTCCCACATAGAAAGTAGAGGAAGATGGGCATGGATGTTAGCTCAGGGCCAGTCTTCCTCAGCGAAAAGAGGAGGATTGACAGCAGTTAGCTCAGGGCTAATCTTCCTCAAAAAAAAAAAAAAAAAAGAATAGTCCAGGTGGAAAAAGTGCTGTTGAAAGAATTCATGGAGATGCTTCAAGTTCAGGCCTCTTTATTGGTGAATCAACTTTCTGGTTCCTAATGCTGGCTTCTTTATAGGCTTGTGAAGTTAGTATCTTCCTACTCTGATTTATAAAGCATGCACATACACAAAGCAGATTTAATTATCAATGATTCCCAGGACATGTTATTCCTATATGCTCCTCCAGCTGAATGGACTAAGAAATGCCAGCCACCAGCCAGCAGAAGATGTGAGATCTTCCACTTGTGCTAAGACCAGGTCTGGAAGGGCAGAGGTATTCTTTCATCGCTCTCTGAAAACTGCGGGATAAGGCGGAGCAAACAGTCGGGAGCTGCAGAAGAGTAAAAGATGTTTGAGGATAGAATAAGAACTTATTTGCTGACCAAATCTTTCCACAGTATTAGAACAGTTTTAGGAAAAACAGAAATTGTCCACACAAGGGACCAGAAGGTACCGAAAACTGTAATCCCAAGAGGTAATAAAAGCTAAAAATGCAAAGATACAAAAGTTTAAAAGTAAATGTATCGATATATCCATGGTCAAGTAGTAAAATAAATTAGTATTGTTTAAGTCACATTTCCCACCTTTTGATAGTAAAACTGGTAGGAAATCCAGCTCATCCAAAACAGGTTCTGGAAGTGTAACATTTCTCATGTTTCAGAGAAGAGAGATAAACTGTAGACACGGAGCAATGACGTAAACCTGCTGCATCCTGTGTAAGTCAGCCTACCAGCGGCCAGAGTGCTTTCCTTGGGTCACGTGATTTAAAAAAAGTCTGTTGTGAAACTAGATATCATATGATCCAGGATAAACAGGAAAATCGGAAAATGGCTGGAAAGAAAACAGCCTGGAATGTCCAACTAAACACATTCGAACGGCTGAGCCTGAGGGAGATCAAGGGTCTGGATCATGTACCCAGCCCACCTGAGGGAATTTGCTGAGCAGTTCCTGTGTGAAACAGGTTTAAACCCAAATGTGGACATTTCTGATTAGAAGCAAGATTCTTCCAGCTGGTCAGAGTGAGAGACTATTAAATTGGACAATGATGGATGGTCGGAGATCTGAGATCTTAGAGAAACAGACAAGCACCTGACCTGGATATTTAGACAGTCACCTGCAGCTGGAGGGCCTCAGAGAAGTGATGGAAGGACATCGCAATTGATCCTGGTCAGTCAGGACACACACACCATCCTCCCCATCTTTCCCCCGTGGTACTCATTTATAGCCCTTATGAGTTAAATAAGACTTCAGTTTCCTTTTAGTAGTAACCAGCATAGAATGTTGGGACCCAAAGAAGATGTAGGCCAAATCTATATTCCAGGTGTTAATATTAAAACCCATCCCTTTTAATATTAAAACCTATCCCTTACATCAGCCAATGCCTTTATTCATTCACAGAAAAGTGTTCATGGTACGAAGGCATCCAGCGTTGACTAAGGACTGGACTGTCCCTAAACCTGCACAGTGGGGCCAGGCCAACCCTTTTATGAATGACACAGACCCCGAACAAACAATGCTTCTTTCAAGGACCCTAATTCCTGGGCAACAATTCTGCCTTACACTTACACGTGATATCACATCCTGAATAAGCATGACACAGAGGATATGAGTAATAGATTCTTCCTGCTAAAAGGCAGCCAAATGCTAAAGAATTCGGCCTTAAAGTTGTTCGAACACAATGGGAACAGCGATACTGCACATGGTATATGTCAGAAAGACCCACAAAGCAAAACTGAGCGCCCACTTATATTGATATGCTATTGTTTCTGAATTGGTTGACAAGATTTTTAAAATAGGAAGAAGAAATGGAAAAGGAAAAAAGCATAAAGGGCTAAACAAGTGAATACAAACTAGGAATTGCTGGGCCGAAAATGAACTGTATTATTAGAGAATGGAAGCTTGTGACTTCTAGATACTTTGTCTACTGACAAACAAATACGAGAAGAGCATTTTGTTTTGAGCAGAGGCAAAACCTTTTTTCATTTATCAACAATTTCTGATATATTAAATATGACCATTTTACACTCCCACTTCTCTCACTGTGTGAAAAGAAATGACAAACCATGCAGAACAAGAAAAATAAGATTATATTATTTGACACAAACATTATTGTCCAGAACTATTAAACACTTTCCAAAATAAAGACGTGGTGAAAAAATGTTTAATGCACTCTCATGTAATCCAGGACATCAAGCCTTTTCTGAAAATGAAAAATATGCCAAAATAAGATGCTTGGTTAAATAATGTTTCATTTATGTTTTCCTATAATTTAGATAACTTAATTAAAAGGAAGTTATACCTAATTTTAAAAATGATAAATAGGAATTTTGTTTTGTTATATTTAGGTATTAAATCAGACAACAAGACTTGAACTTCAGCTTCTGGAACATTCCCTTTCTACAAACAAATTGGAAAAACAGATTTTGGATCAGACCAGTGAAATAAACAAATTGCAAGATAAGAACAGGTAATAAAAGTACAAAAACATTTATAATCCAGAATCACACACTTTCTAGATATGAAAGCCTATTTCATATTCAAGCATGGATTCCAAAATACGGAATTTCTTAACGTGTAGTGTGAGGATCAGAAACCTTGTGAGGGAAAGGTAGGGATAGAGTTTGGAAAAAATATTGAAATGGCATGCACCTTCTCACACAGTCCTCAATTTTGTTTTTCATTCCTGGGCCCTTAAAGATTCTCTTACAGAAATCCTCTGAACTGCCTCAATATTATTCATGTTAACCTATAAAAAAATACAGCCAGTATTATGAAACAAAAGTAACACTAGCCTAGGCATTTTAATATTAACGTTACCAAGCTTCTTTGCCTTAGGGCACTCAGTTATTTCCAATGCAAAATAATCTACAGCAGAAAAACTACACTTATATTATAAACCAATGCACATTGCATGATGCAATCCTTACTCTTAAAACATATAAGGCAAAAGCAAAAGTTAATATTAAACATGATTGTATTAATGTTTAAATAAAATATAGAAAAATCCCAAGAAAAGCAACACAAAAGCAGAAATGATGGGTGATGCGTGGGAATTGTTTTCATAGCTCTGTTCCAGTCAGGGACATATGAGGATAATTGTATTCACACACCTACTGTGCTTATTTCCTTGTTTCTGATCAAGGCATGGAAATATCACATGGAGAACAGTCAAGCAACAATATACTCTTTTTATCTTACAATTTAAGTAATTCTTTATTCTTAGCCAAAATTGACGATAAACACTGTGTTATAATCCTTCTTTCCCGTTAATCAGGAACTAAGCTAAACTAATTCTTTCTGTTGTTTAGGTAACAGGTTTAACTTATTATTGATTTAGGGTTTTGAAAAGCAAATAGATTTTTTTTATCCAATTATTTTTCTTTAATGTTTCAATTTTTCCTTCTGCCAAGTGATAAATAAAAGTTTGAGATCAATAATTGAGATATTTCACTTTGTTAAAATGGTCTTATTTAATGAGGTTTTCTTCAATATGTTGCAGTAATGTTGGGAAGACATGGGGGCTGGGTAATTACTTCTGTCACTTGCCAGAACAATAATGTCTTTGAGTCCAGTTTGCTGAACCCACCCTAGTACTGAACATTGTTACTGCCTTACGTTTCTAGTTTAGTATCCTACAACATTCAAATCGTCAGTAAAAATGATCCTTCACACTTTTTTCACTTCAGTCCTTCATAGTATTTCCCAGTTTAATTCATATTGACCAATAATGTGCTTTTCCAATAATTCAAATCTAGTTTTGTATGAAATTCAATTTAAACATCACAACATTTCCTCCACCAAACCACCTTGTCAAACATATCTAACAAACTAAAATTTTATGTGACTTGCAACAGCAGTGTTCCACAACTTGGATTGTAAAAGTCTAACTCAGACTAGAGTTGCATAAGAACTGTTTCTGAGTGACCGGCCCTAGTACAGATACTAAAAGGTACAGCTTTTATCAGCTGATACATCACAAAAGTCATATGTAACAAATCTACACCTGCAGGAAGAATAATCTTTTTAGCAGCTGCAGAAATTATACTCTCTTTTGTCATAAATATGAAATGAAATGACAATAGTAAGGTTTCTTCATCAACTGCTATTAATAAATAAAAATAAGAAAATTGTGCCAAAGATTTTACATCTTTCAATGAGTTTGGCATGCTGTGTTTTTAGGTGCCTTAAATTTTGACTAGTCTAAGATTTCATTTGCAAGATCATCATTACAAAAATATGCCAATGTTTTGCACATTTGACAAAGCATACTTTAAATAATCTTCAATAATTCCCCCAAAGCACAATTGCTTTCTTCATAGAACAGGTTCAAATGAAGTCAGAGTACTTAGTAGGGCCAACATTTTGCTGAAGATTGCCACTATAACACATTTAGAGTCACCAGCTGAAGTTCAAAGTACTATGCATCTTTTCATCTTATCATTCTTTTTTTCTTCCAACAATAAATGATGGATTTAGGGGCTATTTGTGCCAGTTCAATTGAATTGTGATTATTGTCATGGAAAAGTTCTACCATTGACACTGTCCCCTTCTGAAGAGAGGCAATAAAAACTCTCAAAAGAAACACGATTCAGCCTTGATATTTTTGCCAGCACAGGATATTTCCCCACACTTATCAACTGACCACGAACTATGTTATTACAAGGCAGTACCTGAGTCAAACTTTTATAGTGATGATCAAATTGATCCTCCTGTATCAGAAAATCAACAAGATGCAAATGAGCAAAATTCAAACAATGCACGCATACCTCATGCTGCTCCACTTCCTGTCTTCTACCACCTGACAGTATTGACCATGGTATTTGTTGCAATGTGCAAAGTTCTTGCTATGAGTTTGCACTCGATTCTCATCTGTTTTATCCATTTAATTTCCTCTCATTAAAAAAATGTTGATTGTGACTCACTAAACTGATTTCACAAGCCACTAATAGGTCCTAATCTTCATTTTGCAAAATGTTGCTCCAGTTATGATCTCCGAGACTCCTTAGAGCTTTAAGATTCAATGATCTGTGTTTCTGTACTCACTATGTGACTAGAGCTGCTCTCAGAGCCAGCCTGGTCTGGGGTGACCTGATGCTGGGCTTAACTCTTCAATACACGCTTGTATTTAATCTTAAGATTAAATCTTTTAGATCAGGATGTGACTGGTATAGGTTTGGGAGAAAGAGACTAAAGTTTTTTGCTTGTTTGTTTATTTTTTAATATCCATCCCAGAGCATTTAACTCTCATTCACACTCTGGACCATGTGATTGTCACATCTTTCTGCCTCCTCATAGAATATTAAAAACAACAAAAATGGTTGATAACAAATTTCAGCATCATCATTTTGAAGGCAGCATAGATTAATGATTTAAAAATGCCCCATTGGGGCTGGCCCTGTGGCAGAATGGTTAAAGTTCCGTGTGCTCCACTTTGGTGGCCCGAGGTTCACAGGTTCAGATCCTGGGTGTGGACCTACTCCACTCATCCACCATGCTGTGGAAGCATCCCACATACAAAATAGAGAGAGACTGGCACAAATGTTAGCTCAAGGACAATCTTCCTCAAGCCAAAAAAAAGGAAGATTGGCAACGGATGTTAGCTCAGGGTGAGAGTCTTCCTTACCAAAAAAAAAAGCCCCATATATTTTATGTTAATTGTCTAGGTCAAAGCGTTGTAGGATACTTGTTTCCCAAAGCATATTGCCTATACACCTATACTAGAAATGATTTTAGATAGGAAACAGAAAAACCTTATGTATTTATTTTTAGGTTATCTTCTGCTTATGGTAAGTCATTCTGGTTTTTAAATCAATGAAAGTGATATACAAATTAAAAAAATAAGTTAACTGATATCAAGAAGAATATCAAGCAATAATAGTTGAAAAGTGCATATGGTGAAACTGATGAAAGTCAAACGCAAAAGACTGCATTAAGGTAACATTATTTACTGACCTGTTCTGTTGACGGTATATTTACTGTCACATATTGATGTACAGTGACCACTGGGCTGCGATAAATTTAAGGGCTGCAGTTGAATTCTAATAATAATGATTAAGACTGATTGTTACTGCTTATAGGCAAGACCTACAATAGGGAGTCAGTTCCTTAGATGAGTAACACTGTTTGCAGAGCTGAAGACTCAGAAAATGTTACTGCCCATGACACAAAGGCATGATAGACTTACAGATTATTTGAACTAGGAGCAGCATCAGAGATTATCATCTAATCTGATGCCTTCATTTTACATAGAGATTTATTTCTATAGGTGGATATTCACTTAGGTGGATATCCGCCTGAGACCCAGAGAGAGGATGGCCTGCCCGGGTGACTCAGATAGTCCTGTACGGAGCTGAGGTTCTCAGCTCGGGCTCTTTCCACTTGCCCACATGTGTCCCTAACACCGAGGATGCCTTCTCAATGTCCACATCCCTCTTCACTGAAACTAGTCTTCAAATGCACTCCATGTGATAACTTCGAATCATGGACCTTACGTTCTCACCAGAGTATTTTCTCCTCAATGGAGACACAGAAGCTTTGTCACATCCATGAATGTCATCTCAGCAAGCTTGAGCTTCTTCAGAGTTCTTGCTACTTTATAACTCCTTTAACATCTAAACAGAGTGCCCTTGAGAAGTAGAAATTCAATAAATATAAACAACTGTATATGAAACTGATTAGATGTCTATAAAGCACTTGGCTTTGATGGTCATCAGAACACCCTTCACTAACTACAATTATTCTCTTTACAAGTTTCCTGGAAAAGAAAGTACTAGATATGGAAGACAAGCACATAGTTCAACTTCGGTCAATAAAAGAAGAGAAAGACCAGCTCCAGGTGTTAGTATCCAAGCAAAATTCCATCATTGAGGAACTAGAGAAACAATTAGTGACTGCGACTGTGAATAATTCAGTCCTCCAAAAGCAGCAACATGATCTGATGGAGACAGTTCATAATTTATTGACTATGATATCGACACCCAACTGTAAGTAACATTTACATATCATTTTTCTTCAGTTTTAATTGCTGTTAGTGAAACTCTCAAAATTTAAAAAAAAATTTTCATCTTTCAGAAAAGGCACTATTTCTCTTACAAATTTCGTATGAAAGCTTTATAGGGTCTCAGTATAAAAGCAATTGAAAAGAAGGAGGAAGACGAGGGGCGGGGGAATGCATATTTATACCAATTAATTATTATGAAGCAAAAGACCCCAAACATAGTTTTGATTCATGGGCCCAAAGAGCCTACTTTGAGTTAGTTCCATCATTAACTGGATGTATGAAGCTGGGCAAGTTAATTTTTTAAGTGGGAAAAATAATACTAGACAATAGGATTACTGTGAAGGTTAAATGAGATATTATTATAGTAACCAGAATAAGATTGGGACTCAAGAAACGCTAGTTCCCTTCTCTCGCCACATCCTTAAGTATGTTTTTCCTTCATTAGTACTGTTTTACCTTTCAACTTCTCTTAGTTATTAGAGGAAGAAGGGATGCATCTTAGGTTATTAACAGAGATGTGATATATAATCTTTGTGGTACTTTTTAGTTTTTTTCTTAAAGAAATTGGGTTTGGTTCTTACCATGGTTTCTTCATAATGTCTTTTTGACGTGTATTCTTTTGACATAGATAAACTTCACATGTGAAACATGCAGAGATAGTCTTCACTTTCATAAGAAACACGTTCTCACATTTTCCTTGAGTCAGGCAGTTATCACAATTTTAATGTGATAACAAACAAGGAAACAAACAAACAAAAACTGTGGCACGATCTTGATGCTGAGTGGTAGGTCTCACCCTGGGCTGCCAGTTTGCAATATGTGCCCTCCAACTAGAGTTTCACTGTCCTATAATTTAGAAAAATTGTATTTTTTTCACATTCATCAAAAAGGAAAAGCCAATCATCTGACATTGTCTGGTGGGATCAAGAGCGTGAGGTGTTACCTCTGATGACCCCACACAGAGAAAATCACATAGCTCAAATCCTGGCAGAAAACACGAGCTGGGGAGAAAGAGCCCCAGAAGGGGCTTTGGTCTCCGCACTGTGCCTCTAGCTGACAAGCAGGTGTGACCCTGTCCACACCACCCCATCCCGAGACTCCTGCTCTGCAAGTCTCTACAATGAAATATAAACAAATGCGTCCAAGAGCACACATAGACATACACACACATTTTTTTGACCGGGCCAAAAAGGATTGGGAAGTCTAAATGCTGAAAGCAGAGAAAAATCTGAAGGAATTTCATAGCCCTAGAATTTTCACAGGAAGAAGTTCCAAGACAAAGAAATGTTAGGTTCCTCTTTAAGACAACAATTATGGGGCAGCTGCTAAAAATCCAAAGACAACTAAATGTCTTCACCCAATAGTCTAAAGAGATGTATAAAGACATGGCCTCAGATATATAAAAAGGAAAAAAGTACATACTACGGCCTGGACAGGCTAATGACCACTGGGCTGTGAGGTGGCCACTGTGGAGCTCACACTGCTTTTAGGTATGTTCTTTCTTTATTCTTCTGTAATAAGTTTATCGGATTCCACTCAAGATGAAAGATTTTTAAAAAGTAATAGTTTATTGTAGCTGATCGTGAAGTATTTGCATTCCATGTAGTTGATGATAAAAAAGGAAGTATGGATTTTGGTAACAATCTTAGAGAATTAATACAAAACATGCTGAAAGGGTAACTTTTTTGGAAAGGCTAAAAAACTGGCATATCCTTTTTACTTATTGTGAGAATTCAAACGTAAGAAAACTTAGCAACTGAGTGCATCTCGAAATAATAGACTTTGATCTTCTCATGAATGCCATTTCAATGCTTTCCTCTTTTTTAAAAGCAGCTAAGAACTCCTTTGCTGCTAAGGAGGAACAGATCATCTTCAGAGACTGTGCGGAAGCATTCAAATCAGGACTAACGACCAATGGCATCTACACGCTAACGTTCCCTAATTCCACGGAGGAGATAAAGGTAAGGGATTCGTCTCCGGTTTTTGACTCCCTGGCTGTAGGCAGGTCATTCTAGAAGTGGGGGAACTGCAGAGTATAGTTCACACACCCCACATGCTTCCCCAACTCCACTCAAAGCAAAGCAACAGACATTTACTGTCTACCTCACAAAAAGTACTTGCCAAGGGCTCTAAGTCCAATCACTGTGCACGGAACAGCCACATGGTATTAATGATGAAGAAATACATATCTTACTACATACATCTATCTTCTACGTAAGACGTATCTATCTTATAGTCTCCTTGCATTTGGTTTCATCGTGCAGACTGTCAGTTGCTTTCCTTGAAGCGTCAGACCCATTTCATTAATTTTATTTTATTTATTTATTATTTAGCGAGGAAGATTCGCCCTGAGCCAGCATCCGTTGCCAATCTTCCTCTTTTTTTTTTTCCTGAGGAAGATTAGCCCTGAGCTAACATCTGCCAATCTTCCTCCATTATGTATACGGGATGCCTCCACAGCATGGGTGACCAGTGGAGGAGGTCCATGCCTGGGATCCAAACCCGCAAACCCTGGGCTGCCGAAGTGGAGTGTATGGAACTTTAACCACTCGGCCATGGGGCTGGCCCCTCATTTCATTAATTTTAAAGAAAATATCTTCCAAATACCAATGTTCGAATAACCATAGTTTGTCTTTCAATTGTTATTTCAAGTAACAAGAGTATTCTATCCAAATAAAAAAGGCCTCATTCAGCTCACAACTAAGGCAATCACACAGAAGTTGTTCTTTGGGACAACGGTGGTACTTTCGTGTGCAGAAGTGACTTATACACATTTCCCATTTCATCACAGAGAATATAAAAAGTTATGCACTCAGCAGTAGAAGTTTAATAAAATTAATTTTTACTGCTTTGTTCCCCCCAAGTGCGAGCATGTGACTGAAGAGTACAGTGACTCTAGCTCGGTTTGTACTATTCCCTTGATCCACGCTAGGGCGCCAGCAGTGTCACCCACTAGTGCCTTTGTACCATCCAGGAAAATGCCACCCCAGTGTCAAAGGCCAAGAACGTCGTAGTTATTATGGAAACAGTTCCAACCTTGTGGACTTGCCGCAAGGCTCTCAGGGACCCCCAGGAGTCTGCAGGCCACACCGTGAGGACCGCTGGGGCAGGCCATTCTTATGCCATCTAATGTAGGCTGGAAGACTTTCATTTTCTTCCCAAGTGCATGGAGTTTACTTGAAGGTGTAAGCTCCATACTGTGTGGACAGTGAACTAACAACCAGAACTTAGCATCAGGAGAAGCTAGTGTATAGCTTAACTCAATTTCTCCTTAGTTATTCTGGATTACTCACTGAGTATGGTTCCCGAAGTTGCTTTGGGAGACATTGAGATTTAGATAAGAAAAGAAAAAAATCATTTCCCCAGGGAATATTTCAATGTGGCTTCTCTTAGAAGTTTGATTAGGTAAAATAATATCACATGAGCATCAGTGTAAAGTGTTATGTAAAGAGTGGATGACTGCATATATTAAATGTCTATAAGTCTGCATCTCACTGTAACAGCAGCTACACAGTGAACTGAAGTAAACACTTACAGAAAAGACACTAGAGACTGCATCGAGTGGAAATTTTAGAGGCCCCTGGAAGAGTGTTATCTCTTTGAACTCAGTATTATCCTCTGTACTTAAGATGGTAATAAAGAAAAACACTTTAAAAATGCAGGCATTAAGGGTTTAAAGATATGAAATTTGAAATAGTAACATATACCTTGACTATGAATTTAAAGGATAAATATTGTACTATTCAAGATAATACTTTCCAAAGCAATCTTTCTAATTCATTCATGCTGCCTTAAATCAACCTTGAAATCAGTTAATGTCCCTAGCACCCTAGAAGCAGTGCATTGGGAGAGGAAAAAACCCAAGTAGTCCGTGCGGATGAAAAAGTAATGAACAGACCCTTCATAAGCCTTTCAATCCCCTTTGCAATCTGGTTTTCCTGACAATTCTTTGCATGCTATTGTCAGTCACCAGATGTTAGTCTCTTCCTGGCCCAGAGATAACAGGGACAGGAGTGACAAGAGGAGGATAGAGGATACGAATAAAATGTGAATGCTACCAATGCAAATCCAGAAGGACCATCACCACTTGGACAGTACTATCCTACTGCTGGATAAGTGCTTTTCTCACTTAGAGCAATGTTCCCACCCCAGTGCACTATACCAACCCATTGACCTCACAGAAGATGAAAATATACAGCACTCTGGGATGACGTGAGTCTCAGGTCGTGGTTGGAAATATTAGGATTTATATTCCTTTTAAACACGTGCAGTAAAAATAACTCATTTACCACAGCAGGGAATAACAATCTTTCAAAACCTCAGTTTTCTCATTTCTAAAATAAATGGTCCAGATTAAGTTACCTTTAGATTCCCTTCCAGACTCCCTAACTCACAATCTGATCCAGGAAGAGAAAGCTGGACAGACTTGGGTTTAAATTCCGGCTCTGCGAATTCGTGCCTCTGAGCAAGTCGTTTAACCTGTGTGAGCCCTCAGTTTCCTAATCTGTAGCATGACATAATACCCCCAGTCGTAAAGAGCGGTTTTGAGGTGATGATGGAGGTACCCAGGACAGCACCGGCTACTTAGCACGCATTCAATAAGCAGGAAGTGTTCTCATTCTACTGCCCCCAAGACTATGGCAGGGGACCAAATTTTGCCCTGTTTCATCTAACTCAAGAAAACAAGGTTCAAAAGATCTTTGGGCAGATCTTTGCTAAAAGGGCCTACATATTTCATTTTTGAAAAATTCATTAAGTTTTTGTACAAGATAGACACTGCAAGAAGGCATTTATTAGAAACATTAGAGCACGTTTTTTTCCTAGTTAGGACACAATAGTTTCTTTCCCTAAATTTCATAGGATACCTGTCTCCTAATGTTTATCTATGTGTTTGCTGTCTAATCAGTCATTCACCATGGCCTCAGAGCTGAAGCGTAACATTTCAATCAGGCATTATTTGCTGAAAGACATCAAGATTTAGAGCAAGATATCAGCTCCCTGAACCATGCAATAGTGCGCTAACCAAAAGTATGCACTGCCCCAGGTTTGCTGTAATTGGAGCGGTGAAGTCTTGGGCATCACTGAGGACTTCTGCTTCTCTGCTCCTGATAGAATCAACTTCATCATTTTCACTCAGGACCTCTGGCGACGTGGATAACTCTATTTGAACACGATCTTTCCCTCAAAGTTTCATGATGCAATTAACCATAATACTTCAGTTTTTATAAACTCTCTCATTTTTTTTTTTAAAGATTTTATTTTTCCTTTTTCTCCCAAAGCCCCCTGGGACACAGTTGTGTATTTTTAGTTGTGGGTCCTTCCAGTTGTGGCATGTGGGACGCGGCCTCAGCATGGCTTGATCAGCGGTGCCATGTCCGCGCCCAGGATTCAAACTGGCGAAACCCTGGGCCACCAAAGCAGAGCGCGCGAACTTAACCACTCGGCCATGGGGCCGGCCCCTCTTGTATTTTTTTTTAATCTGGACAAAGTAATATTAAGAATGTTCTAATAATCTTATCATTGTCCCTGATGGAGTTAGAGAACAGCATGGCTCAAATCATTTATGCTCTGGTAGTGAGTCCCAGCCATTCGAGTACTGACTCTGATTTCCATAACAAGATGGACTTGTTCTCTGATTTAAAAATCAGTAACTTCATAATGGTGATTTTGACACCAAAGAATCAAATACGCTTGGAACAAGGATACGATCACTAAGAACCATATTAATTCTTTCCACCCACTAGCACGTCACTTAGGATAGAGGGGAATTAACTTCTCTGTACACACATGACTCCTCAAACTAATGTAGCTTATTCAGCTGGTTTACTAAATGGATTTTTTTTAAAAAGATATAGTGATAGAAGTGAGCAATACTGACCATTTTGTGGACCACAGGCAAATAAGCAGCAATATTACTCATGAACCGATTTCAACTTGGAGCTGTCTTGAGGGACTTTTGGCCTAGTAACAAAAGGGTCAAGTTTCTCTGTTTCTGGCAGCATAGTACAGTAGAAAAAACATTACAGAATTAGGAATTAAAGAGACCTTATTCAAATCCTGTATTCCACCTAACAACTGAATGTCTCTGATCAAATTAATCTAGCTTTACCAAATTTTTTCTCTTTTCAAAAATGGAGAATTATCATATCCCAGCAACTCTGATTACAGATGATATAGGCAAAGTACCTAAGACAGTGCTTGGAAGAGAGTGGTGCATAGCTATGATAATAATGAAAATTAATAATAATAATATCAATACAGCGTGGTAATAAGGGATTACCTTAAGCAGATCAATTTTACATGCCTGATTAATTTAAAATGGGGAAATCATTTTATTCTTAATAAATGTAATTTTCTTTAATGCAAAATATGTCTCCAAACATGAGGATCATCAGGAAAGTGGTGTGGGCCAAGTGACCTTCATGGAGAGAGACTAGAATAGTGGTGGAGCAAAACCTGCTGGAGGACAGGGCGCTGGGTTCCAATTGCAACTCTCTATTCCATTAGCAATGAGACATCAGGCAAGCTGCTTAAAATAAAAGAGCAGGCCTTGGTTCTCCTCTAGCCCTCATTCTCTAGGATTTTAAGTCCCAAATGCAGAATAGTTCACATTTAAACTTACTCTGCCATAATTATCTCCATTATTCCCTCAAAGACCATGGAAAACAACAAAGGAAGAATATTTCTAATTGGTTTTGAACCTTAACTTTCATATTTACTGCCTTGAATGCTGTAGGGAAATTTAACTTTCTGGAAAACTTTTTCGTTCTACTATAATCTCATTATTTAAAACTATTTATGTAATCTTATTTTCAGAGGTTTTTAATTTCATAATAAAACTCTGGCTCAGTTGAAATTGAGCATGCATGCTCCTAGCCCAAGAAAGAATTTTGTGTTCTGAACAAAGTTTATACCCACGAAGCCAGTTTAAAAGCAGGAATAAAAAGAGCTGGGAAGAGAAATGCCATGGGCAGTGAGTAAAGTGCAAGGAAGCCTGAGGTCATGATCTGTGGACTAGAGCTGCCAGGCCATGCTCAGGTCACATCCACCATATTCAGTCCCTGGACGACTTAGGTCCCTTGTACTGAGGGATGAACTGAGCAACCCAACTTTTATCCTACATGGAGGAAGCCTAATAGCCCCACAGAATAACATAACTGGAGTCTTGAAAACCCTACGATACGAGAGGATCCCTTTTCCATAACTCTCTGAAGAGCTGATAGGGACTGGCAACTATCCTATAGATTTTCAGGGCTCTGGACTCCAACTGACAGGTTTCTACTGGTTGGAGAGGAGAGGTTTGGAGCCAGTCTGTCCCATTCAAAATGAATCTCTAGGGAACAACGATCTTTGGGTCAGCCATTGGGTGGGTCTTTAGCCTAGAAGAGATGATGACAAGACAGTGATATTTTCATCAACACGTCGTGTTATATTACTGTTTATTTTTCACCATCATTTTAAATTCCTAGTTTTCCATTTATTTAAAACCATCTGTTTCTTGGAAGACCACAAAGATTTACCCCAGAGAACCCTATCAGCACAAATGTTGTTCTAGGTATCTGCATTCATCTCGTTTCTGTTATTTAAGATGAAGACATGAGTCACGACGTTTCTCACACAGTATAACGGTGCGCTTCCCCTTGGCAGGCTTACTGTGACATGGAAACTGGTGGAGGCGGGTGGACCATTATCCAGCGACGTGAAGATGGCAGTGTTGATTTTCAGAGGACGTGGAAAGAATATAAAGCGGTATGAATACTCTTTAAAACATCTGAAAATAATTTTCTTTGGGAAAGCTAACTCTCAAGATCTGCAGAAACTTCACCACAAATCCACAACTAACCAATGACTTTTGACAATTTTATTTTATTTTTTTTTACCAATGGGTTCTTTTTAACTGCTGTTTCAGTCTCCCCATTAAAGAATGGCCCTGTCACTGTAACGTAAACTCTATGTAAAAACAAAGGCATGCGGGTGCTAGGCTTATTTTTAATGGCAGGCTCAGCACTTCGGGGTAAGCCAACTGTTTCACAGTTCTTCCCATGTCGACGGACTTCGCTGCTTCTGCTTATGTTGCTATTGGTGGCTCCCCAAGTGGTTCTAATTTTTCTAATACTAATTTTCTTCCAGTAACAGCTTTGTTTCTTAAAATTGACCCTTAAAAAAATCTACTTTCTTCTACGGAAGAACCCAGATTTTCACAGTCCAGGAAGGAATTTCTGCTGAATATTTGATAGTTATATCATGCCACATTGATGGACTATTGATTTCAAATACGTGACGAAAAAATACATGCGGTAATTTAATTTTATGACTTGGATTCCAGGGATTTGGGAACCCTTCGGGCGAATACTGGCTGGGAAATGAGTTTGTTTCACAAGTGACTAATCAGCAACGCTACGTGCTTAAAATACACCTTAAAGACTGGGAAGGGAACGAGGCTTATTCACTGTACGAACACTTCTATCTCTCAAGTGAAGAATTCAATTACAGGTAGGTCCATTATAGGTAACTGAAGGAAGTTAAAGGATTTACTGGGGGATTACTCCAGAAAATGAGAACCCCGTTGTATTAACCAGGATCTAAACTACTCTTATTAGACTATCCTAAATGGAAAAACACCTTGTTTCTTAGAGTTCTTTGCTGCCTTTAGGTAAATTTCTCTCATTTTAAAATTCTAACTTTAGTTTTAACAGTCGAAGGGAAACTTCATGAGGGCACTATTTTGTCCATGGCGTGTGCTGCGTATCCTCAAAGTATAGATGAGCCCTGTCCTGAAGATAATGGGCATTCAATCACTGTTTGTAGGATACCTGCATTTAGTGTCTCTATAATAAAATGTCATGCCAATATCATAACAGATGCATACCTATGACTGTATTGTTTTCTTCCAAGAGGTTTTAAAAGTTAAATATACCTTTTTGTAGTTTAAGCACATTCCATCGTTATGTTCCATCCCAAAGTCAGGATGAGTTGCAAGTTTAAAGGTGGTAGGATTAGGCAGGATGTCAGTCAGTCAGCTCCTCTGCTCTCTGCTGTAGAAAGCACTGCTGATTCTCAGCACTCCCACAGAATTTGCCTTGTGCCACCAATTTGGCGGCCCTAATCTCAAATGTTCCAAGAAAAGCATGGGCAACCTTGACTCGGAATTTACTTTCTGGCTCTAAAATGCCATGAGAGTAGAGACAGAGAGCCATGAGAGGATTGAAAGGCTAGCACCTTGTAAGGCAAGTGTACACACGTGTGTACGCTGTTATACAGAACTTCCAGAGATGCATGTGCAGTGATAGAGACAGAAGTGAGATTGCGCATCAGGTGGCATCAAAGGAACTGATCTGAGGAGGCACAACAGAACAGTTTAGTCACCAACGGAGCCCTGAAGGAGCCTAAAGAACACAGACGGTGGTGTTAGGTGATCGTGAAGCACATATTCTGAAACACCTTCTCTTAAGGTCAGAAATAAACAAACGAGGTTCAATAGGAACATCAGAGAAAATAGTCATCATCTGGCCTACAGCCCCATCTAAATCTCATTAATGCCCAACTCAGACCCTCTGCTCAACAGAAATTCCAAGATCTGAATAGTTTGGAAAATAAACATGACTTCAAAGTCCTTGAGCTGGCTTCCCGGGGAGAGTCACAATGGACAGCATGGGAAAATGGACCGAAAGTCAGCTTGCCCAAACAACTACCTGAAAACTGTAGAATGTCCAGTAAGTCCTGCTTCATCAACAGTGGATCAAAGTTCAGAAGCGTGTTTTGAACACAGACAACGGACAACAAGCATTGACCTGACTTTTAAAAAGTCAGTGAAACACAGTCCATCAACTCTCATTATAGAAAGAGCAGGGCTCTCTCAGAGAGGCAATGACCCAGATGAATGAAAAGAGAGGTGGTGGGCCTCGTTACAGCTCCAAGTGGACTCCAAAGAGATCAGCACTTCAGTGAATTTTTAGATGCGAGTGGTTGGTCATTGTTTTACCTCCAAGCTAAATATTTTTTCAACTGGCAACAGTTAGGAATCTACAACAGAAGAATTAAAAAAAAAAAAAAAAGAAAGAAACACAAAAATTAAGGATTAAACTGTTTACATAAGAAGATTTTACAGAATGGGTCATTACCCTTGTACACTGACATTATAAAACTATTTTAAAGTAAAATGGTTCTTAACAGATATTTCCTTTGGAAATCCAATCAGTTTTTGGATATGCCATTTAAAAAAGCACACATTTGTTTAAAGCTCAGTTTAAAATACTTGGCAGCGTAAGACAGATATTACATCAAGAAAATTATTAGCCTAATAAAACATGTCAATGTGATAAGAAACTGTGATAAGGCTAAAACTTATAATAACTACAAATGTTTCATAATGCCAACTGTATGTAGCAGCTGAGTTGTTTTTTACTAAAGAAATGTTCCCCAAATGTTGGAAAACTGAAAAACACATGTTACAAGGAATGGATAAATGCACCAATAGAAAATGATTCTTTTTATCAAAATTAAAAACTATTTGTACATTAAACCTTAAAAACTGGTCACTTTTCAGAAGCATTCTGGCAGTTATATACAAATGCTGAGATTTCATTATTAAATGCTGCGTTCCCTTTTCCTTCACTTCATTGTAATATAAAAGCAACTGATACCAATTTAAAGCAATTTCAAAAATGTGGCTATTCTTAATAACCAAACTTTTAAAGAAAGCAACTTCAAACCAACGGGCCACATAATAGGATCTAAAAGTATACAATCTTTATAAGAGAGGCTAACAAAAAATAGTATCCTCCCTTATTTTGCCCACCTTAGAGGAAATTTAATGAGTTCCACAAGAACTGAAATTGTTCTAAGGAGACAGGGAGTCAAAAGGAGGAAAAGTGAGGGAACAGTTTGTCTCAGTCATATCTATAATTAATGAGAAGGGCCTGGAAAGAAATGGAAGTGTTTTGAAATCCTGACGATCTGTAGAACTTACATGAACTCAAAATCCTAATGACATGGGGCCGGCCCGGTGGCGCAGCGGTTAAGTGTGCATGTTCCGCTTTGGCGGCCTGGGGTTCACTGGTTCGAATCCCGGGTGCGGACATGGCACCGCTCATCAAGCCATGCTGTGGCAGGCATCCCACATATAAAGTAGAGGAAAATGGGCACAAATGTTAGCTCAGGGCCAGTCTTCCTCAGCAAAAAGAGGAGGATTGTCGACAGATGTTAGCTCAGGGCTGATCTTCCTCGGGAAAAAAAAAACCCTAATGATGAGTAGAACTTATACAAATGCTTTGTAGCAGGTATTTAGAGGCTGTGCCAGGGGCCAGGGCCATTTTTGAAACATGAGGATAATAGTGAAATTCAGAAATTCAGTCAATGCCTTATGATCAAATTTCTAGAGTTACAATATTAAAAACAATTTTAAATCTAAGTCATTAACACAAAAGTTACCTAGAACTAACGCTTTATGGAACCTCATTTGATATGCTCCCTGCTGCCATCTTTTTCACAACTACCTCCTCAATAAACAAACATCCCTGTTAAGGTGTGCACCAAGGAGGAACCACACAGAGGAGTCAGATGCATGCGGTGCAAATACTAGCTCTACTGTGTACAAGATGTGACTTTGGACGAGTTCCTATCTCTGAACCTCGATGATTTTATATACAAAATCAAGAGTAATGCCTGCTTCTTGGTGTTGGTATGGGCATTTGGTGCACATGCCCCTGAAAGTACCTGGCATAGCCTGGTTAGAGTGAATCCCTGGTGAACCTTTCCTCTCTTCTCCACCCTCTGTTCTAACATGAATTCTTGGAAATTATATCCCTTTCAAGGTGGTGGTTGGCAAATGTGAGCAGGTATTACAAAGACGAGCATCATTTGGAGGCTTAAAGAACCATTCTCCCTCTGACACTGCAGCATCCGCAGGACAAGAAGACTCAACTGGAGGCCAGGCTCCCACAGCCCCTGTTCCAACACAGTCACACACTGCCACGTGGAGCCCTGTTCTGAGCTGTACCCAGCCAATCAGCCATGGGCTTTCCTGCAGCCGTTTACATACCTCCTCCTTCCCTTCCATTCTCCTCACTGGCACACAGATCACTGTGCAAGCCAGATTTCTGCCATCTTCTGAAAGTGTGGGCTGTT
Source organism: Equus caballus (assembly GCF_041296265.1). Classification (NCBI taxonomy): domain Eukaryota; kingdom Metazoa; phylum Chordata; class Mammalia; order Perissodactyla; family Equidae; genus Equus; species Equus caballus. The sequence goes on from NC_091710.1 coordinate 51,978,507, forward strand.
ATCTAGTGTCTAGCTTAATATTATGTTTATTCCTTTCTCAATGCCTAGCGGGCTTATGACAATACTATAAAGAAAAGAGGGAAAGCAGCCATAAGGATTTATTTTCCACACAGTTCTGTAGATTTCTACTCCAAATGTAATGATCATTCCTTGTTGTCTGCTGCCCTCCTCACCCCCACCACTCTACTGAAAATAATGATGTTTGAAGCTGTCCAGTCAGCTCAGGACTCTCACTTCTCTAAGGATATTGCCTGGAGGTCTGGAAAGAGGGTCCCCTTACGCTGTATTTTCCCCTCTTCTGTTTATCTAAAAGCAGCAGGAAAATAAATTACAGGGCCCTGAAGTCCCTGCTGATGCTTGTGCAAGTGATATGCATTGAAGGTTTCACGAAAACATTCCTCTTTGCCTAAGGATTTGATGATAAGTTGGTTCCTGTTTATACCAGTGTGAAAATATTTTGTCCAGAGTATGCATTAGTGCACTAACCAGCACAGAACGCATTTCTGTAGAACGGAATTCTTCATTATAAAAAATTTTCCACTATGGTAAATCAACAACCCAAGCCAATTACGTTCTTTTTTTTTTTTTTTCTTTGCCTGCTTACAGGATTCACCTTAAAGGACTTACAGGGACAGCCGGCAAAATAAGCAGCATAAGCCAACCAGGAAATGATTTTAGCACAAAGGACGCAGACAACGACAAATGTATTTGCAAATGTTCACAAATGCTCACAGGAGGTAGGATGGCTTTTCTCTCTTCCTATTTGTGTTGGCAAGGAAGAATTTCATAGAATGAAAGGTCGGCTATTTGGACTTCAACCTGTGACTGGTGACAATGTCCACATTTCATAAATAGACACACTCACTCGATGCAGGGACATTTGTTTTTCACTTTTTCAGACTGTTGAGTTTAAGCAAGAATGTGATATTGAGCTAGAATTGTCAGCAGGCCAACAGTGTCTCTTCAGGACCTAGCCCTGGGGAGGAGCGGAGACACGTGACATTCAGCAAGCTCTCCTGAGTTTGTGCTCGCTGAGCATCAGATGTTGGAGAGATGCTTTAATTTCATGTTGCTTTATTAAAAAGGTTGAAAATTCAAAACGGCAACCCAAACAGTGATATAGATCCATTACTATAGAAATGCTTCCAACCAACAACTTATTGTTCAAACAAGGAATTTTCAGTTTTCAGGTTTTTTTCCTCAAGGATTTCATTAATATATAGCAAATACTTATAAACACAAAGAAACTAATTAACCAACCTGCTTTTTTAGTGCACCAAATTAAAATGAATGATTGTCCACTTTAAATTAAGGCTTTTATTTTCAGGTTCTTCTTGTTTTCAACCTTCCATGTCAGACTTCTTTTAAAAAAATGGAAAACACACCCATAAGCAAATAACTGTTGTAACAGTCACTTAAAATGGCTAAATTAGTATTCAGAAACACGTAAGAGTTCAATGACAGGAACCAACTGCTAGAAAATTTATTCTTCTGATTTCTAAAAGTTTAAAAATTGAATAGCCAGAACCAGTTAATAGTGACTGACAAGTCTCTCAGTCACTGTCGAGTTAGTTTTTAAAAACATCGAAAGATTTAAAACAGCAACAAAAACTCTGCCAAAAGCACAAACCGAATGCAATGCAGACAGGAAATCAGCAGGTTTAATACGTGGAGACCATAAACTGTGTTCCCAAAAATCCACCCATTACTCACCCAGGGAAACCAAAGGTAAGAGCTATGGTCAAAATAGTTTATAATTATAAGGTTTTACATAAGCAAGGAAGAGATCTAAGCTTATTGTATGTTCCCACTTCAGTTAAGAATTTTTTACAGTCCAAGAAAGAAGTTATTTATGAAAATAATTTAAAATTCAGTAATTTTCATGTCTTTAAAATAATACTGAAAGAATTAGGCTCCACTACAGAAATCAGTCCTACAGTTCCTTAGATAATATATTTATATATATATATAATATAATTGGCAACACAGGTCTTCCCTATTAGCCATAATTATATCAAGAATAACTTCTATGAGAGAAAGCTATTATATAGATTATGTAAAACCTGCCTGTCTCCCACATTCTACCATAATAATCCTTTTTAAAGCCAATGGGAAGGGGAAAAGGCATGGGGTGAGGGGACCAAAGACACCCGGTCCTTTTCTCCGTCTGCATTCCCGCACTGAGCCAGCCGTCCACTCGAGAGGGCGGCGGTCTTCAGACCACCCATATGCCATGAGCCTCTCAAGAGAGTAGGGGAAGTGCATTAATAACCAAGGAAACAACATATTTATTTACTCAAATCAAGATTTAGGGCTGAGAGTGGAAGTGGAAAAGAGACTGGGGAGAAGAAACGCAGCCCAAGAGAGAAAGTGGGGAGGTCCCAATGATAAAGAGGTTAGATTCCAGCCCATGGTCAGCTAGAGTTTTGCATGGACAGTAAATTCTATAGTTCAGCCAAATAACAGGCTCCAGAATGCACAGACCTAGAAATCTGTAATATTCTTTAATATTTTTAAGGATTCCGAGTAACACACAGAATTGTCTTATCAAACTGACCAAATCAACTCCAGCCATGCAGCTGCTAAAGAATTTAGGCACCTGGAGGAAATTATTGGTGATCACAGTCCAATGTATAAATATTAATATAATAATTGCATCAGAATATTTTTTAAAGAAATAACACTTCACAGATACAACTAAAGCTGCCCTACCAACCCCTGCCCCTCAGGTGACCACTGAATTGAGGTTCATTCACATTATTTATTTATTTTACTATGAATGGAAATATCAATAATAGTTATTTTGTTCTGTATTTTAAAATTTTACATAAATGGCATCATCCTGTAAGTGTCTTTCTAACACAGTGTTTTTAAGATTTATTCAGATTAACGCAGGTAGATTGAGGTCATTCCCTCCCCTCACAAACCCAGGGCCTCCAGGCTGCTCCTGTTCTAGGTAACAGCATTCAAACCCCAAGCCTAGCATTCAGGTGTAGATGTGGACGCACCTCCTCAGCTGTGGTGCCAAGCACCACCTCTGCCCCTGGCTTTACCTTAGTGAGTGTGCCACTGTAGCTTTAAATTTCCTTTTTGTCTATGAAACTTAGATATCCTTTTTATCTAGTTCCGCTGAGTACTTAAAATTTGTTATATTTTAAACAAAAAGAATTTCTTTGGTAGGGGGAGTGGAGCGTGAATCTGTCCAGTCCACTGTGTGGCTGGAACTGGAAAGTAATCCTGTTGAGTCACCCAAAAATTCTTCAGTTTTTGACTTAGCCATTCTTTCACCTGTACCGTGTGCTTACCAGATCAGGACTGTGGATGACTGGCCTTTCCACACAGCACAAGAAAAAAGGAGTAAGACAGCTCGTAAAAACATGAGCCATAATGGAACTGTGCTTTAACCAGTGTAAAGGTGGGAAACCGTACTCCTCAGCTGTCAATACAGCACATTGTACACTCAACAGTATCTGCCTCCTTCAAATGCATGGAATGTGATTAGTGGACTAGCCGAGAATTTCCAAATCCCTGGTGAGACAGTTGGGGTTACCTAGTTCCTAATTCCTTCCATGTTTGACTTTCACAGGCTGGTGGTTTGATGCATGTGGTCCCTCCAACTTGAACGGAATGTACTACCCACAGAGGCAGAACACAAATAAATTCAACGGGATTAAGTGGTACTATTGGAAAGGATCGGGCTACTCGCTCAAGGCCACAACCATGATGATCCGACCAGCAGATTTCTAAATGCCACACACACCTGAGGAACGCTGTATTGTACTGTTTTCAAAGACTTAACCCCAAAGCTCTGAAAGACACAGCTGCGTACTGTCTCCTCGTCCACCTCAGACAGACAGCATGCTCTCGGGTGCGGAAGGAATCCGTGGGCTCCAAGTTAGAGCCCGTGAATTTCATCACTTGAACCTGTACCACTCAGTGAACCAAAGCTCAACCCAGAACAAGCAACAACCTGGCGCTGTGACCTGGTGGAATGCCTGGGCGAAGACACAGCTGAGCTTCCGGATAACACTGACGATTCACAGACTGTTGTCACAACCAAGAATGTTATGTGCGAGCTCATCAGTAAATAACTGGAAAACAGAACACTTACACTATATAGTAGAGATAATCTTGGAACTGCATTCTTGTAAGCACTGTTTATAGATTGTGTAAATAGCCATATGTGCTGAATTCATAATCAGAATTCACTATCACAATTAAAGGGAGGAAAAAAATTCTCTAAGCCATAAATATATATTATATATTCAGGGATTTTCTGAGAAGTGGTTATCAGCAGTTTAATATTTGGAGAAGCAAAAACATAGTTAACGCATTTTTACTCCTCCTCTTAGGTGCTTTAAATTTTCATTTTGAAAACAGCATTATTTACATATGTGTCAACAGCTTAGTTTTAAGGGAACGCTCAAATATATATTTCAAGTTTATATGGTGAAAACGTCCAGGATCTCTGAAATTATTAATAGAGATGTATGCTCTTGTAGTTTATATGAAGATTGTACTATTTTTTTTTTCCTGCCTGGCTGTTAAATATGAAGGTATTTTTAGTAATTAAATATAACTTATTAGGTGAGATGACTGCATTTAACTATTATGATAATATTTACAATTTTGTAATTTGATTCCCAAAAACTGATTGTGCCTCATGACAAGGAAAATTTTGATTTTTAATGATGAAGAAAATTGCACATTTAATATCATGACAAAGAGGCTTTACTGTCTTTCAGTCACTGTTCTAAGATAGAGGTCTTTTTTCTCTTCTAGTAAGATGTATTTTGGAGAACAAGGCTATAATTGGTGGTTGAGAAAGCCCTTCCATTTAAGACACTTACAAAGCTGTACTTCTCAAGCTAGATTCAGCTCTAAAGTTATTTAAGGAAAAAAATAATTTGCATTAGTAAGATTTTTTTTTTAATGTCCACCAGCAAACTTAAAAAAAAAAAGTGTTCTGGAGTGCAAAAACAAAATCTGATGTTTATCGTATATTCGAATGTTTACAGAAAATTTTGAGAGCACGGATTTAAGCTCAGGACTGCAAAAACTTATACTCCTAGAGGGTTAACTCTGAAGCTTCACAGTACAATTAATGCTAATGAACATTTGTGTAATGCTTTGTAATTCTGAAGCAGTTTCTCATATATTTGATTTTGAGTCAGCTGCTAGGAAGCTTCCAGCCAGATGTGCAACCAGCATTTACCTCGTGTCTATCATCACCTTAGACTGTTCTGCTGCTATTTTTTCCTTTATTCCAATTTTCTCACCTAATTTACTTTAGCCTTACATGCTCCCCCACCTCGACTTGGTTTTACAACACTCACTTGTTGCTACGTGTTTTGAGTCAGTTTATGGACTCTGGAAGAGTCAGGTGCTCTGCTTTTCCCATCATGTTATAATATCCTTATATAATATCCTTCCCAGTATATTAAGTGAGTAAAGAACCTCTCCATCCTAGAACAGTTCCTCTTATCACATTTAAGAAGGCTTTATAAATTCAACAGAGGTATCCCAGCTTTGGGTCAAGGTAAAAAACATCCAATAATAAGAAAATATCACCGCTTCACAAGAAACAGTAAATTTCTATGATATCTCAATGATTGCATGACAGATACTGAGGCGGGGGGAGACAATACAGGAAAAACTGGCAACAATGTAACTTATATCACTTGCCCACATAGGCAGGTAAAGTGAATTTCAAAGGCAAACCTCACTGTGCTCTTCAGACTTCTATCTACTCTCTTATGACAGAAACTGGGGGGATTTTGTGTTTTTATTTTACACTTCAATTCCTTACATGCATTTCAAATGAACAAAAAGTCTTAATGAGAGGAATTTTGTCTCTTCTCAAGAAAATATTTATAAAGTTGAAAGGAAATCAAAATAGTAATATTAAAAATGAAAACAAAAACAACCCAACAACTTAGCTATCTACAGTGGTGAGAGGTCAGACTCCAACTTCTTGTTATGGTAAAGTCACACAGCATAAACAGCTAAAAAACATGAAGACTGGTCACAGACAAAAATCACTATTGATCTTTCAGGTATTAATCTTTTCAAAGAATAAGCTGTCACAAACCAGTTAACATTTTTAAAAATGAAGCCAACTTCTGTCCAATCCCACTTCCAACTAAACCTTAAATTACCTACTTGATTATTGCTTAATCTTTTAAAAAATCAGAACCTGGAACTTTTCCATTAAGCATTTGAAATACTTAAAAGTAAAAGAAAGTGGAGTTAAAGCTGAGTTTAGGAAAAACACCAAAATATAAAGACCACATCATAATGCTAGCAGGCCACAATTCTTATACCTATCAGCTGTATCTCTATTAACAGTCAAAGTATTATCTTTTAAAGCAGTAAGTGAGACATAATACTACCTTCTCAATAAGCTATTCTTTCTTTTTTTTTTATTTTTGTCTTTCTCAATCTTTCTGAGGACTTTTATAATTAAAATTTTTTGAGACTGCATTCCTCATAACTTTTTGCAGAATATTCTCACATTTGTTCTCACAAATAGATAAAAAGTGTTAAGTTCTATAAATATATCTCTTTAATTATGGGCATAATTGCTCTTGATATAATAAAAACCTTAGTCTATATCTATGCTTATAGTAATTTCCTGAGAATATCAAATTATATTTAATATCATAAAATAACATCTGACTTACAGGAGCTGCAGGGAAGTAGTTAGAAAGTTCGAAGGGGTCCTCAGAAATCCAATGACCCATTTCCAAAGACCACAGTACCTACAAGTGACACAACAAACAGGACATTTATTATACATTTATTGGGCTCTTAGTGAACAATAAGTCACTTTGAAGATAGAACAAAGACAAACAAAAACCCAGTATTGACCACACACTCCCTAGATCTGAAGCAGATGTGCTGGAACACCAGAGTGACATCAGACTCTTCAGGTTGCATAAATGTTATGAGTATGAATAAATGCTTGGTTAAGAAAAAGTCTCACGATGACTAGAAATCTGGGTTATTATCCTAGTGAGATCAAATACTAAACACCACCCCATTTCTAAACATATGAAATGCTGTATTAAGAAACAATTCCAAACTTCCAATTTGAGTCATTATAATCCTCAGTAAATATCTCAGGATTTTATTAATTTAAAAAAATGTAAATTAGGAGAACATAGATTATAAGTCTAAATTTAAAAAGCATTTATTTTGGTGTATGACCTTGTTTTTAATATTAGCTAATATTTTCAGAAGTTGTTCTCCATAAGACATTTGAAAATACTTCCTAGACTTTGGAAGCATAAAATGTCTCCTAAAAAAGCTTTCATTGTTACTATTATTATTGCTATTATTTGAACTCACACATTTTTAAATAACCAAAACAATGTTTTTATTTTTAATTCAATGATGTCTGAGATTCTGCAGTCATTGATATATGACCAAACTGCCTGAAAATTTGTGTTTCTATGCAACAGCATAATTTTACAACTAAAATAATCACATTGAATTACATAACTCATGTTTATCTTTTTATCTGCAATTTCATTTCTTACATTCAGTGAATTCATTCTTTTTTCCCAGAGTTGCTACATAAAGCTTAAGCTCTTTTTGCTGAATTACTGGGAATGAGGCCCATGTCTTCCTTTTTGTTAGTTTCTAAGGCTCAGAACCATCTACGGGATATCAGTCTTAAATATTTCCTTTTTTATGTGTTAAAGTTAGTACTTATCCAACATGAGACACAATGTTTTTTCTAAGAAAAAGTGAAAATGATAGTGGAATAAAGACAAGAACAGGATATAGAATCTGAATGACAATTCTCAGCACTGGGATGGGTCTTACTTTAAACAGACGCATTTATTTATTCAACAACTGTTTCTTTCGGCTCACTATCCGTTCATCTGTGAACAACTCATTGAAACCCCATCATGAATGAGAACCCACACTAGGTCCTGGAAACAAACACAGACCTGAGGAGTTCACCCCTGGGGAGGCAGGAAGGCAAACCACAAGTGGTGGTTTCTCCAGAACAGTGCTGTGGGAACCTACAGGAGGAAGCAGACTCAGCCAGCCTAGGAGAACCAAGAAAGGGTCCACAGAAGAGCTGACATTTCAAGCTGAGTCCTAAAGGACGAGTAAGAGTTCATCAGGCAGAGAGAGATGGGGCAAGGGCAGAGGGCACTCCAGCACAGAGAGAATACCATGTACCAAGACGGGATTAAAGTAGGTTCTTTTTTTTGGCTGGAGTAGAGGGTGCTTTGGAAGGAGTAGTAAGAAAATAGGGTTGGTTGCCCTGTTGGTCAGGTATAATAATATACTGTTTCTATCCGTGGGCTCAGGGTATGAGCATGTGGTAAAAGAACTGTTTGGGGGAGAATCAAGAGACAAGCCAGGAAAGACAGGAGAAAGAGCTCTGGGGACTTTGGGCCTAAGATGATGTAATGGGAGCGGAGTATAACACGAGAAACTCTGTCTCCACTAGAGAGAAAGTAATGTGCCGTGTTCTCAGGGACCCTGTTCAAACTCCACTTAGAGCTGTGTGTGCACAGGAGCATTGTACATGAAACCTATTTTTGTTTTCCCCTGATTTGTATTGCCTAAACAACATTCCAAAAAAAAAAAAAAAAAAGACATCTTAAGTTCAATGAACGAAGGTATTAGAAAATTGGTAATTTTACACTGAAATCCTGTTTCTACCCAGCACTTTCTGGCTGGTTAAAAACATTTAAGTAAACAGTGTTTTCCTTACTTTTATCAGCCAATACATGTTATCATTTACAGAGACACACTAACAACGTGTGGTTCCCTACAAACTCATGATTACCCCAGGAAACAAAATGTAAAAACTTTCAAAATCAGGTTCATTTCAGACATGAGGCAATATGAAAGAACAGTGTAGTGAGAAACACAACGTACCAGTGAGAGAATCCAGGGAACCAGCCTTAAAAATGTGTGTGGCATTTGAGTCCAAATGGAACCCACGTTAAAATGACAACTGAATTTAAACAACCCTTTTGGAGAAAATTTATGTTCTCTGAATTTGTCCCTTTCTAAATGTTTTGAAAATAAAACCATAAGGCATCTACAGCAGAATTTTGGTAAGTGAGTTAATAAATTTAATTTATATAGATATCCTAGGAATGGACATTATATAGAGACAGCAGAAAACACTAACGTGATTGTAACGAAATCCTCAAATCAGAAATATAGTGTAAACTTTTTTGCTTTAGTATACTTTAACTAGCTAAACTCATCTTTACCTTAGTAGAGTGTTCAAAATTGGGAAAATCTACTCTGCAAGATGACTGTTAAGGCTGTAAATGAACTAAAAAAGTTAACCCAACATATTTCTTGTAACATGTGATAGAACAAAAATAATTGAGAAGCTAAAATAAAGCAAGGGATGGGTTGCATGAACACAGAAGATCAAATCCCATGTTTATAGCCCCTAAAATGAAGGCCGAGTTATTTCAGCATCCACTGCAAATGAATATATTTTTGACATTTTAAAATTGTCACTCATAAAACCTGAACCTTGTCAATGAATTTAAATAGGAAACATTTCCTTGACTCATTACTACATTAATAGCTACTGATGAGACAAGTGTCCATCATGTAGGATTGACTATGCAGTTAATTCCATACCAGGCTAAACACAAATGGTCTCCTCTCATTTTATATACACCTAATCATTTGACTTTAACAATGTGAGGCAGTGCAGCCACAGGGAACCCAAGCCAGGAAAGGGTGCTCTTGTGAAATGCAAGTCAACAATAGGGTCATATACAAGGAAGAAAATGAAGTCGACTATGGTTAAACATAGCAAAATGAGCTTACATTTATCTTCACCATCTCCCAATACTCAACTAAGATGATGGCATTAAGAGGAATGGAAAAGAGTCCACAATAGATAAAATATGATGATACTTTGGAAGTTGCAAAGCAGACGGATAAATCGTAACTGACTTAGAAGGGCACAGAAAGCTTGAACTTAAGTGTCTAGAGAAGGAGTCAATAGGAAGCATCCAGTTCCCTCCACAGATTCTCAGAAAGGCAGAGCAATTGGTGGTACTAGATATCTCTGAAAACTGGGTGTAGAAAGGGGTAAAAAGGAGAAATTTCCTACCCTCCTCTGTAATTAAGATAAGATGAGCTTTTCTGAGAGCAATGGGGAGACGTCCTCGCTTGTGAAAACCTCTCCAGCAGAGCCCTCACCCTGGGACACTAGCACAGAACCCACGGGCAGGACACGGGCTGTTTGTTTGGGTACACTGATCAGCCCAGGAAAAAAAGACATGCAAATACCAACACTCGAACCTCCCTCAACCAAACACCTCCATCCACCACTCAGGTTATCCATTCGCCGCTCAGGCAAACAGAGTTTCAATCAGCACCTCATTACTGAACATGACTTCAAACCCATTTGAAAAAAGCCTCTGGCATGAAAACACAGACCAAACCAAACAAAAAGAGGATTCCTGGGATCACAGTGACGGGAAGTCCCAGGATAACAGCTGTTCTGTAGACCCAGAAAGAACCAGTCTGGAGGGGCAAGAACAACAAAGGGATCATGTGCAGTGCCTCCAAAAAAAAAAAAAAAAATAACAGAGATTTGAAGATTATCTGATGTATAGACAGTTTTGAGAGAAGAATTGTAATGCTTTTGGAAATTTTTGCAGTGAATCAGTGATAGGCACATAGAAAACTAAGCAATCAGAATAAGTGTCAATGATCAGCTCAGGAAAAACAAAGATGAATTACCAGAAAGGAAACAGAATCACAGTACATTATATGGTTCAGCTCAGACAGTATTCACATAGTCATCCATGAGTGTGTGTGTATGTGTGTCTATACACATATATAACATGTTAAACAAAAATTAGAACCACTTTGGATAGCTTGGGGAGGAGAAGTGTGTGCAGCAGTGAAAGCTGTACAGCCATATTTTAATATTCCCCAGAAGGAAGTCTATAGATACTGTCTTAAAGTGAAAAACAAAAAAATGACCAAAAAAGCATTTTATTTAGAAATATGTAGATAAAATATCAGAAGAATATTTTAGGAGTGAGAATCCAGGCCGGGAAACAACACAGCAGGGAGTGCCATTTTTTATTATAAGACTCGTCAATTATGCTTGCTTTTTTAAACATTTTATTTTGGATAATTTCAGACTCACAAAAGAGTTGCCAAAATAGTAGAGAGAGTCCTCCTTCACCATCACCTAGACTCCTCTGTTGTTTGAGTTTGAATTTCCAACTCTGCTTTTCTCTTTCAAAGGTGCTTTGCAACTGCAACCAGTGTGCCAATATCCACAAAAACATTTTGATTGGCTTATAATTGGAACTGAGTTGAATCTATAGATCAAAATGGGGAGAATCGACAGCTTAAAAAATATCAAATTTCCCAACTTATGAACATAGTATCTCTCTCCTTTTATTTAGGGCTTCTTTGATTTCTTTCATAAGAGGTCTGTAGTTTTCAGTATACAGATCCTGCAAATATTTTGTCAGATTTAAACTTAAATATTTCAATTTCTGGGAATGCTAATATACATGGCATTTTTAAAAAGTTAGCATTTCAGGTGTTTATTGCTAGTACACAGAAATACCACTAAATTTTGTATATTGACCTTATATCCTGTAACCTTGTTGAACTCAAGGTTGTAGGAGATTTTTGGAGGTTTGTTGACATTTTATCTGAACACAATCATGTCTTATGTGAATAGACAGTTTTATTTCTTCCTTTCCCAATCTGTATGCATATTTTTTCTTGCCTTACTGCACTGGCTAGGAATTCTAATGCAATGCAGAAGAGAAATAATGAGAGCATTAAAGCTGCTTGAACTACTTTGTGAGGCAGGTGAATTTGTTTTATTATAACGGCATAAACCCAAAGCGTTCTTGTGTATAAATTAATGTAGCTATGGAAAGCACAAGGTTTCTTTGTTTCACTTTGTTTTTAAGTAACAAAGTATTGTCATCTAGCACTGGTGCTGGCTAGTGGTCACGAGCTTTTATTAGCTGCTTCAACTTCCTATTCCCCAAAGAATAATTAGAAAATTCTGAGTGATCAAAAGGACTATAGCTCAGGATCAGTACATGCCACTTTCTGAACCAGAAGTGATCAAATTAATTTTTCTTAACATTCACCTTAATTTCTTAATATTTTATTAATTGCCTAAGAAATTTTCCTCAGCTGTCTTTAAAAAACTAATTTACTCACAAATTATTTAATAAGCAAAAACACTAAACAAGGTACCCTTAATTTTTGACTTCTCAAAAAAAAAATTTCAGAGTGAGGGAAAATAATACAGAATTATTTCAATGTACAACTGATGAAAGAGGTTGGGATGAGAGAAAAAATGACCTATAAGAGGGATTTTAGATAACACTTGAAAAAATAAATGACCCCAGATGATACAGATTTGCTACCCATATGAAAATTACAACTGTACTATGTAGCTGATTTCACTCTCTTGAGAGCACTACTGATAGTGTTGAAAACATTTATTAACATTCACAATTTCTTATTGTAATTGTAATATTAAGTCTATTCCAAGTTTCTAAATAGCCAGCCGAATCAATCATTGCTTTTGGACCCGTCTCCAGAGCATATCACCTACCATACATAATTGTTAAATTCCATGCAGTTGTGGTACCAAGAATACTTGGGAGAACACAGCAGATAAGGAAAAAAGAGGCCCTCGTTGTGGGAAACGTCAACAATATTCTTTGCATACAAAAGACTTTATATTGTGCGGAACAGCTGATTTATTAAAACTCAAATCTGACAGAAACTTGCACCACAGATTTAACCCATGGGAATCTCGTTAATTTCAAATAGTTCCACACTATCCTTTATCCTCTACTTTCATCACTGAAAAGAGAGTGGGCCTGTCTGCACCAGTCTGCACACTACTTGTCCTTCCTCCACCCACTGTGGTAAGAAATTTGGTTGTTACAGTTTACAGGAGTAGGGAAATATATATTCAACATTTGCAAATCTCTTCTTTCCTATACAGGAGTAAAAAAAAAGAGTAATTATTAATTTTCGGCTATTTTAAGCTAACAACAAAATTATAAAACTCAAGTTACAAATATTTTTCTCATCAGATTACACAGATTCTTTGCCTCAGTTATGAGACAATGGATTTTCTCAAACAACAACACCTTAAGAGAATCTACTACTGTGTACATCGTTTTGATTTTTTTCTAGAGGGAGAATAATAGCATTTGTGTTTCTCGCACAACTAGACAGTATTATGTGCTGGTTAAGAACACAGAACCCAGGCAACTGAATTAAACCAATCTCCATCTCTTCATACTTTTGCGACAAGAGGCAAGTTAGTTAAACTTTCAGTCACATGAAAACATTAAACATCATTATAAATTACAGAAGTATCCATGTAGTTAAAAAAAATAGTTGTTGCAATGAAGTTATTTCTAGGTTAAACTTCCAGAGAAAAAATTGGGGCTATCAATGGTATAATTTTTAATAACAAAATAATAGGGTGCTTATGTTCTGAACACTTTGGAGCCAGAAAACAGAGGAGGTCTAGTCTTCCGAAAAGACCAACTTGAACTGGCAAAATTTCAAGGCAATAATATTTGTTCCAAAATAAGCCGTTCCTCTGTATTTCCAACACATCTCAGAACATCGAGAAATGCTTTCTATAATTCCATAAAGTTATTTTAAAAGTACAAACCTATTCAGTAGATGTAATGACTGCCTCAGTGAGGCAATTTCCCATCTATGATTTTTTAAAATTGAGGTGAAATTCACATAATATACAATTAACCATTTTAAAGTGTACAGTTCAGCGGCATCTAGTATATTCACAATGTTGTGAAACCATCACCTCTTTCTAGTTTCAAAACTTTTTAATCACCCCAGGAACACACCCCCTACCCATTAAGCAATTCTTCTTCATGTTCCCTTCCACTCCACCCTCTGCTAACTACTATCAGCCTCCTGTCTGCAAATTTGCCTATTTCGGATATATCATATGAAAGGAACCCTAAAATGTGTGACCTTTTGAATTGGCTTCTTTCACTTGGCATAATGTTTTCAAGGTTCATTCAAGATATGATTTGAATGAAGATGGGTGATAGACGTCAAAAAATGCTTGTTCCATAACCACAGTAATTAACATTTATTGAGTGCTTACTGGGCACTTTATTTAGAGGATCTTTCCGTCTTTTTACAGATAAGGAAACTGAGGCTTAAACAGTTTAACAGCTTCACTTGTCACAGAGCTAGTAAGGGGCAAGGTTAGCATTAAAATTCACTCTCGTATCCATTAACCTTTTAAAAATGAATTAAGGTGGTATGCAAACACGAAATGAATATATCAAAGTTTACTGCAGTAGAAGATAAAAGCATTCTCTAGGTTGTCTCTGGAAGTAGACACTGGAAAGTATAAATATGGGCTACAAGTGGAGGAAAAGCTGAATTCAACTTAAAAACTCACCATTTTCAAGCACTGTGACTAAACCATTCAAGTCTCAGTTTCCACCAAGGATTATTGTCCTGACTAGCTGAGGGAGCATATGCAAATCTCTTCACAAGGCAGCTCCCTATCTTTAATCTTCTATGTGACTAACACCATCTGGCAGCAGCCCCATCTCCACCTCCACATATGGCTGGCTGGTCTCTAGCACCTTCCTATTCAGCACGTGATGGTCGGGCCAGCAGCCTGCACATCACCTGGGAGCTGCAACAAAGGGAGCAGCTTGGGACCCAGACGTTCTGCATCAGAATCTGCATTTTAATAAGATCCCCAGGGGATCCACACGTTATTAAGGTCGAGAAAGCTCTGCTCCAACTGTCTCAAAAAAGAAAGTGGCTGGAAACCAAAACCTTAACACACCTATTTAACCAAGACAGAGAGGATAAGCAATAAAGTACTAAAAATAAGTAGTTAAGAACTCTTTTCCCTCATATTAACTGACAGAGACTAAATACTGATAGTAAGACGAAAAAGAAGCTGCATGTTGATATATGTTTGAATATTCTTAAAAAAAGTTTAGCTGTATAGTACACAGGCATTTACGTTAGATTTATACTGTCCGTATTTTACCCAATATTTTCCAGCATACAAAAATGAAAGCGGATTTTTCTTGGATTTTAGAGCTTCACTGCTCACTATTAGCCTCTTTTTACACATTGCTAAGCAGAGAGGAGGGTGAGCCAGCATTTCACCACACACTTAAATGTGAAGCCCAAACATCTTTATAAATAACACGAGCTCGTACTTCTCTTATCATAATGAAAACAAAGAAATAAATATGACACATTCCAATGTAACTAAAATAAATAGCAGAAACATCACATCGCTGTATGAAAACAAAGCAGAAATTATTATTATCATCACAGACAATAAACCAAATATTATGGCTACTATGAGCAATCACTGTTTTTTCTTCTTTCCGTGAATTTGAGTTATAAAGATTTTTTTCTTAAATGAGCATCAGGTCATTTTACTTTAATGAATTTTAACAAGAAACACATGAACTACATGGATACTTTTGCAATTTACAATCATGTACAGTGTTTTTATATGACATTTCTAGCTTATCAGCGGCAAGAAGACATTCTGAGATTTTTAAAAGAAATAAAATGTATGTGTAGTCATCCAGCTACTTATTTATTCATTCAACAAGTAACTGCTGTGCTCTGCGTTCCATCCTGGGTCCTGGGCCAAGGATGTACGGACAGGAGGAGTCTCTGTGCTCAAAGAACCTGTAAGCACTGAATAACCAGTGTCTGCTAAAAAGGTACTACTCTAATGTTTGAAACATTCTTTGTTTCGCCCCGTCCCTTGTGGCAAGGAGGGTTGGCTATCTCTAAGTTTTACTACCAAAAATACTGTTTACAATTTAACAACTGAAATAAACGTTCCACTTCAATAAGGGGTACACGGAATATTAGGAACACATACAAAGAAAAAAAAAACCCGTGTGAAACATTAAATGCTTGTGTACTATTCTTTCTTGTTTTGTTGTTATCCAACAAAACCAAAAACAGAAAAAGTTACATGAAACAAAGTTTGGTGGAGATGTGTTTCTTGACTCACCAAAGGATACTCTCCGAATGTGAGTGACAGGGCAAAGGGTGGGCAGCCTGCTGCGGAAGGGCAGGAAGGATCATGGCAAGGACGAGAGCACTTCATCCTGCCCCAGCCTCATGATAGCCAACAACCAGAGGTCACACAACCGCATATGTGTCAAGGCTAATGTCTGTATGTTTGTGTGCTACCTGAGAACCATCAGTGTTTGATCAATTATTAGGACGCAGAACTTTAATGTTCAAGCAGGGGAACTTTCTTTCAAAAGAAAAAAGAACAATAAAAAAGAACTAAGAAAGATATGTATCACACACCTAAGGCAAGCTGTTATCATCAGTTGACAAAATCACTTTTAGTTATGCATTTCTCATTTTCGAGTAAAGAAAAGCCCAAAACCTTTTCTGTTGAGAACGTTCAGGGCAACGAATTTTAGGAGAAATGTCCTCTGTGGATCATACAGAGAAAGTATCAGACAGCAAAATGTACACTATTATCAATTACAGTTTTAAAAAATGTTCAACAGTTTTCTAAAGTCCAGTATTTCTTATATCAGTTCTCTCCAAAATCTAATATTATCACTGAAGCCTGATTCACAGAGGATACTTACACAGGCACTAATAGAGTTCAAGTATGATGTTTCTTGGCAATTTATTTTGACTCAGGAAGAGAGCTTAGAAACCTAAAAGAATGGATAGTTAACACTGTCCCCAACATGCCCAATGGCTATCTAAAGGATGGATAGCTGAAGACAATTTTCAAAAAGTTCTGGAGAATCAAATCATGGTTGAATTTTCTGATGAGAACCTACAATTAAAATATTCTGTTATTTAAAGTGAGAACTGCTTCACTGGGATGTCAGAAACCAAAGTGAAAACTCAGGAACTCAACAGAAAGTTGCAGAGGTTACATAATATAGATGTACCTTTAGGCACAGCTGAAGTTTTTTTCTAAAAATGAGCTTTGAATTTGTGATACAATTCAGCACGGATTAAGTTGAGGTCCTAGAGTTCTCAACCATGAGGCGAGGAAGAGATAACTGGAAGTTTAAAAAAACTAAGAACTCGCGTTATTTCTCAGTTGTCCCAAGTTAAACCAAACAAAATGAAAAGCAGTGTGGCCCCTGGAGTCTATATTTTGAAAAGGACAAGCAGCAACAAGTACGGAACAAGGGCGAATCACGTGATTTGCTCATTTTCAGCCGTATCCATTTAAACAGTTTGCCAGACATAGCAACTTTTGTTTTAATATACATAACCATAACCTTAATCCAGCTTTTTTCCCCCCACTAAACCACTAGCTTTAGGTGCTTCACAAGACCACTCCCAACTCATTATAATAAAGCCAAATAGTCACCAGAAATGCTGTCTTTCCACTGGCCATGCTACAAGGTTTGAATCACGTTTCACATTGCCCCAGCTAGCCGTCAAGACCAGTATCTCTGCTCTAGTCACAGCAAGAGGTCTAGAAACAGTTCTGCACACTCACTGCTTCACTTCTTTACCGACGCTCACTCTTCAACCGTCCTCATCATTAAACTTGCTGTTTCCAAGGTCTGACAACATCCACCTAGTCAAATCCAACCCCCATTTCTCTGTCTTCACCTTATTAGCCTTTCAGCAGCATCCAACCTACATGCTCTCCTTCCTGAGACAGTTCCTCTTCCCGCTGAGCATCGCATTCTCCTAGTGTTCTGCCTATGCCACCGCCTCCTCCTCCTTGGTGCCCTTGCTCCTCCTCCACCTCCCTGACTTCTCAATGTTGGCACGGCCCAGGCTTAGTCCTAACCTCACTCCTCTCCTCGTTGTGCACTCACTGCCTAGGTACTATGGCTTGAAAGACCATCCATGCACTAATGGTTCCCAAATGAATATTTACAGTCCCAATATTTGCCCTAAAAACATATCTATTTAATGTGATATGTGATGTCTCTTCTTGAATGTCTAATAGGGATCTCACACTCAATATACATATATCAGAATTTTTTTGTTGTACCCCAAACCTGCAAACATTTTTCTCCCCTAGTATTCCCCACCTCAGTAAGTGACACCACTATCTACCCTCAGTTGTTCAAGTAAAAAATTTAGGTAGGAGCATCTTGACTTCTCTATCCCCACATACCACATTTATCACATCCTCTTAGATCTTCCTAAAAAGTACACCAGTCTGATCTCTTCTCTCCACCTATCCACCACCCCAGCCACAACCATTATAATGTCTCACCTAGACGACCACAGTTGCCTCCGTCGGTCACGCTGCTTCTGCTCTTACCTCCCTGCAATCCATTCGCGACACAGAAGCCAGAGATAAAAGCCTGTCACTCTCTAGTTAAAATACTCCAGTGGTTTCCCAAACTCACGATCGTGACCTACAGAGCCAAGCTTTGGTCCCTTATGTCCTCTCCAAAGGCCCATCCTTCTTCTTCTCGTTCTAAGTGCTTCAGAGATTTCTCTTCCATGCAAAGTTTCAGCCTGAGGACCCATGCACTAGCTTTTCTATGCCAAGTGTATTAAGTAGATTCTGTCTAACACCTTTACAAAATTAAAGAACAAATTACTAACGTAAAGATACGAATTCCAAAAATGATGATGGACCCTCATTCATAATTCAGTCAATTGGTGTGTTCCCGAGTGCCTCTGCAGCCTTCTTGCTCTAAAAAACAATTTTCACTCCTTCAAACTCCATTGCTAGTCATTCCTAGATGACAATCACAGTCCTGTTCATGCATCTTTTCAAATGTCTTCATGAAGGGCAACACCAAAGCCCTCAATTTTCCAGGTCAATCACTTTTTCCTATCTGTCTTCAATCATAGATTATGTAACTGGGAAAGCACAGGGCCTCCATGGAAAAAGCACACCCTGGGGACTTGCCAGGATGAACAAAAGGATGGCAGTGGGAGGGTGGAGGGACTAAATAGGACCACCTGCTTCCTGTGGTCCCAAGGGTCAGTTCTCCTGCAGCTTGCATGAGGTTCTGCAGAGAAAGACCTTGGGCAGTTTTCAGTAACTACCTCAAATGAAAGGAGCAAAGTACTACAGGTTAAATGTCTGTCCACAAACAGAATCCATTATTTTAATAATGAAAGTTTATAAATTAGGTGTACTATTTATAGTCACTTCCTTAGGACAATGCCTTTTATCAAGACTTCCAAAGATCCACATTCAAGTCAGACAAGCTATTTTTCCTAGTGTCTCCATCACTAGACACAAACAGGGTCCTTCTCTACTGCAAAAATGTTCCATAAGGATCCAATGAGACCGTGGGTATGAAAATGCTTTTTGAAGGATAAGTACTTTATCAAGGTATAATCTTTAGCAGAGGAAAAAGAACTGTGGAATCCAGCCAATGAAGGTTCAAAAACCCAAGATGGGGATCCTAGTCAGCTTGGTGTCATCAATGCATAGCATATGGTTGCAGCCAATAAATGTTTGCTAGAGAGAACTTAAGAAAACAGCTCAAAAACGCTGGTGTCAAATATGGTATACCAGGTACTTCGCGTCTGCAAATTATTCTTAGAATGTGTTCAGAAGTTAATCTGCCAACGTAAGGTAAAAAAAGAGAATGGTTTTCAAGATGATTCTTCTGAAGAGTCTTAGGCAGGCAGTGTGATATACTAGAACACCAGTGAAAAACCCAGACTCCAGCCTGGTTCTACCACTGGTTATAATTCAGGAGAGTGAGCACTCTTCAGGGTGAAACAAGAGGCATGGGAGGCATGAGCTACGTGTTTCATTCTAACTCTAACATAGATTCCGTGTTCCTGCCAATAAAATCAGACTCACCGCTTACTGAATTCAATGTGAGAAAGCCAAAACTGAATCACATTATATCAAGAAAACTGACTCATTATGACATCACTTTTTGATTTATGAAACACTTGATTATAAAGTGGCTTTTTGTCCTTTTGTTAATAGTTAACTGTCTTGAAATTTGGCTGTAGGACTGACTTAGCTTCTAAACTCTTTATCTGCATTTAAACTGATTGAGCTTTAAAACCCTGAATCAAGCCTTGTTCATAAGCTGTTTGGAATCAACGTTTTTCAATAATGTGAATATAGGCTGAGTCACTCCTCACTTCTCTGCTGTATCTTAGAAGGGTGGACAGAGTCATATGCAAGGGAAGGTCACAGGCACTCCACTGCCTTTCACCGAACACGAGTAGTGTAAAACTAAAGGGGAACTGTAGATAAGTCAGAGGAGAATGTGGGAAACACCAAATAAGTGAGGGTCAAAAGACAGGAGTATCTAAAGAATTCAAAGAGCACTATGCTAGAACACAATACAACAAAAAGCTTCAGTCTAAAGGGACACTTTGGTCAAGTCGATTTCTTTATTTTTCTGTTGTGTTACTTCCTGTCTCCCACGAATAGGAAATAGAGCAACTCCTGACACGGTTTTCTATTTCTATGTATCTGCCAGACAATTCAGTCACGAAGCAGGAAAAGCACAAGTTATTCTCTTTGCTGAAAACAGCAGCGCTAACAATGGAGGTAGGAACTGCTGTAAACACATAGAAATTGCCGACACAGTTAAAAAAAAAGAAAAAAGATTAAGTGAAAATTCAAACTGAATTTTGTTATACAATCACCATAATCTTTTTGATATGCCTAACTGGGCCACATACAACCATCCAATTCTGAAGAACTACTAGAACTCTCCTTTACAAGAAATTTCCAGAGAATACCACACAAACCCTGAAATAAAAACATTCTCAGTAATGTTTTTCTTGGAGGCAAATTTACACTGCTAGCCAAAGAGAATATTTTAAGAATCCCCCAAATTGCATTGGGGACAAGGAAAAAGGAGGAGGCCCAGAGAGAGAGAATCATTCCTTTATACAAAGACAAAGGGATCCTTAAAGTATACAGCATGGACACTTTGAATCTTGACCCCAAAAGAAAGCGCAACCTGTGAAGTTCATATCTAAAGTTATACACAAGTTGCATTAAATCGTGCATTGAGCTTTAGAAATTATGTAGAGTGACTTTATAAATGGCAGGGGCAACTGTTCTCTCTCAAAAGTTTCCCAAGTTTGTCTGATTGAATTTCTTTAGACAATTAATGGAAGAGGCCATGTGAGAAGAAGCAATTATCTGTCTTATTTAAGACTGAAGATAAACAGGGAAAGAGATTCAGTCCATTTCTAAACTTCTTTTTTCTTAGGTCAGCAATAATCTATTATCAACAACAAACATGTAACACCTGCTGGAAACATTTGACAGTCATCACAACTACAGGAACAGATATTTCACTTAGTGAAGTGTTTAGGCATCATCATAAAGCAATGTCTGTAGCTGTTCTCACAGAAAGATACACAACTCAAAATCTGAGAGTGACCACTTGCAGTGATAGTCTGATGGTTTTGGAGAAAGTTAAAATAGACGAAAATCAGTACTACGGTGGCTTTAAGAGAAGTGGTGTTTCAAATAACACTGAATATCTCCAGAGAAGGAAGGGTACTCTTCTGAGTTCCCTTAAAGGACAAATGCAGGCACATTCCGATCGTCTACCAAGACCATACCAAGTTCCCAGCCTCATCTCATGTTCCCCTCCCCAGTGAAGGCCCCCCATCATTCAGACTCCACAGACCCTATTTTCCTGCAAGTGCCAGCAGCATTCATGAGCTTTCATGGATACCCCTCAGTGTTAGGATGGACTGGACTAGTCCATGGCAAAGTTATCAATGGTCCAGAGCAAAAGTATCTTTAATTTTAGGGTTAATGCATTCTTTCTGTTTATAAAACTATGGTTACAGCACATGGTAATTGATTCTTATAGCTCTTTGGGGGGAAGTTAATACATTGTTGTTTCTGGTGTAACGCTAACATTTATTAAGTTCTTACTTTCCGCCAGTCACCATTATGAGCACGGTGCATGTTTAACTCTTAGCTTGCACACAATCCCATGAAGGACACACTGTCATCGGCTCCATTTCACAAACGAGGGACTGCAGGTTGGTGAGATGGAGCACCTTACTTAAGGCCACCTGGCTAGGAAGTCCCCAGCACTCAGGCAATTCAACTGAATCTAATCCCTTTTTATGTGAGGATGGAGGTTAACTTCCGGTCCATGAAATCTCTAACCCTGGGAGCAGCGTGGCATTTATTCTGTACTGGATTATTTTCTTATTGGTTTCAGGTTATCACCTTACTAACTGGTAAAAGATCAGAGGCCTGGATCTTGTGTTACAGTTTTGAGGGTCTTCTACTTCAAAATAACTTCAATGTATATGTACTGCCAATTTGGACATTATAAATGATGATAATAAATAGGAATATATGGGACTTAGAGCACACATGTATGTATGTATTTTCATATGTGTATGGATGTGTGTTTTCAGTGTAATTATGTAAACAGTAATCGCCTTTTCACTCCATTCTTTCTCTCTGAACAGCTATTTGTCGATTTCTGTCTTCCTAGTAGAAGGTATTGGACATATGAGATATTAGGTAATTAAAATATACAAACCTCTCAGAAGTCATATCTTACAGAAGAACCTGTGGCTTAATTAGTGGGTTAGTACGGGGAAAATAATATTAAATTTTGAGACAGCTGCTTTACCACTACTTAAAATCACTATACTGGTATATAAAATACATTAGCGTTGTCTTGCTAGAGCTAAAACCCCGAGGGCGGCTTTCAGGCCTCAGCTCCCTCAGTCTCGCCTCCTCTCTCGTCCTGGAGGTCCGCACAGCTGGTCCTCCCCCTGCAGGTTGGCTGAGCTCCCGGCCAGCATGGCCCAGGGAGCCCCACGCCACGAAAGAACATGAACAGCTTCGGGATGGTTGGAGAACTGAGGCAATCTATTTTATTCTTTTTGTAAGCATTTCTTCTTTAATTTTTTCTTAATGTCTGTTTCTCAACTGTCTTTCTTTTTGTTTACAATCAACATGCCAGCTCTGCAGCCCAGCAGTTCTGAAACACGTTGTTGGCAGGGCTGGTTCCTTTGGAGGCACGGAGGGAGAATCTGGCCCGGCCTCTCTCCAGCTTCTGGTGGCTGCCGGCAATCCTTTGTGCTCCTTGGCTTGTCACAGCACTGGTGTCTCTTACAGGCTTCATGACATCTGTCTTTGTGGGTAGGAGGAAAGGGAACCCTGCTGTAGAGTATCACTCTGAAATCATTACGGGTCTTTGACAAATCATCATCTTCTTACCAACTACTATGCAGTTGTTCAAGTCAATAAACTCAGAATTATCCCTAACTCTGTTTCCCCTCACAACCTCCAGCCCATCTATGAGAAAATCTTTGAACTCGACCCTCACAATGTTATCCAAATTGGAGAGCGTCCTGCCACCTCCACTCCTCCTGCCACCTCCTCCCCTCCTGACACCTCCACTCCTCTTGACACCTCCCCCCTCCTGGCACCTGCCCCCCCTCCTGCCACCTCTCCCCCTGCCACCTCTACTCCTCCTGACACCTCCACTCCTCCTCCCCTCCTGCCACTTCCAGTCCTCCTGCCATCTCCACTCCACCTGCCACCTCCCCCCCTGCCACCTCCACTCCTTCTGCCACCTCCACTCCTCCTGCTACCTCCTCCCCTCCTGCTAGCTCCTCCCCCTCCTGCCACCTTCTCTCCTGCCACCTCCACTCCTTCTGCCACCTCCTCCCCTCCTGTCAACTCCACTCTTCCTGCCACTTGCTCCCCACTTGCCACCTCCACTCCTCCTGCCACCAATCCAAGCTGCCGTTTTCTCCCACTTGAATGCTGACCTCAACAGCCTGAGAACAGGTCCCTGATGCCATTCCTGCCTCCCCATAGTGAGCCACCGTCCTTTGAAAATCACAAGTCAGATCATCCTGCTCCCCTGATAGAAAGCTTCCCACGGTTTATCGCGACACAAAGAATAGAATCCAAACACTTGACACGGCCACAGCTCCCTTCGCCATCTGGCTCTCTAGTCTCATCTACTTCTTTTTCTCTTGGCTTCCTCCATCAGCTTTCTTGCTGTTCCTCAAACACACTGTTTCTGCCTTAGGGATTTTCCCTTATTGTGGCAGTCTGGCGCCTCACAGTCTGCACCTGGAGTGCTGACTTTATAGGAACTGCCTGGGAAGGCCAACAGCCCAACACCTGGAGGCCTGGGGTCCTGTGGGGAGAAGGTGGCGCATCTGGAGGAAGTGGAGCTTGGGGCAGTCCTCCTAAGGGAGCCGAGGACAGTCCTACCCTGAGGCCAGCTGGCTCACGGGCAGTCAGCCCACAGTGCAAGAGGGATTCATCCACGTTCATCCACGTTGTGGCACGTCTCCTCATTGCTCTTCACCACTGAGCAGTGCTCCATTGGAGGAGTGGACCTGTTTGTTTATCCATTCACCCACTGAGGGACATTCGTGTTTCCAGGTTTGGGCGATTACAAGCAAAGCTGCTACGACATTGCTGTACAGATTTTTGTGTGAGCATAAGCTTTCATCTCTCCAAACAAATGACTGAGGACCGGGGTTGCTGGGTGAGATGGCAAGTGTACATTTAACTTCATGTGAAACTGCCAAGCCGTTTCTCAGGGTGGTTGGACCGTCTCCATTCCCACCAGCAGTGTGTGAGAATCCAGATGCTCTGCATCCCTGCTAGAGGACTGTCAACGTATTTCATAGTTTAGCCGTTCTGCTAGCTACGCAGTGGTGTCTCATTATGGTTTTAAGTGACGTTGAGCAGGTTTTCATGTACTTATTTGCCATCTGTATATCTTTGATAAAGTGTTCAAAATTTTTTTTTTTTGCCAATTTTTGTTTGGGTTGTTTGTTTTCTTATTTTTGGATGTAAGTTCTTTGTCAGATGAGATTTGCAAATATTTTCTCCTGGTCTCTTTATAATGTTCTTCACAGAGTAAAAATTCTCAATTTTGATAATGTCTAATTTATTAATTTTTTTCTCTTACACATCATGCTTTTGGTGTTGTATCTAAGAACTCTACCTAAACCAAGGCATGAAGACTCTTCTCCTATGTTTACCTTTAAGAGTTTTGTCATTGTGCCTGTTAGTCTCTGATCCGTTTTGAGGTAGTTTCTGTATGCAGGGTGAGGTAGGTTCATTTTTTTTGCACATAGATGTCCAATTGCTCCAGCACCGTTTGTTGGAAAGACTGACCTTTCTCTGCTGAATTGCCTCTGCAGCTTTGTGAAAACCAGTGGGCCATATCTGTGCGGCTCTATTTCTGGACTGTCCGTTCCGTTCCATTACGTCTGTCCTTCCACTGATACCACGTTGTCTTGATTACCGCAGCTTCAAAGGACGCCTTAAAATCAGGCAGTGTTAGTCCTCCAACCTTGCGCTTCTTTTTCAAAATGGTTTTAGTTATGCTAGTTCCTTTTTCCCTATACATACATTTTAGAATCAGCTTGCCCATATCTTCAAAGAATCATCCTGAGATTTTGATTGGTGATGTGTGAAATCTACAGGTCATTTTGGGGAGGAGTGACATTTTAACCACATGGAGTCTTCCAACTCATGAACACAGTATGTCTCTCCATTTATTTAGTTCTTCGATTTTTTTAAATCAGTGTTTTGTAGTTTTCAGCCTACAGATCCTGCACCTATTTTTATGCTAGATTTATACTTAAATATTTCCATGTTGTATCCTTGTAGGCTGACAATTTGCCGAACTCACTTATTAGTTCTAGGAGCTTTTTGTAGATTTCTTGTGATTACCTGCATGGACAATCATGTCTACGAACAGAGATAGTTTCATTTCTTCCTCTCCAACCTAAATGCCTTGTATGTCGTTTTCTTGCCTTATTGCACTTGTACATCATTCATTCACTTATGTGACTGAATGGCCCAGGTTCCTCCCTCCAGGCAGAAGGCCCAGGTGGGCAGTGCTGTCTGAGCACCAGAAGGTTGTTAAATGACAGGTTTTACTTCCTGCCTTTCTCACAGATCATGGTGACTCCCACATACAGTGACTATGAGCTAGATTTGCCTCCGGTTCTGTTTCTACACACGATTAGTGGGAGAATACTGGCAGTACACTGAGCAAACACATGGAGGCATCCAGGGAGTCGGTCCTTACAAAGGGCGGCAGCGAATGCTGAGTCTCATGTCTGACCTCTCTGGTCTGCTCAAAGTCCCAGAAGAATAGGTTGGATACAGAATCAAGTACAGATGTGTATCTTCGTGACAGATAAAGAACATTTTTTCCTCTGAGGCACGAGGGAAGGAAGAGCTGACTGATGAAGATACAGAGACATTGTACATTGGACGGAAAGAAAACAGGGTAGTCATTCGTGGAAGCTAGAGTTATAAGTGATATTTCATACAAATCAATGTGGATTAGTACCAATAGATAATTAGGTAAAGTACTCCCCAACTGCCACCAATGCAAATACTACTTTGTTAGGGAATTTCTACCTTTTCCACTTCATGACTTTAAGCACTAATGTCTTAAATCTCTTGTATCAGGGAGCTTCAGGGCTAAATTATGACACGGGAAAGACCACAGTGGTTCTTAAAAACACATCTGTAGTTTGCTTGCAAATTATAATTCCACTGGTTTAAATTAACACGGTATTAATATAATACATTCTTAGTGGGAGGAGGAAGGAAGGTGGATACTTAGCAGACACAAACTAACACAAGTAACAAATGACGCCACTCTCATCAGACAGCAATGTTTCAGGGTGAACACCGGTTGACGATTGAAGTAAAAATAGAAAGAACAAGAAACAAATTAAATTTTTATGAATAATGAAAATGATGTTTTTTTCCCCCAAAAAACTACCTTTAATGCACAGAAATAAGGGCAAGTAATGTTACAGATAGATATGGGTAAGATAAAACATATCCAAATGGGATTAAATGAACATGTTTCATCCTAAGTAAATCCATCTGTAAAAACAATCGCTGAATTCTTTTGGCTTTTTAAACCATCGCTAACATAGGTCACACTATTTCTTGGTCAAACACAGAAGAAAGTGCACTGGACTGTGAGAACATGCATTCTGTGTTTTCATTCCAAGTCTGCTCTGACCCTGCTTCTGCCAGGGGCCGAGAGGTCTTTATCTGGAAGGCGGCTCCTTCTCCTGCTCTCCGTCCTCACCACGGGACTCCTGTGCCTGAGGGATCAGCAGTGGCTGAAGGCTGATGAGCCAGAGGGAGAAGAGTTCGAGGACAGAACAGCATTCACGGCTCACAGGAAAGTGTGCAAACTGACAAGGATGTGCATCGGCATGAATCTAGGGTCCCCACCTCGGAGGACCAAATCTATCAAAATGCCTTCTGTCTTAGAATACGTAACTGAGACACACATTGTGCTTACATCACTGCTCACCCATTCGTAAGAGAGAATCCAGCAGCCGCGTGCGATTCCCAGCAGCACATTCAGCGTGCGCACAGGCTTCCCCACGAGCACGTGAGTGGTCGTTTCACACACTTCCGGGGCAAAGGAAAAGCCCTTCAATTTGTTCAGAACCTGGATGATGATGTTCTGCTTTCTATTAAATAGGAAGAAAAAAATCAACAAAATGAATATGTTTTCTGCACATGAATATCGAGCTGATTACATTGAATAAAAAACTCAAAAACTAGAAAGCTAAAATTCTACGCTGATTTCAGCTATGGTGTTTATGTCTTAATTTCTTTACAGTCAATGACTTGAAATTTGGGGAAGTAAAAAAACTTTAGCTGTAAACTCCAACTGTCAATTTTAATGGCCGAGAGAACTGTGGTCTCAAGGCTGTAAATGGCTTCCCCAGACCCTGTGGGTAGGACTGCAGTCAGCACTAGAAACAAGACCTCCTGAGACCAGCTTAGTGCTCTGCCCACCACAGCAACTATTTACTTTTTTTTTGGTGAAGAAGATTGGCCCTGAGCTAACATCTGTTGACAATCTTCCTCTTTTTGCTTGAGGAAGTTTGTCACTGAGCTAACATCTGTGCCAATATTCCTCTGTTTTGCATGTGGGATGCTGCCACAGCATAGCTTGATGAGTAGTGTTTAGGTCTACGCCCCAGATCCAAACCCGTGAACCCTGGGCCACTCAAGCAGAGCTTGTGAACTAAACCACTACGCCACTGGACCAGCCCCAATTATTTGCTTCTTATGTTTATTTTAACCAATTTGTACATGGTGAGTACAAAGCTTCTCATTCACTTATTTTATTTTGAAAATAAAACATTTATTGGGAGTCAAACACAGTTTTTCTACTAAGCTGGGAAAAAAGTCCTTTTTAATTAAACCGTCAGATCAAATCTTAGAGCAGAGGCTCCTTATTTTCACATAGCTCATCATGGCTTATCTTCTGGTCTGTCATTTCATTAATGCCTTAAGTACCTTTCTTTTTTGTTAAAATATTCTTCCTATCCAACTTCCTCACCAAATAACTCTCCATCCTTCCTCTCTTCCTTTTAAGATCACCTTTCTAAGCCCTTTAGTTCTGTACCTTGCTTTTCCCTCTCTCCCAGCAAATTTTGGAACTCCCCAGTGAAATACAAAGGGTATGTAGGGCTTTCTAAGCTACAATACACAGCGTGTTAAGAAATAAAATTCTTGGGGCTAGTCTGGTGGCATAGTAGTTAAATTTGTGCACTCTGCTTCAGCAGCCCCAGATTTGAGGGTTCGGATCCCGGGCGCAGACGTACACACTGCTCATTAAGCCACGCTGTGGTAGCATCCCACATGCAGAAGAGAGGAAGATTGGCACAGATGTTAGCTCAGGGCCAATCTTCCTCACTAAAAAAAAAAGAAAGACAGAAAGAAAGAAAATTCTCTCCTCTCCAGAAATTGCATTACAAAGGGAAAAAGGCCGCTCTTGTCCATGCTTACACAGACTGCCTCCAATAATCTCCCTTCCACTTTATGCCACATGGATCTCCAGTGAACTTGGGTTTGTCAGTCACAAGCCTCATAAAACGAAAGGCTTGAACTACATCACAATTTTAAATTCCTAGAGACACCTAGGGTAGAGAAGACGAATGGGTCAAGACCTGGGCCCCATCCCATTACCACTTCAACTAGAGGATCTGTGCTTATTGGAATTGTGGGAAAATATTAAAGTTGGGAGGGGAAAGGCAAAGAAAACAAAAGCAAAAAGAAGTGAAAAGCTCTAAGCCAAATGCTCTCCAGAACCCTTCATTTCGCTGTATTTATGATTTTCCTCATTACAAGTCTGGCAGCTGCCAGCTATTTGTTGGATTTGCTAATAAACAACAAGTGTCTTTTCAGGACATGGCTAATCAACACAGCATCAGAAAGTCTAGGTCTTAGTAACTTCAGACAAGAAGTATATGTGCGGAAAAAGAATAAAAAGAGAATGTGGCCTAAATGAAAAGTTTGATTTTCAAATCTTTGAGTGAGAAAATAATAGTTATTCATGTTTTTTTATTTGGAGCAAAAATATAGACTTTTAAAAATGTTATATGCCTATCGACTATTCATTTCTGTATTAAGAGTATTTCGAATGTCCAATATATTTCATAGGACATTAACGCAAATCGTGAGTGTGCTTTTTTTCACTAGTTAATGATGGTGTTTGAATTATCAGTCCTTTTAACTTCATGCCATGGGTAGGAAAAGGATCCTGCTACAGAAAGTGTTCTAAACGTGCACTCTTTTAGGGGCCTATTTTTCACTGAAATATCCCAATGGTTTGATGAACGTCTTAAATCCTTAAAACCTATGATTGATAGAAAAAAGACGGTTTTCCCCTCTAAACAGGAATTCAAAAATCTGTTACAAAAAATATAGTGCTGTGTTTTTGTTGGATGTACTTTATTGTGTTAAATGTTTAAGGAAGATGATAAGAGCATGCCAGCAAGCTATTAACTCTTCCACCAAATGTGTAGACGCTTGGTTTAATACAGTTGTAGACAGCTTTCCACCCGTGTTTCTTTGAGACCTTTGAGGGGAATGTTTCAGCCAGCGACGCTCCACTTAGTGAACACTCAGGCAGTGGGGGTGGTGGACACACGGAGCCATCAGGTATGAAGCAAGCAAGAGGACCAGAAAATCCCTAAGCCCTCTTAATGCTGTCTACACAACACAGAAAGCCTGCAGGGCTAACCTGTTCAGTCTTTTAACCATCTTTTTTTATTTCCAATGATCTTCTAACTCCAATATTAATTATATAGAGTAACAGCGATACAGTACAAATCTATGAGCTGCCCAAAAGCACAGCATCACAGTACACGAAAGAAAAGCCTAAAATTTTATATTGAGCAGAAAGTTATCAAAACAAGGAGTACTTACTCAGATGGCATGCTTGTCATGACTAATGTTCTTGTTGGCTAGAGATTTCAAAAGAGAAGGAACAAAAAACAGTCAAAAATATAAAAAATATTTTTTTCCCACAGAAATAAACTTTAATACTTTTTTTGAAAAGTTACATCACTTAAAAGTAAACACGTAAGCATATATCAAAGAAAAAAAACTTTGTATTTCTGGAAAAAAAACAGCCCAAGAGATAGAAACTCAGATACTATCCCTAAACGAGTCCAAAATAATACAGGACATGAAGCAGAAGAGCAAAACAGTGTTTCCCTCCAGAAGTCTGTTCCACTAGTTAAGCTGGCGGAACTCCAAACGTGCCAACCTGTTTATGGACTTCCGAGGAAGGAAAGGGTAAGAAAGGCATCTTTTTGAAGGCTTAAGAACCATTTTTCCCAAGGCTTCTAGGCAACTATGTTCTTGTCTCAGACATATGTACGTGATAACGCTTGTGCCTCTGTTGTATGGGTCAAGCAAATTCTTTAATCCCTTGCACAGGGAAGCACAGATAATGGGACTGCTTATGTATGTGTTGGCATCTCCTTTTAACCGGAATTGTAAATTTTTTTAAATAAAAGTTTTAAAATTTTTTTACTTATATAACAAATGCACACTGATGGCAAAAAAACTTAAATGCTTTGGACATACATAATTAGAAATATAAACTCCCCTGTAATTCCACCAGCCAAAAATAACTATTGCTTAATAATTTGTTATATATTCAGCCAAATGTTGTTTCTATGGGAGTGTATTTATAATTTTTTCAAAAACAAAAGCAAATGCACATTATTCACATACTTTTGCAACTCTTACGATATGCTTCAAATGCAACCAATTGCTTAGTATAACCATGAACTAAGCACGCCACACTTACTCGTGTCTTGAATGGTCCTCATGGACAAATGAGAAGGAGGAAAAAAAGGCATCCCAAGGACCCCAGGTGGACACACAGGATGGAGCTGAAGGGACTTGTGTACCATATGGGTGTACTTGGGGAAAGCAGAGGAAGGAGAATGAAGAGATAATATAAACCAAAAAGATGTTCAAAAGAAGAACTCAGGAGGCTGGCCCTGTGGCTGAGTGCTTAAGTTTGCGTCCTGTGTTTTGGTGGCCTGGGCTTCAACAGTTTGGAAGCTGGGCGCAGACCTACACACCGCTCATCAAGCCATGCTGTGGTGGTGTTCCACATAGAAGAACTGGCATGACCTACAACTAGGATATACAGCTGAGTACTGGGGCTTTGGGGAGAAAAAAAAAAGACGAAAATTGGCAACAGATGTTAGCTCAGGGCCAATATTCCTCACCAAAAAGCATATTAAACACCCCCCAAAAAACAAAACAAAGGGGCCGGCCCAGTGGCGCAGCAGTTAAGTGCACGTGTTCCGCTCTGGCAGCCTGGGGTTCACCCGTTTGGATCCAAGGTGCGGACATGGCACTGCTTGGCAAGCTATGCTATGGTAGACATCCCACATATAAAGTAGAAGAAGATGGGCACGGATGTTAGCTCAGGGCCAGTCTTCCTCAGCAAGAAGAGGAAGATTCACAGCAGATGTTAGCTCAGGGCTAATCTTCCTCAAAAAAAAAAAACTGAAGAACTCAGAGGGTGGCAGGGGAGCCACTAACAGATGACCTCTGCCCTGACTTTTATCCTTCAGGAACATTCTTTATTAGCTGTCATCTGTTTTGGACACAAGTGGAACAATTGCAGCACAGCAACCTGGGTTGGATCTGGAGACAAGGCCTTTATGTAGGAGTCTCTAAGCATCGGGTAAGATTCTGGCTGAAACCTAATCCTCCTCTTCAGTGTCATCCTTGAATGACAGGCCCAGTGACGTGGCCAGCCCCCAGTAAAATCCAACAGAAGCCCATTCCATGGCATCCACTTTCTTCGGTGGAACCATCCAAAAGAAGCCGGTAGGGTTTCATCTACGGGAAGTGCCCGAAGTCTAGGACCAAGGGATGAAGTGGAACGGGAAAAGGAAATTCTCTTGACTTCTACAATGCTGGGTTCTTTTCCATGACGTCACCCTCAGACAATCTCTCTTCCTTACCTATACGCACTTTCGAGGTGGTCTCTCACATGGCCTTGTGGTTTACATACCAGCCACATGCTGACAATTCCCAATTTCGTATCTCTAGCGTAAACCTACTTCCTGACATCCAGACTCAAATATTCGACTGCTTACTTGATATCTCCATTTGGAAGTCTAAAAGGATCTCAAATTTGACATGTCCAAAGCTAAAATACTGTTCTAGTCAGGCAATTAGGCAAGAAAAGAAACAAAAGACATCCAAATTGGAAGGGAAGAAGTAAACCTATCTCTATTCACAAATGAGATGAGCTCATGAGCAGAACGCCCAAAGGAACCCAGAAAAACTGTCAGAACTAATAAACGAATTCAGCAAAGTTGCGGGATACAAAATCAGTGCATAAGAATCAGTTGTATTTCTATACATTAACAATGAACAATCAGAAAAGGAAATTAAGAAAATTTCATTTATAATAGTATCAAAAACAATACAATACTTAGGAATAAAATTAACAAAGGAGACACAAGACTTGTACACTGAAAATTTTGAAAACATTGGTGAAAGAAATTAAAGAAGACCTAAAGAAGCGGGAAGGCACGCAGTGCCCCCGCTCTGGAGGGCTTGATGGTGTGAAGGCGACAGCACTGTTCAAAGCAGACTCAAGGCACTCCCTATCAAGTCCCATGCGCTTTCTGCAGAAACAGAAAAACCTATCTTAAAATTCACATGGAATTCCAAGGGAACCCTAATAGCCAAAACACTCTTGAAACAGAACCATAAAGTTGGAGGTCTCCCACTTCCTGATCTTAAAACTTACTACAAAACTACTATAATCAAAACAGTATGGCCCTGGCATAAGGATAAATCTAAATAGAGAGCTGAAAGCCCAGAAATAAACCCTGTCATCTGTGGTCGATCTAATTTTTACAAGGCGCCAAGACCATTCGTGCTGGGAGGACTAGATATCCACACCAAAAAGAATGAAGTTGTATCTTTACATTATAGCATATGCAAAAATTAACTAAAAATGCATCAAAGACCTAAATTTAACAGCTAAAGCTGTAAAACTCTTAGAAGAAAACACAGGGGAAAATCTTCATGACACTGGATTTGCTAATGGTTCCTTAAATATGGCACCAAAAGTGCAGGCAAGAAATAAAAAACAAATAAATTGGACTTCATCAAAAGCAAAAACTTTTATGCATCAAAGAACACTATCAAGAGAGTGAAAAGATAACTCATAGAATGGGAGAAAATATTTGCCATCATACATCTGATAAGGGTTTTATACCCAAAATATATAAAGAACTCCTACAGCTCAACAAAAAAAGAAGAAACAACCCACTTTAAAAGTGGGCAAATAACTTGAATAGACATTTCTCCAAAGAAGATAAGCAAATGGCTAATAAGCACATGAAAAGCTCTATATAACTAGACATTAGAGAAATTCGAAACAAAGCCTCAGTGAGATACCACTTCATATGTAGTAGGTTAGCTATAATCAAAAACATGAAAAATAATAAATGTTGATGAGGATATGGAGAAGTTGGAAGGCTCGTACACTGCTGGCTGGAATATAGAATGGTGCAGCCATTGTGGAAAACAGTTTGGTGGTTCCTCAAAAAGTTAAACACAGAATTACCATATAATCAGTAAATTTATTCCTAGTTATATACCAAAAAGAATTGAAAACAGGGGCTAAGATACTTGTATGAGAATTTTCATAACATCATTATTCACAATAGCCAAAAAGCGGAAACAACCTGAGCATCCATCAATAGGTAAATGGATAGAAAAAACTTGGTCTACACATACAATGGAATATTATTATTCAGCCATAAAAAGTATTGAAGTTGTCACATACTACAACATGGATGACACTTGAAAACATTATGCTAAGTAAAATAAGCCACATGCGAAAGGACAAATATTGCATGGTTCCACTTATATGAAATACCTAGAAGAGGTAAATTCATAGAAAAAGAAAGTAGATTAGAGGTTACCAGGTGTTAGGGGTGGGCTGGGGAATGGGGAGTTACTGCCTAATGGGTACAGAGTTTTAGTTGGAAGTGGAAATAGATAGTGGTGATGGATATACAACACTGGGTGCTGCCACTGAATTATACCCTAAAAAATAGTCAAAATGGCAAATTTTATGTTATATATATTTTATCAAAATGAAAGAAAACAATTAAACTATTGATCTTCTCTCCAAAACCTACTCCTTCCACAGCTTCACTTGTGAATGGCAATTCCATTCTTGCTCAGGTCAAAAGCATTTTCATCATTTTGGACTCTACTTTTTTCTCATACCCCATGTCTAATCCATCAACACCCCTATCAACTCAACCTTCCAGATGTACCTAGAACCTGACCGCTCTCATCAACTTCACTCCCAGCATCCCACCATCTCACATGAATTTCTGTCAAAGTCCCTTCAATGGTTTCCCTGCTAAAATCCTCGAGACTTCAATCAACACTCAACACAGAGCCAGAGCCAAACCATTAAAACACAAGTTAGACTATGTCACTCCTACTCTCCAAGGCTCCAACGGCTCCACATCTCACTCTGAGTGAAAGGCCTTGTACAAGATGCCCCTTTCCTTTCCTGACCTCCCCTCCTACTGGTCTCCCTTTCACCCACACTGCTTCAGCCACACTTTTCCTTGAACACGGCAAGCATACTCTCAGCCCAGGGTCTCTGCATTTGCCGCTTCTTCTCCCCAGAATGTTCCTTCCTCAGAATTCCACAGGCTCACTCTCTTACCTCCTTTAGGTCTTTACTCAAGAGTCACCTTCAGGGCGGCTGTCTCCAGGCCACACGGCTAACACTGCAGCCCTACCCCAACACAGCCTATCACTAGTCCCTTCTCTTAGGTTTTTTCTTAGCATTCACCACACCGTCTACTTTATTTATTTTTCTTATTTATTGTCTATCTCTGTCCCTCATTTACAAATTGAATATAGACTCCATGAGGGCAGGAACTTCTGTTTGCTTTTCTACTTTTCCCACAATACCCAGAACAGTCCCTGGCAGACAATAAGCAATCAACACAATATTTGTTAAACATTTATTATAATTGGATAAATGCAAAACGGGAAACAAGTATACACACACATATACTTCATATATATATATATTTTTTTTTTCATATAATCTATTAACCTATTCTATCAATATCTTATCTGTTCATATCACTGAAGAAAAGAGAGCCATGGACAGGATCCTTCTCAGATCTGAGTGAAGGAAGGCTTGGCCAGTTAAGTCAACCAGAGGCTTGATAGTAACTCTCATCGCAGGCTGAGGAAGAGGAACTGTTTTTATAAGGAAACTCAAAACCCAAAATGCAAGTCTAAATAAAAAGGAAAAGTATACCGAAAGCAAGAAAACAATCCAAAAAAAAAGACTATCACACTTCCATATCCCTCTGACATGCAGATGTCAGATGACAAATCTAGAAGACTAAAGGTTCATTTACACGGTCCAGCTATGGAAACTAAGAGAGACAAGCTTCCCCTAGAGTATGGTGTTAATGAGTGCCAAGATAGATAGGCCATGTTCAGGCTGGTGTGACAAAGGATCCTAGCCTGAAATACAGTGATGAAAAGAGCAATCTTATTATTATTATTTTGAGAAAGATTAGCCCTGAGCTAACATCCGTGCCCATCTTCCTCCACTTTATATGTGGGACACCTACCACAGCATGGCTTGCCAAGGGGTGCCATGTCCGCACCCAGGATCTGAACCAGTGAACCCTAGGCCACCGAAGCGGAACGTGCCAACTTAACCACTGCACCACCAGGCCAGCCCCAAGAGCAACCTTATTATTAAGAGTAAGCATATCTACTTATCTGATCTTATAAATTGGGAATTGGAAAATATATCTAATATAATTCTCTTGATTAATCAGGACAGCTCCTTAAAATAGGACATGCATTGATATCTGCAACTAATTTAGTAATGAATAACAAAATAAGAAGGTTGATGGATGGAGAAATGGATAGATATATGATAAAGCAAATATAAGAAAGAGTTACTCGTAGAATCAAGGCTAGAGGGCAAAATTGTGAAATAGTTTTAAATAGAACAAAAGATTACTGGGTGCCTTCAAGGGAAACCTATGCATTGTTCAGCACACATACCCTTCAGAGTCATCTGCTTCTATGGGGTTTATGTTTTGCATTGTCCTTGAGCTATTTTACAACTCTCTTAGTTATAGAAAATTGACAGTAATGCAAATAATTCTTGTCTATAGAAATGCAAAATCTGTCCAGTGGAGGTTCAATTGACTTCTTTCTCCCACTGGGGAAAAAGCCAGCTTTGTATGTATTAGCAAAGCCATTTCGGCACTCCCAACGCTCCATCGATGGGTCTGCTCTGTGGATTCTCCTTTGAACAGGCCAAAGCAGCATTCTGGTCTTATCATTAATTAATGAGTTAAATAAAATCTTTAAGGCATATTCATTTTCTATTAGTAAAAGAGTTATAAAAAAGGCATCTTTTAACACTTTTGGAAGTCTTCCATTGAGATGCCAATAGATTCGTCTGACAGAGGTAGGTAATCTTCGTCACCTGAGGAGTATACTCCACAGGCACACCTTGTACTGGCTCCCGGAGATGAATGCCAAGTGGCAACAGAACTTTGCTGACTCTTTGTTTCTCTAATTTTAATATTCCTCCCTATTAGTTTACGTTTTGTTTTGTTTCATTAATGGATAAATTATTCTCCATTAGTGGAAGAAGCGCTTGGGAATTTGGTTTTGTGATCTGATCACTTGCTGTTCTATATAAATTAACTAAGGGATAATAGAGATCAATTCTCCTTTGGGTAAGAGACAACAGAGGACCTGGTTGATTAGTCTTTTTTTCTTGCTTGCTTATTTGACCATTTTGAGCAAAAATCAATTAAGATTTTCACACCCACCAGGAAGGAGAACAGCTCTTTGAAATCTAGATTGATTTTGGTATTTCTGCATTTATTCTTGTCCAGTGGCTGAAATTATAACCAATTCAGAAAGGTTGTAAGAATTTAAATTCACATAGTTAATATGTTTGGAAATTAAGACTACTTTAATAATTTTGGTTTAATGAAAACAACTATGTCGTATCTTAATTATACATGCTAAGTATAATACAAACATACATTTTATTCTACTTGGGTTTATTTTTCCTAAACTTAAATAAGTTTGCTGATCCAATAAAATAAGATTACTCCTATATAATGTTTAAGATTATAAAAAATGTAAATTGTGACAAATCAAACAGAATCATTTCTCTAACAAACTTTTTGTATTGATACTAACTGTGTTTTACAGTACACCAGTGTGAAGACAGTTTCTAGGATCTTTAGTGTTAAACCAATTAAACAAGGAGGCCACCAGACTGAGGTGACTCTAAACCCTTAGCAGCCTACATAGCAGACCAAATCTTGAGCCTGTAAATACCTCAAGGTCAAGAAATCAAAACCTAAGGACAATCAACCACAAACAGCCAACGAGGCTTTCCCAAATAAGGCAACTGCTCAAGCTATAGCCACTCAAATAATTCCCTTCTTTGCCTCCACATCTCTATACAAGTCTTTCCCCAGCTCCTGTCAGTAGGATGCTGCTAACCATTTCTGGTTTGGTGCTGCCAGATTCAAGTCAATTTTTGATCAAATAAACTTTTCAAAATTTTAATATGCTTCAGATTCTCTTTTAACATTAAGTAATATAAACTTTGGTCCTATATTAAATTTAGTTAATTAAAAATTTTGGGGTAATTCTAATTTATAAGATAGAATACTGAAACACTGATTACCATACTAAGTATAATTCTAATTTTATGTATTTTTGCTTATTTTTATATGTTATAGAGAAGCTATGCCTTTGGATCATGTCAATGAATGTGTTTTATTTTTGCAACTTTAAAAGGGAGTAAAAGAGACACAGGGGTAGAAAGATGTAATGTTAAGCCTTTCTGGTCTGCTAAAATGCCTGCCTGTGAAGGACATCTCTCAATTATCCTCCCCAGTTTTCTGTGAAATAGAATTTCGTAACTTTGGCTAAAATATATAATTAATATGAATGGTTTAGACTACACTTAAGAGAAATAATGACAAAGGAATACAACTGTGCATATGCCTTTGTCTATCAAAAAAAAAGAATAATTTTGTCTTAAAGCAGTGATTTTCACTTTTACGGTCTCTAGACTGCTTCACACTATTGCAACTTATTGAAGAACCCAAGGAGCTTTTGTTTAAGTGGATTACGGCTATCAATATTTACCATCAAGGAAACTGATGCACTTGAAGACAGCAATGAAGAACACATTTCATGTTAACCGAAATAACATCTGAGTGTTACTATTAAATTTGTTGTGACCACATGGCCACTCCAGGCTCCATCCTTAAGGAAAGTGTTAGTCTGTCCCAGCATAAGAAAAGGCATACTAAGAGCGAAACTTGGAAAGTTGACTTAATTTACTTTAGTTTTTAATACTTGAGTTTTAAAGAAAGCCACGAAAGGTGTTAAAATTTTAGCCAAGGTGTGCTCAACACTGATGGGCTTGTTTTTATGGTTTACCGATAATGCCTTTGCCTACAATATGTAAGGTTAGCCTTAACTTTGTGTATGATCTGCTTAGACAGCAAAGACTGTGTAAAACAGAACAAGTGTCTCTCTTTATGTTGCCTACACCATGCCTCGATTGTTTAAGGAAACAGAGGTCGCTCACTTAGGTTACAGTGTATGCTTATGTTTAAATGTTTCATCGTCACCTTGATTAAATAAGTTACCTGGCACTGTTGCTCAGTGCATGTGATCCTGTCTTAATGAACGGTACAAATCTCCCCTGATAACTTTTTTGATTTTTGCCTTCTCCAAACTGGATCTTAAATACAAAAAAAATAAAACTTTAAGGATATTGTTTACATCTAAAACTATCTTTGAGATTTCCTAAAGGACCCCTGGAAATCACAATGATACTTTTATTTTTCACTTATAAAAGAAAGGTGCTAGGATAATTAGGTTAGATATGTCACTACTGTAAAGTTCCGCGGGAAGAAGTGTGAAATCAGAAGGGCCACTCAGCCTGTCTCGTTGCAAATCTAATAGGTAAAATGTTATAAATATTTCAGAAATCATACGCTTTATGGAAAATCCTTGAGGTTGGTTATTGCCTGTGTTGTCCATAACATGTTTTTGCTTTCAGGGAGAACACTGGTCAAAACGCTTCTCTAACATTCTCTTGAGAGTTCTTCTGCTTAGTGTGTTCCAGTCGTACCGTGCTGCTATTAGACAACAAGACAGTGTTATAATTTCAGTTATTATTTAAAATGGTAACTTGGTAAGGATCTTGCTTCTATCATTTAAATCCAGCATCTGCTAGGTCAATGGCTTTCAACTGGGGATGCTCATCACACTTATCTATGGATTTTTATTAAAATATAGATGTCCAGGACCTAATCCAGTCTTACGAATCATTTTATAGACATTCTGACATGTTCTTAGTTTATTTACTGTGTCTCAGGAATATTATGCTATATCTCAAGATTTGTCTACAAAAATTATGTTGATCTTTTATAAATAAATCTTTTTATTTTTATAAATAAGAAGTAATGTTTACTGACTTATTTGAAAATAGGTTTAATTGTCAACCTTAAAGAAATTTTGCATTTTTTTTTTGGTAATCATTTTATTATTTTGTTTTGCTTGCCACAAAAACAACCAGATCTCTTTGTCAGTTGCATTACTCTCGTCATGAACTCACATCAGCCCTTTCACATTTGAAAATTATGAGTAATTAATCAACCACAGATACTTATGTTTTCCTCTGAAGCTTGCTGAGTGGCTTTGCAATCAGCTACAGGTGTTTGTGACCTCAACACAGCACTTCTCAGAACCCATGGAAAAGGAAGGTACCGAGTAATCCAAACTACTGAGGCTTCAAAGAATAAATTATTAAGTACAGGCTTCTAATGGCATCATTTAGACAACTTTCAGACTGGAGCCTCAGGGCGAGTCAGGATGCCCAGCCCTCTGTGTGGTTGACAAGCAGACAGCTTTGAGACTGCTACCTCAAGCTCCTGCAGAACAAGAACTAACTACACACGACTAAATGAATGAATGAGGGCTATTGGGAGTGCTTGTGAACTTGGAATATGGTCGATATGGTTTAATGTTCTATTTTATGAATGTATACATAAGCCCTTTCTCCTTAAGTTATCTGTAATTCAGAAGAATATAGTAAATACTGCTTTTGTAAATTGAAATAAAACATTTTAAAATGATATCTGATTCTCAATGATTGCCTCAAAATTCAGAAACTTTCACTAAGTGCATTTACTTTTCATGG
This sequence comes from Equus caballus, assembly GCF_041296265.1. Taxonomy (NCBI): domain Eukaryota; kingdom Metazoa; phylum Chordata; class Mammalia; order Perissodactyla; family Equidae; genus Equus; species Equus caballus. Next base: position 52,019,120 of record NC_091710.1, read on the forward strand.
CAATATAGTTATTTCTATAGTTTTAGAATGTGTTCTCTGTCTTACCAAGATAAAATCGGAAAAATCAGTCATGCAACCAGGCCTTGCTTAGAATGTCTTATTTGAGAATGATGTTCATTTAATCAAGTACAACCAGCTTCTTTGCTAACGCCTACAAAGTCTCTCAGAAATCTGGCCTGGTACCTGGTTTAGAGTCCCAGCCTCACAGATGCTGTGGAAGGTCACTTCCTGAAAGACTAAGACACTTAGGATATTTTGAGGACCTCAAGAAGAAAAATCCACCCAAATTTATGCGTACTGCAGGTGAAATTTGGAGGACAGCTGTTGGGCTTGGTTTCTTAGCCTTAAGATAGCAAGTAATGGAGTGTTCCAAAAGTCCAACCTGAAATCACTCATGAAGACATTCAGACAGAAGCTAATTTTGTAACTATTCAATACCACATGGCTTTAGATTTTACAAAGCATCCTTCAGAAGCCTACAAACACTCTTGCTGCCCCTATATAAATACTCAGGTAATAACTAGTAAGATAGCTTTATTTTGTAACCAAGAATAATCTTTCTTTGAGATTATTTTGATCATAAGGGAGGGACATTGTAGGGAAACACTGAGAAACATACTTTTAAATGGAACAAAAGATTACTGGGTGACTTTAACAGGAAACTATGAATTGTTTAACGACTCACCCCTTCAGGGTTATGGGCGTTGTGCTTTTCACCCTCTTTGAGCTATTTACAACTCTGTCAATTGTAGAAGACGATAATATAAGTAACTCTTGTCCATAGACACGCTCCATCTGCCTAGTGGACATTCAGCTGACTTTCCTCCTAGTGTCAAAGAGGCCAGTTCTGTGCTACAAAGCAAAGGCATTCCAGCCTTCCCAATGGTCTGGCAGTGGATATACTCCTTGGGTTCTCCTTCTGTTTCCTTCACTAATTAATGAGTTAAATAATACTCATTTTATATTAGTAAGAAAGTCATGATCGAAGTCTTCTAAAAAATGTATCTTTAATGAGATACGAGTATATGGGTGTTCAGTGTACAATTTTTTTCACTTTTTTCTGTTTGAAAATTTTTACCATAAAATTTTAAAAACATTATTCAGGTACATATTTTTTTAATTGGCAAGGCATATGACAACTAATTCAAAACAACTCAAGTTGTTACCACTAACATGACCCTAGACTAATAACTTTATTCCTTATAGCACTTCAAGTGTAGTTAGCATTTAGCATGTTCTGTTGAGTTGAATATATTTCTCTGTACAAATGTCAGCATGCTCTTCATCCTCTGAGGATGCTGTCACTATTTTTGATCCACAAATTATCTCATAACAATCAGTTATATAAAAAGAATATATGAAGTACAAGAAATACACTCAGCTGCTGGTAGACCCAGAACAAGCCTGTAACTCAGGAAATCTCTTTGCAGCTCATTTGTTAGTGAGTTCATGTTTGACAGGCCACTTGGCCTTTCTTTATCTCCTGTGTCTCATCTAAGAAATGAGAGAATGAATTACTCCCAGAGTGCTACACCATTAATATTTCTGTTGAAAGTAAATATTAATGCTAGTACTTTTGTAACCTTCACGGTATGTAATTTCACAAGAATACAAGCCATTTCTTAACTTAGTCGTTTATCTATGTAACCTTTGCTATGGGTCACATTTCACTGATGGTAATAAAAATGGGGAGAAAGTTTTGTGACTTTATTCCCTTTAATCATGGTAACTTTACTCCTCTTGCCCCACAAAATCTATGGGTTAGGTGATATTCACAGTATACACATGTAAGGAGAATCAGTAAACCTTGCTTACCACTGTTGGACAAGACAAAAAAGACTAGCTAACCTTTATTAGAATCAGCCACATTCAGTGTTGAAAATTAAACAGTCCTTTACAAGCAAGACCTGGATTTACCTGTCCTATAAGATGAATTCACATTCTACTAAAAGTTGATTCTTCATGACAAAGTTGAACTCTAGCTGAGCCCTGTGCTCCAGAACATAGAGCACTGGCTAAGAAATCTCCCCACCCTTTTACATTTGAGAAAAGCATAATCAAAGGGACCGTGCTGCTCTCTCATGTTCCAAGGTAAGACCCACTACCACTCTTCTCAGTGACTCAGAGAAGACCATCTCCATCCTCGTCATGATTCCCACAAGACTTGCTAATGGTTCCCTTGTTTACCTGCCTCTGTAAAACCCCAGGTACCTTCCTCTTCTTGGAGACATTCCTCATTCATGAACATCCTCCCTATTACAACAGACTGAACAGAATGATCTTAATCATCTTGCGCATTTTGGTTTTCACAGTTTTAACGCCCTGACTCAGATGGAATTGGCCCTGTTTCTTCACCAGGTAACCAGGGCTCTAGGAGCCCTTTCAGCACCATCCCTGAGTGGTGATCCAGGGGCCCAGTAGAGTCCAGCTCCTGAGCTGTGCTCCACTCTTGTCCATTGATACCAGGGTAAGAATCTGATTTTGATTCCTTTTGTGTATTCACTTGATTTCTGGAGCCAGTTTCTTTTGGTTTCATGGTCTGACCACTGGGTGATCTTGGTAAACGGGTTGATGGTTTATAGAGATCCTACCTTTATTGGGTAAAAGACGACAGAATCTGGCTTATCAGCTTTTTCTGATTATTTTTCTACTTTGAGCTCGAAATTATTAAGAATCTCATGCCATCAAGAAGTAGATACCTGGACTGAATTTTGTATTTTGTCATTATGCTTGAGCCATGAGTGAAATTTCAAAATTGAAATTATAAGCTCAGTGTTATCTGGTTGTATGTTTATCTGCCTGTAATTCAAAAAGGCCGTTACTGCCCATCCTGAGCTAAGCATCATGAGATGGTGTTACCAAATGACATTATAAAATCTCTTAAAGAAGCTCTACTGTCATTGGCTTAGAAATAAGTACTTTGAAAGTGAATATTTCTAAAATTCTCAGAAATTAAGAAAATTGAATGCCCAATAATATTTTAACAGTGCTAAAAAAAAGTATTCTTATAGAAACTCAACTGTTTTAAAAATTCAATTCACATATTTAGGTAAATCTTTGGCAAATGAGACTAGCTGAAGATTTTTGGTTTATTAAAAAAAGCTCTCTCTTCTCTGAGTTATCAGCTTTAAGTATAATAAAAATATATATTTTTATTCTTCTTGCACATGACCTTTCTAAACTTATACAAGTTTACTGATTGAATAAGTGAGCATTACTTCCACTTAATGTTTAAGATTATGAAAAATGTAAATTTGTGTTTAACCATATTGAATCATTATTCTGACAAATTTTAATGGCAATTGTGTTTTATATTATGAGATCTTGAAGATAATTTCCAAAATATTTTAAGAATTTAAAACTTTGACCTAATGCTAAATTGAGTTAATTAATGGATATTCACTTGATACCTAGATCATTGCTAAGTTAGACAGAATACAGAAATTCTGATTACTGGGCGTAATTTTAAGTTTATATGCTTTTGCTTTTTATTGTTGCATGCTACAGGGACAATGACATATGTATAAATGCTGGTATGTGACACCGCAGATTTATCCACCCCCTAGTTTTCTCTATGAATCAGAAGTTAGTTACCCTAGTTAAAAGTTAAGATTAATATGGGGTTTATAACTAAAGAGAAATACTTTCACAGAAATACAACTGTATAAATACTTACATTTTTTCAATAACAACAATGGTTCTATCCTGAAGGGGTAGGTTTTTGGTTTCGGAACCCCCTGCACACTTCCAGCTTATTGAGGACCCCAGACAGCTTTCTTTATGGGTTTTAACTATCCATATAGATTCATTTGGAGATAGCAACCATAAAGAATTGCATGTTAACAACATCTTCTTAATGCTACAAAATTAGATCTGACCTTGTGGAGCTCCTGAGATCAGTCTTAAAGTCAAGTGTTGGTTTGTTCCAGAACATGAAAGGGGCCCAGGAAAAGACAAAATATGTAATGAACTTTACTTGTCTTGATTTATAACATCTGAGTTTGAAAATCTACGAAATATGCAAAAATCTTATCAAAGTCTACTCCATATAATGGGCGTGTTTCCTTGGTTTACTGTTCACAGCCTTCATCTAAAAGGTAAAGAGTTACTCTTTTATTTATTTATTTTTGTGTAACTGGCTTAGATAACAAAGATTCTGTGTTTTACCAGAATAACCTTCTATGGTTTATGTTGTCCTTATTACATCTTTGAGTATTTAAGAAATCTAATCATTTATGAAAAAGCTGACAAGACGCTTTGTGTGTGTGTGTGTGTGTGTGTGTGTGTGTGAGGAAAATTGGCCCTGAGCTAACATCTGTGCCAATCTTCCTCCCTTATTTTTTTGTATGTGGGATACCACCACAGCATGGCTTGATGAGCGGTGTGTGGGTTCACACCCGGGATCCAAATCTGTGAACCTGGGCCACCAAAGCAGAGCCCAAAAACCGAACCACTACACCACCATGCAGGCCCTAGTGAGATGCTTTAAAATCTCCATGTTTATTTGAAAAATATTTTATTGGGGCCAGTCCAGTGGCACAGCAGTTAAGTGTGCATGCTCCCCTTCTGAGCGGCCCAGGATTTGCTGGTTCGGATCCCAGGTGCAGACATGGCACCACTTGGCAAAAGCCATGCTGTGGTAGGCGTCCCATGTACAAAGCAGAGGAAGATGGGCATGGATGTTAGCTCAGGGCCAGTCTTCCTCAGCAAAAAGAGGAGGATTGGCAGTAGTTAGCTCAGAGCTAATCTTCCTCAAAAAAAAAGAGGTGCTAGAAATAATCAGGTCTGTGTGATATGTTACTACTGTTGAGTTGTACAGGAAGAGCTGTCAAATGGGAAATGATGCTTAGCTTTCCTTAGGTCAAATCTCTGTGAACAGAACGTTACTAATATACATAAGTTTAGGTTCTACTCTAGACGAACTGAACCTCTTTCCTTGATATTCTTCATTTATTCTTCGTCTATTCTAATTACATGATTAATATATCCATGGTACATTACATCTTGAGATTACATTGTTATATCTGAAGATTTTTTTTTCTGCAAAGGTTACATTCTGCCACTTTTTTTCCTCAGATGGGATTGCTGTTTTGTTTTGTTTTGTTTTTTGCTGGGAAAGATTCACCCTGAGCTAACATCTGTTGCCAAACTTCCTCTCTCTTTTTTTCTCCCCAAAGCCCCAGTACATAGTTGTATATTCTAGTCGTAAGTGCTTCTAGTTCTTCTATGTGAGCCGACACCACAGCATGGCTACGGACAGGCTAGTGGTGTGGTCCACACCCAGGAACCGAACCTGGCCCGCCAAAGTAGAGTGTGCTGAACTTCTACCACAGGACCACCAGGGCCGGTTCTCATTCTGCCATTTTTATAATTAGATGTAATGTCCACTTTTCTTTGAAAATAGGGTTAATCGTCATCTTAACAGATGTTCTGTCTAAAGAATCCCATGGCCAAGTGGTTGAGTTCGTGTGCTCCACTTTGGTGGCCCAGGGTTTCACTGGTTTGGATCCTGGGTGTGGACCTACACACTGCTCATCAAGCCATGCTGAGGAAGCATCTCACATAGGACCAGAATGATCTACAACTAGGATATACAACTGTGTGCTGTGGCTTTGGGGAGGGAAAAAAAAGAGGAAGATAGGCAACAGACGCTAGCTCAGTGCCAATCTTCCTCACACACAAAAAAATTTCTTTTTGGATTGCCTTTATCTTGCATACTACAACCACCTTTCCTTGTCAGTTGCATTATTTTTGTATTGAACTCTCATCAGACATTTTACTTTTGAAAACTACAATTAGTAAGTTAACCACAGTCACTTAAAATTTTTCTTCATTACAGATCCTTGTTTTGCTCTGATGCTTCCTGATCAGCACTTGCAATCACCTATAGGCCAGAGTTGATTTGTCTTCAACAAAGCAAGACCCTTTTAGAGACCCATGGAAAGGGACTATGTCAAATACTTGGGCACAATCCTCTGATGGCATCATTTAAACACTGTTGAGACCCCAACAGGGGATTGACTCAGGATTTCCAGACCTCTAGTCAAGCAGCAGGAGGGTTCCTGAGATTTCTATCCCAAGATCGAGCAGAACAAGAGTTAACTACGTAGGCCTAAATGAACTACTGAGGGACGACTGTGGCTTTTGTCTGGAATACTGTTGATGTTTGGATGTTCTATTTCCTGGATATAAGGAAGCCCTTGCTCTTATGCTGCTTAGATCTTACAACAATTTAGTAGACTAAGCTTTTGTGAACAGAAAGGCAACATTTAGAAATGATATGTTATTCTCCCTGCCTGCCCCCTCCAGAATTTGGAAACTCTTAGTGAGTGTTCTTATTTTCAGGGCAAAATGATTACTTGCATAGGTTCAAAAAGAATCTGCCTTTCTTGTTACTAGGACATAATTGAACACATTGATTATGCAACCACGGCCCTGCCTGGAAGGTCATATTTGAGAACGATGCTTATTTAGTCAGAAATGACCAGACACTTTTAAGGAACTAAGGTTGACTTTATGGCACGAGTGCTTGCAAAGGCCTCTTGGGAAAACGAGCCTGCTACCTGGCTTACACGGTTCCCAGATTTACAGATGAGTAAGGACGGTCACTTTGCAGCAGGCCCAAGAAGTGTAGGATATGCTAGGGACCTCAGAAGAAAGGAATTCACCCAAATTTGTAGGTACTGCAGGTGAAATCTGACAGCAAGCTTTGGCTCGGCTTCTTAGCCTCAAGAGGCTTTTAAATGTGCAATGTAAGATTCCTTACGAAAACTTCTCACAAATCAAAGTTAAGGCCTACATGGCAGATTAACATTCTTGCTGCACCTAAGTAAATACATCTAATAAGACCAGCCTTATTTTGTGACCATAAATAATCTTTCTTTGATTACTGGGGGAGGGATTATAGAAAAAAATGTGTGTTTCTATGGGAAACTATGCATTGTTTATAATACACCATTCCAGGATATCAGATTCTAGCCATGTTCACTGTCTGACTTATTTTGCACCTCTGTGTACATTACAGGGAACTGACAGATGTAAAAACTCCATCAGATTTACTTGACTTCCTTTTCCCCTTTGGAAAACCAGTTTCAATCCCTGCATGCATATTGGCCCAAGTCCTGTTACCTTGCTCAAATTGTCAGTCCTTACCAAATTTTAAATACTTCTGGTTTCCTTTAACATCTGCCTACAATCCTCCAAACTAATTTCTCCAATTTTCCCCACTTGACTGGGCATCACCAAGAACCAGCACCTGACTGTCCAGATCCCTATCTGGACTCCAGTTACCTTGAAGTTGGTCCTTCTCCCCAAGATCTGAAGGAGCCCTGAGCACTGAAGCACGACAATGTGACCATGCATAGGCAGGATTCTGTCTGGACAGGCTGCTGTCTAGACCACGAGAAGGTCTGGCACAATGGTCACGCATGCCTTTGTACAAGAGGTAACCACACCTACCGACAACCTAGCTCAAGAGCCTCAAGACACTCGATGAGCTGTGCTGCATAACTGAGAAATGCTCTTCCACCAAGCTCTGGGGTCCACTGGACTGGTCCCCCTCAGGGTTCAACTTCTGACTCTTTACTATAATACAACATCTATATTAATTTATATTGCTCCTTTTCACTTTAGGAATCCTTCTTGTAAGGTGTCTGATTTCCAGGACCCTAAAACAACTGACCTTAGCCATCACTTCTCAATAGATGGAACCAAGGCCAGCAGGAGTCCTCAAGATACTATTTCTTAGACTCTGTTTCATCTCCCTCAAAAGGTTTATGTTGCCTCTGAGTTGTTCAGTGAGGAATTATATTCAATTTGAACAAAAGGTGGCACTGACAACATGGAACCTGAGCCTTGTGCTCCTGGAAAATAGCGCTGGTTAGAAATCCCCCATCCTTTGTGTTTGAAGAAAAGGCTAACCCCAAAGGACCACCTTGCTCTCCGATATTCCAAGAAAAGACCCATCACCATCTTTCTGCCTCGAATGACTTGGATAAGACTATCTTCATCTTCACTCTTGGTTCCCAAAGACTCCCTAATGACACCTTGTTTACCTGACTCTATGAAACCCCAGGCCTTCTCCTTTCCTTTGAGCACTCCTCAGTAAGGAGTGATCTCTACCTTAGAACAGTCTGAGTAAAATCATCTCCTTAATCACCCAGTACATTTTGTCTTTCATATCAACTACACATTTGTTTTAAACGCCTAGGAACAGAGTTTTGATAAAGGCTGTAAATACCCAAGAAGCAATGGTCTCATCAGAACTTTTCCTGAAGTGTTTTAATTCCAAATTTTGAGAGTATCCTCTTTGGTCAGTTTTGAATAAAAAGTGATGAAAAGATGAGGAAATCCTTAAATGAGTAACAGAAATAGGATCATCCAATCCCTAAGAAAGAATATTGTCAGACACTAAATCTTCATTTAGTCATTAAACACTAAGTAAGCCAGAACAATATGTCAACCACAAAACCAGACACCAGGTATTCCTGCCTTCAAAAGAGCGATAAGCATTTTGATAAAAAATTACAATCCAATCACATTATAGCGACCATCAGATATGCACATAGTTGAAAATACAAAGGAATGAAAACTATCTGCCTGAAGAGGGGGAAGTGGTCAGGAGGACCTTAAAGAAAAAAGTGACCAAGCTAAGGCTTCAAGGAGAAAAGAAGTTTGGCACATAGAGTAGGATGGGCTATCCCAGATGGGGTGAATAAATACACCAGGAAATATACATGAAAGAAAGCGACTCCTTTGGGAATCTGAGAGTAGTTTGTACGGATTCACCAAGCTATCACTTAGTAGACTGTTCCAAAAACTTCCTTTAAAGGATAAGTTTTGGGAAGAACTGTGGCAAGACTGGAGGTAAGGTGAAAGATAAAATGATAAACTATTGCAAAAAAACAGCCTGGATAAGACAGGAGGTCAGCACCAAAGCCACGGCAAGGAAGATGAAAAGAAGGCACTGGATTGAAGACAGTGAGGAGGGGGATAAATAAACCTGGACGTGGCGGGTGAGGGAGCCTTCAAGGCGGCTCCTAGGTTTCTACCTTGATGGATAATGGGACCACAGGAGGGTGACAGCGTGTGAGTGGAAAGAGAGAGAATGAACATGAATATCTGGGAAGCAAGAGAAAAGTTCAAGCTTTTGAACATGTTGAGTCTCCAAGAGCTGTTTATTTTGGTAACATATGGAGGATTACGCAATTAGCAATGTATATCTTTTGTTTCTCTTTAACACAAGAAGTCCAGAAATTGGCAGCACAGTTTAAAAAAGAGCTGTGATCTCACACTGTAGCAGTCTCCTTTGTAAAGAGACTTTAGAGAAAGAATAAGACAAATCACTTGGGAATGGTGTGAGTTTACAGAGGGAAAAAGGGCTTTTCCTAATACTTTTTCTTTTTGGCCAAGGAAGATTCACCCTGAGCTAATATCTATGCCAATCTTCCTCCACTTTGCAGGTGGGTTGCCACCACAGCATGGCTTATGAGTGGTGTCGGTCCCTGCCCAGGATCCAAACCTGCAAACCCTGGTCATTGAAGTGGAGTGTGCCAAACTCATTTCCAAAGATCTCAGAAATGAAAAAAGTATAATAAAATTGTATAATATGGACAGTCTCAAGAAAAGTAGAAACCTTTATCTTATTATCTGCAATGCACTAATATAAAATCTAACTGTCCCACTCTTATTCTGCTCACATCTTCTCATATATTTACGCATTTCGAGGTATCTATTATAGGAAGAAGAAAAATAACTCTTTTATGTTTTTAACATTGTTGTTCAGTGTAGGGCTCTGTTCCTTAAAAGGGAAAGCCCTTGTCCAAATACAGCTCTGCGGCACCAAGACGTGATCAAAGCAAACGCTGAAAGGTAATCAAGTGAAACAATCCACTAACCAGTGAGAAACAATTCACAAATATGAAACACTGCATTTAATTGAAGCAAAAGCATTTTCTGGAAGTTCTAAAGTAGTGAGGGGAAAGGGGGAGACAGAGAGAAAATACGAATATCTGGGAAATAGTCTAGTTGATATTGTTTTAGTAAGATCAAAGGTAAGTCAAATTAAACAAATGTACTTGTTTTATTAGTGATAAAAAAGAAACATTTTAAAAATAAAACATTCTTTGAAATGTTTTGGGTTTAGGTACCATTTCATAGGTAAACAGTGAAACCACTTTTCCATAAAAGGAATGGAAATAAGGCGATAAACCATACATTTGCCAAGATTATTGATTTTGTCCACTACTGATATAAGCCCACCTAGTACATGGACACTACTGGAATCATATATTTATATGCATTTTGACCATAGTGAAAATTAAAAAAGAGCAAATCAAACATGAGAAAAGATAAAACTCTGGAAATGTCTTCAAATCACTTTCTGAGGATATTCTATTTTCTAGATCCCTGGCAGCTAAATCATTTAAAATGTCTCCAGAAAAACTCATATATAGACCTCAGTTTTTTTAAGTAAAAAGCTCACTATATGTATCCTTTATATTGCTGATACCTCCTTTTTAATTTGATGATAAATTCTGTGCTCTAAAGCTGGGTTCACTGCTGAAAATTGAGGCTAAAATCTTTAACTTTCTTATATTAACCTTTTTGTAACTTAATTGTCCTTCCTTATACTTTTTTTCCTTATGTAAAATTTATTTAAATTCATTAGGAGAATTGCAGAGGCTGTAAATATACAGGTTGCTTTTTCTGAAAAATATAATACCTTTCTAAATGTTGTCAAGTAACACAATAATAGTGATCAGTAAAGCATCAGTATCAGTTTTGAATACTCATATATTGGATAAAGATTAATTTTTGTAGTAAAAAAATCAAGCATAGAGAAAACATACATCCAAGTTATTCATCATTAATATACAAATTGTTTAAAAAAGTACACATATATCGCCTCACTTATTAAGCTGTTTTATCTAGCAAACTTAATATCTAAAACTAAAACTTGCACTGGCTCTGAATGTGGAAAGGGACTGGATGCAATGAAGCTGTAAGAGCAACAAGGACACTGCTATACACTGAACATCTGTGTCCCCCAAAATTCATATACTGAAACCTAAACCCCAAGGTCATGGTATTAGGAGGTGGGGTCTTTGGGAGGTAATTAGGTCATGAGAGTGAAGCCTTCATTAACAGGATAAGTGCCCTTATAAATAAGAGCCTGGAGAGGTCCCTCCAGCCTTCCACCAGGCGAGGACACAGTGAGAAGACAGCTGTCTATGAACCAGGAAGTAGGCCCTCACCAGACACCGGATCTGCCAGGCCTTCCTTGATCTGGGACTTCCAGCCACCAGGACTGTGAGCAACAAAAGTCTGTGTTTATAAGCCACTCAGTCTACGGAATTCTGTTACAGCAGCTCAAACAGACTATGACAGACACTGAGTGCCAGATCTTGTTTTTATATGACCCATTCTCCACTGACAGAACAAGGTTCCATAGAGAAATGGGACCCGGAGAGAAAAGTAAATAGGAGTCCAGAACATCTCAGTATTCTAGAAAAGAAAGAAGTACTTTTTAAAAATGAATAGAGTGTGTCAAAAGGGCAGCTTAAAGGCTGGCTAAATCTGGAAAATCTGAGCACCCTCCTCCCAAACAAATGATAGCAATGAGTTATAACCCACTGAATAACATAAGAATCTGTGAGTCCACACAGCGTGCGGTGGAAGAAGAGGGTCCACAGAGTATGAGGACAGAGGGGGAGCTGACAGCTGGCCTGAGCCGCGCACTTCCACCACCTGCAGGACAGAGATGGTCACTGGGCAGCCAAAGACCGGCTTCCAAGCTCAAACCCTTCAGTGTGGCCTTTCAAAGAAATTTGCTGAAATTGCACAAGTTCCAGGACAGGGCAGAGGTTTCTTTCACTATCCACTCTAAATATAACTCTAAACTCACCAGCTCTGGCCATTAGGAAACAAATGGTAGAATTTGGGGAAAATGTACAAATTCATAGGATTTCTAGGCCAGAACTACGATTTAGAGAAACAGACAAAAACCTCTACCCTCCAACCCCTCAGGGGTCACACCACAAATTGCAACCCTCCTCAAGCATTTCTGATTCCTAGTTTCTGATCCACTGTGCCCCCTTTTTGTTAAAACTTCACCTGTGGAAGTGGAAAGACATAGTAAAAGACACGAAAGACAACAGACGAGAAAAGCCAAAACCTGATTGATGCTGAGAAAGAGTTCTGTGCCTTTTTTAATAAACACAATTAGATTATAATTAGTGATTTTATTTAAAAGCAAAAAGCAGAAGACATTTCTGCAGAGAATTAAAACAGTCTAACTTCAGGAAGAAAAGTTTTCAAAACTGAAAACCCCTGATAATGAAGACCAGAGCAAGAACTGCTCCAGACCAAGCCGCTCCGGTTTGACAGCCATTGTACATTACATTATTTTCTTATGTAAACTCACCATTGACATATTAACTAAATCTTAACTCCTATCCAAAAGCCACAAAAGTATATGCCAAAATCTATTTGAAATGCCTCCTATTTTATTTTCTTAACCGTCTATAATAATGCCTCATTGATTTTGAGTTGTGGTTTTTATCTGTCACTCTTCTGTTTAACCCCCTTCTTCTGAATAATACTGTTTTTATTTCTTTTTTTTTTTTAAAAAAGTTACTAAAGTATCTTGGATTAATATCCAGTAATTTATATTTCTAAATTTATTATTTGGAAAGCAATCACCTTAAAAACTAGAGAAGAGAGCTGAACAGACTTAAGGAAAGGAGAAGCAATAAATATCTCAGGATTGGAGAGGAAATTAGTGCTCCTCCAGAGAAGACATGGTAAACCTGCTGGGAACCTGCTTGGGAGAAGCGCCCACGTTTAAAGTGAAATCCGGCCTTCTGGACAAATGTATGCAGCTATGCATTTCTACATGTGTACGTCCCACCATATCTCAGGAACACAAGAAACGGGACAACTTGTCCCTGTTCACACAGCTCTCTGAGGTCAGTGGAAAGCAGCCGTGAGAGCTGCAGGCCTCCCCTCTTTGGCTTCATCCTCAGGTTGCAGCAGTTCCAGGAGATACATCCAGCCACGACAAAGCTCTGAGGAGCAGGAGAGCATTTCTTCCCAGGACTATCTGCAGTGAGAGAACACTTTTTCCAGAAACCTCCCAGTAAGACTTCCCTTCGCATCTTATTGGGCAGAAGTGAGTCATATTCCCAAACTAATTACTGGTAAGGGGAACAGAATGATCATGATTAGCTTGGACTAATTGTCTGAGGAGAGAGTGGATGCCTGGGGGAGGTGGGGGCAGTGGTGGGAGGGGAGGGGTTAACACTTACGCATGGACAGTTCCCTGGCACACTGGTTGCTCAGTAAAAAATCACTGTTTATATTAGGGAGGCACTGGAGGGACTGCGCATCTTTTACGTGTCTATAGTTCCTTTATTCCCAAAGAATCGTTTAGTTACTTTTTTTTTTAACATAAAGATTCAGTTTTGCTACTTAAGCAAGTCATTATTTTGTTTGAGTTCTTGCATATCTGAAATAGATTAAATTGATATTTTTATACCAGATGACCATGGTTTGCTATCATTTGGCTAACACCCCCTAAATGGTATATTTAGCAAGCTAGACCTCAGAAACTGGCAGCTTGATTTACATTTGTAATGCACATCTCTCTTTGGCCCAGTGCATAAAATCCCCACTAGCAAACTGTAACCAAATTTCTTCAAATTTCCTCTCCCTGTGCCTCGTGGACCTCTCCCGGTGGGGAAGACACTCCGACCTCGGCCTCTACCTTTACGTGGCCAAAGACACCCACTGAAGACACACGAGACTGTGATTCAGAGCCATCCTCACTGGCCCCCATTTCCACCACCTCCAGTCCAAAACACATTCGATGATTTCTGAAGTACGTATTTTATATCGCACGCAAAAAGCAGCATTCTGATTTTTTGTATTGAACACAAAAAACACATTAAAGAAAAGGTGGCACTCTTTGAAGATTCTTTTTTAATGTTTTCTATATAAATATTTTTTCTCTTACCCAACAGGAAAAAAATAACGCACTAATTGAGCCGAAAGCAACTGTTACGCCATCCAGAGGCAGCGAGTTTTCAGCTGGCTTCACAAAGTCGCATCTGCCAGAGGACACAACACCTGTCATAACGAGCACATGCCCACCACTGCCAACTCTGGGGACACTGTGCCAGAAGTAATCTATCAAAGCAATCACAGATCCTGTAAACACCTGTGTTAGAAACCAGGGCACTTTTGATCTTTGTAAGCTCATCCATCAAATTATTTGCACTCAAAGGACCTACACAAGGAGATATGTCCCATCTTACTATGTACAGTGGGTCTGGACAACGGGAAATTATTTACGTGGATTTTTAGGAAGGGTGTCATCCTCCAGGAAGTGTGGCAATTCCCCTAAGCGAGTAACAACAACACACTCACACTGAATTTTCAAGAAGCAAAATAAATATCACCTGTCATTTGGATGAGTCACTGCTCTTTCAACTTCAAAGTTAAACTTAAAAACAAAACTACCCACAAGATTGTATGCTCCCAGCCAAGCACACTGTCTAATGGCAAACAGCCAAAGTCCTGGAATTACTGCAAATGGTGAAAGCACATTCATAAAATATTAGAGTCGCCAATTCAGGGACCTTTTAGAGGAGAGGAGATACTAGGGAAAATAATCCGTTTTAAATGAAAAGTGGCTCCAAAACTCTATTTTCTTTATTCAAGAAGGCTTCTATCTCCCTCCAGCTCTCTTCTTCTCTGCCCCTGGAGAGCCCATCCAAACTGCGCATGGATTAGACCTCTCAAGGCCTCTCTTCCTGCCCAGGATTTCTTCTTTGCACCACTGGTACCCTTCTATCTTCTCTCCACTGAAGTTTCCTTCTTTGGAGAAACCAGACCCAAAATAATCTGTCATTCCAAATCTACTGCCTCTGCAATAAAGGCATCAATAAGCAGAGCTCTCTGAAATATACTTTCCTTCAGCACCTCCATGTGACAGCAAAACAGGAAACTCAATCTG
Source organism: Equus caballus (assembly GCF_041296265.1). NCBI lineage: Eukaryota > Metazoa > Chordata > Mammalia > Perissodactyla > Equidae > Equus > Equus caballus. The sequence continues at coordinate 52,034,136 of NC_091710.1, forward strand.
AAAAGAAGTCATAGTACTCAAGGAATGGCTGCTATTAGTAGTCACAATCAGCACCTTATGTACAGCTTGCATAAGTCTACTGACGGATTTCGGTTATTTTCAGATGGTTCAAATGATATTAGAGAAGAAGAAAGTATTTGTCAGGAACTCTGAGGATGCAAATCACCAAAGCAGGAATCACTGACTACAAAAACCATGACTCCTGCCTCCTGGGTGAGGTGACAGGGAATAATTCCATGCTAATGGCTTAAAGAGCTGTGGCTCCATCTAACTCCTATAACGGAGGCTGTCACTGGTAGGATGACTATCATTTCAGAGCCATGTGGGAGCTTTTCAAAGATACCCTCCTAGGCAAAGAGATCCTGCTTTGGCCCAGGCATGAACATGATCAATAAATCCAGTAAGAGACCTAGTTTGGACCATTCTGGAACTCTGAGGGGCCATTTTCATTAAAGACACATGGCAGTCTCTGGAGGGCAGGAAAGCGGGGAGCGACTGAGACCCAGCCTACCATGATTTATAGCTACAGAACAAAGGACAGTCAATATGTAGACATAATTTTCACCCACATTTGTGCTGGAAAAAATAGCTAACATTTATTGAGTGGCTCTAGATATCAGGTATCATCTTCAACTGTTTGCAATGTTTCAACTCATTTAATTTGCACAAACCCTTTGAAGTTGGCACTGTTGTTCTGCCCGTCTTAAATCTGAGGAAGCAGAAACACAGAAATATTAAGGAACTTGTTTGACCTGATAGAACAGGATGTAGTGGAGGTAGGATTTGAACCCAGGGAATCTGGCTCAGGAGCCAAGGCTTTTAGCAGCAATGCATTGCAATGTAAAACGTTCCTTCTTTCACTGACCCAAGACCACTTCCCAAGTTTAGGAAGAGTATTCAAAAATAAATTGGGTATATTATGATGACTATGACATTATTGTGTGATGGCTAAAAGCAACAGAAATGTATAACATATTCACTCAAAAAGCAGAATGGAAATTAATGCATATCTCTTATTCATTCAGCAAATATTTACTGAACACCTATTCTGTGTGTGGTACTGTGTTATGCTGAGTTCTAAAAGATGAATAGGACACAGTCTGTGTCCTAAAGCGCTCACATCCTAGTAAAAATGTGAGAACCAACAATTATTAGAATATATGTAAGCTATTATTCATCATTCGTTTTCTATTCATTTAAGAAACTTGTAGAAATTTAAGCATTTGATTTGGTGTGTGGTGTCTTTTCTTTCTCTTTTTAACCACTGTCAAAATAAGTATACTGTCCAATACGAAGTATTTGGTCCTTCATTTCTTTCTCAGCTTCCGAGCTTATGAAAACCAGCTGTAAACTTTTCTGTGCTCTGACCCACAGTTTTCCCTCTCGTGGGACAATCTTGCTTGGCAGAGAGAGCTCCAGAATGAGATTTGAAAACACAGCCACTTATGAAAAGCTGTCCAGTTGATGACTTACCTTAAGAGAAAAATTTTGCTGAGGATAATAATCAGCATTTTGAACAATAACAAAAATAACAGAAGTAGAAGAAACAAAAAAACTTTGGAGAAAAAAACATTTTCATACACATTTACCATCGTACTGGCATTAATCTTATATTTAGCTTTTTCAGACTCTATGTCTGACAGTATTAAACAAGCAACAAAGAAAATAGGTTAAGATTTGTCATAATATTTCTCCCTCTGAAAATATGGGAGAAATATCTTTCCTTGTCAATGACCTAGATACTATAAGCTAAGATTACAGAGGTAATGAAACTGCTTAACTGGATTCCCAATATAAAAAAGATTCAACAAACTTATAAAGATATATTTAAAGTAATGTCTAAAAAAGATAGTTTCGCACTGATTTGCAAAGTGACTTTTCCCACTAAAAGTGGGTATTAAGCCAAAAAACCTCTAATAGAAGTTGTAGCTCTGAGATTCTATAATTCTTTACTGAATTATATTTGTTTTCACTCTTTAAGAGCTGTTGAATGCATCTTTTGCAACCAGTGACTTGAATGTTCATCTTAAAAATCCTTCCTGTGGACTTGGTCTCTCATTGCTCTTTTCTCAGAAAAGGATTTATCCTGTCTCTACTTAGAGAAGTTTTGTTTTTTAAAGGCCATTAAAATTCACCCATCATTTCCAGGAATGGTAGACTGAGTAGTTCAGAAAAATCCCCCACTGTGAATAATTAGCAAAGCCAGACAAGATACAAACAAGCAAAACCCAGCTATTTGCAGACACTGCCAAGCTGATAAGATGGCGGACTGTGGGAGGAGGAGAAGGCCAGCATCTGAGGCCCATTTTCCCCTGGGGATAGCTGGCTTCACAGAGACAGAAGACCAACTTCAAATCGTCTCCATTCCTGGAAGGAAGATACATCAAAAATAACCAGGCATATTAGAGGAACATATGACTGAAAACTAAGAGAAATAACAGATAATAAGGACAGAAACTAAGGGGAACCATAAAATGGAGTTATCAGACATAGACTTCAAAATTAATATGCTAATTATCCTCAAAGAAATAAAGACAAGATTAATAATTTTGGCAGAGAACTAGAAATGACTAAAAATCATCCAAATAGAATTACGGAACTGAGAAATATAATAAATGAAATTTTAAAGCTCAATATTCAGGTTTATCATCAGAATAGACACATACAGAGGGAAAGGTGAAATGGAAAAGAAATCAATAGAAAATATGCAGAATGAAATAAGGAGACACAAAAGGATGGACATATAACAAGTCATGAGGCATGGGGCAGAGAAGGCGAAGGTGACACTTGTAATTGAAGTCCCAGGAGTGGAGGAAAGAGAAGAGAGAATTCTCCACAGCAGATCAAAGGCACGAAGTCCTGCCACCCTACAGGAGACCAAAACAACAAAAACAAGAATTGGGCATAACGATCGCAGCAACGCTACAGAAAACCAAGAGGAGGAAAATCAGCAGAGAACCTGCCGGGGCTGACGTCAGCATCTCTTTCTGCATGCACCAGCATCCACTCCCAGGCCACACCTTCCATCAAGACTGTGATCCCTATCCAGAGGCTCCACGCTTTCCCATCTCTCTGACCATCACACCTTCATATCACACAGAATTCAGGATTAACAGCTCTCATCAGGCCTGCTCTGCAGGGCTTCCCAGATAGCACATTACCTGTATATGCTACTTCAAGTTTGAGATTTAAAAAAACAAAGATCACCAGGGTCACGAGACACAATGGAGTTTCAAATCACTTTCATTACTACAGAAACAGCATGGAAGCTAGCTCCCACATGAAAACACAAAAACGCTGACCCTATAACTCCAGACATCAGCATTCTCCATTTCAGTGGAGGCAGGCGCTTTAATAATTAGCGGATGAAAGATATTTCCTGCAAACTTCCCTTTTTTCAACATTCAAATTCAATTACAAGATACTCTTTAGGAAATGGCAACAATTTTTGTGCTTGATAGAATCTAATCCTCTCATGTATGCTTTTACATAAAAACATGACTATGCTAAAAAAGTCTCAAATTTCAGTTTAACGTGGGTCATCTTGAAATCTAATAAGGAACAAAAATAAGCAGGTAAGATCTTAGTTTCAGTGGGAAAAAAGGGAACAATAGAGATACTGTCATATCTCTCTGGAGTACCATTCTATTTGTAAGTTACAGATCAGAAACTTCTCTTTAATTCATCAATACAACCCTTCTACAACTCCGGAGTAGACTTTCAATACCAGGACACTAAATTTCATGCCTTTGTGACTTACTACAACATAAGATATCAATGTAAACTCCTCTCCCCACACCCACATGCAAGGATCTTAAAGTGCGGGGAAGCTGTTTCTTCAAAACCTAAAATGCATTTTAAGAAATTTCTATCATTTTTCATTTCAACCTGTACAATAATAAACCATGACCATTCATCTCTCTATATTGCTATCTAAATTTGCACTTCTAAATCACTTGATCCGTAAGCAAGCAAATCAGGATTTTAAGCTTTTGCCATTGTTTTAAAAGAGTCTAAACAGTGAAATTAGTTTATATGAAGAGTGTTTAGGAACAAAACTTTTTTTTTTTTTTTAAGATTTTATTTTTTCCTTTTTCTCCCCAAAGCCCCCCGGTACATAGTTGTGTATTCTTCATTGTGGGTTCCTCTAGTTGTGGCATGTGGGACGCTGCCTCAGCGTGGTCTGACGAGCAGTGCCATGTCCGCGCCCAGGATTCGAACCGACGAAACACTGGGCCGCCTGCAGCGGAGCGCGCAAACTTAACCACTCGGCCACGGGGCCAGCCCCTAGGAACAAAACTTTTTCCAGGATAAATTATTTGTTTAAACTACACTAGACAAAGTCCCTAAGGCACAAAAGTGGTTTCCAAACTTTGCTTCACATTAGAATCACCTCAGGAGCTCGTAAAAACCCTGTGCCCAGGGTGCACCTCATATTAATGACATCAGATGTCTGGGAGTGTGACCCAGGCATCTGTATCGGATACAGAGCCCCAGGTGATTGCAACGTGCAACAGTCGGGAACCACTGTCCTAAGGCGTCACAAGCTCTTGATTCATTAGAGAAAAGGCTGTGTGGGGAACAGGGACAAGAAATGGATTAGGAAGACTGCCATGTGGAAGACAGGAGATCTGGGTTCTCACCCCATCTGCTATGAGCAAGGTAGGATGCCTAGGCGAATTATGTCCCCTCTCTCAGTGCTGGTGTCCTTCCTGTAAAGAAGGGGGTTGTACAGGATCGGTGGCTTTCAGAAGCTGGTCAGCAGCCCATTGCTATGACATACACATGGTCTGAGAATGCTGACCCGGCAGGTCTCAAGTAGGACTGAGAATCTGCACATTTAAAAAATCCTCCAGGTGATTCTCTCATACAGAACGAGAAGTGATGGATCCCTTTTAGTAATAATAGTCTATCATTTTAAATTGTGATGGCAGAAAGTTGACTAATAGATTTAAAAGGCTTTCAAAACAAGAGTTAAATCAAATCTGAGCAAGTTCCACAATTAAACTTGTTACACTATTTTTGTTTCTGAGCATGTCTGTTGAAGGCAGATATGCATACACGTGTGTACATATTGTTTTGCATGTTGTTTTCCTTTTTGGACACTTCTTTCTTGGTATTCATGACAGTGATATCACCTTATACTCCACATTTGTTCAGCACTTATTGCTTGAGCCATAGAATAACGCTGGGAGGTAACAGGTATTTTTCTCCATTTCAGATGCCCGTTAAGGCCATACGCTCTGTAAGAAAGACGGGACAGTGTTCCCCACCCAGACTGCATGTCTCTAACCCAGCATTCTAGAAACTCAGCTCATCAGATAAAGGGTATCATCACGTAGAGACCAGGCAAGGTCAAATGTCTGAAATACTAACTTCCAAAGTGAGCAAATGAGAAATCTGAACGTCATGCTGTGATCACAGGGTGGAGTCTGTTCACGGTAACAAGAAACCAACAATATTTGCTGGGCACTTTTTTCGAACGCAGGCATAATACCAAGTACTGAAAAAACAGAGATGAGTAGGTACAAGTGCTTCTCTAAGAAGATATCCACGGGAGGGCAGAAAGTAGGAAACAATATCATAAAGTGCAGAGATCTAAAGCAGAGGTGTGTGCAGACTGCCATGGAATGCATCCAAAGGGCAGGACATAAATAGTGTGCATGTTTAATAAGTATCAGTTCAATGAATGTCAAAAAGGATTTTTTCCTTTATTTTTTCCAATGGAAAAAGGTTAAGTGGCTGTGCAGCAATTAGGAAGAATACTGGGACACAGGGAAACAAAATACAAAAGCAACCACGGGGTCCCTGGCTTTCTACAAAACCACAATCACTGGGATGTGATGGGGCAGGTACAGACAGTTGAACAGACTCAGGGACAGCTGCTACAGTCAGAACACAGGACGCCAGAGCCTCAGTGTCACACGGCCACACGTGCGGGACCTTGACAATTCTTCTCCCTGCAAATCTGTTGCTGTACCTGAAATATGGTTCCTTTCCATTTTTCTGCTCCATTTTGTTCTGAGACAAACCAGAAAGCATCAGTAGAGAAATCTAAGTTTCTACAAGTTATAACAGACATTCCTGGAATCTGTGTATTTTAAACTTCTTGTAACCATTGCCAGCATAAGGAAGGAGTCGTGTTTCTCTTCCTCAGGTGGATGCAGCTGCTCACCTGCGTGGGCCTGATGTCAGGAGCTCGATGCCCAGTGTGGATTCTATTTGCCATCACTGTTCTCCTTTTCCATTTGTTAACTGCTTATCAGTACAGTTTCCCTATCATTTGAAATTGAGGTTTCACTATAGTTTACTTCCTTGGTCTCATGAAAATGAGACACAAGACAATGAGGGGCAAATTTTAAATTTAGGCAATGAGAGCAGACATTGAAGAACCAAAAAAATGTAAATCCTCCCTGCATTATTCACACAAGCCTACGGTGTGATGAGAGAGTTGTACGGTTTTGGAGGAAGAGCGAGGTTCTAAAGTTGAAGCACGGAGAAGCGGGTATTCCCGAGAGTCAGTATCAAAACCTTTCACTCTGATGGCTTGAGGTCAAACCTAGATTAGCTCACAAATGAAAGATGTTTGGGTTCTTCACCTCCTACCTAGTGAATGTTTATTCAGTTTATAAAACAACAACAATTGCTGGCACTACCAGCATTCTCTGCTCCAGCCGAGCTGCTGGCATTTTTACAAGCAAGAAAGGCACTGGCAAAAGCAGTGAGACAAAGGTTGTTCCATCAAAAGTAACTCTCTGTCCCGAACGTGACCCAGCACTCTCAGTTTTATGGTCAGAGTTTTCCAACATCCACCCATAATTAATTTTTTAAGTAAAATACAAGTTGGACGGATGAGTTTATGTTTCACTAACCCAGAGTAGGACATTATGATGTAGCAGCACTGGAAAATTTAAACTAATATTTTCATACACCAACCTTTCGGCCTTTCCCTCTTTTCTTTGATTCCTCCTGAGATCTGATGAGGTCCTTTAAGGCTTCACGTGGGCCATCTAAAACATCACAGCTTGTTGGTCCATTTTTAACACCTAAAATCCAAGTGGAATGAAGACTAGTTAGAACTTGACATGGACTGAATACGGATGCAACTTAAGCCAAACAAAGATTTTAAAACTACATTTATTTATGCATACTAATTTAACACGAAAGCGTAGTCCTTCTAAACAAATATTGCATACTTCGTGCTCCATGAGATCTATTTACAACTTCCAGTTTACTCCACTCCAATATCCCAAGCAATTCAGTCAACTCGATGGTCAGAAACAATTTCGCCTGAGGTCACAAGGTACTCGTTCTACAGCATCCCGTTTGTCCACTGATGATGCAGGAAAACGTATGCCTATACCTTAAGCACTATTCAAACTTCAATTCTTAGATTTTTACATACTGACAAAAACCAGCTCCTCAGAGAAGGCAGTTCTGTATTAGAAGAAATAAGTAATCTCAGCTTTGGGGTCAGTATGAGTTTTTCTAGAAAAGAGTCTCCAGCACAAAGCTTCAGGTTTCCATCCACAAATGATATAGATGATGATTCTACTCCTCACAAATTTCCCCCTTAGACCAGCATCTCACCATGAAGACACACAAACCAAAAAGATGATACTCATTAAGTGAAATGAGGCTTCCTTGGATGGTAAATGGTGTAGAAATCCTAAGTAACCCACCATGAAGTGTGGAACGTGTACTTGGAACTGACTCACCTACTGCTACTGCCTTATATAGTTCTCCTCCTCTCTCTCTTTCCTCCCTACAAATATGTAATGATCAGGGGCTACCTCGTGGAGATGCAAAGATGCACAAAGATTGCCTCCATTGTCAGGGAGCTCACAAACCAATAGACAAGGTAGACATAGATAAATGAGTATAATGCAAGGCACAAATAATTTAAGTGCGATCAAAAATTTAAAATCATAAAACATGAGAATGACTGTTTTGCAGATATTTCAAATAAAATAGGATGCTATGAGAAAACCAGATATAACCAAGTTTGGAGGGTCTGATTTGAAATTTTTAACTCTTCTTTCAAAAATTGGGTTCTATCTAAGTGAAAAAAATACAGAACAATGGTTCAATGTTTTCTTGAATTCAAATTAGCTGTTATTTGCAACTTGTGCTCTAGAAATGTTTTAAGGTCAAGTTCTAAACCAAGAACCAACACTCTTTACCTACAAATCCTAATACTGGATCCCTTTGGAGACTCAAACCAATCATTTGCTGATCCCACTATCTCCTCAGCAACAGTATATACTTGACTTGTATTTCACTTCTCTCTCAGTCCTATTTCACTCCCAGATGAATGCCCAGACCCACTGACAGTCCCAGTGAGAGCTAAATAAAGACCTTAATCGGAGCAGATGGGTTAGTAGGCCATGTGAAAGGGTATTCTGTGGCTGACAGTTTTTCTAGGATAAAAACCTTTGTTATGCTAAGTTTCTTACTTTTACTCACTTTGAAGGTAAGATTATCTATCTATCCATCTATCTATCATCTACACATTACATTCCAGTACATGTAAGGGCTACTTTTTGAAAATGCTGAGAATTCCTAACCCCTAGGCAGGACATAGGTGCAACCTGTTTCTTCACCCTTAAGATCTAAGACTAAAGTGGTTAAAAGATTAGAATATTAATTGTACCAAGTATAGATTTAATTTCCGTTTTAAATAAATGTTCACTTAAAGCAAGAGTGTATCAAAACAAGAAAAACAGTGGACTAAAGATATAACTTGGGATACATTGCTCCCTGTTAGTGAACTACGAATAAATTTGCAGCTTCCTAGTGTATCATGCCAAAAAAGGTTCTATAACAGCCACTTGCCTCAGTTCTTTGTAGGGCATTTTGTAAACATAAAGCTCTAGAAAATACATCATAAGCTTTTAAAACTTAACACAGACTGATATTGTTAATGACACGTCTTCACAAATTTACAAATCATGCAGTCACAAAATGATGTAAGTAAATGATTTCTTATATGGTTATGTTAAAACAGCATTTTACAAACTCAGCTACAGTAATGTACCATGTTTTAAGGATGTTATCAGTAAACCAAAAGCAGCTGAAAGCACAAGGTAATTCTGATAGCACTTGGTAGAGAGCAGCCAGACTTCATGCCTTGCCGTAGCTCAGTAACAAACGTGTACTGCCCACCTTCCTGGTTTTCCCACCTCTCCATGACTCTTCCTGTGCGCACTCCTGAAGTGCTGCAGTTTCCCAGGGTCATCATCAGCTCTCTTCTCACTCCCCAAGGGTGATTTCATCACATCCCATGAAGTCATCTGTTACTGAAGAGTCCTCATTCGATGTTTCTTGCCAAGACCTCCCTCCTAGCTGAGGTACGGCTTGACAGATCCAACTACCTAACAGACAGCTACTTTGACTGTCTCAGGAATTTCAACTGCCACGCCCTTGGCCTACCCTGTAGCTGTTCGTCCTTCAACATATCCCAGCTTGATGAATTTTACCAACCATCTACTCATCAGTCATAAATACTGGACTCCTCTCTCACCCTTCATTTTCATCATAGAAGTGATTCATTGTCTACAAAAAGTGATCAGATACAGAGAGAAAACAACCTCACAGCCCCAGAATTTTTATCCTTGTTATACTGCCTGAAATTTCGCCAGTTATTTGAGAAATCTGTTTGAGTTAACAATATCATCAAAATGCAAACACATCAAGGAAGGTTAGAAAGTTGACTCATTCACCTCTCACTCCCTTTAATCACTCAACGGACATAAGCAGGAGTAAGAAAATGCTTTGATACTGAGGGAAGGCCACTTTGGAAGCAGAACCAGCAAAGACACGTAAGTTAAATGCTAGGAAAGGGAGAGAGAGGACTGGATGCTGAGAAAACCATTAAATTTCTCAATAGAAGCTTGGTCCACATTAAAGTTTCATCTAGGCCAGAGGGCTAAGAAATTAAACTTGTTTCCAACATCCATCCTCCTGCACATCTCTGACTTTCCTACTTCCAAGACACAGAATTAAGGCTAATAACAATAGTACAAATAATATATTTAAGCAATTAATGTTTATTAGTACAAGGCATTCTGCAAGATCGGCTACATCAAAGATGAAAAAGGCTTCTGGAGGTTGACTTAAGAATCTATACTTCTAACATATAAAAGCATATGCAAAATTTTAACATTATCCCAATGGGAAAATTCTTCTGAGCCCCTAAAATCTGAATAATGAATTATTTAAGAATAATGTAGAGTGCAGAATCTTAAGACTGTGGAGCACCTTAAAAGACACCTGGAAAAACAACTTTCCATATATACTTTTGGGATGTGGGGATGTGTGCAAGTTCTATACAAACAAAATTCAGTCAACAAAAAATTATATATGTATTTTTTTAATCATCTGATAAAATATCAAGTTTACTTTGTTAACTACGAACAAAAATAAAATCTAATCACGATCTTCGATAAATGTAGAACTTTTTCCTTTGCAATCCTTGTAGAGAAGTAAAATATGGGTTTTAAATATGTCAACTAGTTGTAATACTATGTAGCCTTTCTCACTGGGGTCCTCGCTCCGTCTTTCGAATTTCCTGATACTTCCATATGGATTATCTTGACTCTATCTTCCCTACTTGTCTAAGCTCCTTAAGGGAAAGGGACAAGAGTTTTATGTCAACCTTATCGCCCTTGTGTTTATCCCAATACCTTGGACATAGTAGGTGCAGAGTAATCAAATGATTAATGAAAAATGAATGAACAAATGAAAGAACAAATCAACCAATCAAATAATCAATAGTTTGTAACATCTTCCTTGTAGCCAGCCTCCCTGTTAAGCTACGTTGAGCTGTCAAGGTTGCTCACCTCGAGTGAATAATGGACTGGAAGGTTCTGGGGAAAAGGGTAGCAACACTCTTCTGAAAACACTTGTGTATATTACTTGAATTAACAAAAAAGGAATAATTACTCTTCAATTTAAAGTATTTAGGAATACAGATACATGTATATCTATTTGCTACAATAGTAATTTATACTTTCTCTTGAATGAAGAAACACTCAGACTATACAAAATATCCAGATAGAATATCTAAATGCCTATGAATGGATGGGTTTAGTTCTTATAAAATATATATAAAATATTTTTAATTAATTCAATTTTTAAAACAGTATACCTCCTGATGATTTCAATGAGATTTATCAAATACATCAATAAGATTATCAAACTCTCTCATATGGCTACAAAACACATGGGAAATTATGAAAGCAATTCTCTGCCTTGGGATTATGAATCATGAATATACAAAAATGCACCCTTTAGACAACTATAATATTTTTGTCTATAATTCTTCATTAACTAAATAAAAACACGATCCAAATAAATCCCATCTTGAACCGTATCATTTCTTTAAGCAGACACTACTATTCGCCATGTCACTTTTTCCTTCAAAGCCAGGATGAAGCCTCCTAATCCTCCCCAACCCAGGGTGGCAAGCCACCAACCAACCGAAGTCGGCACAGACATCATGTGTCCTTTCCCTCAAAGGGATTAATGCACTAGGACAGAAAAACGTTGTGTATGAAGGCTGTCAAGTAGTTTAAATACTTCAGCATAGACTGCATGATGAGGCCTGTGTGCCAGTTCATCCCCATCAAAAGCAGCCACTCCAGGAGAGGTCAGCCAACAAGTGAACAAAAAAAGCCACACAGTCCAGAGACAACTCCTATGAATCCTCCGGCACAGTATTAGATGCTTCCCAAACTGGCAAATTAGATGAAAGAAATGAGCTATAATTGGTGACATCACCAGCTTGTTAATCAGCATCATGGATGTCAGAAATAGTTTCTCATTGGTTAAATTCATGGATTCCAGAAAATGAGATGGGTTAAAATATTACAGGGCCATCCCTTACTCGGGCATGAATAAGGCATAAAAGTCTACACAAGCCATAGCTGGTGTGCCTGGGGGTGAGATCCAAGGCCCGAGCCCTAAATGGTCCTATGAGAAACCACAGGGTCAAGGTATCTGGTGGCTTGAAGCTGACACTAAGTTTACAGAAATTTAGCCCTAGAATATTGTCTGCCTCCAGGAAACCTTTCAGATAAGGTACGGACAGTCAACCTAAAGAACGGAGGCCTGGGCCTCCACATGTAGGTCTCTTTGGGGGACCATTTCCCATCTGCTTGCCAATGTAAATGTTTGTTCAATAAATGTCTGCGTGTCTGAGACTTGCTTGCAGCAAGATCTGGTACACAGAGCTGGCAGAAGAGTGCTAACCTTCATCACCTCTAATAATTGGTAACTGTTATCTATGAAAAAGAACCTAACTGTTGGACACAGCCAAATTGTTTAGATAAGGCACACGTCTGTGCTGACGTGTAAAATTTCATCATCCACAGCAGAGAAAATCTCGACTAAACCACGGACAAGAGTGAGGGTGTGGGTGTGGAAACGATCGGCTACTGCTTTTGCCAACGGCCATGTGGCACCGGTGGAACCACTCAGCTCCCTTCATCACTGAGGGGCCAGGCTGTGCACTAGTGCAGGACAACCAGCCAGCTTTGTGTGTTGGCAATTAAAGCTGACTTGAGGTGGTGGGCAGAAGGGCTGCAGTCAGCAGTGCCAGGGGAGGTGGGAAGATATTTCGACAAATAAGTAACATCAGGCAGCTTTGTACACTTCCTGTCCTGTGTGTCACAAGTTAAAACAAGATGTTGAGATCTCCATCCCTACGCAAATTTAACGTGGACGTTTTTCCTGTGCTCAAGCTGCAGTTTCAGCAACGTTTTTCAGACCTTGATGCAAGAGCAAAGGTAACTTATTTTAAAATCCACTTAACCGCACAATTGAAGAGTGTCTACCTAACCTTGATTGGAAGTGCTTAATCTGTTAAGAAAGGGCGTCTAAAAGGCACCTGTCAAGAGAAGAATCTAATAGAATTCCCTAAGTGCCTTCTAAGCAATCAATGTGCTAGATGAAAACCATCTGCTTATGGACTGACAACAGTATTTAGCAATAACTGTGTGTGTGAAAAGGCATTTTCAAAGGTGAATCACACAAAATTTTATTACATGGCAGCCTTAATAAACATTTGCAATCCATTTTGATGATGGCAATACTCTATTTGAATCTCAATTAAGTGAAAAGTCACTCCCCCCCCCCAAATTCTATTCTTCTCATTAGACTTGTGTTACAAAAAATTGTACTCAACTTTATCTTGAGTTTCATCAATAAAAACTTTGTGAAAATGTCTTTTTTCTCACTAAATACCTACCTACCTTGATTTTGCCTCCTGGCCCACTAACCCTAAAATATTTACTATCTGACCCATTACAGAAAAATTGCACTGACTCAACAGACTATACTAAAAAAAAAAATAAGTTGATCTGTCGATACCAATATGGAAATATCTGTCATTTTTTTAAAAAGAAAATTTTAAGGCAACAGGATAATTCTACATACACACAAAAATCCCCTTAACGCATCTACTTGCACCTGTATATTTGTGTACGTTCCCTCCCCCCCCCCACACACACACGTCTGGAAGGAAACGCACTGAGCTGTTGACGGTAACCACACTGTCTTCACACCGTCTTCTCCATAAAGCATCCAGGCTTATGTTTAACACATAATCGCATCTGACCACTCTCTAGCTCAAAACCCGCCAACGGCTCCACTTCAAAAGGGAACAACTCAAAGTCTTGTCAGGGATCTGGCTCCTGGCTGCCTTTCTGACCCTGTTCCCTCCCAGTCTTCCTTCAGCCCAATGAGCTGCTGCCGCGCTGGCCTCCATGTGGTTCCTGCAAACATCTTCCACCTCAGGACACTTGCAACTGCTGTTTCCTCAAGCTGAAACATGATGCCAGCAGTCACAAGGCCACCTCCGCCGAGAAGCCTTCCCTGGCCACCTCATCTAACCACCTGCACCTCTCTGGTTCTTTATAGCACACATTGCTCACTCCCTGACATCATGCTAATATATTCACTTACTGTCTGTCTTCCTGACCACAGCATAACCTCGCCAAGGGGTGCACGTTGGTTCCTTCTCTGCCATCCCCTAGGAAACTGGAAGAGTGTCTGGGACACAGAGGTGCACAACAAACAGTTCTTAAAGGAAGGAACAAAAGGAAGTAAGTGGGAGAGTGGGACAGGGAAATTTGACTCCTTTTAGCAATTTTTGCAGCAATGAGCATGTATTTGTGTACTGTTTATACTCAGAATAAAAGTTTAAAAAGAAAAAATTATTGGCTAATATGATTTCAAAGATTATTATTAAAAAAAAACAAAATTAAAAGTTTCTCCCTAGGGGCCAGCCAGGTGGCACAGTGGTTAAGTTCACACGCTCCACTTCGGTGGCCTGGGGTTTGCCAGTTCGGATCTCAGGTGTGGACCTATGCACGACTTATCAAGTCATGCCATGGCAGGCATCCCACATATAAAATAGAGGAAGATAGGCAGGGATATTAGCTCAGGGCCAATCTTCCTCAGCAAAAAGAGGAGGATTGGTAGTAGATGTTACCTCAGGACTAATCTTCCTCAAAGAAAAAAAAAAAAGTTTCTCCCTCCACTCTTGTTCTATTAACATCTACCACTGAGTCTCTTTGTAACGTGATCTTGCAACCTTTACTGCACACTATCTATCTTAGATATCAACAATGGCAACAAGTAAAAGTAAACTGAAAACAGAAATTGAAAATAGACCTTTATTTCAATATAAAAGATTTGGAGAGGTACAGCTTGATACACAGAATAGTTTTTACTGCTCCACAACTTCAGCATATATGGAAAGTCCAAGGTAAATGCAGGCTGTATGTTTTTATCTGTGGTAGATTCCCAGGGAGCAGTGGGATGCCAGCTGGGCTGACGGGGGAGAATTTAAAACAGCAGTGGGTCTTGATTTTATCAATATAAAACAAAGGGGTTAGCTTTAGGCTAGATAATAGGCAAGTCTCTTCCTGTCCGAAAATGCAATGATTTCTCTCTTCGGAATGACAGAAAATAAGGCAGGCAACTCGAGAAGACAGCCTTAGATTAGGGCACTGAGAATGTCTGTTTCCACCTCTGAGTGACATTCAGTACCAGGGCCCTGCCTGCACCACACTGAGTGACAGCCCCCACCACGTGGAGCCCAGACCCTGGGGGCCATGGACACTGGCCGTGGACACTAGAACAGGCCGTACACCTGCTTCCGAGGACGACCACTCTTTCTCGATCGACAACACTGGCATTACAGCGTGCACCACACTGTCTGAAATCAACTTTTCCACTTAATTCATATGTGCGTGCATTAAATATTATTAAAAGCTTAAAAAGTACCTAAGATAAAAACTGAGAAGAATGAGAATATAAGCTTTAAGAACAGGATATTCTTAACTGCCAAAACAATTCTATACATCTACTGTTTTATATTAACTTAAGAGTGGACATGATTTTAAAATAAATATTTTGAAAACATATACTAAGTCTAAAGAAACATAAAATATAATTCCTTATCGAACTTTACATATTTTCAGAAAGCTCAAATGTAAAAAAAATTATACAAAATTAATTCCTTTTGTGAGACAGTTTTGGGAAGTTTATACCCAAGGAAAAGAAAAGCAATATATCTGTGATTATTTCAACCCCCTTAACTTCTCCATCCTGAAAAAGGTGGTTAAAACTATGCAAAGAGAGGAGAAATGATGAAGAATAAACTTGTAGTTATTGAAACTTTAACCCACTCTTTAGGTAAAGATGGTTAAATTTCAAGATTTCTTCACTTTTGTTTGCTGAAACCTGCTTGTGCTTATAATCAGAAAGCAAAAAATGTTTCTATTGTTGCTACTTTTGCTACAATTACACAGCTCATTACTATGGTTACAAAAACACAGATGGAAATACATCTATTTAAATGAGACGCTTAAAGCAAAACAAACAGAAGTCAAACAAGGCTTGCAATAATGAACTTCTTACTTGAGCAAAAATGTTAAAAAATATTTCTTTACATATAACATTGCTCAAAGTTTCTTCAAAAGTAAAATATTGGTAACATATTTCCACATTTACTTTTTCATACCTCCTCTTTTCTTGATAGAATCAACGGCTTACACAACCTTAATTTCTCTTCTAAAATAAACAGCCTCACTGTTATGACCTGAGAATTTTCAAAAACCCTTTTACTATGCCTTGTTGCACAATAATCATGTCATAGTGAGAGGCTATATTGAAACAAGGAAAAGCATCCACTCGAGCCGATTACACAAGGTATCACTTACTCTTTCACCTCTAAGGAAAAGGCTTGGAGAAATGCATTCATAACAATAGGTTTGACAAAATGAGCCTAGAAATTCTATACGGCAGTAAGCCATCCATTCCTAAACAATTCATCATTGGAAAATATCAAACACATTCTTTAAAGGAAAAAGAAAGGGGGGAAGAGATATCTTAATGATGCAAGTTGTGATAAACTTGAAAGATGGAAGCACTATTACATACTCCTATAACACAGATACTTGGAAAAGGAGATTCACATACTTTCACTACATCCTCTGGGTAAGTTTTCACTTTCTTCTGTAGATTTTTCCACATTACAATCACCTACAAAATTTAGCTTATAATTACTCTGTGTTTCACCTTCAGAGGAATTCAACATTTTAGAAGCAGTATCTTCTTTCTGCCTGGTTTGTATGTCAATCAATTCTTGCATTTCTTTATTGCAGCCTTTCCAATGAGTTGAATCCCCATGATCTTCCTTTGCTACACGTGCTTTCTGAAGAGCGAGTTCGCTGATGGTACAGGAGGAGATACTTTTTCCATCTTCACTCATGTCTTCTCTTGTCTGAGGGACAGCCTGTCCACAAAATCCTGGAGTTTCTCCAGCAGCAGATGCTCCCTCAGAAGCCATGAAACCCAACGTTGTATTTCTTTCATCATTTGTAGGTCTCTGAAGACTGGAGCTGGTTTTTGCTATTAAATTGGTAATGCCAATTGATCCAGGGTTTTTACCAATGCAGGAAAAATCTGACATTTCTAAGACGGTTGTTCTCTCCCTCTTAGAAAGATTTCTTCTGCAGTAGAACTGGGCAGGCCTTGATGATGACTGACACCCGGGAAGGAGGTTCTCTGAATTCCTTTCCTTAAGATTATCAGGTGAAAAATAATCATCATATGAGGACTCCCCACAGTCAGGAGTCTTGGTAGCAGATCTGGTCCTGAATTGCAGGCTGCTTTCTGACTTAAACAGCTGCAATTTTGGCATGGTGGATTTCCCGTTATACCTCTTTCTCTTAAGTTTTTCTTTTGGAGATGAAGCTAAGTTCTCTGATGTCATTCTTCTCTTTGCTGAGGAACTCTTGGGTCGTGATTGTCCCAGAGAGTGGCCTTTTGTTGCAGATAACGTAGGAGACAAACTACATTTCTTATCAAATGCCTCCTTAGTTATTCCTTCTGAATGCTTCGTGTCCGGGGCGACTATTTCACCCACAGGATCTCTCTGCCAATGTATTTCTTCCTTTGAAAGGTTACTCATGAATTTCTGAGGAGTTAATTGACTGACGTACCCAGGAGATGCTGATACATGAATACTACTTGTTTTCAATACAGGTGACGAAACACATCTATCACTTTTAATTTCATCAACAAATCCTCCCACTTTCCTTTCCTGATTCCCACATCCTGAGTTTCCACAAAGATCCTCAAAAGATGAGTGTAGACCACCAGCAAAGGATTCATCTGGAAAATATTAACAAAGAATTAACTTTTTAACATGTTTTAAATTATTATAAAAGTAATTTTCAGTTGACCAATAAAGTAATATTTTTTAAGCCGAGTTAAGAAGAGTTTTAACCACATCCTGGTTCTTCTCGTTTCCCCTTCAGGACACCTTTAAGGCCAGCATTTTTAACTAGGGAACCTGGGCTTCAACGTGTGCATCAGATGGGATGTGGGTTGCAGGGAGGGAGGTAACAAACCTCTAAAAGTGTTACGTACACTTTCTGGATGTTCATATGCATGTGCCCTTTTTTCCATGAAGAGCATTCACAACTTGTCATGAAATTCTCAAGGAGGTCAACAATTCTAAAAGTTAAGAACTACTGCTTTCAGGTCTATGCCAAGTTGGAGTCTTCCATGAAGCCTTCCACAATTTAATGCAGCCCACCGTGACTCCTCTGCCTTCCACTGAAGTCTCCACATTATCTTTATATTCAAAAGTGAAGCACCTGGTAGATCTTAATGCTCTGACTTCCCATACAGTTTATATATTTCTTAAGAGTAATGCTAAGCTGCCACCTACCTCCTGAAAACTGTATACGCATTTACACCTCCAGGCCTTACCCTTCCTCCACACTTTAATACAGATAAATCCCACTCTTCCTTCAAAACACACCTCGGATGTCAAGATCTCTGAATCCTCCCACTGACTTCACCAGGTCTAATCACACAGAATTCCACCTAAATTTATAAAACTAGGTGTCACATCACACCGTGATTACATGCCTGTCTGTCCTCTCACTAGACTCGAAGCTCCAGAAACACCACTTTCTGGAATCTGAAGCCTCTAACCTGGCCCTGGCTCCCCCAGTAGGGCCTCGGCATCTGCTGACTGGACGGAGGACCTCACTTTATGGAAACTACACAACGGTGGAGGCAATGGAAGCGTCCTAACTTACTGACCGAAACCACTAAAGCTCTGCTTCTAAGAGGCAGAAAAGAGCCCACCACCAGAGAGCGGAGGGAAGCCCACCGGCTAGGGTGAGGCCACGCCACTGCCAAGTCAGTAGCTGGAAATACAGGACACTTTTTTAATTTTAGCAGCTGAATAAGCTAAGCATACTTTTCAAAAAGCTGACAAGCAGCGTGGCATGTCATGGAGTAAATTCTCAAGTTGGACTGTCTGGGTTCGCATCCCAGGCTGGGCTCTCACAAACTGTGTGTGACCTGTACGAGCTGTTTGATCTCTCTCTGACCTGGTTTTCTCAGGGAGAAAACGGGGACAACAACGGCACCTATTTCATAGGGCGAACGGGAGAACTGAATGAGACCCAGCGCAGAAGACACCCGCCTACGGCACAGAAAAATGAAAGCCAAGTTACTTATTATTATCGCTCGTTTCCAACTTATAGGAAACAGATGCAAGTATGAAATAAAAAGACGGAGATTATTTAAGATAAATGGGTAAATAATTACGACACATGCCAAAAAGATTACCAGAATAAACCACACATCAAAAGGAAGCTTTAGTGTAAACTCCCAATGCCTTGATCCTGTTTTGTGACTGGTCACTGTCGTGGCTTTCATAGTAAGACCTTCCACAACACTTCAAGCACTTTTGAACACAGTTCTTTTAGGGTCACTGCTACTTATCTGGGTCCTATTGTGGGCTGGGTGAGAAAAGTATAAGAAATGTGATACAACCAAAGGAAAGCTACAACCATGAAAAATTATCATTCAAAGCGAAACCAGGGCTTCCACATTAAAAAATATATATATGTATAATATATAATTCTAATTTCATTGTTACCAACATTCTTTTTGCTTCTAATCAGAAATCATCTGTCTCCTAAATTCTTTGATGATCTATACATACTTCACTGACCGAATTCAGAAACTTGTTCCATACATTCATTATACATGGTGTGAAACAATTTTTCCTTGTCTCTTTTACTGTTCTCAGTAATATGGAGATTAAACTGCACGCAATTCACATAAGATCAAAAGTTTCTTAAAAAATAAGCAATGGATTCTGTGCCAACAAAGCAAATACCTAGGAGAAAAACTATAGGAATCAAAAAGGAGGTTTAACTCACATGATTTCTCATGCCTTAATTTTATTACTATACTTATTTTTTACTATAGGACCTAATTCAGGGTGAAATTCATGAATTCTAGTTTTTAACTGTTCTTCTCATCATAAGAAATTCCAAATATAAAAACTATAATATTCTTAGAGCTTAAATATATCACAGAAAAGAAAATCATTTTACCTGAACATAAAGTATCATGTGAAATGTTCAAAGACACTTCGCACGTGGAGTTGACTGGGTTCTCCTGAGACTTCTCAGGCATCTGGGAAGCTGAAACGTCACCAAACATTTCATCAGACACAACTTTCACGTGTCTTAGTGGATGAAGCCAATGCAACTTACCCATTCGACTCTTATGTATCACACACACATCAACTGGTGCCTTGTACTTCATATTACAGACTTACTGCAAAACAGTAAGCCCAAAAAACTCCCAAATCTATTATAGATGATAAGAATCACAAAAAATAATTGACATAAAGCATATTATAAAAAAGGATTAATCATAGGGTAATTAAAGTTAGAAGGGATCTTGAAAAGTCAGCTTGCCTGGATCTAAGCAGAAGCTCAACAATGGTAAACAAATATTTCCAGTTAGATGTTAGTAATCAAGGCTTCTTCTCTTCAGGGATGCTGGTAACAGTTGCCTCTGTAACTAGAGCAGTGGTTCTCAATCAGGGGCAATTTTGGCTCCTGCAGATACTTGGTAATGTCTGCAGACACTGCTGGATGTCACATGTTGGGGAGTGGGGTGAAGAGTGAGCTATGTTGCTGGCATCTAGTGCATGGAGGCCAGGGATGCTGTGAAAGATTCTGCCATGCACAGGACAGCCCCCCAGCAAAAAACTATCCAGCCCAAGATGTCAATAGTGCTGAGGTTGAGAAATCCTAGTGGTTTCATAGAAAACATCAAGGATATCAATGATTTAACAAATAAGCTCATAAGTGTTATCTTCAAAGGCTGTGCACTCAACAAAAAAGAAACAAAAGAGATACCCAAAGATACTTTTTAAAGAGACTCGAAAGGACGCTTTTCTGAGAAAACTTAAGCAAACAATCATAAAATGAGAATAAACCAAAATAAGAAAGGTAAGCACAGAGATAAAATTTTCAATTGTTGAATTTTAAATTGTACTGGATGCAGTTAAGTGGCAGAATTAACACTGCAAAGTAATGAAATAAAGTTTAAGGCATATATAGGTATATACATAATTATATGTTGAAATAATTTGGATATTCATCTGAAACACTGCTAGTTACCTACCTCAATATCCATTCTCACCCTTCTCTTAACAACAGAACCCTGAATTTACTAGTGCAGCAACACACCCTGTGGAAGACTACATTTCAGTCTTGCTCGCAGTCTCCTGCAGGTGACTTATATTTTGTTTTCTCCTTCCTAGGCTAAAAATACTGCAGTCCTCTATAGCTCTGTCATCCTGTATGCCACTGGTCATCAGGTCAATTAAAGTAGGTATATGAACACAAATGCAAAAAACTGTACTATAATTCTCGGCTTCTCTCGAGTAGTTTTTTGCTTTTGTAGCTCTTGGCCATAAATGGTTGTATTTAGCTTACAACCAGGAATAGCCAGAGGACCGAGTCCTGATCAACGGAATTGGGCAGCAATATTGGATAGGACTTTTGGTAAGGCTGCTCACAGCGAGCTGGCTCAGCTGAGAGGCAAATGCATTTTAAAACAGAAGCCAGGCACCAAGGAAGGCAAAGCAGAAAGATGGGCGCCTAGATTCTCAAAGACACCACAGAATGACCACACTATGACTGCCTACTTCTGACCTCTTTGATGTGACAGAGAAATGCACCTAATTTAAGCTACTGGTTTTGTATTTCTGTTATATGCAGCCCAAACTAACCTTAACTGGTACAGGTGTTCACTACATATCATATACAAATAAAAACTCAAGATAGATTAAATATCTAAGCTTAAAAAATAAACTGTAAAAGTAATGGAAGAAAACATAGAACAATTTTAAAATCTTATGGTGGAGGAGTTCCAGGCATCACAGGAATCCTAGATGCCGTACGGAAAAGACAATCAGATTTGTCTACATTAAATGTAATATTTCTGTTTCACAAAAGTCACTGCATATTAAATGACAAACAATAGACTTTGTGTATTTTATTCAACAATATATTTACTGAGTGCCTACTATATAAGCACACTGTGCTCTACACTGGGAAGCTGGGAGAAAATGTTTGCAACATATAACAAGGAATTAACATACACGATATAGAAAAAGCTCTTACAAATGAGAAAGAAAAGAAAAATCTATATTCACATCTCACTTAACGACGGGGACACATCCTGAGAAATGTGACGTTAGGCCATTTCATCATTGTGTGAACATCAGAGTGTACTTACACCAAACCAAGATGGTAGAGCCTACTACACACTAGACTATATGGTACTAATCTTATGGGACCACCATCATATATGCAGTCCATCATTAACCAAAACATCGTTATGCAGAGCACAACTGTAATACGTATTTGGACAAAGACATATAATTGACAGAGATAATACATAGAGTATAACATTAAAAGTTATAGTCAGTAATAGTCGTTAATAACATGAAAAGACGTTTAACCTCATTAGCAAATTCACTAGCAACCTCAAAAGCAAATTAAACAAAGAAATCCAATTTTTCAATCTCAGATTGAAAAAGATGTAAAGACTAACGTGATCCAGTTTTCCAAGCATGGAGAAACTGTCATTCTTATAAAAACAACTGGCAGAGTGTAAAATGGTACAGACTTTTTGAAGACCAATCTGATAATATCTATCAAAAATGCTAAATTCTGCCTTTATGAATATTATTGAAAGACATGAAATACACAGGAATGTAAAGATTTATATAAAAGTGTGTCCACTAGTGTACAGATTATAACAGTAAAAAGTGAGAGGAAAGCCTTATGTCCACAGGTAGGAAAATGGTTAAATAAAAAACAAGAACAACATACCACGCAGTTTAAAAAGAATAAAAACTGTAGCACTATTTCTAAAAGAGAAAAATTGGAAATATATCCATCAACAGATAGATGATTTAATGCCAAATCTCTAGACTACTTTGCAGCATCTTAAAAAAAAAAAAAGAAAAAAGAAAAAAGAGGTAGGTCCACATCTACTGACCTGAAAAAACCTCCAAGACACTTTCAAGTAAAAAAAAAAAAGCTGAAAATAATAGGTATGCCACGATGCAATTTAGGTAAAGAAAAATTACACCTCCACACAGAAGATACAGAAGCCTTCATCTTTTTCATGTATACATAGATATGTGATGCACTGAAAAAGATCTGGAAAAACACATCACCTTAAGATGCAGGTTACCCACGGGCAGCAGAGAATTAGGTGGGAATCAAGATGGATTTTTACTATGAGCCATACACTGGTAAATATTTTATGAAAATGTGCTTATATATTACTTAATTAAAACTTCTACAGATAAAAGAAATGAAAACATAAACTGATGCATTAGATACTAAATCTAAAGCAAATTCCTTCAAAAGATGGGCCTGATCAATTTAATTTAAAAAATTCCCCAAAATATTAAAAATTACAAAGGAGCTGCAGCAAATAGGATTTTGAACCTGGAGACTACTATACACTCAATAAATGCTTAATGAAGCATTAGATTTCCAGGGAGAAAATATTAACAAAGCCCACTCTGAAATAGGTCAAGTCTATTTAGAATCAGGAAACATTAACTGAAATATCTGGGTAAAGAAGAAAAGAAACTTCCCACCACAATTTATTCACCTATTCGCATAATTTTCATTTTATAACATGTAAGCACTTACAGACAGGGGAAAGGTTTTCCCTTTTCTCCTTCATCTCCTGTAATCTCTTCTCCATTCCGATGTGGTGACCACTGTACATTTTAATTGTGGGACTATACATCAATGAACCGTTAGACTCAAACAAGAGAACAGGTACACCATTATCTGAAAATAAACAAAAATCCAATTTTAAGCTCAAAAGAATGCCTTCCTACTTCAACAGTATGATTCCTCTTAAAGAACACCCCACCCCCCACCCCAGAGTTTTCCTCTTCCCCTTCAACACCATTACCCGCTACCCATATTCTGTCACCACCACCTCCACCATCAGTAACACCACACTCCAACTGCTAGCATTTGCTGAGCAATGTCCACTGCAGGCACTGTGCTAAGTGCAACACGCACATCATCTCATTCAACCTTCCCCCAAACCCAAGGTATCCCCATTGAAAGATGAGGAAACTGACAGGCAGAAGTTAAGTAACGTATCTACTCAGGATCACCCAACTAGTGAGAAGGTGAAACCACAATGAAATCTGGTTCCTAAATGTGGTGAGAGGTGGTAGACTATGACACCCTAAAAGATGCCACTTTGGCATAACGTTTATTTTGAGCTAAAGGCACTTAAATAACAGCACGCGCAAGAAGGGCATTCTGACCCTCCCTTTCCTTCTTGAAGGCAGGAGATAAAACTCCCCTGTGAAAGACGCCCTCCTTCCACCAGGAGGAAAGAAACATTTTTATCACCAGAGACAGGGAGTCAAGGCTGAGAGAATTCTGTCCAAATAGACCTTTTAAAGTCTTCCTCTGGTGCCCCTTATATTTTAGTTATTTTTCCATAATTGCCTTTCTTCATTGAACCTAGTACATCAGCACTTAGGTTTTGCCACTTCTTTGGGTCTTCATTTCCTTCTGAGAGCTCTTGTGTCAGAAAAACTGGTATAAATTTGAACGCTCTGCTCTTGTTTCTCTGTCTCTTATTACAGAGCCCAGCCGAGGACGTAAGATGGGTAGAGAAGTTTGCCTCTCCTACAGTGGTTTTTACCCCAGGTTTCAGAAAGTGCCACCACTAACCCCTCTACCTCACCCTCTCACCCCCCAGAGACACTCATAGACCCACACTTGAACTCTGGGGTCAGGGGGGTCCTGGAGCCGTGAAATAATGGGCTAATTCACTGTGTGGGTGCACAGTTGTGCGTTTTTCTAGAATCCATAACCTGCATATGCTCAAAGAGAACTTTAAGACACTGACCACTTGCCTCCCTACAATAAAAAAAACCCAGAATCATTCAATATCCTCCCTTTTGCAACTCTTATGCTTGAAAAACTCTTACTGCACTTCTGACCATAAGCAGATCACAGAGGATGTGGCAGATTATAAAAAACATTAAGTATAGCATTTTATCCTAAATACTTTTTCCTTAGGATGACAATGAGGAATTTTAAGCCCACTTGACATCCAATTTACACTGTTCTGACTCAAGTATGGGAGACTGATGGATGGTAAGGACACAGTGCCTAGAGGGCCAGTTAAGGAACCGCTACATTGACTCAAGTGGGGGTGATGCAGGCTCGGAAGGAGAGAGCCAAGAAGGGGTCAAGCAATCATTTCAGAAGCAGGGTCTAAGAATCTGGATGGGTAGTCAGTGTCAGGCAGAAAGAGACGTCAAGGAGAACTCCATGTTTCTGTCTGGAGCATCCTGGCAGTCCAGATGGTTAGTGTGGGCTTGGTAGGGAGGGGCCAGCAGGGCACAAGAAGAGAAAAGACTCTCAGGCAACGGGATGACTGAGCACAAAAACAAATGATAAAGACAATGTTTTTGGAAAATTAACTGGCAGCACTGTGCAGGCAAACTGTTCTAGTCAATTATCTTGCATTATTATGACAGATTTAAAATAAAGCTGGAGGGGTCAGCCCAGTGGCGTAATATTAAGTTCATATGCTCTGCTTCAAAGGCCCGGGTTTCATAGGTCCAGATCCTGGGTGCGGACCTACACACTGTTCATCAAGCCATGCTGTGGCAGTGTCCTACATGCAAAATAGAGGAAGATAGGCACAGACGTTAGCTCAGTGACAATCTTCCTCAAGCAAAAAGAGGAAGATTAGCAACAGATGTTAGCTGAGGGCCAATCTCTTTGCAAAACAAACTAATAAAGCTTCATAATTCTACATGAATAATTTCAAAATACAGAGCAGATAATTTGCAACACAGTAACAGTGAATAAAACAAACAAACAAATAGAGGAATGAATGCTTCCTATTTCTATACTATTCATTATATAGTTATCAAAATTGCTTATTTCTATCAGTGATGTGTCAGGATTGGTTTGAAATACTGCATTTAGAGGACAGTGAAAAAGGCAAAAAAAGAGAAATATCAGAAACACATAAAGTACTCTAGAGTTTCACGATGTTATTTTTCTAAATCATTAAAAGAATATACCTAGTAAAAAGCCAAACAATCCAATCAAAAAATGGGTGGAGGATCTGAATAGACATTTTACCAAAGAAGATATCCAGACAGCCAACAGGTACGTGAAAAGATACTCAACATCACTCATCTTCAGGGGAATGCAAATCTAAACCACAAAGAGATATCATCTCACACCTCTCAGAGTGGCTATTATCAAAAAGACAAGAAACGACAAGAGTCGGGAAGGATGTGGAGAAAAGGGAACCATCGCATATGGTTGGTGGGAATGTAAATTGGTGCAGTCACTGTGGAAAACAGTATGGAGGTTTCTTAAAAAATGAAAAGTAGAACTACCATATAATCCCACAATCCCACTTCTGGGTATTTATCCAAAGAAAAAAAAACACTGTTTGAAAAGATATATGCACCCCCACGTTCATCACAGCACTGTTTACAATAGCCAAGACATGGAAACCACCTAAGGGCCCAGTAATGAATGAATGGATAGAGAAAATGTCATTCAGCCATAAAAAAGGAAGGAAATCTTGCCATTTGCCACAACATGGATGGACCTGGAGGGCATTATGTTAAGTGAAAAGAGTCAGACAAAGAAAGACAAATACCATATGACCTCACTTATAATGGAATCTTAAAGAAAATAAAAACCACCTAAATTCATAGATGCAGAGAACAGACTTGGTTGGAGGATGGGGGAGAACTGGGCGAAAGGAGTCAAAAGGTGCAAACTTCTAGTTATAAAATAAGCAAGGCACGGGGACGGGGATGTAACGCACAGCACGGTGCCTGTAGTTAACAATACCGTATTAAATATTCCAAAGTTGCTAAGAGTACCTCTGAAAAGTCCTCATCACAAGAAAAACAAAGGAAAAAAGTTTCTAACTATGTATGGTGACAGACATTAACTAGACTTCTTGTGGTGATCATTTCACAATGTATACAAATATCAATTCACTATGTTGTACATCTGAAACTAATATGATGTTATATGTCAATTATATCTCAATTAAAAAAAAGACCGGGACCAGTTAGCCCAACTATATGGCCCTATAACGGCTGTAGTCAAGTTTTCCGCAGGCGACTTACATTTCATTTTCTCCTTCCTAGGCCAGAACTACTGCCGTCCCCCTTAGCTCTGTCAACCTGGATGCCGCTGGTTGTCTGGCAAATGAAAGTAGATGTACAAACACAAACATGGAGGGCTTGCTTACCTAGAGTTGTTTTTTGCTTTTGTAGCTCTTTAGCCATTTTCTCAAATTTCTTTTGCAGTCTCTTATCATTTTCTGGTGTTCTAGGAATAAAATCTTTGGGCTGCATACACTTATGCTGTGCAAAAAGGACATAAAAAT
This sequence comes from Equus caballus, assembly GCF_041296265.1. Lineage (NCBI taxonomy): Eukaryota > Metazoa > Chordata > Mammalia > Perissodactyla > Equidae > Equus > Equus caballus. Next base: position 52,061,472 of record NC_091710.1, read on the forward strand.
TACGAATACAGTGATGCAATTGTGTAAGACAGGAAAAGAACCCTTTCACGTACATTTCTGACATCCTTTTTAACATCAATAATAAAACTTTCTTAAAGAGGTATTTTTTGTACTATATGTGAATTGGAAATATTTATTTTTTGTGCAATTGTAAAAATATGGACAGAATTTTAAAACTGAATAAAGGGCTACACATTAAGTAGCTATGTTTTCTGTGGCGTTTTCCAGATCCCTGCATTCTTAGTTTCCATGAAGGTTCTTAAAACAAAATTACTCTCTTTTTCCTCATTTCTGCTACTCTCATCTTATCTCTTCTCCCCTCAAAAAATCATGATATAGTAATAAAGCACAAAAGCAACTATTTTATAACTACCAAAGAAAAGAACCTTCATTTAATCTTGCCTTATTGCATTTAAATCACAGTAACTCCATTCAGCCAGTAAAAATCAAAAACTATGACTACACAAACAAAGTGTGACAAAATAAGGAAACCTCCAACACGTGAACCCAGGGCTGATATCCACAAGGAAGTCTGAGGTTAACTTTGTAATCTCCCCATCCTCTGATTAAAAGGGGGACATGTCTCTTTCAAACCAGCCTTCCCCACTTTCTCATTTTCAGAACTCCTCATTTGACCCAGCCACTCCCACAAATACAAAAACTGAATGTTACGTCCTCTTTACCTACTACCATTTCTACACCTGAGCGCTCTCTTAAGGACCTAAGAAAGATATGTCTTCTCTCTAGGCCTCATTTGGTTTTCAGTTTGAAGCCACCAGCCCAAACATGTTTACATGGGTACCCTGTCTAACTTCTTTTGTTCCAGTCTTAATGAAAGGACTTCTTCTAGCCATTCAAGGCTAATGCCTACACTTGTGTTCTTGATTTAGCATCCTGCCCTCTCAGTGAGTTATTCATTCATTTGTCATTTAACAAAGATGTTACCATGTGTCAGGCACTGCTCTGGAAACAAAGAGAGATCCTTGCTATTATGGGGCTTATACTCTATTAAGGAATGACAGAAAGAAATATAATAAATAAGTAAATGACACTGTATATGTATCAGGAGGGTTAATTCGAGCAGGCCTGGAATTGGCCTGAACCGTTTTTGCCAAAGCATGCAACGTACTAATTAACAGTATTTCTTTATAACTATGGGTCCATGGAGTTTGGGGCATTTGTACCCTCAAAGCACATCAACCTTGTCTGTTACTAGAGGGAGGGCTCTGTCATTGCGGGGGTGGAGGGTAACGTAGCGAGAACATGGGCACGTGACTAGCAGATTGTAAGAGGCTCCCCCAGGCACACCCTGGTCTCTAGATTATGAAGCACTGCTATTTGAGGTCCTGTGAATCTTCGTTAGTGACTGAACCCTATCTAACTGCTAACGTTGTTATAATATGTTAGAAAGGGGTAAGTACTATAGATGAAAAGGAGAAAGCAGGTGAGGGGAATCCAGACAGCTGGCATACTGGGAAGGAACTGCTAATGCAAATACACTAGTCAGGGGAGGTCTCACTGAGAAAGTAACCTGACACAAAGCCCTATGGAAGTTAGGAAACTAGTCATGTGGATTTTGGGGGGAAGCGTGTTACAGACAGAGGGAACAGATAATGCAATGGCTCTAAAATACAAATACGCTTGGTACGTCTAAAGAACAGCAAGCAAGAGGGTCAGGTTGGCAGCAGAAAGAGTGAGGGAGAGCGAAGCAGAGAACCTCTTCCAAGAACCCCAAATAATAAGGTCTGGAGTCATGTTTAATTTGCAGTTGCATTTCCAGGAGGAAAAGAAAGGGAATGTTTTTAGGCGTGAGTAAAAATTTAAATGGCAAAGTGTATGAGCAGTTATTATTTATGCTTCAGATTAGGAAAAATCAAAAAGATTAATAATATTCAGCATTGGTCAGAGTGTCGAGAAATAGGTACTCTTGCACTCTATTGGTGGAACTGGTAAAAATCAAAATGCATATCCATTTGACCCAGTAATTTCGTTTTTAGATAGTCCATTTGGAGAAATACACTCAAATATGTCACATAAACTACGTGCTTAGTAAAAACTGACAATGATCTAAGCACAAATCCAAGAACAATACATTCATATTACATATAATACAATGTGGAACAATGAAGCAGAGTTGTACGTACTAACATGAAATGGTCAAAGACACACCATTAAGTGAAGAAGAAAAAGCAACCTACCACACAACTCATGTAATTTAGTAGAACCTCATTCACGTAAAATGTGTGTGCATACACGTGTTGACGTATGTGTACGGAGACCATGGATTCACAGGGACCCAAGTCAAACTGCAAAGTGCTTATTTTGAGGGAAGGGAAATCAAGAGATGTTTGCTTTATTATTGATGTGTTTTTAAAATACTTTATTTTTAAAATGACAGACACAGCTCTCTCAGCGTATCACAGAGAGCCAAGAGACTGTTAAATGCTTTCTTTCACCTATAATCAGATGAGAAGATCTGGATGGAGACTGAATTAAGTTATCCATCACAGCACTGGCAAATTCTGGCTTGTCTGAGACGAAATATAATGGAGACACGTGGTTCACTATTTGCAGAAAATTTGGAGACATCCACAGGAATTTCTTCTTTAATCTATAGGAAATGTACAGTTTCTAGTCTGTCTAATTGAGTCCGGAGAAAGTCTGCAAATCTTCTCTCCAACAGGGATTCTCATGTGAAAATAAAGTGACCTGGACACGTCATAGTGAACTAGTTTACCCTCAGATAAAGAATCACAATGAAAACTCCTAAATAAATAAAAGCTGAAAAGGTTGTTCACATGTGAATTAGACCTCAAACGAAAGCAGTGTCTTTATAATTGTACAGCACATTTTCTGTACTAAGTAACTTTACAAACTTGGATATCTCTGATTCAGACTCTCAGATTTTCCAGCTAAAGAGAACAAATGCATTGTACCACAGACATAAAAAACTGAACTCTGAGGTAATTACCAGAGCACCTGAATGTTTGCTGGTCTCTTGGCAACTTTTAGTTTTCTCTTGGCCAACCATAGTCTCTTCCATTTCTTACAAATTACATCAAAGCATTCATAGAAAAAATAATCTCTATAACTTGTTAAAAATGCTATGTGAAAAAAAAATATCAATAGCAATACTTAAGACAACTCGAATATATTTCTAAAAGTTTTATTTTCTAGGAATCAAAAATAAATGAAATCATAACTGCCACTGTCTATACTGAAATCGTATACTTACTTTTTTTTTAATTAGGCTTGGTAAGTCTTCATTAGTATTAGCTGCAGGGAACAGGGATTCATCAATGTGTACTCCAGCTGTCCTGCATCTGTATAATTAAATTGAAGTAGTCTAATGAGTGTTTGTTTCTGTTGTAGTCACAAAGCATTAAATCTGCCCATGTGTCAGTAATTTAAGAAATCCATGCATAGGTCATTTTAATAGACATATCTTTTAAAATAAGCACATTTATTAACAAACGCAAAAGTCAATATAACTTCAACTTTCCAAAATCTTCTCTATATGGTCTTTTTAAAATACAAGAGTAGACGTGAGAGGAGGTAAAGGAAGTATCCTCTTTTACAACAATTTTAGATTTGCAATACACTTGAAAATGAGCAGTGCCTGGCACTTGTATGCCATTAAATGCATAATTTAAGGCTAAACAGGCCATAAAATGAGTAATTTAGACCTGGAAGGGTCCTAAAGAAATTAAAGCCAGAAAGCTTATCTTTCCACCAAAACTAGGTTCTCCTTTCTGTGTGTTTCTGTCAGAACACCACTACCACCCCCCGACCCTGCCCCAGGACTGTCTGCAATCGCAGCCACTCTTCACTGTGCCTTGTCCTTCCATAATCAGCTTGTTGTCACACCCTGCCATTTCTCCTCTTGCAATACCATTCACCTCCCTTCCTATCTTGGGAATCCTGCAACCATTACCTACTTCCAAGCATTCATTCATTCAAATCTAAACAATTACGATGGGGCGAGCCCGGTGGCGCAGTGGTTATTTGCGGTTAAGTTCGCAGGTTCCGCTTCTTGGCAGCCTGCGGTTCGCCGGTTCTGCTCCCGGGTTCGGACATGGCACCACTTGGCAAAAGCCATGCTGTGGTAGGCGGCCCATGTATAAAGTAGAGGAAGATGGGCACGGTTGTTAGCCCAGGGCCAGTCTTCCTCAGCAAAAAGAGGAGGATTGGCAGTAGTTAGCTCAGGGCTAATCTTCCTCAAAAAAATAAATAAATAAAATTTTAAAAAAATAAACAATTACAATGATTTTCTATATGATCTCCTTCTCTACAGTTTCTCCTCTTCTAATTCATTCACATAGTATCGAAATATTAATCTTAAAATATTCTACTCATCTCTCCCCAACCCAGATCAAAAATCTTCCATCACTGCTGTGCTTACAGAATAATCTCATTAATCTGTTGAGCATTTTTAAAATATGGCCCATAACCACATCTCTGACTATATTTCATAAGACTATCACTGTTCAACATCCACTTTACAACTGATAGTTAAAAATATAATTAGAGTGCCAAAAAATGGGGCAAACATATCCATATTGACATAGAAAGCTCTCTAAAATATATTAACAGTGAGAAGGAAATTTCAGGAACATGTGTGTATGGTATTCTATGGTGTTGTGGTAAAGTACCTCTCATTTTAAAACAAGTTTGGAAGATTACACACCAAACTGACAACAGTACTTATCACTAGGCCAGTCAATCTACAAGTATGGTCAGAGCCCCCTGGGGTCCCTGAAACTCTTTTGAGGGCATGGGAAGTCAAAGCCATTTTTATCATAATACGAAGACATTATTTGCCTTTTTCATTTCTCATTCTCTCATGAGAACATACGGGAGTTAAAGATAAAAGACATGCTATCCCAACACACAGAAGGCAGAGGCAAATGTGAGAATGTGACTGTCTTCTATGAAACCAGGCATGACACAGCATTATTCACAAGAGCCAAGATATGGAAACAAGCTAAGTGTCCAGCAATGGATGAATGGATAAAGAAAATGTGGTATATATACACAATGGAATATTATTCAGCCATAAAAAAGAATGAAATCTTGCCATTTGCGACAATATGGATGGAACTTGAGGGCATTATGCTAAGTGAAATAAGTTAGAGAAAGACAAATTCCATATGATGTCACTTACATACGAAATCTAATATATACATATACACACATGAGAAAAATAAGCCCATAGAGGAAGACAACAGATTGGTGGTTGCCACAGGCAGGAAGTGGAAGATGGGAGAAACGGGTGAATTGTTTCTGTGGGGTTTTTTTTTTTTTAGTTTAAAAAAATTGAATTAAAAAAAAAAAACCCATAATACTTCCACTATCCAAAATGAAAAAGTCAGCGTTAGAAAGAATACAGAAAAACTAAAACTCTCATACACTACTCATAGGACAATAAATTCATACAACCACTCTGGATAAATGACTTGGAAGAATATGAAAGGAGAACATGCACAAGCCCTAAGATCCAGCACTGAAGGCTTAGGCATGTACAAGAGAAATGCGTGCACACGTGTACCAAGAGACATTCACAAGAATATCTGGAGCTGCTGTATTTGGAATAGCCTAAAGCTGAAAACACCTCCAATGTCCATCAACAGAGGAAGGGATAAATTAATTGGGGTACATTCAAACAGCAACGAAAGTGAACTAACTTATAACTGCAAAAACAGGAATGAATCTCACCAATATAACACTGAGCTAAAGAAAGCAGTGGCAAAAAAAGTGCATGCTGTGTGACTCCATTTATACAAGGCTCAAGAACAGACAAAATCAATCTATGATTTCAGGAGTCAGATTAGGGGTTTCCTGGGGGAAACTGACCAGGAGGGGAGCTTCTGCAGTGCTAATAATGCTCTCCTTCTTGATTTGAGTGGTGGGTACGGGGTATGGCTTTGTGTCAATTTGTCATGCTCTACGCTTGGAAATTTTGCTTTATTTGCCTGTGTATTTCAGTAAGAGTTTTCATATAAAGTAAAAATGAAATCGGAAGCTGAGACTGCCCTGGCCATTTGGGTTCTTTGCGCCACTAAACAAAAAGGAGAGAATAAGCTGTGGTGACTGATCCTGATTACCAGGTGGACACTGGGCTGCTGCTACCCACTGGGAGTAAGCAGTACTCTGGCCAAGCCCCAGTCCACTCACTGGGTGTTTCCTAGTACTCACTCCCTAGCCCATAGGTAAGGGGAAAAAAAGGCATGAAAGAAATTTGCAAAAATGTAAAAATAAAAAATAAAATAAATTAAAAAAAACAATGTAACACAGTAATTGTAACAAGAGAACAACAACAAGGCAGAGCAGAAGCCAGAGCACAGTGATACTAGGAGTTAGGAAGAGCTTTCAGTCAGAGGCCACCACCAGACTAAATTCTGGTGCGGAAACAGGTTTGGAGGATGGAGAGCTTCCGTCTGGAAAAGAGCATGGACAAAAGCACAGCGAGTGAACGGCATGACAGCTTTGGGAAAACACACTCCACTTGGTGTGACTGAAGAGAATCAATGAGAGTTAGGAGGCTGGTGACAGAGAGATTGCGCAGGTCAACCAAGGGCTGTATTGGCCAAGCTCATGCACTTGGACGGCCCTCATCCTGTGGGCCCCAGGAAAGGTGAGGAGGGGCCCTGGACAGCTCACTCTGAGGGATGAGTTCCAGGACAGGGACACTGAGGGCAAGGAGACCAGGTTGGGCTGAAGATTTCAGCAAAGGCAGTGGGACTGGGTTGAGGATCCTGATGTGCAATATTCAGGGATAAAGATGGAAAGTTCTTAGTCTCTGTTAAAGGACTGAGCACATGCATTTTTCTCTATGTTCCCCAAAACTCTAATCAAATGACAGGAAAAGAAAACCACATAGAAGATCAACAGAAGTAAAGAGTAGGTAAGAGATGTCTGGGAAAGTGAAAAGCAAACTGTATTTCGAAAAAGAAGAAAACCTGACCCAGCACTTGGGGTGGGGGAGGAGTCATCCACAAGAAGCGGCATTCTCTCCTCAAACCTGGAGGCGACTCTGGCATATGGGGCCTGCGCGAGGCAAGCGTGGGTCTGAAAAGCAGCAGCTATGCTCCAACTGCCCAGACTCAGAGACGCTGTACCCCATTTGCTCCTGCCACCAAAGTGGAGGTGCCGGGTTAAGTTTTCAGGCGACCTGGACCAGACGTGCACCAGACTCAAGGACACCAGGCTGGGCTCAGATGGACAAGAAGTCTCACATGAAGGGAAATGTATTCGTGGTGCATTTTCAGATTCAGCTAAAAACAACTTTCACAGTCATAATGATGTAAACAAAAACCAGTGAAGTAATTTATCACTGAGATAAAGAGAGGAGAAGAATTGTGGGGGTGTACAAACAGCAGATGCACCTCATGGGGTGGGGTCCCCCAGAAGGTGATACTGGAAAGCTACAGTCTCACTTCCACACTAGAAAGTCACTAGGCAATGTGGAACGCTGGATACATACGGAGGTAAGTACAGGCTAGAGAGATGGCTGCCTGAGTGGGAAGGCGTCACCTCTGAGGAGCAGGGCTTAGGGCAAAGGGCTAAGGAGGAACTACTGTTTTCACTACAACTACCAGTTGATTTTCTCTTTGCTGTGTGCATGTTGGGGAGAGGAGGGGTTCTCTTCAGGACACCACAGGATTAGGAAATAAGCATTCTGACTCAAAAGGTTCTGGTGTGCACAACGGGGAAAATAATGGCCCCATAAACCAAGACAGAAAATGAAGTTTAGAAGCAGTTAGAAAAGACAGCAAGTCCAGTTTTGGACCCACTGAAACCTACCTGCTGCGACTCATCTAGCAGGCAATTCCATGTGTAGGTCTGATGCTTAGAGGACATAGATAAAGAGATAGAGGATAAAGAGAGACAGATACACAAAATTCAAACCCCTCACCACGGCCCTGCAGGAGCAAGTCTCTGCCCATCTCAAAGCTCCCTCTCCTCACTAGGTTCCAGCCACTGACACTGAGATCTTCAAACACAATGGCATTCCCCTGTCTCAGGCCATGACCGTCTGTGCCTCAGAACACGTGTTCGCCAACTCACTCAATGACTAGCTCCTTTCTGCCTTTCTCTCCTCAGCTCAAGCGTTACTGACACCTCAGCTCCTTCCTTGTTCCCTTCAGAGGACTTATTGTAAGTTGCACTTTTAAAATTTTTCTTCACTAAAAAGTAAGTTCCATGAAGGCTGGGAATATGCCTGTCTGGTTACAACTGTAAGCTCAATGCCTGGCAGACAGTAAGCACTCAAAAGATATTTTCAGAATGAGTAAATGTCATCATTGTAGAAAGAAAAACACTTGACCTCTTTATCTTATACTGTGCGCACACACACACACACACACACCACACACTCCTACGCAAAATAACTCAACATTAGATCACAGAACTAAACATAAAAGCTGAAACTATAAAACTCCTAGAAGAAAATGGAAGAAAGAAATTCAAGATTTTGAAGTAGGCAAAGATATTCAGATAAGATATCAAAAACATAAAGCATAAAAGAAAAAATGAAAAACTGATCAAAATCAAAAATTTGTGTGCTTCAAAAACAATAAAGAAAATGAAAGTTAAGCCACAGAAAAAATATTTACAATAAGTATATCTGACCAAAAAAACTGGTATTCAGAATACACAAAAATCACTTACAACTCAATATTACGAAGTCAAAAACTCAATTTTTTAAAGTGGGCAAAAGAGTTAAACCAAAGACAATGCACAGTCTTATGCATATTACCTAATGCTCAGCACTAGTCATCAGGGAAATACAAATTAAAACCAGATGAGATTCTCACATTTATGGTTGATTTTTGATAAGGTTGCCAAGAAAATTCACTGGGGAAAGAATAGTCTTTCAAACAAACGGTGCTGGGACAACTGGGTATCAACATGAAAAAGAATGAAATTAGAGCCCTGCCTCACACCATACACAAAAACTAAATCAAAATGGATCAAAGACCTAAATGTACGAGATGAAAACGTAAAATTCTTAGAATATAGGAGAGAGAATCTTTGTGATCTTGGATTTGGCAATGGTTTCTTAACACCAAAAGCACAAGAAAAAATAAACAAAAATTAAACTGAACATCACCAAAACTAGAATCTTTTTGCTTGGACGCTTTTGCTTCTAACTGTTAAGGAATTGTAAAGAAATCCATAGAATGGGAGAAATATTGGCAAATCGTATATAGGATATGGATATATGTGATATATCCATTCAATGGACCATTATTTGATCATAAAAAGGAATGAAATTCTGATACATGCTCCAACATCAACAGATCTTGAAAACATTATGTTAAGTGAAGGAAGCCAGGCACAAAGACCACATGTTGTATGATTCCATTTATATGAAACGTCCAGAACAGGCAAATGCAGAGACAGAAAGCAGATCAGGGGTTGCCTTGGACTGGGGGGAGGAGAGGGTGATGTAAAGGTTTCATCCTGAGGTGATGAAACTGTTTTAAATGGATTGTGGTGATGGCTGCACAACTCTGTGAATATATTAAAAACCACAGGATTGTACACTTTAAGTGGGTGAGTTGTACGGTGTGTGAATTATATCCCAAAAAACTATTACTAAAACAATACCTGAGAGACCAGTACATATCCACTACAATAGCTAATATTAAAAAGACTGACAATTCCAAGTGTTAGTGAAGACATGGAGCAAACGGAACACTCATACACTACAGGTTTCCAGGAAGGTAAAATGATACAACCACCTTGAAAAGTAGTTTGGGTAATGACCAAACAGAAATGAAAATATACAAAGACACAAATGTGATTGTTCATAGCAACTTTACTCATAAAAACAAAAAACTGAAAACTACCCAAATGTTCATCAACAAGTGAATGGATAAACTGTGGTGCATCCACAGAATGAATACTACTCAGCTACAAAAAGAAATGAAATGATTGATATCTATATGACAACATGGATTAAGCTCAAAATCATGTTGAACAAAACAAGCCAGGCACAAAATAGCACATACTGTATGATTCTGTTTATGAGATCCCAGATTAGGCAAAGCTAATCTATAGCGACAGAAACCAGATAAGCAGTTGCCTTGTGATGGGGGTTGGGGGCAGGAAGCTGACTGTAAAAGGACACAAGGAAACTTTCAGGGTGATGAAAATTGCTCCAATTTTGATTGTGGTGGTGGTGATGGTGGTAACATGGGTATGTAAATTTGCCAAAAAATTAGTGCACTGTACACTTAAAATGGGTACATTTTATGTAAATTACATTTTTATAAAGTTGATTAAAAAACAACCACCCAAGCCTGCAGAAAGCCGCACAATTAAGGGATGGGCAGAATAATGGATCTAATGAAAGAGATGAACAGCAGGAAGGATGAAGAGAAAAAGGGGAGAAATGCTTCTTAGGAATGTATCTTTTTTAAAAAGGTCCTTAATTACCAATTTTTACCTTGAGCATCACTTAGTAGCTTCTCTTTATTCAAGCAAAACATCACCTATTTCCCACTGTCACAAGCAATAAAATAGCAAAAGGCAGGTGGCTGAGAAGCAGCCAGATAAAGATGTAGATGAACAGAACCGGGAGAATCCTATCATCATAAACATGAGATTAAATTTATAACCATCAGTGTAATAAAGTTCAGGCAGCTCCTGAGAAGCCTCACGCCAACCCAAGTGGGTAAAGTACTCTTGCTTCTATTTCACAAACGAGGAAATTGAAGCTCACAGAAGATGATTTGCCAAAGTTACAAAACTAGTAAGTATCCTCTACTAGTTAGTAGCTTAGGGAAAGACTTGAGTAAAATGGGTGTCTGACCCAGGTGATGTAGTTGTGGAAGATAAGTGCTGTCTCCTTCGAGACTAAGCATCCCAACAAGTTGTCTCTGAAGGGTAAGACAGAAAGCTGCATAGAGACACGCTCCCTGAATCCAATCCACTTGGGTCTAACTATGACTTTTCACGACAAAGAAATAGGTGGCCCTTGATGCTGGTAGTGTCATCCCATGCCTGCCAAGAACTTGTGCATTAGCATGCCTCGTAAAATACTGAAGCCACTACATTAAAACCCATGTTTACCAGGCACTCAATCAAAATCTACTGGATAAACAAAAAAGCTCACCAGCTGGATTTCTACTTTTCTTCAGAAATGTAAAATGATAACATTATTCCCCCATCTAGTGGTTAAGAAGAAAAGTGTTTCAAGAGATGCCCCTAAAAACAGAACCAACTTTCTGCCGTTCACTGTCTCACTGCTGCTGCTTAAGTGCCAACGGAAACAAGCAGCATGTGACATCCTTTCCTCTGGGGAACCCTGCCCGGGATGAGCTTTCTCCCTTGAGAGCCAAGGATACAGCACTTTCCCCCGAAGGTCTGCTGGGGACCACCTTCTCCCGTTCCAGGCTCAGGACTAGCCCTGGCTATCCCTGGACCAACTCGCCTGCTTATGTTAAACCCACTCAAGGTCACCACCTTATCTCCTAAACCCAGTAAGCCAATTCAGCCACAATGTATTAATCTATGGAAGGCACTAATGAGAGATAACGAACGAATGACATCTTTGTGAAGCTCCAGCCCTCAGGCACAAGATCCAGAGAGAAGAGTCCAAGTCACATACCTGCCCATAGCACAGGGAGGAACACGGGGGTCCTAGAGGTTCAGGTAACACACTCCATGAGCAGAGAGAAAAAGCAAGGAAGAATTTAAGCTGGGCTTGAGAGGGAGCCCCAACTGCGCTTGCAAATCAGATCGACGTGTTACAGGAGGAAACCAGGGCCCAGCAGTTGAGCAGCTAGTCCAGGGCTGCGCGCTACATTCCACAGCCTGGATCCGTGCTCCCATCCATCTGACTCCAGAGCTGCAACTTTTCAATAAACCATGCTTCTTCCTTGGCAAGCGTGCAGAAAAGAGGAAGTATTTGAACAAGGCCGTAAGGAAAGAAGTTTAATACATACATGAGGGAAGGGCGTTTGAGGGAAATACAACAGTAAACAACAAAGAACCACATGGGAGGCCCAGGAGTGACTTGTCTGTTGCTACTAAATCATTCTGCAGGTCACCATACCTCCCTTTTTCCTCACACACAAAGGAGAAGCAAATCGCTCTCTCACTTTCTTCATGCCTAATGCACTAAGGCCCAGCCCACAGGGCAGTTCCCTCATTTTTCCCAGGGGGAACCACATTACTATGTTCAGCCCTGTTCATTGATCTTCAAACTAGGTGTATGTGCCGGGGAGATGTAAACTTTCCAAACAACCAGCAGGGAGTTTTAAGGCAATAACGTTCCTGATCAGCACCTTCCTGTAGGTATTCCTTTTGAAACCGATCTGAGACTGCGGGTTCCTGCAGGCCCTCTTTCTCGCTACAGCCTCCTCACTCCCTCAAATTCCCAGTGTCTCCTCTACCAGGAGCCCTGCTCCTGCCACAGGGCCTTTGGACTTGCTATTAAAAGGATGACCAACTCCATCCTGAATTGTATCAGAGTACATGCCCAGGGTATAAAAACCTCTGGGACAATAAAAATAGGGACAACTTATGTTACTGGTGTGTGATGAGCTTCCTTAATAACTTGTCAAATCCTAATACACTTGCCCTGGTCTAACAAATATTTCTGTCGAGAGTGAAATAAGGCTTTAGACCCACAGTATTCTAGCCAGTGTCGAAGTTCAGATATATGTAGAGAGGGATGGGGATGACTGCGCCTTTTCCATGTCTCAGCTACTGTCCAATGCTGCACAGCCCTTGAAAGGAGACCCATCAGGGCAAAGCAAATGTCTGACAATGAAATGGTATTTTCCTCACATATGTAAAATAGCAAACTGCTTGGCAGTCTCAACACCTCATAGGACATGTCATGAGCTGGCAGGGAAGGCACCTTTGAAAGTGGAATTTATTCGGATCTTAGCCATTCCATGAAACCAGTCCCATGCTGTTCTAATCTAAGAGGCCCAGGCCAACCCAAAACGCCTTCACCCACTACCTCTGCAAAAGCTGGGGCAATGGAAAGGTGCCCGACCTGCTGCGGGAGAAGGACCCCTTTCAACAATAAGACAGAACAAGGTAATTTGGAGACCCTCCCTAATGTGACGAGTGAGAAGAAATGTCTATGTGCACATGGATTCACCTGGCACAGAGCAAGACCCACAGTCACAGTGGGAAATCGTGTAAATGGAAACTACTGACACACACTGAACTGGAGAGTAGTAGTTCTCAAACTTTTTGGACTCAATAATCCCTTTCATGCTTAAAAAGTTTTGAGGACCTCAGGGGCCAGCCCAGTGACATAGTGGTTGGGTTCTACCTGCTCCACTTCGGCAGCAGGGCTTTGCCAGTTCAGATCCTGCATGTGGACCTTTGCACCACTGATCAAGCCATGCTGTGGCAGGCATCCCACATATAAAGTAGAGGAAGATGGGCACGGATGTTGGCTCAGTGCCAGTCTTCCTCAGCAGGAGGAGGATTGGTGGCAGACGTTAGCTCAGGGCTAAATCTTCTTCAAGGGAAAAAAATTTTTGAGGATATCAAAAAGCTTTTTTACGTGAGTTATGTTTATGGATATTTATTGCAACAGAAACTAAAACTGAGCAGTTCTTAAAATATATATTTGTTAATTTAAAAATAATAAACTCATGTTAGCACAAATAACAAGTGCTATGAAAAATAACCATAATGTTATGAAAAATAACTGTATTTTCCAAAACAGAAAAAAAAATAAGGGACAAAAGTCGCATGGCGACACATTTTTGCAAAGGGAATAAATAAGTGGATTCTCACATCTGCTTCAGCATTCCATGTGCTGCATATCTCATAGGGCCCCAGAACTACACTGTACCCTCCTGGGAGAATGAGGGGAAAAAAGGCAGATAACAACCTACTAGTATAGTATGAAAAGAGTTTCACAAACTTGCTGGCCCCCTGAGAGGCTCTCGGGGACCCAAAGGTCCCCGGACCATCATGTGAAAACTGCTGTTCTAAAGCCACAAGAAACCCATTACTCTGATAGTATTTACTATGCGATTCATGAATATTAGGTCTGTCTTCTCAAGAAACCTATGCCATCTAAGACAGGGAATAAGTCTTTTACCTTGAGGCTGATGTCCTAATTGGTAAGAGTAGATATTTTCTGTGTTGCTTTGCTTTGCTTTTAATCAACACAGGAACACTGAAAGTTTGCTACAAGCAGAAAAATCTAACTGGCAGGTTTTAAAAAACACTTGTTCGGGGCTGGCCCCGTGGCCAAGTGGTTAAGTTCGTGCGCTCCGCTGTAGGCGGCCCAGTGTTTCGTTGGTTCGAATCCTGGGCGCGGACATGATACTGCTCATCAAAACCACGCTGAGGCAGCATCCCACATACCACAACTAGAAGGACCCACAACGAAGAATATACAACTATGTACTGGGGGCTTTGGGGAGAAAAAAGGAAATAAAATCTTTAAAAAAAAAAAAAAAAACACTTGTTCTTTTAACACAGCTTTTAAACACAGGAATAGGCTTGACAAAATTTCAAAGTTTAAGAAGAATTTTGAACTTTGTGATCTCAATTGCTACCACTCTGGCAATCCCTCTGAATGTGCCCTCCATGTCAGGAGTAGGTAATAAAAGTAAATGCCACCCCTTCCACCTTCCCTTCCAACAACTCAGTCCTAGAGCCACTCATGAGGGGCAAAGAGTGGAGCCGCGAGGAGTGTATGGATGGGTGGGGATACAGTGCTGGAGGTACAAAGCAAAGTGTCACTGGCCAAGGCAGGTGAGAAGCACTTTCCAGAGCCCGAGAAGGGGGTATCCTGCAGGGGGTGATGGAGCCCAGGCAGGGTGAGGAATGAGTCTGTGCCGGAGTAAGGGCATGGAACAACACAAGGTGTTGGAATTCCAGCAGGTGTGGAGAGCGCCACGTGTGGGGACAACACGGGCTAAGGGGAACATCTGTACAGAGAGGAGGTCCTGTGTGGAGGGGGGATTCGAGCCTGAGCAGGCGAGAAGGGCTCTGTGCAGGGAAGGGCACAGCCCTGGAGAGGAGACTGGTCAGCCAGTCTCCTCTGATTAACAGGATGTAAGGAAGAATAACAGGAGGCAGGTTTCTCACCGTCTGAGCAGGGAATCACAAACACAGAGGGGATGAGGACTAGAATGAACCCCCTGGATTTGGGC
This sequence comes from Equus caballus, assembly GCF_041296265.1. Taxonomy (NCBI): domain Eukaryota; kingdom Metazoa; phylum Chordata; class Mammalia; order Perissodactyla; family Equidae; genus Equus; species Equus caballus. Next base: position 52,076,618 of record NC_091710.1, read on the forward strand.
TGGAATCACAGGCATTAGTGGGAACGCACTGATTCATCACAGACAGAAGGCTGTAGAAACAAACTCACGGGCATAGATACACACATATATCACTAACTGTCCACCAGAGGGCATGGGAGCAGCAACACCCCCATGGCAATGAGCATGCCAGCACCCAGACTGTGTGTGTGTTCAAAATACCACTTTTCACTGAAAGGAAGCAGAGCTCCTTGGAAAAATGGCTGAATCCGGGGCTGAGAAAAAGAAAGTACAAGCTGAACCTGGATGAAATTGTGCTAGAGAGAAAAGTCTTCAGAGAATGAAGAGGAAAAGGTAAAACAACACAGAAGTCAGCCTGAAGGAGCCATCACTGGCCAACAGAGGAGAACGTAAACATGAAAAGAAACAATGACAGTATGGATCATAACCCACTGAATAACGCACAGAGCCTCGCACACACACCCCATACACGGAAAGTGTGATGGGCAACAGTTATTTACCTAGTTTGAAAGTTTCTCTCCTCAGAAGCTACATTAACCGCCAGGGGGCAAGAGGGCACATGCACTTTCCAGTGGGCAGGCCTGGCAGGCACTACCGGGACCAAGTGACCAGGGGACCACCACCAGCACCACCACACACTGAGAGGGTGCAGGAAGAACCCATCATCACTCTCAGGACAAACCTGCAAAAGACATAGAGCACGGATGATCTTAAGAGGAAACATCAGACTACGCCACACCGAGGGACACCACACATCACTATTTCTAACCTCCAATAGTATCACAGGCACGAAAGCCACAGAAAAACTGGGGAACGGCTCCGAGTGAGAAAGACTGAGGAGACACATCAACTAAATGCAACATGCATTTCCGAAGTGGAGGCGTTGGCCTTAAAACACATGACGGGAACAGCTGATGAGACTAGAATGGACTCTGAGGATGCGATGGTAGGGAGGTTTCAGTGTTAATTTCCTAACATGGATCGCTGTGTTGTGGTTATGCAAGAAAATGCGCCTGTTTGTAGGAAATGCTAAATGCAGAGGTGATGGAGCATCTGGGCAGCAACGTAGTCTCAAATGGGCAGGACAAACGCCTGTGAATTGTATTTCCAACTTATCTATTACTTTACGATTATTTTAAAAATGTGCATTTATGATCAACCTCCTTCAACAGAACTTCATTAGCTTCACCTTTATTTCTTCTTTCTTCAGGATAAAAATGTTGAGCGTGCAAAGGAAATGTCAGAACTTTATCAGCTGCTGTTTCACAGTTGTCTGCTCTTAGAAAGAACATGTCCAGAAATAACCCCACAAAACGGGATTCTAGTGACACCTAGTGACCTTATGTATTTAATGTTCAGTGGTGAACATGAGCAACCGCCAGGATGGGCAGTCAACAGAAGGAGAACAGACACACAACGGGTAAAATAAAGGTCACTGTGCCTGCTACCTCCTACCTCCACGTTCTGCTGAAATAAGATCAAGTTCACTAAAAAATCAAAGAAATGCAAATGAAATCAACTTTATTTTTTCACCTACAAAGTAGGAAAGATTAAAGAGTGGTAGCTCACAGTATGAGTATCAGGTGTGGGAAAAGTGTTCTTTCACACTGCCAGAAAGAATGGAAATTGGCACACTCTCTCCAGAAGGTTATTTGACAGCATCTATCACAAAGCTCAACATGCAAGCCCTCTGAACTCAGAAGTCTACATTTGGAATTTAAACCTATTGAGACTTCTATCTGCAAGAAGCGACACACACAAAGGCTCAATGTCATACCATTTCTGACTGGAAAGAAAAATAAGAAAGAAATAAAAAACTTCATACATGTTAACAGGAGATCAGTTACATAAATTACTGGATATCTATCACAAAAGATTTTATATATATATTTAAAACAAGAGGACATAGCTCTAGGTACAAACATGGAAAAATGTTCTCCAATATACTGTTAACTGAAAAAGTACATGTGCATTCCATTAAAAAACTAAAACCTACTTATTTACATGGATGTATATATAAATAGGAATGTATAAATGTACATTTCTTATATGCTTAGTAGAAAGTCTGAAAGTACATACACCAAATTTTCAATGGTAAGTTCCTCCCAACTAAGAGGAGGGAAGATAAGGCAAGAGGTGGATTCGGTGGGAATTTTTCACTTTAAAAAAGCAGACACATATTTAAATATAAATACATTTAACTCAAAAGAAAGTTTGTTTTCAGGATAGCAAAAGGAAAATATAAAAATCAGTAATTAATTGTGTATAATAAACATCTGATTGCATTTCAACATTACAGTTTATTTCTTGCAATAAACAAGAAAGAAATAATTTGTATTAAAAATGTGATTAAGTTCACTTTAAAGTGACCTTAAGAGATTGCCTTTGGGTAAATTACAAGTATTTTGGAGTTTCCGGGAGCCCTTGAGAAACAAGGGCTAAGTGAGGGCAGAAAGAGAGAAAGAGGAAGGCAATTAGGGACAGATCAGCAAATGGAGGCAGGAGGGCAGGACTCTCAGGAAAGAAACTGTGCTGAGAGGCCCCACCCACGTCTCATCAGCCGAGAGGCCTCATTTCAGGACAGGAACACCTGTCAGTTTACATTTTTGTCCAAGCTTCTCTATTAACTTGAAGCTGTCAGCAAAGGTCTATCTTTCTGTACCCTCCTCTCCCAAATTTCTACACACCCTTTTCATGTAGCTTATGTCACTTCCCCCAAGGCATGTTCTCTGCTATCTCTAGGCCAACGCAAGTAAAAGCCTGTCTGCTTGTTAGTTGTTGGGACAGTCATTTACTGAGCAACTGCTATGAGCCAGGAACACGTTAGACATTTACTGGAAACACAACCATAAAATAAGACAAACTTCATAGTTGTACTTACAGAATTCTCGTTATAATCAAAAGACCAAAATGCACAGTTAGGTAGCTAGGTAGGTAGACAGACAGACAGATAAAACCGACAAATGAACAAATGTTTTAACAGCACAAAAAGGAAATAAAAGTTGAGCTAGAAAGTAACAAAGAGGACTCTACTATCAATTGGGAGACAGAGAAAGCTCTTCTGGGAAGGTGACCCTTGAAATGTGACAAATAAGAAGGAGCTGAATACAAAAATACAAACTAGGCTGAAGAACCAGGAAAAGGAGGCAGAATTCTAGGTGGCATGTGTCCACAACACAGGCCTGCCTGAGGACACCCAGAGCCCAGGGTATCTGGAAGATACAAATGAGGAAAGTGGTGCAGCTGAGGTTGAAATATGACAGAATCATGGAGAGCTTTGAACCAGGGGTCAGCCAACTTCTTCTGTAAAATGGTGAATATTTTAGGCTTTGTGGGCCATGTGGTCTCTGTCACAACTATTAATACAGATTGGAAGAGAAGAAGTGAAACTATCTCTGTATACAGACTACACAACATTGTATACAGAAAATCCTAAAGAAATCACGGAAACACTTAGAGCCAATAAACAGGTTCAGCGAACTTGCAGGATACAGGATCAATATACAAAAATCAGTTGTGTTTCTACACATTAACAACTGAAAAATCTAAAAATGAAATTAAGAAAACAATTCCATTTACAACGCATCACAAAACCCCCAAAAATTTAGAAATAAATTTAACCCAGGAGGTGTAAGACATGTACACTGAAAACTACAAAACATCACTGAAAGAAATTCAAGACCTAAAAAAATGAAAACATCCAATGGTCATGGATCGGAACATTAAATATTGTTAAGATGGCAACACTTCCCTAATTAGAGACTCAACACAATTGCCATCAAAGCTCAGCAGCCTTTCTTTTTTTTTTTTTTCTATTTTTGAAGAAACTGACAAGCTAATTCTAAAATTCATACAGAAATGCAGGGAAGCCAGAATAGCCAAACAATCTTGAAAAAGAAAAACAAATTTGAGGGCTCACACTTCACAATTTCAAAACTTACTATAAAGCTATAGTAATCAAGATTGTATGGTGCTGGCATAAAGATAACAGAGAACAATGAAATATAACTGAGAATCCAGAAATAAACCCATATGTCCATGGTCAAGTGATTTTCAACAAGAGTACCAAGACAATTTAATGGAAAAATAAGAGTCTCTTTAATTAGTGGTGCTGGGACAACTGGACAGTCACATGCAAAAGAGTGAAGGCGAAACCCTACCTCACACCATGTATAAAAATTAACTCAAAGTAAACCACAGACCTGAATGTAAGGATAAAACTATAAAATTCTTAGAAGAAAGCATAGGTGTAAATCTTCATGCCCTGGGATTAGGCAATGATTTCCTGGCTGTGACATTTAAAGAACAAGAAACAAAAGAAAAAACAGATACCAAACAATCAAAATTAAAAACGCTTGTGCTCAAATGATACTACCAAGAAAGCGAGATGACAACCCACAGAGAGGGGGAAAATGTGTGCAAATAAGATATCTGATAAGGGTCTTATATCCAGAATATATAAAGAACTCTTACAACTCAACAATAAAAAGAAAAATAACCCAATTTGTTAAACTAAGCAAAGTACTTGAATAGACATTTCTCCAAAAAAGATACACAAATAGCTAATAAAATCATGAAAAGCTGCTCAACATCATCAGTCGAGAGAAATACAAACACATAGTGAGATGCCACTTCACATTCACTATGGTGGCTATAATCATGAAGACAGATGATAACCCTCGTACACTGCTGGGTGGAACGTAACACCAGTACAGTCAATTTCAAAAATAGTCTGACAGTTTTTCAAAAAGCTAAACATATAGTTTCTCTATGACTCACCAATTCTACCTTTAGGTTTATAAATAACTCAAGAGAATTGGAAATAGATATTCACACAAACACCTGTACACAAATGTTCATAGCAGCATTATTTATATTAGCAAAAAAGTGTAAATAACCCATCTGTCCATCAACTGATGAAGAGATAAACAAAATGTGGTATATACAACTGAGCCCTCAAAGGAGTGAAGTACTGATACATACTACAACATGAATGAACCTTCAAAACATTATGCTAAGTGAAAGAAGCCCAACATAAAAGACCACATATTGTAAAATCCCATTTATGTGAAATGTCCAGAGTAGGCGAATTCATAGCAAAAAGCAGATTAGTGATTGCCAAGGGCCTGGGGAGAGGGGCAACAGGCAGTGACTGCTAACGGCTAGAAAGGTTTTGGGGGTGATAACAATGTTCTTCAACTAGATAGTGGTGATGGTTACAAATCTCCGTTAATAGAATATATTAAAAATTACTTAATTGCACACTTAAAAACTCACAAAGGGTGAGTTTTATGGTATGTGAATTTCATCTTAAAAAAAAAGAAATGTCAAATGTAATTATTCACGTTGAAAGGACATAATACCAGAGGAAAATCAGATCTTCAGGAACAAACGAAGAGCAACAGAAAGGAAAAATACATAGATAAATATGACACACTATTTTTTCTCTTAATTTATGTAAAATACAGACAACTGTTTAAAGCAAAAATTATAACACTGCCTTGTAGATTATAAGGCATTTGATGTAACATATGACAATCCTAACAAAGGATGGTAGGCAGAATCAATGGACACACACAATTACCAGGTTTCTATATTTTATGTGAAGTAGTACAATGTTAAGTCAAGACAGACTCAGAAAAATTAAGGATCTATATCTTAACCCCTAAAGCAATCACTAAAAGTAAATAAATAAAAATAATGGCAAGCGTTTTAGTTAAAAAACCAACAGATCAAATCATTCAAAATAGCAAAGGAAAAGGGAGGAAAGGAAGAAAACGTATTTCCTACCTTTGCTCAAATGGCCAAGAAGCAGTGAAGCTCCATAGCCGTGAGCCCACCAGCACCCACACCTTCATCTCTAATACTATTCCGCACTCAAAGGAATCACAGGTCTTTGCAGAAATGGCTGGTGCCAGGGCTGGGGTAGAGCACGCACAAGGTGCCAGCCAGTAAAGAAGTGCTCAAATGAAAAGGATGGACATGTCACCATGACAGAAAAGCCAGCTTGAAGGGACTGCCACCATCCAATCTGAACAATCCCAGCACCAGACAGACAGTAATGGATTACAAACCATTGAGAAATACAGGAATCCATGAATTGATACTAACGAGTCAGTCAGTCAGTGTGGGAGAAGGGAAGGCTCTTCATTACAGAGCACAGCGTGGCACTGCCAGGGACACGGGAGAAAGCGTGGGACTTGGAAAGTAACCATGTTGGAAGAAGCAGAGTTGAGGGTGGTTCAGGCAAGAATCATGACTGGACGCTGCTCCTGCCAGGCAGGGGAGCCGGGGAGACTAGACGAGGAGCAGGAAGTCTGCATGACCCTAAACTGTCTCCCCACAGGTGGCTTACTGGTTTCAAGGGAAACAAACAGTAACTGTACAGCGGAAAAATCAACAAAGAGGTAATCGAAATGAGCATCACCAATAAGAGGCAGATGAACACTGGGGGCCTCTGGGTAGGACACACATACTCATGGAGCATTCTGGGCCAGAAACCAAAAACGGAATCTAATCACAGGAAAACATCAGACAAACCAAGAGCATCTTATTCTAAACAAAAGCGTGGAGAGCGAGACTGGAGTCTTCAAAAATTGCCAAGACATAAAAGATAAAGAAATGGTCCAGCCTAAAGAGACTACAGAGACAAGGCAATTATGAACAATACTGCATCCTAGACTGGATCTTGTACTGAGGGAAAAAAACATGCTCAAGGATGTTGTTAGGGTCATTCAACAAACTTACACATTTAAGACAGATTTCCTAAAAACATTTTAAGACAAAAATTTCAAAAAAAGGAAAAAATAAAATTTCATCTTCAGATGAAATAGTTCTCCCTTCTTTCTTTAGTTGTAATTTAGCTTCCTTGACTGCTTTTCCCTAGACTAATCATATGAAGGCCACACCCACTAAAGACCCACCCCCTAAAGCCACTCAGTAATAACACTGTATTTATAGACATACACGCATAGTAATAAAAGGCTTAAATCTCTTTTTACATTCTCACTAAAATACACTCACTTATATTTCCTAATAATTAGAACTCCTTTGGTATTGTGCCTGCCCTGTCCCCTTGTCTGACTATCCAGGGTAGGAAATCCCATACTGGCCACTTGAGAACTGTCTTGGGCTAAAATAGGATAAATGCCTCTGGAGAATGGAATGTCCCCTGAAAACCAGGTGAAAATCCAGGTGTCACACTGTTGCTTTTTCAGAAAACTAGAATAAATTTATATGAAAGCAGCAAAGTAAAATATAAGGCACAGACTTTGGCTGATGATGTGCAAAACTGCTCTAAAAAATAAAGTCTATAATTAAAAAAAAATTTAACAATAAGGCACCGCCACTCAACCCTATGTGAGGAACTCTGACCTTGTAAAGTAAATTTCTCCAGGGTGACACTGCGCAGTGTAGCGGGGCCCCCTGGAGTTGTGGTCACAGTGGCCCTGATGGCTCCACCATGACATTTTATTTGCTCACTTCAGCTAGGTTACAAATTCTTTGAAGTGCTGTGTCACAGCCATTCTGGTTTCTCCAGAGCACCTAGTATGCACTTGTTTCTTACTGTTGAATCAAGAACTACTTCAAGGCTAACTGGCCCTATAATGGAAGGGGGTCCTACAAAGAGAGTAGGTACCATAGATTTTATTCCATTTTCTGTGTGCCCTCCATAATCTACATTTCAAGCATCATACTCTCCAACTACATCCTCCTATCTTTCCAATTTTTTTTTTTGAGAAAGATTAGCCCTAAGCTAACATCTGCCACCAAGCCTCCTCTTTTTTTTTTTTTGCTGAGGAAGATTGGCCCTGTGCTAACATCCATGCCCATCTTCCTCTACTTTATACGTAGGATGCCTGCCACAGCATAGCTTGATAAGCAGTGCCTACGTCTGCACCTGGGATCCAAACTGGCGAACCCCAGGGCACCGAAGCAAAGCATGCTAACTTAACCACTGCACCACCAGGCCAGGCCCCTCCTATCTTTCCAAACACAGCCTCTTGTCCAACCCCAACAATACTTCAAGCCAACTAAGACCTATGATCTGTTAATAGAACAACCTTCCCACCTTCCTTTCCTTCACGAACCCCCACATCAAGTTTGGAGTCCATGATCCATCATCATCACCACTGCTTTGCATATCCCTTGATGGTGGCTGCCTGGCAAAAATCCAACCGTGGTTAAATCCAACACTCTGCCTCCTTCCCCCTAGAGGATAAACAATGGGCCTGTTCCTCTGGCCTCATGTTCACTTACAACCACCATCCCCAAGTGAGCCCTTAGTCCCGCCCCTTAGTAATTCTAGGACACCTCCCTGATCTATCCACTCTTCCAGGTTCCTAGACAACTGTTCCACGTGTTCTCTTCAAAGCTCGAAAACCTCTTTCCCATTCTCATTCTGAGAAAGCAATCTTGCTTCCTCTCACTAATAAAGCAGAAACAATCAGAAAAGAATTTCCACAAGTCCTGATACCACATCCCCTCTTAGCAGCAACTGTCCCCACACACTCTGCATTCCCTCCTGTCCATACAGAAAAATCCATCCTTGATTCTACACAACCCATAGGATACAACCTATATATCCTACAGAACCCACTGACTTGTCTGCTAGAGTCTAGCCCCACAGCCCCCTTGAGCCATCTGCACAAGCAACGCACTTGCATGGGCAAATGTCTCCACTTGCCTCTGCATCATCAAAATTTCCCTCTCCTGGATCAGTTCCGTTAGCAGATGGAGATGCTGTCATTTCTCCCATCTTGAACAACCATTTCTACAACATCCCCCTCCACATATTGCCCCAGATCTCTGTTCCCCATCGGAGTTGTCCTCATGCACTGTTTCCAACCCCAACTTCTACTCAAATATCTCTTGCTCCCACTAATCTGTCAAAACTGCTTGTCAAGATTCCAGAGACTCCACGTTGCTAACTCCAGTGGAACCTCTTAGACCAGCCTTTACTCAACCTCCTTGCCACAGTTGATCATTATCCCCTCCCTGAAAGCTTTCTTCACCTGACTTCTAGAACCCCATCCTCACTGGTTCTCTTCCCCAACCTCTAACACTGGAGAACCCAATCCTGGGGGCTCTTCCCTGCCCCCTCTAGACTCGCTAAGAGATCACATGGAGATCCGTGGCTTTAATAACACCTGTGCTCTGAGCACTCTCACGTTTTTACCTCCAACCTCTCCCAGGAGCTCCCCCGTCATACATCCAACCGCCTACCTGCCACCTCCACATGGGTGCCTAATAAACACCCCAAATTCAGCACATCCAAACACAACTCCTGATCGCCACCCCCAAACCTAGTCCTTCTGAAGCCTTCCCGATCTCAGTAAATGACAAGCCCATCTTTCTGGTTCCTCAGGCCAAAAACCTCCGTCATCCTTGACTCCTCTCCTTCTCCACAAATTCGTATCCAAATCTCATGAAATCTAGTGTGTCACTACCTTTAAAAGTGTATCCTGAGAGGCCAGCCCAGTGGCACAGCGGTTAGGTTCGCATGTTCTGCTTCGGCAGCCTGGGGTTTGCCAGTTTGGATCCCAGTGTGGACATGGCACTGCTTGGCAAGCCATGCTGTGGTAGGTGTCCCACATATAAAGCAGAGGAAGATGGGCACGGATGTTAGCTCAGGGCCAGTCTTCCTCAGCAAAAAGAGGGGGACTGGCAGCAGATGTTAGCTCAGGATTAATCTTCCTCCAAACAAAAAAGTATATCCTGAATCTACCACTCTTCACAAGTGCACTTCTGCTACCCCGGTGCAAGCAACATCTCTAGCCTGCATCATCGAACAGTCTCCCTTCACTCTCCCTGCTCCTGCCCTTTGCCCTTGTTCTCACACTTCTCTTCTGCATCACACCACACGAGAACCTGCATCCTGTGACGCCCTACTACCTCTCTGACCTCAATCTCCTCCTAAGCTTCCCCTTGATCATTCCTGTTTTGGGCTTATTTGTGTCCCCCCCAAACTCCCATGACGTCCTAACCCCCAGTACCTCAGAATGTGACTGAACTTGGAGACAGGGCCTTTACAGAGGTAATCACGCTACATGAGGTCATTAGGGTAGGCCCTAATCCAAGATGACTGGTGTCGTTATAAGAAGAGATTAGGACAGAGACCCTCAGAGAAACCAGGAAAAGGCACAGAGAGAAGACAGGCATCTGCAAGCCAAGCAGAGAGGCCTCAGAAGAAATTAACCCTACCAACAACCCGATCTTGGACTTCCAGACTTCCGGCCTCCAGAACTGTGAGAAATAAATTTCTGTGGTTTAGATGGCCAAGTCTGCGGTACTTTGTTAGGGCAGCCCCAGCAGATTAGTACAATCTGCTGCATCACATTCACCTCCTTACTGTTCCCCGAATACACCTAGCACAACCCTGTCTCCAGGGCCTGCCAGCTTGTCTCCCCACCAGGCAGGGTTAGGACCACACTATATCCATTCCTCAGTTGTGCAGATTGAGGCCGGAGGATGTTCAATGACTTGCTCTAGTACAAGGTAGAAAAAAAGATGGAAGTCACACTTTATCTGATCCACACAAAACATCTTCACACTTTCCCAACACTAGATATTTAAGGAAAAAAATGAGGGAAACTGCTTACTTTTCAACCCAGAGTACTGAAACGAGCTTCACGCCTCTCTTCAGTGCTTTGTCCCAAGTGCTCTGGTATCCGTCTTTGAACACAACGTGAGTTACTTGTTTGTTAAAAGTTTTTGAAACCTATAGATAAAGTGTAGAAAACAAAATGTAAATTATTACTATTTGCACACAGTTTCATAAGTACAAAGCCACTGTTACTCCTGGGGACACTTGCAAAACAAGCAACAAAATATTAGCAAACTGCATCAACCAATATACAAAGAGGATAACACATCCCCACCACATGAGTTTATTCCAGGACTGCAAAGCTGGTTAACATTAAAAAATCAATCATTAGTATTCACTACATTAAGAAAGCAAACGAGAAAAATAATATGATCATCTCAACACATACAGAAAACCCATTTGCTGCAATTAAAAAATTTACTCATGAGGAAAATTCTTAGTAAATTAGGATCTGAAAGTTGGTACAAAACTGCACCAGGCAAAATGCTAAAAGTTTTCCCTTGAGAAGAGGGACCAGGCAAGGATGGCTGACATCTGCATTCTATGCAACTGGCCCTAGCCAGCAGGGTATGTCAGGCAAAGAAACAAAAGGTGTAGGGTTAGAAAAAATAGAAATAAAACTGTCCTGTGTGCAGAGGATTTGATTGTGTACAGTTTTAAAATCTCAAAAATGCCACAGAATTCATAAGTGACTTTGGTAAGTTTTCTGGACACAAGGTGTATGTGCAAAACTTATTTCCAAATACCAACAGGAGTTAGAAAGAGGAATTTAAAAAATACCATTTATAATAGCATCAAATATGACCAAGAAAACTATAAAACATTATTGAAAGAAGTTAAAGAAATCTAAATCAACAAAAGCATATGGGTTCATGGGTTGGGAATATTCGATTTCATAAAAACGTCAGTTCTCTCCATACTGATCTATTGTGATCAATCCAATCCCAATCAAAATGCCCAAAGAGATTACGGTGTAAATTGACAACCTGATTCTGAAATGTATTTGGAAAGACTGACAGCTAAGAATAGCCAGGACACGTTGACAAACAAAGGGGGAGCCTGATGAAGATTTATTACAGCAATTAAGACAGCATGCTTTGTCACGACAACAGAATACAGTCATGCATCCCTTACTGAGAAACGCTCCATTAAGTCATTTCATCGTAAGAACATCATAGAGTGTACTTACACAAACCCAGATGGTATAGCCTACGAGACACCTAGGCCATATGGAACTAATCTTAAGGGACCACTGACATATATGTGGTCGGTCACCGACCGAATCATAGTTACGTGGTGCATGACTGTCTATGGATTCTGAAATATATCGTTACCTGACTAAAGACAAAGGTATTACTGTGGAGCTTGGTTAAAGGACAGTCTTTTCAATAAATGGTATTGAGACAAATGAATATTCATATGGGAAAAAAATGAAACTACTTCACACTATATACAAACATCAATTCCAGATGTATTGAAAGTCTAAATGTGAAAGGCAAAATGATAAAGCTTTCGAAAAATAACATAGGAGAAAATCCACATAACCTTGGTGTAGGAACAGATTTTTTTAAACAGGACACACAAAAAGGCTTACCATAAAGAAATGAACTATTATAATTATCATCAAAAGATACCATTAAGAAGGTAAAAAGACAAGGAACAGAGTGACAGAAAATACCGCAATTCATCTGACCAACAAAGGGGTCAACTGAAAAATACAGAGAATGCTTACAAATCAAGAAGAAAAAGAAAAACCCAATGGAAATGAGCTGGAGACTTGAACAGCCTCTTCAAAACAAATATATGAAAATGTGCGGGAAAACGCAAATTCAAAATACAGTGATAAAAACACTGGAAAGTAAAGATTGAGAAAACCAGCATATAGAGCAATGCAGCTTTCATATATTGGCAGAAGTATGAATGCACTCAACTGCTGCAAAAAAACTTAGGAAATCATTGTTAATTTTCTCAGATGTGACAATGGTCTTTTTGTTATACAGGGAAATGTCCTTGTTTTCAAAGGATAGATACTAAATATATTTAGGGGCAAATTATGATATCTGCAACTTACTTTCAAATAGTTCAGGAAAACACACACACACACATAAATATACTCTATGGAGAAAAGGAGACAAAGCAAGTATGTTAAGGGATTAAAAACTGCTGGATCTATGTTCACTGTACTACTCTTCCAACTTTTCTATTTGAAAATTTTTGAAAAAGGCAAAACACGAAAAGATTCAAGAGATCTAAGATCTTAATACATACTACCCTCAAAAGCCATTTTGTCAACTCATGTATTCCATGGCTTTTTCTCAGCCACAAGAACATGTCAGTAGCCCAAGTATGTAAAAGGTAAACAAGACGGAAACTCCCTCGGCTTCCTACCTTCCAATGTATCAGAAAAAAGGTGTCTTCTCAGGCCCAAAAGCCAGCCCTACCCCTACATTCTGATTGCTCTCCACCCCAGTCTGCTCTGGGCCTTTGATCTCTCCACCAGGATACCCAGCAGGGTGAGCCAAACAAAATTCAGAGCATTCACTCCTTGCCTGAGGGTGACTGCCTTCCCAGGCTTCATGCCCTGGGAGCTCTCTCCTCACCCTACTCGCGGCCCACCATCAACGTCCTCTCACTCGCTCTCATCGCCCCTTCACGCAGCCTAGCAGCCGTCCCCCCCAAATCCTCACTCACAGACACACACACGCTTTGTTCACCGGTGAAGTGCCTCTGAGAGCAGTCGACTTTCACCATCTCTGTCCCCATAGCTCAGTGACTCCTGGACCAATTTCCATCGCCTTTTCCAGTGTGCTGGAAACTGAACTACTTTCTTCAACAACGACCTTCTGAGTTTTCAAACCTAAAGAACACTTCTCAGTCTTAACTGTTCCGAAGAGTCTGCAGTGTCTTAAAATTCCATCACTGAAGTTTGTCTCTCTTCCGACTTCCAGACTTGTTTTCTGGATTCTCCTGGCATTCTTCTCTATCTTTGTCCCTTAGTCCACAGCTCCAGTCACTTGCCTTTGAAATACTAAATAGGATTTAGCATTTCAGCATTTTTCATTCTAACCACCTGGAACCTTACCCACACCGGCAGCCTCACCTGATCCCTAGGGTCTCTAGCCTTGACTATCTCAAGTCCCAGATTTGTATATCCACGTCTATCAGATATTTTCAATATGCCCAAATTCACAAGCTTCTCTTAAAAACCTGTTCCTTTTCCTGTATTCCTCACTTTGATTAACAGCACCATGCATCCAAGCAACCAATAGCAGAATCCATATTTTCATCATAGAGTTCTCCTCTCACACCACCCACAAGACCAACTCTTCTATAAATCCTACTGGTCTAAACTCTTCAGATCATGGTTCTTTTCTTTTTTCTCCTGCCACTTACCCTTGTCTTCTTTGTCCTTAATGTTCTAAGTACTAACTCTCAAAATAAGAAAATGCAACTATATCTCATTATGTATCAGAAGACTGCCATACGTAGCAATGGCAAAATGAATTTCTTACCTTTGCCCCCATATCCACAAGTTGGTTTGTAAATGTCTTTGAATAATTTTCTGTTCCATTGGCCGACCACACTTCCACATATGCCACTACATCTGGAAACAAACAGGATATTAGCACAAAATATATCTGAAATTCCAGCATCCCTCACCCAAGGATTTTAATAGACTTTTTTCTTATTCCATTTACACTAAAAAGTAAATTCAAAATTTCTTCTAAAACTTCTATTAGAAGCCTATTCAAAATAGCATGAGTGCTATTATGGTTCTTAAAATTTCAACCAAAGAACAACTTGACTCACACACATTACAGTTTACATTCTTAACACTCAATACTCTCTCCAAATTCTTAAACCAGGCTTAACTTTTCCAGTGCAAGAGTCTGTTTTCTGTAAAGGACCAGATAGCAAATATTTTAGGCTTTACGGGCCATACAACTACTTAATTTCATGGCTGTAGCACAAGCAACCAAAGACAATACATTAATGAGCAAGCGAAGCTGTGTTCCAATAAAACCTTACAGACATTGAAGTATGAATCTGATATAATTTTCATGTGTCATTATTCTTCTTTTTTTTTTCTCTAACTATTTAATAAAGTAAAAAATATTTTTAGTTAGCAGGCCCTATAAAAATAGGCAGCAGGAAGGATTTGGGAATCATGGAGCAGTTTGTGGACCCCTGTGCCAGCAGGTATCTTTTTCTCAAAAGCTGATGTTTTAAAAGAATTTCCAAGTGTGCCATTCTAAACAATTCTGAGTGAAGTCAAAGAAAAGTCAGGTTAAGTTAACAAAACGCTAACATTAGAAAAATAGCCACATCTGATTAGAGTTTATGTAATGCCTCCAGTCTTGTCTTTCCACTGGAAGGTGTTTACACTACTCCAGGCCCCTCAATACAGATCCTTACTACCCACACCCCTTCTCTCCAACACCTAACCCTACATGCCCATGGCTCCAATCCTCCTCAGCAATCCCAGCTGCCCCCTGACTTCACCTGGGATGGCACAGAACACAGCGATTACAGGGCCAGCTCAGGTGCTCAAATCGCACCTGCACTGACTAGCTGGGTGAGTGGGGAGAAGTACCCGAGCCTCCACGCCTTACTTTGCCCACCTGTAAAATGAGGTCAAATGGAGCTGCTGGGATGGTTACAATTAAGGCCCTATCAACCAAGGGGTGAGCACAGGGCCCTGACACTGTCATTCCTCAGCGAGAGGTCGCTCCTAGTATCATAACAACAAACGCTGACACAAACAGGGAGAGGAGCTGCTATTTTCCTAGTTTCACAATTGCCCCACACCCCTAAATTCACCGGACCCTGCAAAGGCAAAGACCTGGGAGAAAGCTGGAAATCAACCCATTTCTCTCTGCCCTAGACCCACCCCTGACCCCTCCCAATCCCGTCATGCCTGCACCAGCAGCCTCACCCAGCCCAGGTGGGACAGTTAAAGTACTGGACTCGGGGACAGCCCCCACTCCACCCCACAGCACGGGGACGGTCACTGGCCCGGGGTACGCCCCACTCGCGACCCCACAGCACAGGGACAGTCACTGGACTCGGGGACACCCCACCACAGCCCACAGCACGGGGACGGTCACTGGACTCGGGGACAACCCCCCCCCCCGACCCCATAGCACGGGGAGGGTCACTGGACTCAGGGACACCCCCACCACACCCCACAGCACAGGAACGGTCACTGGACTGGGGGACGCCCCACTCGCGACCCCACAGCACAGGGACGGTCACTGGACTCGGGGACGGCCACACACAGCACGGGGACGGTCACTGGACTCGGGCACAGCACTCCCTCCCACAGCACAACGACGGTCACTAGACTCAGGGGCGCCCCACCCGCGACCCCACAGGCGGCGGCCGACTTCCGGGAGGGCCGACGTGGCCTCCCCGCGGGCCCCCCAGCCCAGTCAACGCTCGCCGTGACCCGGCCCGTCCTCCAGCCCACCGGCTGCCGCCGCCATCTCGACCCCTCCCCACTCCACGGAACAGGAGGTCCCCTCACCTTTCAGGACCGAGCTCCCCGCGGTCCCGGGGGCCGCCATGAGGGCCTACGGGATCCACACCGGCGCGCGGGACTGGCGGAGCTAGACGGAGCGGGCGGCACTGAGCATGCGCACAGCAGACCCGCGCCGCTCCCGTCCGGCTCCGCGGAAATCCACTCGTCCGCATTTTCCAAACAGCCGGGGTGGGCGGGGACTAAGGCCCCGCCCCCGCGGAAAATGAAGAAATGGGCTTTTGCGGTCCCACATTTGACCGTTCCCCCGCCCAGACTTCGGGCTCGCGTCCTCCGTGAGGCGCTCTCTCTGTCCTCTCGGAAGTTACGGGGATGATGTCCCATAAAATCCGCTTTAAACCTTTCTGTGTCCGTAAGGTGGCTGAGAAGCTTCCCGGCGCCTCACCTGGACTCACCTGGAGGGGGTGGCGACGGCAGGGATGGGGCACAGTCCCGCTCGCAGTCTTCGGGGCCCTGAGGATAACGGCTCGGAGTCTCCGACGCCGTAAAGTCACCCGCATCTCGTGTGCATCGGGCTCCCGGGCGCCGCTCTGTCCTCAGCGCGCGGAAGGACGCCTAGAGGGCCGGACCCACGACCCCTCTTCGCCCCGGCGAGCGCGCGCGAGGCCAGGGCCCGCGCCCCTGGGGACCCCGGCCTCCCGTTCCACGGGGAGAACCCGGGCCTCCGATGTCCACGACGAACCCCGGTCCACAGGTCCCCGCGGGGAGAACCCAGGCCTCCGATGTCCGCTGGGGAGGGGTGGGGTCCCAGGACCTCCTATCCCGCGGGGGAACCAGGGACCTCAAACCCCGCGGAGGGGACCCGGGACCTCAAATCCCAAGAGGCATCCCCCTCGCCTAGCGGTCGTCCTTGAGTTCTGCCGCTCCCAAATCCCGGAGCGGATGGATCGGGGCGGGAGCGGCCGAGCCCGGCGCTCAGTTCCAGCCGTGCGGCCCCGCAGCTCCGCCTCCCGGCTTCAAACCTCCCGCCCGCGGAGCCCCGCCCACGCCCTGCAGGGACGCGGGGCAGGTTCCACCCCGAGGGCTGCGCGCACGTGTCCCGCTGGGGCCAATCAGCCAGAGCTGGCCAGGGGATGACACTCCGGGCAGCGAAGGTCTTGCCTGTCTGTTGATAAAAATTTCTTGTGTAATCTCCTTGAACCAGTGATTCGGTGGAAGGATCCATGCCATCTGTATCAAAGAACATGCTACCAAATATATAAAAACGTCCATTTCCAATGATTTCAGTACCATCTTGGTGTTCCATCATGCAGAACGAATTCTACTTCCAAACTTAATGAACAACACAATTTTCAAGTTAAAGGGATGCCCTCGTAGCTTAGTCGTTAGAAGTAAATGCACCGTTTTGGAATCAGACTGGACCTGGTTTGGAGTCTTGTGTCAGCCACTAACTAGCTAGATACTGATGAGTTACTAAAATTCTCCAAGCTTCATTTTCTTGTAAAAAGGCATTAATAATAGTAGAAATAATAACTTAAATTTACTGAGCACTTATCATGATGTATTGTCAAAATTAATCCCACCAAGAGGTGAGTGTTCTTATTACAATTTACAAAGCACTCAAATATATTTTTTTCTTCTAGATTCTCACTAAAATTCTATTATTTTACAGGTATTTCTTATGGTAATCTGGAGACTAACAGTGAACTCTTCCTCTGCCGGTCACAACTCCTTTACAATTAAAAATGCTTTTTCTTCTTTTATACTTTGTATCCTTTGATGCTCACAACAGCCCTGTTAGACAGAGTAAGCATATTATCCCATTTATAAACATAAGTAATCAGGTTCAAGGGAGGTTACCTAACTAGTGCAAGGCAACACAGCTGGGAACCAGTGGTGTTGGTTGTGTCAGGGTGGAGAACATCTCCTTTCTTCCCTTCTTGTGTTCTTATAGCTGGACTAATAAACTGACACAAAACAAATTAACAGACCAAAAACCCAGTGTAATACGTCCTTGTTGGAGATCACAGAGAAACGATGCTCGGAAAGGGAACAAGGCAGGCAGTATATATATCTTTTACACAAAGAAACAATAAATTTGTGAAGAACTGACAGGATAAAGAAGCTTAGGTTTGGGGTCTGTAAATGGTGAGGAATTTGAGCAGAGTTTAGGCTTGAGGTAGTAAATTAACAAGGTTCGCCCCTAGTTCTGGGGATAAGGATTCAGAGAAAGCATCTTTCACAGGGGAGATTCATTTCCTGCTTTCAGGGAGAACAGAGACAGGAGGGTCAGAAAGCTCTTTTTGCTTCTGAAGTAACTTTAATTAAAAAAATAACCACTATGCTATTGTGGGATATTTGGGAGTGGCCTGCTCTGGGCCTCAACAGTTCGAACTGGGATCCATACAAGTTTAGTTCATTTTACTAAATCCAGTGGCAGGGTGTGTACGAGAATATTGACTACCATCTACTCGAGTCTTTCTTACATCCATTTATTCATTCATCCCCAGGAGTTATATCAGCTGTTAAGAGGATCCAGTGAGCCCGCTCTGGTTCTGAAGAATCACTTTGAGTATATGCAGCCCCCAAACCCCACTTTCTAGACGCAAATCTCTGCTCAATAACTATATCATTCTTACAAATTATTGACCTAATAAACTCTATTCTGAGGAAATGGCGACAAGTTTACTTGGGGGCTTGAGCTCAGCTCGTCATTGAAGATAAAGCTACTTGCCTAAGTGACTTTGAACTCTTAAGAATATTTAGAATTAAAAAGTGACTTAATGAAGTAGATCGAAACAGTCACCCTTGGGCAAGGTGGTACAAAAAGTTCAGTATTTGGTAGATTCTTCAGTTTCAAGGTCACAAATATTTTCTCCTATGACTTCTTGTAGACATATAGTTTTAGGTTTTATATTTAAGTTTAGGATCTATTTTGAGTTAATTTTTGTATATGGTATGAGATAGGGACCAAAGTTCATTTTTTTCCGTATAGATAGCTGAATGTTCAGCACTATTTGTTGGAAAGCAATTTTTTCTGCACTGCATTCATTGCCTCTGCCCTTTGTCAAAATCAGTTGTTCATATATGCATGAGCTCATTTTTGGACTTCCTGTTCTGTTCCGTTGAGCTATTTGTCTATCTTTATGCCATTACCATTCTGTTTTGATTACTGTAGCTTTATAAATAAGCTATAAAATCAGATAGTATAAGTCCTACAGTTTTGTTCTTTTTCAAAGTTGTTTTATATATTCTAGATCCTTTGCATTTCCCTGTGAATGTTAAAATCAGATTGCTATTTTCTACAAAATTGTGTTGAATCTCAGATATATTTAGGGGAGAATTGACTTCTTAACAATATTGAATCTGGGGCTGGCCCCGTGGCCTAGTGATTAAGTGTGGCGGGCTCCACTTTGGCAACTCATGTTTGGTTCCTGGGCATGGACCTACACTGCTTGTCAAAAGCCATGCTATGGCAACAACCCACATACAAAATGGAGGAAGATTGGCACAGCTGTTAGCTCAGGGTGAATCTTCCCCAAACAAAAAAAGACAAAGATTGGGAAACAGATGTTAGCTCAGGACAAATCTTCCTCAGCAAAAAAAAAAAAAAAAATATTGAATCTTCTGATCCACTAGTATTTATTTAGATCTTCTTTAATTTCTCTCAGTGATGTTTTATGGTTTTCAGAGGATGGGTCTTTTACAACTTTTGTCAAATTTTGACCTAAGAATTTCTATTTTTTAATGATATTGTAAATTATTTTTTAAAATTTTAATTTCTGATTGTTGCTAATGTATGGAAATACAATTGGTGTTTGAAAGTTTATCTCATGTTCTGCAACCTAGCTAAATTTAATTACTAGTTCTAATATTAATATCTAATAGCTTTTTTGTACATTTGATATGATGTTCTACAGGCAATTGCATTGTCTGTGTTGGGAGGAAAACTTTTCTTCTTCCAATATGGGTCCAGTTATTGGAGACCTCTAAGTTAACGACAGACAAATTAACAGGAAAAAAGATAAGGTTTACTTACATGTGCTTGTGTGTACATGTGGGAGTACTGAGGGATAAGTAACACATTGAATAGTCAGAGATAAAAGGTTTATATACCAAACAACAAAGGGAAGAGATGGTTTTAGGGCTTCAATGGGAAATTATAGAAGGTTCTATGGGCCTTTTTGATGCTTATGGATATTGGCCGTCTGTCTCCCTGGCAACTCCCTTGGAGGGGTGCAAATGGCCACTATATTTTCTGGAGGCTCTGCTTTCATCAGATAAAAGAAGTTCAGATAAGATTTATTTCTGCATCTTCTTTAGCTCAAATGCTTTCACTTTAAAATAATATTTGTACCAACTCTGGGGACTGAGTGGGTCCCCATATATGAAAAAGAGACAGCATTGCTTCCTCCTTTCTAGTCTGGATGTCTTTTATTTCTTTTTTTTTCGCCTGGTTACACTGGCCAGAAACTCTAGTCCAGTAGTTCTCAACAGAGGGGCTATTTTGTCCCAGGGGACATTTGGTAATGTCTGGAGACATTTTTGGTTGTCACAATTGAGGGTAGGGAATTGCCACTGGCATCTAGTGGATAGAGGCCAGGGATGCTGCTGAACACCCTACCCAGGACAGGCCCCCAAACAAAGAATTATCCAGCCTAAATTGTCAATAGGGCTAAGGCTGAGAAACCTTAGTCCAGTACGATGTTGAACGGAAGTGGTGAGAGTGGTCGTCCTTGTCTGGTTCCTGATCTTAAGGAGAAAGCATTTGGTCCTCCAACAGTAAGTGTAATATTAGCTGTGAGTCTTGTGCAATGCCTTTCAGCAGGTTGAGGAACTTCCTTCCTCTTCCTATTTTGCTGAGAGTTTTTTCGTTTTTTAAATCAGGAAGTTTTGAAATTAGAATGTTTGGTTTTGTCAAATGCCTTTTTTAAATCTATTGAGATGATCATATGGTTTTTCTTTTTCCAGCTTGTGAATAATGAGTTACACTAACTGATTGTAAATATTGAAATAACCCTGCACTTAGTCATGATGTACCAACACTTTAATATATTGTCAGATTTGTTTTGCTAAAATTTGTTTAGCATTTTTGCATTGATGCTCTTGATAGATTTGGGTCTGTAGTTTTCTTCTCTTGTAATGGAAACTTGGAGATACAAGAAGGAATAAAAAATAAGAAGCGTTAAAACATGGGTAAATCTAAATGGTATTGATGGTACAAATAAAAAATAACATAAATATTGATGGTATAAAACAATGATAATAGTCTTAGGGGGTTAAAATGCAGTGTATCTATAGCAATAATGCATGATAGGGATGGTGTAGCCATGAGGGAGCTGATGTGGTTAAAGTCCCCTAGGTCCTTTCATTCACAGGGAGTAGTGAAAGCGCTCATTTTTGTTAGAGTCTTATAAGGCAAGAGTGTATTTTGCAATCTCTGGAGAAATCAATAGAGAAATTGAATATTGTATAACTATCAAAATAATAAAAGAGGAAATGAAATAATACAACATAATCCATTCAAAAAAAGGAAAGGAGAAAAAATATTTAACAAGTAGGAGAATTCACATAATAGAGGGTAGATTTAAATCCAAATTAATCAATAATTATATTAAATAAAAACACTCAATCCTGATGGAAACACTCAAGAGAATAAGAATTTGTTATTTCTTAGGATAAATACATACATATATTTATACATATGTACCTAAAGCCAAGATCTTACTCAATGGAGAAATAGTAGAGGCATTTCTGCTAAGACCCAGAACAAGGCAAAGATGGCCACTATGTACACAGCTATTCAACATTATACAGTGGAGATATTAGCCACTGCAATTAGACAAGAGAAATCAATCAGTGGCATAAGAATTAAAAAGTAAGTAAAACTATTTCTATTGCAAATGATATGACAGTACACTTGGAAAACCCTGGGGAATCATTGATAAAATATTGATAAAATCATTGATAAAGCTATAAATCATTGATAAAAATAATAAACAAATTCAGTAAGGATACAGAAATAAAATTAACATGCAATCAGAAGATACATGGATAGAGAAAACTCTATTTACAATGACAACAATAAAGAAGAAACTTAAGAAGAAATGTGCAAAACCTATTTGAGAAAACCTTTAAAACACTCCTGAAAGTCACAAATGTAGAATTGAACAAATGGAAAGACATCCTTGTTCTTGGATTGAGTACTTAACATCATAATGCTCTGTCCTTCCCAATTCAACTTAATGCACTCCCAATAAAAAATACCAACAAGTCTTTTGATAGAGCTAGACAAGTTGCTGCTAAATCTCATCCGGAAAAACAAACTAGGAAATCACTGAAAAGGAAAAGCTACAAGGGATTAACCCTACCCACTATAAAACATACTAGAAAGCCTCTCTCACTGAAACAGTGTGGTACAGTGCATGACTAGACAGACGGACCGGTGGGAGAGTGGGAGGGTCCCCTCTCACTAAAAACAAGTATACATGGACATTTCGTATATCATAAAGGTGGTATCACAAATCACTGGATCAAAGATGAGTTTTTAAATAAGTGGCTCTAGGAGAGTTGGTGTCATTGGGAAAAAATATAAAATTAAATCAATATCTCATCCCATACATAAGAATAAACTTAAAATGGATCGAGGATCGAAATGTTAAAAAAAAGGTAAACATACTAGTTCTAGAAGAAAACATGGGCAAATTCCTACAGAATGTGGGTGTAGGGGAAAGGCTTTCTAACTAGAACTCAAAACTAAATGGAATAAAGGATGATAAACACACACATACATGAACAAAGGCAAAGGGCAACTGACAGAGATCAGAGTCAGAGATTTGAAGACACTGGCGGCTTTGAAGATGGAAGAAAAGGCCAAGGAACGCAGCGGCTCTAGGAGCTGGAAAAGGAGGGGAAATAGATTCTCCCCCAGGACCTCCAGAAGGAACACAGCCCTGCAGACAGCTTGACTTTAGCCCAGTGAGACTCATTGCAGACTTCTGATCTCCAGAAGTGTAAGATAGTAAATTTGTGATGTTTAAAAAAAAAAAAAAAAAGGTGGGGGGGGTAGCAACTGACAAACTGGAAAAAAAATTACAATAGCCTAATATATTTTTCTAACAACTTTTAAAAACTGAGGAGCAAAGACTAAAAGTTTATGTAGAAAAATTAGCAGAAGACAGGAAAAAAACTGTTCACAAAAAAAGATGCAAAAACTTTCCTTACATTTATGAAAAAATTTCCAACCTCGCTCGTAATTAGAGAAATGCAATCTAAAGTTACACTGGGATACCATTTTCCTGTCAAATTGTCAAAAATGAAAAAGCTGGACAAAACATTCTGTTGGAAATACTGTGGGTAAATAGTGTTTCAGTGCTGATGGAAATAAAAATTTTACCACCTCTTGCAGGGGAATTTGGTGATACATAACAAAAGTACACATGCGTTTACTTTCTGAGCCACCCATCCCACTTCTAGGAATTCACCCTAAGATACTCTTCCAGCAATATAAAAATACATACACACAATTTTTTTCATTGCAGATTGCTTGTAATTGCAAAATATTTGAAACAGTTTAGATGCTCTATATAGAAGAATAGTTGAATAAACTATATCTATACAATACAGCACTTTGCAGTTGTGAAAAAAATGAGGAAGATTCTTATACACTGATACGGAATGATTTGCAGGATATATCGTTAAGTGAAAGAAAAGTAAAGTACAAAAGCACATTCATAGTATGTGTTGTGGTTTGAATTGTGTCCCCCCAAATTCATATGTTGAAGTCCTAATACTTCAGAATGTGACTTTATTTGGAAGTAGGGTCATTGCAGATGTGTTTAGCTAAGATGAAGTCATACTGGAGCCGAGTGGGCCCCTAATCCAACAAGACCATGTCCTTGGAAAGGGGGGAAATTCGGACACAGATAGGCACACAGAGAGAATGCCGTGTGAAGATGGGAGTTACACTGTCCTGAGTCAAGAAACTACGGCAAGCTGGGAGAGACCTGCATCAGATCCTCCCCCACAAGGGGAGGAAGGCCCTGCCAACACCTTGACCTTGAACTTCTAACCTCAGGAACTGTGAGACAATACATTTCTCTTGTTTAAGTGCTCAGTTTGTGGTATTTCATTTTGACAGCCTTAGGAAACTAATACTGTATGCTACATTTTGTGTAAGAAACAAAGGGGAAAAAGGCAAATAGTATCTGCCAGTATGTACAAAAAAAAAAAATCAGACAAGAAATGTAAATCAAAAGGTAATGTGATTTGGGGCCGGCCTGGTGGCTGAGTGGTTAAGTTCTCATGTTCTGCTTCGGCGGCCCGGGGTTCACAGGTTCGGATCCTGGGGGCGGACATGGCAACGCGTGGCAAGCCATGCTGTGGCAGGCGTCCCACATATAAAGTAGAGGAAGATGGGCACGGATGTTAGCTCAGGGCCAGTCTTCCTCAGAAAAAAAGAGGAGGATTGGCAGATGTTAGCTCAGGGCTAATCTTCCTTGGGAAAAAAAAAAAGTTTATGGGATTTGATACCTCCAGGAGTGGGTGGGAATGAGGGGGAGAGGAGGAGTGGGAACAAGGTAGAAAGGATGAGGAAGGGAGACTATAAAAAGTATGCCCTGTTAGAGTTCAGGTTTTCAGAACCATGTTCGTGTGCTATATGTTCAAAACATAAATTAAAAAGTCCACAAGGATGGGGTTAAAAGTTCAAAATACTCATCTGTATTTAATTAATTAATTAGTTAATTAATTAACTAATCTGCAGGGAAAGATTCACTCTGAGCTAACATCTGTTGCCAATCTTCCTCTTTTTTTTGCTCCCCAAAGGCCCAGTGCGTGGCTGTATGTTCTAGTTGTAAGTCCTTCTAGCTCTTCCACGCCAGCGGCCATGGCTACACAGCGTGGCTACGGACAGACAGTTGGTGTGGTGCTGTGACGGCAAAGCGAACACCAGCCGCCGAAGTGGAGAGAGCACCGAACTTTAACCACTAGGCCATCAGGGCTGGCTCTGTATTTTGAATAAATAACATAACCACACTAAAGGGGAGGAAAAAAATAGTTTAAGTGGCTTTAGACACAGCAGTAAAACTAATAAGAACTCTAAATAAACATCAAGCTCCTGTTAATCATTTTGTCTTTCACAGGGGTAAAGGTTAGCAGTTTCGAAACTATATTTTACGTGTACTTTAGGATTGTGCAAATCAGTAAATACTCTGTGGATACTGAGAGGCAGGCTACTTAGTGTTAGGGGAGGGAGCTACAAAAGTGGAAAAGGGAATAAATTGGGGGTGTTGGGTTGGAATTGGTTTATGGTTCTTAATAGGTACATAGAAACAGAAATAGGTGGTATAGTACAGGTATAGGTATAAATATAGTTGTGGATTTGTGTGAATGTATATTATCATCTAGCTCTGTCCCCTGAGGGTGCCTGTGATGTCCCATAACAGATAGCACAGCTGTGGTCTAGACGTTGGTTTCCAAATACCATTTTCCACTAACAAAATAAAGGTTCTTTGAAGAAATGGCTAAATCTATGGCCGAGGCAGGAAAATTACAACATGGGTCTGGAACATCTTTTTGTGCTGGAAAGAATAATGGAGACATGTCAGAAGAACAGGGGAGCCAGCCTGGAGAGCTCCCATTGACAAAATACAGAACAATTTTAGGATCCAAATAAATAAGGACATTAACAAATTATAACCCATACAATAAAAGATGAAACCATGAGTCTGTATTAATACGAATGAACGAATGGAGATGGGAACCTTTTCATGACAGCAGTATTCTAACAAATTGGAAAGAATGATGGAATTAAAATATGACCAGTTGGCATCCATAATAATTGTTTCAGACAACGATCATCAGTTGATGAAAGTATAAAGGGAAACAGGATATTTTCATACTGTCAAAGATCTCCCCACAAGATTTGTATGAATTACAAAGGATACAGCAGTAACTTTACAGTGGAGAAACACAGCAAGCATCACCTGTAGAAGTGATCAAACATCCCCAGCAAAGGACAAATAGACCCCCGTGCCACGTGATATGCTGCATTGAGAAGGACACAATATCACTCCTGGGGGTTCCCGCCAATAATGCGTAACTTGAATCGAATTCTGAGAAAACATCAGACACATCCAAACTGAGGGGTATTCTCCAAAATAGCTGGCCTATATACTTCAAAAATGTCAAGGTCATGAAAAACAAAGAAATATGAGTAACTGCACCAGACTGAAGGAAACTGAAGAGACATTCAGCAGCTAAATGCAGTGTGTGATTATGGAGTGAATCATGGACTGGAAAAAAACTTAAACGTTTTTTTCTACGAAGAATGTTAATAGAACAATTGGTAAAATTTGAAGAAGGTCCTTAGATTAGACTAGAGTATTATATAAATGTTAATTTCTTGCTTCTGGTCATTGTACTCGGGGTTATTTAAGAAAATGTCTTATTTTAAGAAAATATACAGTCAAGTGTTTAGGGGTAAAGGAATATCATGTCTGCAACTTCCTCTCAAATATTTCAGGGAAAAAACACACACATACATATCCATTCACACAGGTAGAGAGAGCATCCTAAAGCAAATGTAAATGTTCATGTTGGGGAATCTGGGTGAATGGCTTGTGGGAACTCTTTGTATTTTTGTACTTTTTCCAAAAGCCCAAAATTCTTTCAAAATAAAGAGGTAAAAAAATATATATGGCAGGAAATAGTTGACTGGGCTGGATTCTGTTTACTCCTGCTGGTCCTAATCTCTCAGGGCAGAAGACAGAAACTAATGGCTAGTGAGTCAAGGCCTGGCCATGCCCAGCGCACTTCCAACCAGCTGGACTCTTCTTGCTTATGCCCCTGGTGGTAGCAAATAAGGGCTCCCAGAGTATGCCAGCAAGAAATCAGTGTCATCACTTAATACGTCTGACCTTATCAACAGAAAAGCAGTTTCTGCTATACAATTTAAAATCATTTCTGTTAAGGAAGGGATGATTTGAGTATAGAATTCTAACGACTAGGAAAACACTGATGTAAAAAATTATGTTAAAGAAAAATCATATTTCTCATATAAACTGGAAAGATATTTACTCTGTCCAGAATGGAGTCTCAAGGGTGAAGGCATCCAGATTCCATGCTCTGTCAAGGGCAGTCTCAGGGCTGTATCAAAACGTGTTGTTAAAACAAAAAAAATTTAAAAGAAAAAAGTCTTGACTGAGCAACAGCATGTTGAAAAAGACTCATCTCTGATACAAGAAAATATTAAACGATGTTATCAACTGATCCAACATATTTGTTTTATGGATTAGAGAAATAAGGCAAACAGCTCAAAATCATGTGGCCACTTAAATTAGTATCAGTCCTGGAACTCAGGTCTCTTGACATCAGGTCCAGTGTGTTTGCTGTGTTCATTCTACATTCCTTCCACAGACATTTATCGAGTACTTTCTGTGTACCAGGAACTGCATAAGGCTTCAGATATATGGTAATGAACCCCTGCCACTTTGATTCAATACCTCTTCACATCAGAAGGACAGTCTGTCATCTAAGCTAAGGACTGTACATCTCATTATTAAGAACAAAGGCAATTAAAATTAATGAATTCAAAGAAACACCTTTGTACTCTACGTTCCAGTTTTATTTTTGGTCATTGTATTTCTATTCAGGGTTTTTAATAAAATAATTTAATCTAAAGAAAAGATCTAGTAAATTCTAAAATAACTTATCTTTGATTCTACAGTTTTACTCTCCGCAAAAGGATGAAAGATGAAAGCCATTTTTCTCCACCAATGCTCACCTGCTTTAAAAGGGATGTATGCCAGAGAGCCCTTTTATACACACTCAGGACAAAGGAAAAGCTGGAAATATTGACTTCTGTGAGACGCACACTTCAGCTCAGCAGGTGGCGAGCTTTTCACAGGATTCTTCCTGACAAGCTGACAGTGCCTGGACAGGAATCGAGATGTGCACATCTCTGAGAAGTCCTGGCCGACAAGTCAGATGAAAGACCCAGTGCTTCAGAAGGAAACCTTGCTGCCCCAGAGTCTGATGTTCCCTCTGGAATCTTCCATTCTCAACAGCACAGCGTAAACATTTAGGGCAGAAGTGGATCTGGGTTTCCTAGGAGTTATGAATTTCAAAGGTGAAGACTGAGTTGCATTTTCCTTTATAGCGTTTCTACAAAACCAAAAAGAAATAGTGGAGAGAAACTTGACTAATGCACATTAAATCTAAAAGAAAACTTTATAATTTTCAAGCGACAAATATAACTCTCTATTAATATCGGAAGTAAACATGGCATTTCTCTTGAATAATAATAGCAAAATACACTTCTCTCAAACTTAAAATTTAAAAGAATAAAGGTTTTATGTGTTTTACAATGAGAATATTATTTGATGGTATAGAATAACTAACATGCTTATTCTCACAAACTGAAAAAAATGTAAAAACCATAAATATGTGAACTGAAATAAACGAATGCCAGGAAAGGGAAGAAAAAGCAGAGGGCAAGATAACTGAAGAAGTGAAATTATTTGAGAGAACAATAATGAATTATTTTAGTTTTGTATCTTGGTAATGTTTTACAGAAATGAAAATGAAATTTTATAGCTGCTGGAAGAAGTAATGTTCTTATCCTAATGAACTCAAATATGAGTTCAAATAAGATAAGGATTAGGGGTCCGCCCCATGGCCTAGTGGTTGGGTTCTCATGCTCTGCTTTGGCAGCCCGGGGTTTGCTGGTTCGGATCCTGGGCGTGGATCTATACCCCGCTCATTAAGCCATGCTGTGGCAGCATCCCACACAGAAGAACTAGCATGACCCACACCTAGGATATACAACTATGTACTGGGGCTTTGGGGAGAAAAAAAAAGGAAGATTGACAACAGGTGTTAGCTCAGGGCCAATCTTCCTCACCAAAAAGCATTAAAAAAAAAGATAAGGATTAACTAGGAGGGAAGTTTTTACT
This sequence comes from Equus caballus, assembly GCF_041296265.1. Classification (NCBI taxonomy): domain Eukaryota; kingdom Metazoa; phylum Chordata; class Mammalia; order Perissodactyla; family Equidae; genus Equus; species Equus caballus. The sequence goes on from NC_091710.1 coordinate 52,105,638, forward strand.
TTGATTAGTCGTTTCACTTCAGTGCCAAGAAATACATGGCCCCTTATCTTTAATCCTACTAGGATCTACATAAAACTCAATCAGAGAACCAGAGGCTTCTGCCCTTTCCTGTATTAAACAGACAAAAAATTCTAAGACAGATCACCCGGGAATCGCTTCTATGCAAGTGCTACTTTTTTATGTTGTTGTTTTCAGTTACCCAATGAATTGTAATTAAAAACTGTAAGTTAGCTTCTCTCCCCATCCCTTGTTATTTTGACCGCATTTATCTCTCTCTTCCTTCATTTATTCAACCCATGCTTATTTACCACGTCCAATGAGACAGGCACAGTGGAGGGGTCTAGAGATACAGCAGTGAACCAAATAGACTTACAAAAGGGAGAGAAGTACACTATTAGGAAGCAGATTTTTCAAAAGAATTTTCTGAGGGCTCAAGCAATTGTCTCTTTAACACTCTTATTCTGATTCAAAACTGAATTGCCTCAAATCCTTTCTGGAAGCACAGAGATAAACAGAGAAGGGCCCACCCTGGGAAAAGGCTCACAATATACCTTTAAACCGAAAAAAGTAGGGTACTAAATTGTATATATTGCAGGATCTCACATTGGTTAAAAATTCTCTATTGAGGGGCTATATTCAAGCTAGGACACATTGGTGCTGTGACAGTGGTTCTTGAAATATTGGAATACTTCTGGGTCATTTGAAAAATAGCTGCTGTTTTGAACCAACCTAGGATTTGCTGCCCATCTCTGCCCACTGTCTCTACCCCTTTCCGTCTAGCTTCCTTATGACCCAGCAACTAAAGGGTTAACACCAGGGCGCCCACCCCCATCCCCCAAACCTCAGCTGATGCCCATTCTCATAGGTTGATGTCTGTGCCACACCAGCTGTTAAACATTTTTCCTGTATTATGCCTGTTTATTTACAGAAATAATTTTCTTTGAATGCTGCAACTGACTGCGATTACTCTTTCCTCTTAAGACAGATTTTAGTTTTTCTCCTGAGTAAAAACGTTTTTGTTTACTCACTCACTCTCTCTCCCTCCTTCTCCCTCCCTCATTTTCTCCCCTCCTTTCCTCCCTCCCTCACTTCCTCACCCCCTTCCTCCCTCACTGTAACTCACTTTCGCACTCTCTCCATCCCTCATGCCAGAAAAGCTGGGATAATGCTCCTGGAAGAGCTATAACTTGTGAAAGGCTCTGTCAGAGCCAACACATAGCCTGCAGAGTCACAACCTTAAGAAGGCCAGCGTGGGGGAGAGTGGTGCAGGTAGCGCAGGAAGAGCTGGGCAGGGCCAGGTCAGCAGGCTCATGGTACGGCAGGGCGAGGAGTTTGGACTTCTCTAAGGACAATGGGAGTCCAGTGGAAGGTTTCGATCCGAGTGCCCAGGTTACATTCAGGGCAATAGGTCATTCTGGAGGCTGTATGAAGATTGGAAGGAGATAAAGGTGGAATAGGGAGATGACTTAGATGTTACTTCCACGACTCAGACAAGAGTTGGAGTTTGAGAAGAAGATGCTGTGACGAGAGAATGTAGTAGCTACCTTGGTGTTTGCTCAGAGCCCTGTTCACTGGTTGCTGTGCCTGTTTCCTGATACTACAGGTGCTGTGGCTAAAGGCTACATCGGCTCCAGGGGATTGTTCTTGTGCTGCTGAGGCCCTTGCTGGGAGTTGTACCACCTTCCATACCCATCCCTCGGCCAATGACTGTCTCTTGGGTGGGGGAGATTGAGTTCAAAAGCCCTGCTCCCTTGCTTCGAGGCAGCACAGAGAATCAAGGACAGTTTTCACTCAAGAGCTCCCTGTGGAGTTAGGCTGAAGCCAGACTTCACTTGCCCACTCATGCTTAGCTCCTCTCCTGATCGTGACTTCTTCATTCCCTGCTCCTGTTATCTATGGCTGTGTAACTACCTACCCCCGACTCCAAGACTTAAAACAACGTGTGATGGCTTTGTGAGTTGACTGGGCTCAGCTGCATGGTTCTCATTTGGGTTCTCTAATGCACTTACACTCAGGTGGCAGCTGGGCTGGAGTCACTGGAACCATCTGAAGGATTCTCCACTCACGTGTCTGGCATCTGAGCTAGGATGACTGAAATCACTGGCCTCTGGGCTAGCATCGCTTTCCCTTCTCAGCCACTCCATGTGGCTAGCTTGGGGCTTCCTCAAAGCCTGGTGATTCAACTTCTTAAAGGATAGATAGCTGGCTTCCCCCAGATTAAGTGTGCTGAGAAACCCAGGCAGAAGCTATCAGGTTTCTTATGACCCAGTCTCAGAAGACACACAGTGTCACTTCCACCACATTTTATTGGTCAACAATGACTCATAGGGCCAGCCCAGTTTCAAGAGGAGAGGACTATACAGGGGTATAATTACCTGACAGGGAAGGAGTGAGATCTGAAACTTGAGATGGCAATGTTTGAGATGAACCCTCTCTGCCTGTGTCAAGAACCGTGTGCAGTCTGAAATTTTATGTTTTTACAAGCTAACAAGTTAGTCCACACTGTCTCATGGATGAAGGCAGAAGACACAAGGCTCTGGGACTTTATCACTCACTGAGAAAGCACTAGCCAAAGCTTCGCGTTGGTTGGCATCAGTTCCTCATGTCCTTTGATTCCCACTGGGAGGATGCAAAGGGTCCGTGATAAATGTCTACACACGCAGTGGGTTGAGTTATAAAAGGAACACTGAGTAATTGTGATAGTTCTAGAATCTTATGCTCTGCTTTTTCTATCAGGTTCTGAGACAGAAGTGTGCAAATTTCCAACTATGGTTGTTCATTTATTTCTCCTTTATAATTTTGTGAGTTGTTGCTTTGAGTATTTTGAAGCATATATACTCATGGAAAATTATCTATTTTAAGTTTTCAGTTGGTTATCCTTTATTGCCTTCCATCCTGTGCTTATTTTTCTTATCAATAGCCTGTTGTGCTTTTGGTACAAGTTGTCCAAAATGACCAGGTGGCAGCCACAGTTTAAAGTTCAGTGTGACTCTCACTGTGTCCCTGGTTGGAAACATCTTCCCTCTGGGAGCCAGGACCTCTAGACCCACAGAGCCTAGAACTGTGGCAGATGGGACACACAAATTCCCTAAGTGAGTCATTGGAGTGATGTGAGCAAGGCCACTGCTGCTTTTACCCCTTGGTTCTGAAATCCATGTATTCTCTCAAAAGATAGACTAGGAGGGGACAGCACCGTACAACATCCATTGGGTCATGGTATAAACTGCATCATGAAAATGGTGCCTATGAATGGTGCACAGGAACGCACTACACAAGCCTCAAACCACGTGGAGCAGAGTTGACCAAGGGCCCCAGCCACTGAGATCTGAAGTTTATGGCCATATCTACACCAGGCCATGCTAGTGGTCAATGGCTAGAGTGGACAGGGTAACAAGGAAGGCCCATTCCTTGAAGATATGAGGATTCCATATCTTTACCTACTGGTGCTTGGCAGAGGCTCCACATGGCAACAAAAAACCCCATACACTAAGCTAAGCATTAGTGAAGGAGAAAATCACAAAGCTACAAAGATATTCTTGTAAGCGTATTTTTTGTACACAAGTTGGAAATTTCTTTCATAGAATATGTGTCTCAAAGTGAATTTGCTGATTTCTAATTTAATTGCAAGGGTCAAGAAATAGGAAAATAACTGGAAACAATCTAGATGACCGTAAATGGGAGATGTGCTAAATTAACTGTAGTTTTTACAGAAGAGAACACTATACAGTGGTGAAAAATGAACAAGACGACATGTGAAACATCATTTTAATATGGAGTGATAAAAGGCAGTAGTACAATGTTCTGCCTCCATAAAACAATATTAATGGTGTTTTTAGAGACTTTCTTAGATATTCCACTAATACCATAAAATAAAATACATTCTCTATTAAATTAAGGGTTGATTATGTTAGTTAAAGTAAAAAAATACTCATCGCTTTTTGGTCTGCTTAAACTCTTCATTTCTGAGTAGATAAGTTAAATTTCCCCACTCTGATTTCTCTTAATAATTCCATCCGTTTTTGCTTCATGTATTTCACTAATTCATTCTTTGAGTATAGTCTGGAATCTATATATCATCAATTTTATTTTAATTTCAATGATTATATTTTTCATTCTGAAGATTTCTGTGTTTTTATATACAATATGGGGTTTCTTTGGAATAAAGATTTATGGGAAAATTTCAAAGGTAGTACTAGAGAGTTCACAAATATGCTTCACCCAGTTTCCCCTAATGCAACATCTTATAGAACCATGTTAAATTTGTCAAAACTAAGAAATTAATATTGATCCATTACTATTAATTAAACTCAAGACTTTATTTGGATTTCACTACTTTTCCCACTAATGTCCTTTTTCTGTCCCAGGATCCCATCCAGGATACCATAGTGCATTTAGCCACCAGCTCTCCTTACACATTGCCTGACAGTTTCTTGGTCTTTTCTAGTCTTTCATGATCTTGACAATTTTGAGGCATACTGGCCAGGTATTTGTAGAACGTTCCTCAATTTGGGGTTGTCTGAAGTTTTTCTCTTGATTGGACTTGTGTTATGAGTTTTGGGGAAGAATATCACAGAATTTGTTTGCTCCTGTTTATTACAGTTTCTTCTGATTCTTCCTTTTATGGAGCTTGTTTCTGCCTATGTGTCAATGCCTATTGATTTTTTTTAGCAATGAACTACTCTCTTGCCTCGGAAACTTATTTGTCAAAATTCTTTGATGCCTATAATAAAGTATGTGTTCCAGAGTCTGTGTTTACTTCTGCCAAGTGCCTGGATGTACCATCAGCCTCAGATTACTCCAAATAAATGCATAGGTTGCTGTGTTTTGCAGCACCCAGGTAATGTGAATTTTGCACAGAAATCTGTATGATTACAGCTTCTCAGAGACAGATTTCCATTTCCCAAACTGGTCTATTCTGAGCCAAGGTAACATTCCTTGGAGAGTCCTAGAGGGTGAGGTGGGGTGGGTTTAGTTCTGGTGGAGCCTTGTGAAGTACCGATTTTATGGGACAGAGTCTGTGATTAGACTCCCTACCTTGGATCAGTCCAAGAACACTGATGCTCAATAACCTCAATGACTGATGCGCTAAATTATGTCAGGGCAGAAGCTACGTACACAGATTTCTGTCAGATTGGTTCTCACCGCTTTCCAGCTCCTTAAAGCTTTGTTTTAATATTTTGTACTCCATTTTTAGCTTCTTTTCAATAGGATGATACCTAGTCCACCATATTCATTGGAAACAGAATAAGTTATTGTAACTATTCAATTGTTCACAAAAAGCGAGAAACTGATGACGATGATTATTCTAGCTTATAACTATGTCCAGGTATTTTGTTTTAGCTCAAAAACACATCCAGGTGTCTAATTCAATTGGAAACAGGACAAGACTAAGGAATACTAGTCCAAGAAATTCTGACTTATTTTAGGATCCAGACTAAACACAATGCTGCATCTAGCAAAGAACATGCTGCTTCCAAAAAATATTCAACATGATTTAAATCTTTGCCTCACCCTCCCAGAGGTCAGGGTGTGGGGCTGAAAGTTTCAACCCTCAAATCCCATGTTTGGCTCCCTGGCAAGCAGCACCCATCATTAGGTCCAATACTTACCCTATTAACATAACCAAAGACACTTTAATTGCTCTCATCCCAGGAAGTTCCTAGAGTTTTAGGAGCTCTGTGCCATTTCTTCAAAATGGGGAAGAAGATCAAATACATAGTATGTTTTATTATAAATCACGCTATCGCTAGTATAAAGTTTAGTGGTGCTAAGTATTCACATTCTTGTGCTACAGACCCTGTGGTTGTGCAAGATACAGTGTTAAATATGTTCATTTTTCGTCTTGCAACACTGAAACTCTGTGTCCACCAAACACTAACTTCCCAGCCCTTCCTCTCCCCAGCCCCAGGCAACGATCATTCTACTTTCTGTCTCTGAATCTGATTACTTCAGGTACCTCATAGAAGCAGAATCATACAGTATTTGTCCTTTTGCGTCTGGCTTATTTCACTCAGCATAATGTCCTCAGGGTTCACCCATGTTGTAGCGGGTGTCAGAATTTCCTTCCTCTTTAAGGCTGAGTAATATTTCATTGTATGGATGGACCACATTTTATTTGTCCATTCACCCATTGATGGACACTTGGGTCACTTCTACCATTTGGCTCTTACCACTATGGACAAATATCTCTTCAAAATCTTTCTTTCAATTCTTTTGGTTATATACCCAGAAGTGGAATTTCTGGATCCTATGGCAATGTGTCACCTAATCTTTTAAAAATATCTTTTTTAAGGTATTTTTAAAATGCATGTTTCAATTGCTGATAAAGAAAGGATTAACAGGGTAAAACAAAGAGACCTGGACATTATTATTTCATGTAAATACAAACACCATTAGTGTATTCAACATTCTTCTTTTCTTTTTCCTGTCACTTTCCCTTAACCTCTACTCCTTAACAACTCAGTAGTAAAGAGGAGACATGATAAGTCAGCCAGGTAAGAGGGCTATAAATATGACACCTCTGAGAGCAGTACTCAATTTCACAGCCCTGAAGAACTGAAAAGGACCAAATAAAAAGTGAGCGTAAAATGGAAAGATTTGAAAGAAAAAAAATTGAGAGAAAATGAAAAGACTACTTTTAAATTGTGGAGGAAAGTGTTATCTATATTCCCATTTAAATTTTTAGGCGACTTTTCATATAAAATCTAGGTTAAAAAGTTATATAAAAGGGGTTTTACAAAGCACCTTAGATAGAGCTCTTCTCTGAAGCACTGTTGGAAGTGCCTGTGCGATCAATGACGGTCTTTATTTTCTCTTTTAGGGCAGAAGCACCCAACAGTTTTACTTATGTTTTATAGCAATATAATTTTTTAATTCTTTTCTTTAATTTCAATTTTTAATTAGTATTTTTATTTATATTTTCTAGAAGAGAAATTACTTAGATGATTCATAATTCAATATCAATCATTTAAAAAAATTCTAATTGGAGCATTAGGCCAGCAAAAATTTCATTGGTTTTAATAAGTAGATATTCAAAACATTGTTTATTGATTATAAAATTAATGAAAAGCATCAGAATGGAGACTTTGGAAATTCAAGCTAATTAGCTTCTGTGAGTATCAGACATGTGGCTAACTCCACTGGACCATCTGGGACCCTGGTTTCTGCAATTCAATGCCTGCCTGGGGTGGGGTATGGGATTGCAGACAGAAAATGCATAATTTGAGCACTGATCAAAGTAATCTTATTAGAGCTATGGACACCTCTCTCAGTTGTGCTGAATACTGTCTGGAAGTGAAAGCTGAGGTTCCTGCATTTTGGCATCCCAGGACTACTTGTTACGACAGAACCCTTCTCTCAGCCTGTGAAGTTACACAGTTCAAGAATGGAGCAACATTGTTTGTAGGATCAGCTGAACTCAGCAGAATTGTTGATGTGGGACTTAAGGGATGTGCTTGGTAGAAAAGTGAGTCGAGTTTTTAATACCCAACTGGTTGCCAACAACCTGTCACCCCAAGTCAGTTTTTTGTGCTAAGGTAAAGTGAAGGCTGGTAGCAGCTGAACATTTCACCTCCTAGTCTTGTGATACAGAAGGAGAAATATGGACTCCAACGGCATGGACTAAAAGAAAGTAGTAGTGGACAGGTGTTACGGCCTGAATTTTGTCCCCTTAAAATTCATCTGTTCAAGTCCCAACTACCAGTGGGACTAGTTTTGGTCTTTAAGGAGGTAATTGAGGCTCACAAGGTCATAACAGTGGGGCCCTAATCCGATAGGACTGGTATCCTTATAAGAAGAGACACCAGAAATCTGTCTTCTGCATGTGTACGGAGAAAAGGCCATATGAGGACACAGCGAGAAGATAGCTGTCTGCAAGCCAGGAAGAGAGATCTCACTGGAAACGGAATCTGCTGGCCCCTCGAACTGGGACTTCCAGCCTCCAGAGCTGTGAGGCAATACATTTCTGTCATTTAAGCCCCCTGTCTGTGGTATTTTGTTATGGCAGCCTGAATAGACTAATACAGCTGGTTACCTGATCAATACTATTTCCTTTCACAATATCCACAATATATTTGAAGCAGGAGGTTCTTTAAATACTTGGGACCCCAAAACAAGAAATTACTGTGAGAGTTCCCGTAAGAGTCCACCAGCACAGCTACAACTGTCCTTAGTAATAATGGGTTTATATTGACAACAACATTGTCGTATGGAAATAGGTGGTCCAAAACGTCTTGAAAATGGTATGTGCATTTTTGTACCCCCACATGGAAGCGTACAGAAAAGGATCTAGATCAATTCTCGCTTCTGGGGAGAGGAATGGCTTTGTCATGGAGAGTCAAGGTAGATGCTCACCTTTTATTCCACGTGCTTAAAATTGTTTTTACAATGAGCATTCATTCCTGTATTACTCTTGAATTTAAAAAAATGCAATAAAAATATTGAAGGGGATAAAAAGATCATGTTGGCAGCTGCACTGGAGAAGAGCAATCATGTACGTGAAGAAAATATGTTGAAGACTATAGAAGTAAGCCAGACCCAAAATGACGGTGCCTTTTGCCACGCCCATCCCCAAACTATTCTTACAGTTGCAGCCAGAGTGGTTTTGTCGAAACACAAATAACATCGTGTCACTCTCCTGCTTAAAGTCCTTCAATGACTCTGCAATCCTTGGGGAACATGCAGAATCCTTACTGTAGTCTATAGAGTGCTGTACGATTATTCCCTCACCTATTTTCCAGCCTCTGCTCCTGGTTCTGCCCTTTCCTGAGCTCCTCAGAAATTCCTGACTCTTACAGCTCATGGCCTTCTCGTCAGCTGTTTTCGTTGCCAGAACAATTCTTTCTGTTCCACTAGGTAACTCTCCCTCACCCTTCAAATGTCAACTTAAATGTTACTTCCTCAGGAAAATTTCCCTAGAGCAGCACCTCCACCTCACCTCAGTCCAAGGTTGTGTCCACTTTCTCTGCTACATCTCCTGGTTGCACCCCCCTACTGCTGCTTTTAGAGTACTTTCCCAATTGTAATGAAGTACGGTCATGGGTCACTTAACTACAGGAATACATTCTGACAAATGCGTCATTAAGCAATTTTGTTGTTGTTCCAACATCATAGAGTGCACTTACACGCACCTAGATGGTATAGCCTACTACACACCTGGGCTGTATGGTACTAATATTATGGGACCACCCTGGTATATGAGGTCAGTCCTTGACTGAGATGTTGTTATGTGGCTCATGGATGTACTTTATCATGTCACAATCCCCTTAATTCTTGCCTCTCTTGCTCACTGTGGATCCCCCTGCCTTGTAAACGCTTGTACATCATACAGGTTTAAAAACTATTTATGGAATGAATGAACAGATGAATGAAGGAAAGATAAGACAAAGCAGCTTACAACAAAGCTCTCAAGAGCTCCACCATTCGTGAGTGAGGTGGAGGAGGTACAGCAGACACAGACTGAGAAGGGGTGGCCAAGTGGGTGAGAAGCAACCAGAAGAGTGTTGCTGCTGAGGAAGGCAAGAGAAGGAGCTATTTTAAAGTGAGGGAGCAGTCAACAATGCGAAATGTTGAAGGGCCAGTTAAGACAAGGACAAAAATTCTATTGTAAACTTAGTGACAGAAAGACCATTGGGGACTCCATTGAGAGCAGTTTCAGGGACATGAGAGATATAGAAGGCAAGTTTCAGGGTCAAATCCTCTTATTTTGGCAGTGCAGTAAATGAGAATGTGTGTAGGCTTGAGGTGCAGCTTCAGATCTCAGCCCTGTCATTTACTGAGCATGGGCTTCAGCAATTTACTTAATCTCTATGTTAGTCATTGATGACATGGGAATAATAATGATACACACCTGCTGGGATGTTGGAGAATTAGAAATAACAAATGTCACAGATCTGGCTCAAGGAGATTCTCAATAAATGGTAGCAATTGTTATGATCTAGCTTCTGTATTTAAATTTACTCCTCTGTGAAAATAGAGCCAACTAAATCAATAGAAGCTGGGGCATTTTTTAAAATGATATAATGTAGTTACATTACAATGAAATTACATTGTAATCAAGTCAAGTTACTGTCAACTCAATTGCTTATCTGTTAGGTAGAAGGTGATAGAAAATAACATGGACTGTGTGTGTTTGTGTTTTATACAAGAAATATAGAACAATTCTAACTATTTTAGTATATGTAACTCATAAGGAATTCCTAGAATTGCATCAGATCATAAGTCAAACATACAAAAAACTTTTGGTGAAATTATGGCACTGAAACATAATCAACAAAGAAACATTCTGATTTGGATTCTAGGCAAAAACTCTTGGACCAGATTAGCACATTGCCATAATTGTTTTCTCTACTTGGAATTTTTATGAAAGTCATTGGTGGGTCAACTTTTAAATTTCTTCTTCTATGATTGAAATAATTTTAAGATGCATGTCATAGTCTTTGAAAGAAACAATTATATGAATATGGCAATATCTTTTGTCCAATATCAAAATTGAAGTATATTCAATGCATATTAGAACACTTTTAGGTTTTACAAAAAGTTTCCCCCAAATTTTTACACATATTGCTACACGTGAATAAAGGCTTAAGCTAACAGCAAATGTGTTGGTAATTTCTTGTTCATTTGTGAAGGAATAGTTTTGCTGGATATAAAATTTTGGTTGACGTTTATTTTCCTTCAGGACTTTGAATACGTCATACCACTGCCTTCTGGTCTCCAAGGTTTCATATGATAAATCAGATTTTAACCTTATTGAGGATTCCTTGTACATGATGAGTTGTTTCTCTCTTGTTGCTGTCAAGATTGTTTGCCATTTGACAATTTGATTATGATGTGTCTAGTTATGGACCTCTTTGAGTTTATGCTACTTGGAATTTGTTGAGCTTATTGGATATGTAGACGAATGCATTTAGTCAAATTTGCCGTTTTCAGCCATTATTTCTTCAGATATTCTTTTGGTCTCTTTTTCTGTCTCCACTCCTTCTGATAGTCCCATTATGCATATGTTGGTATACTTTATTATGTCCTACAGGTCTCTTGAGGCTCTGTTCATTTTTATTCATTTCTTTTTACTTCTGTTCCTCAGGCTGGAGAACCTTAATTGGTCTATCTTTAAGTTTGCTGGTTCTTTCTTATGTCTGTTCAAATCTGTTGTCGAGCTCCTTCAGTGAATTTTTCATTTCCATTACCGTATTTTTCAACTCCAGAATTTCTGTTTGGTTCCTTTTTGTAATATCTATCCTTTTATTGATATTCTTTATTTGGTGAGGTAACATTCTCATATTTTGCTTTAGTTCTTTAGACGTGGGTTCCTTGAGTTCTTCAAACATATTTAAAATAGTTGGTTGAGTCTAATGTTTGGGCTTACTCAAGGACAAATCCTACTAAGGGCTTTTTCCCTGTGTATGGGCTATATTTTCTTTTTTCTTTGCATGTCTTGTAATTTTTTTGCTGAAAACTGGGTATTTGAAATTATATAATGTGGTAAGTATGGAAACCAAACAACACAGACAATATATGTGTGTATGTTTGTATGTTTTATACAAGAAATATAGAACAATTCTAACTATATTAGTATTTTTAACTCATAAGGAATTCCTAGAATTGTGTCAGTATATAAATTAAATACACAAACCAATCTTTGGTGAAATTATAGCATTGAAATGCAACAAACAAAAAACATGTGCTACCAATCACATAATTAGATAAATATCCTGAGCTACGGGGCACATGGCAGTGTATGTAGGGGCAAGGCTTGGTAGCAATAGCAGCATATGGGGTGGAACAGAGGAGAAAGAAAACTGTGAATGATAGTCGGCCCCATCAATCAACTTAAAGATTGATCCATTCATTTATTCATTTTTTTTTTAAAGATTGGCACCTGAGCTAACAACTGTTGCCAATCTTCTTTTTTTTTCTTCTCCCCAAAGCTCCCCCAGTACGTGGTTGTATATTCTAGTTGCAAGTGCCTCTGGTTGTGCTATGTGGGATGCCGTCTCAGCATGGCGTGGTGAGCGGTGCCATGTCCGCACCCAGGATCCGAACCGCTGAAACCCTAGGCTGCCAAAGCGGAGCGTGCAAACTTAACCACTTGGCCATGAGGCTGGCCCCCATTTATTCTATAAATACTTTCTGTGCACCTAATATGTGATAAGCAGTTTCTGGGCACTCTGGTAATACATTAGTTAACAAAACAAATAATCATTCTTATCCTTGTGGAACTTTTACTTTAACTGAGAGAGACATGCAATAATCAAAATACACAGGAAAAATATAATATGCTAGATAGTGATAAACCCTATGGAAAACATTTAAGAAGAGAAGGGGGATAGGAAATATTTGTGGTGGGAGGTGGGGGGAAGGGGTCTGCAATTTAACAACGGCAGTAAGGCCTCCCTGGGAAGGGGACCCTTGCACGAAAACTTGAAGGAGGTGAAGAAATTAACCATGATGGAGGGAGGGGTGCTAACCACAATAGGGGTGGTCATGTGGGGAACAGAGGCTGAGGTTGAGCAGCAGAGCCTGTGAGGTCCCTACGGCAGGGGCAAACCTGGGGTGCTCAGGAATCAGCAGAGTGGCAGACAGCTGGAGTGGAGGTGTCGGTGAATTACAGAACTGGGCAGAGGGGAAATGAAGCCTTAATTCTGAGGGAAACAGAGAGTCATTGCAGGGCTTGGAACAGAGAAGTGGCGAGATCTGACTTAAGTTTTCACAGGATTAATCTGGCTGCTATTTTGAGACTAGACTGCAAGGTGTAAGGGTGGAAGCACTAAAGCCATAGCATTATAATGTGATTGCAGCCATCCACACAAGACTAATGGTGCCTCAGACTGTGGTGGTAGCGATGGATGGAAGACTGGTTCAGATTTCAGCGATACTAAAAATAAATACATCTTTATGTGTATTTACTATCTGCCAGGAATTCTGGCAGGCATGTTGCATACGTCATCTCATTTAACTTCTCCACAAACTCACAGGGTAGGCATCATCTAGGTGATGAAACTGGAGCCAAAGAGGTGAAACAGACCAGGATTGCATGCTAGATAGTCAGGGTTTGATTTAATCTGTTAGACCCCCAAGCTTTTGCCGACACAACGTGGTATACTAAATTCCATGAAATTAAAGAAAATTTGTAGAATGTACTGAGAGATGTGACAGTTTTGCAAAGGTAAGAAGCCAGCAATTAACTGCTAAATATAATTTGTTAAATTACCCCATACATGTAGGCCCTAGATTGTTTTGGCATTTTCAGACTATAGTCCCTATGACAGTAAGACACTTCACTATTATTCTTTCATAAAATGTTTTCTGCACGCATTTTTTTAGTGTTTTGGGGTAGGGACTCCGCAAAGAGGCCCATTTCCTAATTCCTGGAACATACAAACATGTTACCTTACATGGCAAAAGGGCCCTTGCAGATTTGATTAAGTTAAGGATCCTGAGACGGGGAGATTATGCTGGGTTACCCAGGTGGAACCAAGTAATCATAAAGGTCTTCATAAGACAGAGGCAGAAAGGTCAGAGTCAGAGATGGAGATGTGACGATGGAAGCAGAGGTTGGAGTGGTGTGGGGCCATGAGCCAAGGAACGTGGTGGCCTCTAGAAGCTGGAAAAGGCAAGGGACGGATTCTCGCCTAAAGCCTGCAGGAGGAACGCAGCCCCCTGATGGCTTGATTTCAGAATCTGCCCCCCAGAACTGTCCGATAATAAATTCGTGTTTTTTAAGCTACTAAATTTGTGACCATTTGTTACAGTAGCAGTAGGATACTGATGTGGAGACATAAAAACAGACTAATAAATCCTGGCTAAAGGAGCAATGCCCCGACTCCCTACCCCGCCGGCATATAGTGTTTATATACACGTTTATTCACAAATGGGGAGCTACAATGCTCCCTGTTTTTGCATTTGCAGCCCTGGGCCTGATGGTGAGAACTGGAGTCCTGCATTCATAAGCATTCATTTGAACATCCATCCATACATCACATACGGAGTTAAGCAAAGATGCATATAATCACAGTTCAAATGGCTAAAGTATAGTTTTCAAAAGGGAAAATCATGCAAACATAAAATTTGAACACACATCAGAGATTTTACTCAATTTATTGATTAACAAGGGAATCAGGAAGATATTGAGATCAATTCAAAGACCATTTGAGGAACTATATATTTATAGACAATTTACTAGAGGAAGGTTAGGATAAGATTATTGGGTATGATACAAAACTGGTTAATGTTCTATAGGGCATCAAACCGTAACATTTTGGGATTACCTTTTTTACTGGGCAGAAATTACTTTCATCTCTATTAGAAAAAAATCTTTGTTTCTATGTATCTTCACCAAGTCTGGGAAAATTAATAGTAAACAGTTAAAATAATCCTTGTGGGTCGTCTCTCCTGTATCAGTAGAAAGCATTGACACTCATCTTTTGCCTTATATCCCAATTTTGAATGATTTCTCTTAACACTGCCCTTAGACTAGTGACTTCCAGATCATAATCGAGAGGGAAATATGGAGAAAAAGTAATTCTAGTCCAATGTGGCAAGTGAACAGAGAAGTGGGGCACCCTGCTGGTGTAGGACACATCCACGAATGTCAGTGTCATCAGACTCTGGAAATAACAGTCAAGAGTGAGTTGAGCAAACAGAATTCAGGATGGAACCTATCATCTTATTGCTGCTATTTGCTGGGAAAACAGGATGAAAAATAATAAAAGAGTATAAAATTATGGCTAAGAATCCAAAAGAATCGGGACACTGAACATCAAAATAAAGCCAGTATTCTTGGCTATTAGCATAACTTCACAAATAGTAGCTTACCATCCCATGGAATTGGTTATCTGTCACATTTTACAAACTATTCCAGAAATGTCACTTGTTACACTACCAGAAAATGTCATCTCAACAAGGGACCAATGGAAAACATTTTGTTCATACAGTCTATCCAGCTAGGAATTTCCAAAATTTCGTTAAGGGAAAAGTAATAAGAGGACAATCAATATAGTGATAGGCTTTGCATGTATCAGTAATATGTAAAATAATTTACTACGAACAAGAGAATTATGGACTAGGAGTCACTCTGTGGCGTAATTCTGTCAAAGAAACAATCCTGTCATCATTACAGAGCGCTTATCTTTAGGCAAAATATGTCTGATTTTGCCAACATAGTCCAACAATTTGTAAAAAGTTTTGAAAAGTTACTGTAAATTTTTACAAGAAATACTGTGTATGTGCAAACATTACTTAGGAAGAGTTTTGAGGTTTTGACATTTTGATGATCGTTTATAAGACTTGTATCAGTAAAAATAATATAGATTTGACTATATAATTATTCTGTACAAAACAGACAGGACTGAGGACCACCGCTGGCATTGCCGAGACCGACGCTGAGAAGGAAAAAGAGAGTCAGCAGTTCTGGTTTGTACAACTAGATGGCGTTGCTCGGCTTTGAAAATTTTACGAGCTGCGAAGCACGAAAGCATGAGCTCATCAGGAACCAGCCGAACAACCGGCGCCTTTCACCTGTGAAACACGTACTTGACTTTCTTTTGCTTGGCAACAGTGTGCATGCTACAATAAGGTGATCATTGTGGAGAAGTGTCTCACAAGGACATATTTCAGCCTCCAGCGTTCTGTGCACAGATGCTCCCAGCTCTCGTGCTGTATATATACATACATGCATATGTGTATATATACACACACTATACATCCACGTTAGGACATATACGAGAACTAGTAAAATTGAGGCGAAACAAGAAAACATTGAATCACACAATATTGCTTTAAAAATATTACGCAAATAATCTAGGTTCAATTTAGGAAAACTGGAAAATGCAGAGAGTGGTAATAAGAATAAAATAACCTACAATCTTTTAACACAGCTATTACAGAAGCAAGGCTGGCTAGCTTTTGTGATAGGAAATCTAGGAAACCGAGAGGCATCAACACTGTATGTTTTCAACCCCGTTAGTCGTTCCTCTTGTCCTGTGGCAGCAGTAGTCGTCCTAAATTTCCCCCCACCTCTGTTGTAAATACTGGATTTCTTCCATTCTGTGATGCACAAGTTTCACATTCTGTGTTTCTGAAATTGAGATATAGCCTGCTATTGACGTTGCCTTACCAACCCTGAGGGCCAGAGGGCAGTGGTGGTGTGGCTATTGTTCCAGCACGGGTGGGCTCCAGCAACAACCTTTGCTGGAAAGAAAATCTCAGAGCCACGTGCTCCACCTGTAACTTCCAGAAAACAGACGGTTGCGGGAGAAGGTGGGAAAAGTGGTGAAGCAGGTGTATTTTCCAACATTCCTGAGGCAGGATGAAAAGTAGACCAGAACTCCATAATTGCAAAGCAAGCTTAAAAGCCCAGAAATAATAGTTTTTAGTAGAATTATGGATTCTTGTAAGAAGTGCTGCATCACCAACACTTGAAGTGATACAAAGGATGATTTGGGGCAAAAAAATGTGGACATTGATATCTCTGAGACAAAAGTGTTTCAGAAAAGTTGGACTCAAACATGAAAAAGTTTTAAAAATCTTAATGATATATTTTGCTTATATTTTCCCTTTTTGTAAGTATAAAATTAATATATAAAACAAATCTTGGTCTAATTAAGTCTAAATGAGTTCTTTCAAGAACTATATATAAAAATTTCCAGCAAAAATTTTGTCATAGTTTAATTGGCAGGAACTTTTTCTTTCTTAGTGGGACATAAAACAAAGGTGCATCTTATGATCAGTGACATTTTACATTAGACAGAATACAGGTAGCAATGTCAACTGCTTATTCTTACACTGACAGTAGCACAGTGTAGTGGTTAAATTTCACCAATGTTGGTGTTATAAGACTCAGAAGTGACACTAACTGCTTGGGCACATTACTTAACCTCTCTGGTGCACAACTTTCTTACATGTAAAAAGGGGCTAATGATAATATCTATCTCCTTAGGAGTTAATATGTAATTCACTTACCATTGTTTCAGGCATGTTGTATACAACCAATAAGTACTAACAATTCATTGATAGTTAGACATTATAGTAAGTAGACATAATGAGAAATGAATGTTGGCAGCCATAATTTATTCTAAAATATTTGAACTTTACTCCGTAACACACCCATAGTTGTCTTATATAAAAATCTTGTTTCTCTTCCCCAAATCTTCACATGAAAAGATGGATTCTCTATCAACATTCTCATCTTAGGTGGCTTTATCCACTCCCATGGCCTCAAGTACCATCTATTAGCAGATACCCTCAAGTTTACATCTCTATGCTGGGCCTTCCCCTGAGTTCCAATGTTACATATCCACCTGCTGACTCAGAATCTATGTTTAAACATCTCTTAACTATCTTAAACTCAATATAGTCCAAACAGAACTGATTTGTTTTCATTTCCCTTTCCCAAATCCAATTCCACTTAAAGAAGCCCTTCTCAACAAATGCCAGCACCACCCACACACTTACGAGTCATCCCTAACACCTCTCTTTCCTTTTTCCCAATGTTCCACCTGGCAGTACTCTTGATGGCTCTATCTTCTAAACGTATATTGACCCTGAGCACTTCTCAACATCTGCACTGGTAAAAATTTATCTACACTATCGCCATCTCTCACAGCCTGCTCCAGTAGTGTCCTATGTGGTCCTCCTGCTTCCTCATACTTCTTTGTCTTGATTCACGCCCCACAGAGCAGCCAGAAGTGATCTTCCCAAAGTATAAATCAGATCATCTTTACCCTGAGTGAAATCCTCCAGTGGCTTCTCATTCCTCTCAGAAGAAAGTTCAAAGACTGAGGCATAGCCTACGAGAATCAGCATACCTCTCCAACATCTGCTCCGTTTTCCCTTGTTTGCAGCATCATCCTGACCCTCTTCTATGTCTTCAACATGCTGCTCAGAGTTCCAATCTCAGGACCTTTGCTTCTGTGTTCCCCTGGATCTTTTCTTGCTCTTCTTTATCATTCTGGTCTCAATTGAAATGTTGCCTTTTCATAAGGAGGTGATGGCTCTTATCCGGTCATTCTTCTACCATTCACCTTTTATATTTTCAGAGACTCGTCAGTGCCTGAAATTTTTATCTATCTCTATTTTTTCTAGCTCTCCATCTACCTATCCATTGTGTTTATTTTCTGCCTCCTTCTGCTAGAAAATATTCTCCTTAAGGATGAAGGTCTCCCTCTGCTTTCCTTGCTGTTCTATCTTCCGCCCCTTGAATAATGCTGGAACATGACAGGGACTTAATGAATCTTTATTCACAAACTGGGCATGGAGTGTCATATTCTGTGTAGCATGCAGTCTAAGAAAAAGGAAAAAAGCACTGAACTTGAAATTAAAAGCCTGGTTTGAATCTTAGCTCTACTTACTAGTTGTTGGCTATTATGCTGTAAGGATTTTGGTAAGCTACTTCAAAACTTCCAGAAGATTGGGAATATAAATAAAGAAGTAAAAGAAATATAGTGTGACTCAGGGTAAGTCATTTTATTTCCAACTGGTTTCTTTGTTGTCAAGAAGAAAATACCAATGACTTTTCAACAAAGTGCCCAAGATAATGCGATGGGGGAAAGGATAGTCTTAAAAGACAAAGGTTCTGGAACAATTGGATATCCATTTGGAAAAATGAACTCCAACCCTTACCTCACATCATACACAAAAAAGAACTCAAAATAGATCATAGACCTACATGTAAACATTAAACTATAAAACATTTAGAAGAAAAACATAGCAGAAAATCTTAGCAATCCTAGGGAAGGCAAAAGTTCCCTTGATAGGACAAAAACTACATAAACAATGACAATTCTATTTCATCAAAATTTAAAACTGCTCTTCAAAAGATGCAATTTAGAAAACAAAAAGGCAAGCCACAGGCTAAGAGAAAACATTCACAATACACATGTCTGACAAAGGATTTGTATAAAAAGATTTAAATAACTTACAATTCTTTAACGAGAAGACAATCCAATAAAGAGAAATGAGCAACAGATCTGAATACAAGACAAATAAATGGCCAATGAAAAGATGCTTAACATCATTAGTCATCAAGGACGTGAGAACCAGAACCACAATGTGATGCTGTTTCACACCTGCAATCATGGCTAAAGTGAAAGACTGACAATACGAAATGTTGATGAGGAGGCAGAGCAATTAGAACTCTTGTCCACTTCTGATAGGAGCACAAAATGACAGCTACCTTGGAAAACAGTTTCTCATAAAATTAAACATACACATACCATACAATCCAGTAATTTCACTCTTAGGTATTTACTCAAGAGATATCAAAACGTGTGTTAATCCAAAGACTTGTTCATAAATGTTTAGAGTATGTTAATTTGCAACAGCCTCAAACAGGAAAGAACCCAAATGTCCATCAACAGGTGAATGTGTAAATAAACTATAGCATATCCATACAATGCATGCAGTGAAATACAACTCAGCAATGAAAAGAAATGAACTACTAATACATACAACAACATGGGTGACCCTTGAAAACATTATGCTGAGTGAAAGACACTAGATGCAGACATGTATGTACTGTATCGTTTCATTTATACAAAAGTTTAGAGAAGGTTAAAACCAATTTATAGAGATTTATAGAAACAGAAAGCATATCAGTGGTCACCTGTGGATAGGCTGGGGGCAACTTTATAGATTGATGGAAATATTCTGTATCTTGCTGTGTTGATGGTTATGTTTGTCAAAGGACATGAAACTGGACACTTAAAATGAATGTATGGTGTTGTATACAAATTACACCTCAATATAGATGATTTTAAAAAAATAGGGAGTACTAATTATTCAGAATTGGTATCAGAGCATCTGTAAGAATCTGGCTTTTAAAAGTGCTTAATAAATATGGTGGATTCTGAATCTATTTGGGCTAATATTTTCTCCCCTCTTGGAGAGAGCAGTCACCTCCATTGACGTTCTCTTTCATGAGGTATCAGGAGGGGGCTTGGGTTCTGGAAGATGGACATTCACTGGGCACAGAGCTGGCATACCTCATTATTCTGATCCAGGGATTCAACTTGGCTTCTCAAGCTCAGGAAGGAAGTACGAGAATGGGGGGCTCCCTGACGTCTCACTACAATGGACCCCTTATTCGCCCACTATTTTTCCTTTCGATAGAATAGAATTGTAGGTTGCTGAGCGGGAAGAAACCCGGGAAATTATCTAGTTCAACCTTTAATTGCTTCATCATTGCCATAATCTCTGACTTCCTCTCTCATTATCACCTCCCTGGGATCTAAAGAACTCTTTGTTCTTTCTTTTTTTGTATCTTCCAGGAGTCTGGCCAGGGCTTATTTCTTGGTTTCCTCCTTTTCATTTCTCACGCTTTTCTCTGCTGCTTTGACTTTTGTATCTACATTTCATGTTCCCAAAGTTGAAGGTTAAAATTCATTATGTAAAGTCAAGTGAAACTCATTTTAAAGATACAGATGCAAATCAGGCTTGTTTACTGCCATTTCCATAAACACGTACATTAGGTGTTGTGTAAAGTGTCTATTTCTCTGCAGTAGCCTTGATGATGTTCCTAGACTAATTTACTTCTCAGGACTTTTAGCTTACAGGTTCTTGGAGAAGGGCAAAAACTTATGATGCCTTTGTTCACAGTGGGGACAACGAGTGGATAAGTAGCCGCTTTGGGTCAAATTCTTTCTGACCTTTACTAGTAGGGGGATTGTGGTGGTCTTGGCCAAGCTACTCACATTTTCTGTGTCTCCAAAACCTTCGAATGGCAGAGATATTATCAATGTAGAAGCCTTTTTAGAAAAATTTTTATCGAGAATTAGAGAACATAGAGTTTGGCTCATAGTAAACACTCAACAAGTGTTCGTTTCTTCCTCTCTCCTGCGCCTCCCCCAGGTTCACTTGGCTTCCCAGGGAATCAGACTCTAGTAGAAGAGTTGTACAAAGCAGAAAATGTCTTGGGTGTTCTGGACAGGGTGGATGTAAAATTTGTAATCATTTTTGTAAGTGTTGTAAAATATTTGTAAGATCTCTAGCTTGGCTTGACTGAACATTGACCTAGCCTCTGGTTACTAAATAATAACTTCTTTTCCTGCTTTTGTATCACAGGTTCACAGGTAAAGAAGATACAATGTAAAGTATCTTTCTCTCTTTAGTCAAAGCTGTTGACAGAGGCAAATTCCATTTTTCCTCCTGGACACAACAGGTGAGTCCTTCTAGCTTATGCCTGCTCATTTATCACCTTTGTATAACTAGAAGGATTTGTGTTGACTGTACCTGTTAACCTTAAATGACTGAGTTTCCAGCCTTCGTAAAGGGAATTAAAGTTATTTGTAACTTCACTTAAATTGTGAATATATATATATATATATAGGACAAGCTATCTCATATGTACAGTTGCTACTTTTTTCTAGCTAGCATTTCAATTTCTTCAATATTTTGTATATAATGTGGTGGGTAACTCATTTCCATCACAAGGAAGGAAAAGCAAGCAGAACCTATGGTGTGAAGGCATGAGCTACGGTCTCTCCTCCATAAGGCAGAGTAGTTAAAACCTAATTATGAGAAATTCTTTTGGGATTTGCAGGATGAGCAGAAGTTTTCAGTCAAAAAAGCAGAGCCTTTCATGGAGAAGGATAAACCATGGGACAAGGGAATTGGCATTGTTGGCTAGAGAGTGGTTGAAGTGATAGACTCCATGCAAACTAAGCCACAAAGTGAGTTAAGTGATGAAAGAGTGGATGATGGAGGAAGTGGAAGGGTGGGTGGGTTGGAGTCTCAATGAGGTTGAAGAGCTGCCTCTGTGGGAACCAATGAGAATGTGAGCTGGGGATGGGTGTCTCAGAGTGAGATTTCTGAAACTGTCCCTTCAGAGGTGGATAAGTATCTAGTGATGACAAGTTAGTGTGTGGTTTCAGGAGTGGATGGCAGAGTCTTAAATACTAGAAATAATTGTGTGGCAGAAGTGAATGGGGGCCATGGGTACCAGAGGTGGGCATAGCTATGTCTCGCCACGTTAGTCTGCAGTTGTGAAGTCTGAGTACAGACAAATGACATCTCAGAACCAGAAGAAAAGCTGTTTTCAGGTTGAGAACAAGTGGACCCAGAGCAAGGCATGTGGGTTTTGGGGTCACAATGTGCTACAGGTTGAAGCAAAATGCCCTTAATAAATGTTTCCCGAAATCAGGATGTTGGCAGATTAAGACTGAGGGCAGATAGAAGCTTCTCCTCCTCTGCTATCAATCAATAAGTGGCCCTTCCAGAGTTCAAACAGAGGCAACATATGTATTTATTTTAAAATTTGTATATTAATGAGAGTGCACTATAATAATTATTATTATTGTTCAATCTGTATTGTTTATCGTGAATGAAAGAATAAAACTAATTTTCTCGGTATTATAAACTCTGTTTTCAAAATTTCAGCCAGAATGAATCCCTCAGAAATCACTACTTTTTCTTAAAAATATTATTTGGAATGATACACAAGAACCAGTTGGCGTCACTTTTTAAAAAAAGATTTTATGAACAATATTTTACTCATGCTATAATTTTATTGCATTTGATTTACATATAATAATTTTTTTCTTGCAACCCAAGCCATCTCATTTTATTTTGTTTTTCTCTATACCACAATGGACTTTTAGCTTTTCTCTCTTCTTCTTGTGCTCCCCAAGGTCTTTCTCTTCTGAGCAGAAAGTAGCAGGACTAGGAAACATTTCAGAGAGAAGAATGAAGTATGAAATTATGAATACTTTGCCCAGAGAGAAGTGTTTATAAAGTTTTCATCTTTCATAAAGTTTCTATCTTTCAGCTTCACCCCAGGCAACAGGCTTCCATTTCACGCTGGGCTCTGTCCTCAGGACTTTGCAGCATCCCTGTTCGTGCGCCCCTAACTCCTGCAGTCCTCGTTCTCAGACTTGCTCAGTTCTGACCCAGACACTCAGCAAAGAGCTGTCTCATTGCTTTGTCTCTTTTGTTGTTTCTTCCCTCAGCTTTAATGGGGTGTAATTGGTACACAAAAAACCCACACATAATTAGTGTATATAATTTGGTAAGTTTGCACACATATATACTCTTGCATTACCATCACCGCAATCAAAATAATAAACATATCCATCACCTCCAAAAGTTTCCTTGTGTCCTTTTGTGTGTGTATTGTGTGTTTTTGTTTTTGGTAAGAACACAACATGAGATCTACCCTCTTAACAAATTAAGTGCACAGTACCTTCTTGTTAACCATATCTCTTGAACTTACTCATCTTGCATATCTGTAACTTTATGTAACAACTCCCCATAGCTCCTCTCCCATGCCCTGGTAATCACCATTCTATTGTCTACTTCTGTCCCTTGCAGGGGATACTAGTATCTCTTTGCTCCTGCACAGGCCAAGTGAGGACAGTGTTGATAAATTCCTTTGCATAAATGCAGCCTGGGTGAGAGCAACATGTGTATTTTGGAGTCTGACTCTCCTGGGTTTGGATTTCAGCCCCAGTGCTGTGGTAAGAAAACCTCAGTTGATTTTTTTTAAACATAAAATGGGGATAACAGTACACCCACATTCATAGCAGCATTATTCACAATAGCCGAGAGGTGGAATCAACCCAATTGTCCATAGATGGATGACTGGATAAGCTAAATGTGTTATCTCTATACGATGGAATTTTATTCAGCATTAAAAAGCAAGGACGTTCCAACACATGCTACCACGTGGATGAACCTTGAGGACACTATGCCAAGTGAAATAAAGAACTCATGAAAGAACAAATATTGTAGGATTCTGCTTATATGAGGTACCTAGAGAAGTCAAATTCATAGAGACGAAAGGTAGAATGGTGGTTGTCAGAGGCTTGGGGAGGGAGAATGGGGATTTGTTGCTTAATGGGGACAGAGTTTCAGGTTGGAATGTGAAAAGCTCTAGAGATGGATGGTGGTGAAATTTCCCCAACAATGTGAATGCACTTAATGCCACTGCACTGTACACTGAAAGATGGTTAAAATGATAAATCTCATGTTATGGGTATTTTACCTCAATAAAATAGGTTAAAAATGGGAATAATAATATCTACTATTAAGATTGCTAAAAAGATTAAATGGGATATTTACTCAAAGGGCCTCTCAGGTGCTCAAGAAACATGAACTACCACAGTTTGGAGTTTGAACCTCTACTCTACAACCTGCTGTAGGACAGGAACTCTCTTCCCAAAATACCTCTATTTTTCTTCTGTTTTACCGCATCATAAGAATGTGTGTACGTGGCGTGGTTTCAGCTCCTTCGTGCATGGAAGTAATATAAGACATCAGAGCACGTTTTGCATGGAAGGGAGAGGATTCTGGAGAAGGGTGGATTTGGGGGCAGGGAGGGAGGGCATTGTGGAACAAAGGAGCCTGAGCACACAGTTCCAGGGTCAAATTTTACTCATTTTTATTCTCCCCACTTAGCATGGTACCTGACACAGAGCAAATGCTTCATATATATTTGTGACAAAATGGATTCGGGCAAACGTGGACGAAGGAAGGTGAGCCCACAAATGGCATGTTGCGGGAACTGGCAATCAATGGGTTGGCCTGCCTACTGCCTAGGCTTCATGTGGATCAGGCATGTAGGGAGTGAGCCAGCATTAGGAAAGGCAGCAAATAATAAGAAAAGGCGTTGGGATTTAATCTGCAAGCAAATCAGAAGCCATTATAGATTTTCTTGTTTATTTGCTATTTTTAGTGAGAGGGTGGGAGTAGAAGCCTTTCATTTTTGGGCAGTCTTCTCAAAGCTATGAAACTCAAAATTAGACACATTGCTCTTGTTAAGAAATAGAAAGACCTCTTCTGAGTGGTCTGCTTGTTTCTCTCTTGCTGGCATCTGCCTGCCTGCAGTGACTCACATTCATTTCACTTCTTACTTTGTACTCATGGATGTTTTTAAGTGATATGGAAAGGCAGGAAAAAGGCTGGGGGCCTCCAGGAACAAACAGGTTCTCAAGGCTTGAGCTATTATATTAACAAAATATAGTAACAAAGAAAGATGGCATAATTCAGGAGCTTATGGAAAATAAACTAGAATAGGCAATTATCAGGGGTCATATAGAAGAGTCGAAACCTGAAGACACTGAAGAAAAAAGAGTAAATCAAAGTTTTCTGTTCAGCTTCTGCTTTTTAAATGTGTCCATCCATGAGACTGTTTTGTTTATTGTTCTTTGCAACGATTTAGCATTGACTTCTACTGCAAAGATGGACTTTTCAGCAATATATCTGAATTTGCTTTAATTCGTCACAACCACTATTTGATGTCTTTAAAAAGACATTGATGCTCCAGTAGACTTTGGTAATAACCGCTTTTCTGTTTTCACTGCCTGCTGACAAGCGAGTGCGCTTTTTAGCCAGCTGATGCCGCATTCATTCTGGTAAGTCAGTGGCTGTTGCAAAATTAAACTTTGTGGGTTGAAAGGAGATTAAAAGTGTAAAGATACACATGTATCGTAAAGAAGATCATTTCTAAGGTTATTTTCAAAATGAAACATCAGTGGTGGGAAATGATTACTTTGGCAGTGATATTACTTAAAAAAAATGCTTGGATTTGCAAATTGAAGAGCATCAACAGGATAATTCATAAATGTGCTCATTTCCTCCTCGCTGGTTATTAGCCAGGAATACAGCACAGCATATGGCTTATTATTCTGGTAGTTGGAGAGAACAGAATTAAATGCTGAGATGAATGACTGTTTTCTCATCCAATTCCCAGCCTTTCCACCTTTCCAGGAACTGGGCAGTTATGGTTTGTGGGTTGGCTGTGAGACTGAGAGCCAAGATGGGGGTAGGGAAGGAAGGACCCATCATGTGGTCTCCACAGCAGGTGAGGTTTAAACTCGACACAACCTTCAACCCTGGCCAAGCAGAACCCCCAAAGGCAGACTGTCCTTTGGATTGACACGTGGTGTAGAGGAGATGGAGCAGAAGTTTCTACTTGATAAGTCTTTCTCTCTCTATTCCTCTATTCTTCTTGATAAGTCAACTAAAAACACTGGGCATCATCTATAAAAAAAACAAGAAGATTCTGAAAGGTGGGGAGAAAGCAGACTGGCTAGAACCTTGCGATTGAGGGACATCATGGCGCCAGTGGTATCAGGGAAGGCCCAGTGTGGTCACTAGACCTCCTCTTCCCACCCAGCAGTAATGAGGGGTCCCTGCCACCTTGGGCATCCACAGAGACTGAGTAGGAAGCCCAAACTTTTACCTCTACCTGGCAGTAACAGAGTGGTGTCCTCCTTCCCTTGATGTGGGGTTTTACGTTTGCTCCCTGTGACAACCCTAGGTTAGGTTAGGACTATCGACTGGATGTCCATATATTCTGTTCTACAGCAAAACTGATCTCCTTGGATTTCTTCAGATGATTTTTGATTTTGTGATGAGAAGTTGTGAGTTCCTAAAATAGACTGTGGTTTCCATAAGGGCAGAGATTCACTGTAATTCATCTTTGATTTAGAGTCTAAGTAGCCTTTTGCATCTAGTATAGTGTCCTGGCACATAGGAACTTGAAAAATATTAGCTGAATTCTTGATGGAGCTGTTGAAAATGTAGCCTAAACATCAGAGGGATCTGACTTTGTGCTAATTAACTAGACTTTTCTTGTAGAGACTGACCTAGACAAATATGTAGGAATTGCTCTATTATAAGAACCTAAATCTGCTGAGAGCAATGAGAGAGCTGCCACAGAGGAGCTCTCACAGACCCAGAGACTCCATTTTCTGTGGGAACTCACAGAGTCAGGAGAATGACTCTTGGTGATCAAGCTAGCAAGAAGGTGATGGATAAACCAGAATGACCATTTACTAATTAACCATGTGAGCAAAAGTGCTAAGGGGATTAACATCTTCTCCTTTGGAAAATGCAGATGAGGGCACCATGTTAAGGCAGAAGTTTGCTTAATGCTCAGGGAATCTGAGCAATTGATGATCCCACTGGCTAATGATGTCCAACCTATGATAGCTTGAAAACTCCAATTTGCTATAGAGAATTCCCTTCTGTGGGAACCAGAACCCACTACTGAGAAGATACTTTTCTCTAGACAGTTTTGGAGACATTCGAATTCTTACTTTTCTGTTGAAATATTATGGAATTTGAAGTCAGAGGTTGATTCAAATTTCAGCTCTGTCCTCTTGGGCAAATCATATAGCTTTTTCGAATTTCAATTTTCTCACCTATGAAGTAGAGCTCTTCCCAAATTGTTGTGGAAAGTCAATGAAAAGGGAAGTGTGAAAATTCTTTCTTGGTGGCTGGTACTTAAATTAACCTGACTCTTCATCTAACACTACACTATTCTCCTAACCAGGTAAAATGAGCTGTAGGCTTTCTGAAATAATAAGCATAATAATAACATCTTCCAGTGGTTACAAATGATCACTTGGGGCAGGTAATTCCTTCTACACATGGCTGAGTTTATTTACAAGCTCTTCCCTTGAATTTTATTAGGGAAAATGGCTTTGATCCTCAAGTTCACATTTGAGGTACCTTGCTGTTGACCACATAACCCGTCTGCAGATATATATATATATATTTGAAATAAATAAATAATGATAATGTGAACATGTTCAACATTGACCTGCTTTTATTTCGATTAATGTGCAAAACCAAAAATAGATAGAAAAGCCCTATTTGGAAGATAACGTACCTTCTAACAAGCAGAAGAGTTCTTCCTTTTCACATCATGCTCATATCACTTTTATTAAGATGCTGGGCTTCATGTGAGGTCAGCCAATTCTTGTCCTCATGTATTTATCTCTGTTGCTAGAGTATTTCTTGTCTTGTGTCCAACTTCTTATTGCAAAGGCCTGGAGTTAAGATAGATGACTTGGTGAGCTATAAGTAACCACCCTTAAGAGAAAAACAGGCAGCTGATAAATTAAGTGAATATGGGAGCTGACGACCACCATCTGTTAGCCAACTTGTATGCGACAGGAAAGGCAACTAGGAAAGCTGTTCAGTGATCAGAAGACAGGGGTCAAGTTTCCTAACCTCAGCCGGTGATACGCTGGAAAGAAGAGTGGCTTTTGTCTCGGACCTGACCTTGAATCTCTGCTTTGACACGTAAGCTCTGCTACCTTGGGCAAGTTACTTGTTCTCTAGGAGCCTCAGTTTCCTTGTGAAAATTTTAAAAAGTGGCTAAGATTTGTTGACTCTTATTGTACAAGGGGAGCTGTGCTTTATAATTTATAGATAGTATTGCCATCAGTTCCCGCAAAGTCCATACAAGCCTGTGATTAGTACAATCCATTTTTCAGATGAGAAGACTCAGACCCAGCTTAAGCAACTCTCCCAAAGTCTCATAACTAGCAACTTACAGACTCTATAATGGAGCCCAGGTCTGTCTGGCTCTGAAAACTGTGCTCTTAACACTGCACTTTGCTGCTTCATTTGCGACACTGATAAAAACAAGATCAACCTTGAAGGGGTTTAAATAATGAGATGACATATAAAATTTCCAGAGTGGTATCTATCCCAAGAGTCTACGCTCAATAAAGGTAATTATTCCTATATTATTCAGAAGAATCATGGGGAAGAGTGGCACATCATATTTAAGAAAGTGATCATTGCTGTTTATTAAGCACAATACACGCCAAGATTTCTGTTAAGTGACCATGTGCACTGTCACAATTACTGTTCACAAAAACTCTGTTATTTAGATTAAAAAAATTATCTTCCTTTTTTAAATGGAAAAATTGCGGCTTAGGGAGATCAGGTGTTTTGTACAAAGTCACATCACACAGGAGTGAGAACCAGAACCAGGACCGCTGATTCCAAAGCCAGTATTTTGGTTGTTGTTAGTTTTCACTTTTAATCACTTTGCAAGAATTATGTATAAATTTGTGCTACAGGGCCCATTTCTGGTAAAGATCCGTGGTAACAGCAGACGAAGAATGAAAAACAAAATTTCAGAGATCAGAAAGCTGAGGAGGGAAGGAAATATTTTAAACCAGAAGATGATGAATTATTTCATCTGGGGGAAAAATAACCTCAGACATATAGTTGATGAAAAACAAAAGGTTGGAAACAGCACAGTGAATCTTGTTAGAAAGATTGATTTTGGCTTCCTCCTGTTCTGTTCATTACACCTCAATAATCGCTATACTCTAATCTATAAATGGTAAAATTCCTAAATCAGATGGGACCTAAATCTCCATTTTGTAAACTCTGAATTAATTCCGTAAGACATTTTAGTGCCATGCAAAGTTATTCCCGTTGTATCTAATTCTATTTGGTCTCTCCATCAACCATAGCATTCTTCTTGCTTCTAGATATAAACGCCATTGTAAAATATTCAACATTCTATAATATTTCACTTGGAGTTTTAGTTGAAGTCTATTGCCTCACAACTCACCTTATGCCGTGCTCTGAGGTGTCCTAACATCTTTTCTAGTCATTGTCCACCTCCTCTGGCCTTTCTTGGGGAGGTTCCTGAAATGCCCCCACATCTTCCTGCCTCTGCTCAGTCATTGGAAGTTTCCTGTGTTACCTGCTCTCATGGCAAAGCCCACAACATAATTGCATAGTGTATAGTGTAACAATGTGCGATGTCGATTTTCCCTTCCATAAGGGCAAGCTCTATGTCTGCTTTGCTCTCTGCTGTATCCTCTAGATAGCTTTATTTAGCTTGCAACATGTGAAATTGCCAATAACTGACTGGTCTTAACTCACAAAAGTGGCGACTTCATATGGTTCAACCAAATCCATACAATAGGTACTTTATGCATATGTTATTGATGTTGAAATGTCCGCTGCAACTCTTAAAATTAAAGCCTACCTGCTTTTCGTCCTACCTCCTGTCTTTTAAGGAGGATGGCGGGTGAGGGTAAGTTAGACTTTAGAGGACATTAGTCTTCCTCCTAAAGCTACCTTCCAAAGTAATTTCCAGTTCTTGGAAGTAAACAGCTAGGGATAAGGGATTTTGGCAAGTCCCAGGGCAATCAGTCAAATTGACCTGATGCGGAAGCCAGTGAAAGTGCCTCATTAAAGCACAAAAAGATTAAGTGACTGTGGGTTAAACTTTTAACTGCTGCGGACTAACTGGAACAGTAAGTAACTGATCCCATGTCTGCCTTTTCTTCAAGATGTTGGAAAGGAAAAGAAATTGCTAATTATTCACCCTTTCTCTTGAAATTTCACTGATCAATAGAAACTTGACCAGTACCCAAATTGACTCATTTGCTGTAGCCAGTCTCAACAAAAAGCATTCGACAAAAACTCCACAGTAATGCTTCAAGAAAGGAAAACAGGTCCCAAATTAGAAATTATTGAAGGTCGCAACCAGATTACAGGTACAAGAGAAGGGAGATCTAATCATGATTTTAAGGAGGGGCCTGGGACTTAATCAATTCTGGGTATTGCAAAGCTAGGTTTGCCTGATGATTTCTGGAAAAGAAAGAAAGGGAGGAAGGAAGGAAGGAAGGAAGGAAGGAAGGAAGAAGAAAGAAAGGAAGGAAGAAAGGAAGGAAGGAAGGAAGGAAGAAAGAAAGAAAAGAAAGAAAGAAACTTAATCCCCAAAGTGTCTGGATATTCTGAAAGCAAAATTGCCAAAGTCAAGCAAATAAAACCCAGAAGGCTTCATTTATAAGAAAAAAAGATAGCAAATGAGGAAAGAATTTTAGAGAAGTAAGCCCCCCTAACTTAGGTAACTGTGCCATATAATGGAGAGTAGACACATTTCAAAAGAAATATATTTCGTTAAGCTTCCATGGCACAGCAGCCTGAAATCTTCCACATCTTGACATTTTATGTGTGAGTTGAAAGCATCACTATTTAACTTTTGAATATAGATGACTACGTTGGTTATTATGACTATATTGGTTTTTATGACTATGTTAGTTATTATAGTTTCATTCAGGGAAACAATCAGCATAAATATATTACCCTTCCTGCTTTCTTTCTATGTAAAATGCTCCAAATAAATAATAACCTTGAGTGTCGCATTTATTTATTCGTTTGTTTGCTGTTGTTCGGCATTTTCCCCCTGCTCAACCATACTCAAATTCCCTTTGGGGTAATAATCATCCCACATTTTGTGGAGTCATGGGAGGATAGTTAAGTCTGGGTGCGTTTCTCCCACTCTTGACTGGGCCAGTTCCTTTCTCTCCCCACCGTGGACTGGAGTGGAGCAGTTGGTTGGCCAATTGGATCATCTCTCAGGACTTTGACTCTTGAAAGAGTGGCTCAAAGGGGAAAGAAGCCACTGCAATGCTCTTACCCCACTTTGGGTGTCATCTTAGGTCTATATTTGCTGTGAGATGCTGGCTGTGGCTCCTGCATCCTAGCTTCCCTTGGTGGAATGCCTATTTCTTCAGCCTGTGCTAGATTTTATGAAGCCTCAACATGCTTATAATAAATGCTGTTTGTTTGAGTTAGCCTGAATCAGTTTATGTTGCTTATAACCAAGGAGCCCTCGCTGAAACACTGCTTTATGCCGCTCAGGCACAAGGTGGGAGGATGGTTTTATAGCACAAATGCCGTCACTGAAGGAAAAACTATGACCCCATATTCACTAAGGCTGGACTCAATTCCACATTTGCCAATTAATAACTGGCATCCTTGGGTAAGTCTCGTAATGTTTCTAAACTTCATTTTCGGAGTTATATTAGCTCCTAAAGGAGTAACAGTACTTCCTTCGTCTAGAGTTGTTATAGAAACTAAATGGATTCATGTGTATGAAAGAGTCTTTTAGACTCTAAACTGCTCTCAACAGCTACCTGTCATTGTAGAGTGGGAGCGTTGACCACATCTTAAGCTTTCTTCTACAGCACAGGGCTCCAGAAAGCTGCTGATGATATTCAACTTTTCATTTACTCAATCAGCAGGTACTCGTCGAGGGTCTCTTATGTGCCAGAAACTGTTCTAGGCAATTGTGAGACAAAGAGAAGAGACAGAGGCTTGTCCTCAGAAAGGTCAAATCCTAATAGAGGAGACAGAAATGTAAGCAGATGACTGCAATTTGCTATGATGAGCACAAACCGAAGATATGTAGCAGGAGCATCAGCAGTTGCAAGAAAGAAGGAATCATTTATTTGCCTTAAGAGGGTCAAGGAGCCCCTGTTCTAGTTCTTGGAAGAAAACTAGATCTTCCTCAGATGGATGGAAGGAATGGATCTCCTAGGCAGAGCGAACAGCCTGGCATGCTGCATTTTGAGATGCATGGTGGTTTGATATGGCAGAATTGCAAAGCGCATTGAGGCACTGGCAGGAGACGGGGGTTCCCAGGACTGTTGGACACTGCAGATAACATGTAGGTCCAGGTCTCCACGGATGAGACAGTAGGGGCCCTGCGTAAATCCAATGAAGTGGTTCTACAGCTCCACCCTATTCTGCCCTCATTCTTGGTAGCTCTGTCCTGTGGAAACGTTTAGGCACTGTGAACAGCTCCAAAGGGAGGGTAGATGTCTTGCCCATCATTTACTTCCAGCGCCCATCTATTCATGGAGGCTGCTTATATCACTGTCTAGAAGGAAGACACACTTTTACACACAATTTTGCTTTCAGCAAGGATTGTTTTCATGCTGAGAATTCAATAAAAGCAAATTCCACTGTAACAGCCTAAGCAAATCAACAAAGAAGCCTGAGATTAGAAATGATTGGGGTACACAATGTAGAGAAGGCAGCGTGTCTCTGGAAAGGGAGAAGAAAATCACCACAGCATAGAAATACCGGCTCCCCGTCTGCTTTTCCCCATTTGCTTTTCTTTCTGTTCTTATCATTTCCTTTCTTTGGGTTATTTCTATTTCCCATTGAAGTTATTAGGAAAGAAGAGTCCTGGGCACAAGGATCTCTTTCCCTTCTTCTGAACTGTGGACATTGAATTGTGCGGGAGAAGGATGGTCTCTCCAGGAGGCCCAGCCTCTTCTGGAAGGAGCTGCATCTTACTTAAGTCAGAGTTTAGATCAGAAGTTCCCAAACCTGTTAGATTCATGGATCCTTAGTGTCTCAACAACTTTTTCACAGCATCTTAGTCTAAAAAATATATCTATCAAAAACTAAACATGCTCTTACTATATGCCCCAGCAATCACGCTCTTTGGTATTTACCCAAAGGATCTGAAAACCTGTGTGCCTGTAAAACCCTAAAGCTGTTATAGCAGCTTTATTCACAACAATTGCCAAATCTGGGAAGCAATCAAGATGTTCTTCAGCAGGTGAATGGTTAAATAAACCGTGGTCCATGCAGACAATGTATATTATTCAGCACAGAAAATAAATGAGCTATCAAGCCATGAAGACATGGAGGAACCTCATGTGCACATGATTAAGTGAAAGAAAAGTGCATGTGATTAAGTGAAAGAAGCCAATCTGAAAAGGCTACCTATTGTATTATTCCAACTATGTGACATTCTGGAAAAGGCAAAACTATGGAGACAGCAGAAAGATCAGTGGTTCCAGGCTTTGGCAGGGGGTGGGGAGGATGAATAGGAGAGAACAGAGGATTTTTAGGGCAGTGAAAGTACTCTGTATGACACTGTAATGATATATATATGTCATTACACATTTGTCCAAACCCACACAATGTACAACACTAGGAGTGAATCTTCATGGAAACTATGGACTTTGGGTGATAACAATGAGTCATTGTAGTTTCATCCTTGGTGAAAAATCTACTATTCTAGTGAGTGATTGTTGAGAGTTTAGCTAAGCTACTCCATGGTATTGCTGCCTCAGCATCCATTTTGTTTGGCCAAGTGGCCTGCAGAGACCTTAAACTGACAAGAGCCCCTCATGCATGCTCATGCCCCAGATAGCAGCCCACAGAGTCACAAGCAAATGTAAGTCCTTATATGACTTCCCCCTCCGGCCCTTGTGATCAATGGTCTCTCCTGCCTTCCATCACCAATGTGTCTTAAGCACCCTTTAGATAAGACTCCTGTGGGGCTTACCAAAGCTCTGCTCTTTTGGTTTGAATTGACCAATCTGGTCTTATCCAG
The DNA here is from genome assembly GCF_041296265.1 of Equus caballus. Taxonomy (NCBI): domain Eukaryota; kingdom Metazoa; phylum Chordata; class Mammalia; order Perissodactyla; family Equidae; genus Equus; species Equus caballus. Next base: position 52,139,533 of record NC_091710.1, read on the forward strand.
AGAACCCCAAAGCACTTCACCCATGGACCCTAAGAGAGGCATGCACCCCAGGTCTTGTCTCTCTCTGTCTTCACTCTGCCTTGAGCTGCCTGTGTGGCCCCTTGAGGAGTGCTGGGTACTTCCTCCAGGACTTGTGAATAATAAAATTCTTTATTTCAATTTCTCTTGTGGTCTGTTGTTGAACTGGGGCACACCAACAGCACCCTGTGGTCCACTTAACAAATGGTAATCTAACAAAGTCATAACAGAGTATGTGGGAAATCTTTGTACCTTCCTCTCAATTTTGTTGTAAACTTGAAACTGCTCTAAAAAGAATAAAGTTTTTAAATATATATGATGACTCTATTAAGTAGAGAAGTTCAGATAAGTGAATAAATAGTTGTGGCCTAGTAATTTAGCAGCCATTTGAAAAAACACAAAAATTGAAAAATAAAATGATGTATTTCATTCTGAAATAACCACAATGACTTACTAATGGGATGTGTGTGTCTACTGGGCACCACCACTGCTCAATATCTCAAACGTTGGAATCAGATTAGACACCACCACCCTCAGTTCCTATTCCATATAGATTCTTGTGTAGTGCTGGCTTTTTATCAGAGCAACTGTTAAAAACTCACTTAAGTAAAGATGTAATGTTGCTAGATGTTACGTCCTTTTAACCTTCGCTCGCTCTTTGTTTTAACACAGGGATCAACAAATTACAGCCTGTGGACCAAACCCACCTTACTACTGTTTTTCTATAGCCTATAGCTAGGAATAGTTTTTATATTATAAAAGAGTGGAGACAATCTTAAAGAAGAATATTATTTTGGGACACATGAAAATTATGTGAACTTCTAATTTCAGCATCCTTATATAAAGTTGTATTGGAGCATAGCCATGCCTATCGATTTACGTTCTGTCCATGGTCACTTTTGGGCTACAATGACAGAGTATAAATATGTGAACCTCTCATTACTTGGAGCTGTTGCTCAGTGTACCGCAGATCACAGTGAACTCACAACTTTCAACCAAGTGCGTTTCAACCATGCCATTTTATTTTATTTATTTCTTATCATCCAAAGCATTCTGTTAATATCAAAACAAAAATAAAAAAAAGAAGGAAAAAGTGGACTTTGAATGTCACAATTTTAAGGCAAAGTGGAGTGTCAATTAATTTGTTATTTATTTAGATGTTAAATGATTGTATTTATTATAGGATGATTATAATAAATAGCTGCACTAAAAAATACATTATGCATCATCATTATCAGATGAGGCTCTTATCACAATGTTCCTAACTCACTGGAAAGCAAAGATTGAAAAAGTTTGGAAAATTTAAAACAGAATAGCTCATCACAGCAGAACTTCTTCACAAAAATTAGCAACGAAAGTGAGGCTGCAAGAGAGGTAACTTTCCAAGTGGCTCATTTGTTGGCCAAGCAAGGAAAGCTGTTTCTCAATGGTGAGTTAATTAACTACATCAAGTTTGACTGTCAGTCAAAGGAATATATCCAGAGAAAATAAACTTGTTTAAGACGATCAGCCTTTCAGCAAGAATAGTTGCACGAAGAGTTGAGGAATTTGGGAATAATAGTCAAACCACAAAGCAAATAATTTTAAGTAGTTTTCCTTGGCTCTTGATAAGATGACAGATGTTAGCAATATTACTCAGCAGTTGTTTATTTGAGAAGTTAATGATGAATTTAAAGTAACAAAGAACCAACACCTATGAATAATTTATATATAACAACTCCTAATGAGAATACATGAAAGAAATTGAGGAAACACTAAGTACAAACTGAAGTGGAATCTGATAAGATGTGTTAGAATTGATGCTGGTAAAATATGTATGGAGCAGAAAAGGTTTTAGTTGGACAAATTTACAAAGCTTGTGGAAATGCAAAGTGTTTAAAGCCTATGGTTATTTATTTTATTATTAATTGTGCAGAAAATGTTTCAATATATTTTATGTTATCAAACCAGTAGTATCAATGTTAAATTTCATTTGCTTTCGTAGACTTAACCATTGTCAGTGCTGTAAAATGCTGTTAGAAATAAGAGCCAAATATCTTGACTTGTTTTGCCACATAGCAGTTTGATGGCTCAGCAGTGGTAAAGTTTTATGGAGATTTTTATAGCTCAGGATCAAAATTGAAATTTTTTCGAATGAGAAGAGCAATTCTCAACCACAACTGTGGAACACTGAAAGGCTTTGGAAAGTAGTTTTTGCTGTAGGCTTGATAACATTTTTAAATGAATTCAACAGAAAATTACAAGGCAAGGCAGTGGGTATATGCAACACTTACATTGCTGTAAAGTCATTTTGACAATTAGTGTTTGAATCACAGATACTGTCAAGATACTTTATACACTTGCAGTATTGTCCAAAGTTAAAACATAAAGTAAGATCTCTTTGCTACACAGTTTAGCAGTGGTTGTAATTCTTTTTTTTTTTCATTGTGTATCCAATTTATTTGGGAACACCATGTGTGGTTTTAGAGCCACAATTCCAAAGATACTGCAGGAACATTAAAAATTCTCAGAACATAGGCTTTTAGAGCCTTCCTTTAGGGGTAATTAAATTCCCATGTATTTGCAGCATCCTGGTGGCAATCAGGTGAGAGCCGTCTTACAGCCCAGGAGGATATTAGAGAGAGCCCAGCAGTTACATTTTAGTTATTTACTCACTTTATCTCATGCTATACTCTCTCTCAACTCTTCAACCTTTCCATTAATCTGTTAGCCTCTCTTCAGACTCTGTTTGCTTTAAGTTGCTTTTCTCAGACCCTGAGACTTGATTAAGGAAAATATCTATGCAATTCATCAAAGCCAGAGGAAAAGCTCAGCAGTCTTTCAAGTTTCAAGTATAGTGACGCTTTTTGCTTGGCCTCCACATTTATTAACTAGGTCCAGTTGTGGACATGGGCCCCTGAGGGTCTCTGTTTGACCTTGACTTGGGCCTGGCTGCCTTGAGAAAAACACCTGGATTCTGAGTATAGATTGCTTTTGAATTTGGTCACACTAGATCAATGACTTTCCATTTGTTTCTGCTGTGACTCATATTACTGATGGCCTGTAAATGTGCACCACACTCTCATGGTTATGCCCAGATTATAGGGTATGGCATGGATCAGATTGGGTGTGGTTTATGTGCAGTTCTTGGCAGCTTAATTTAAGTCTACCTTTTCCTTTTTTATGCAAGAGAACATATTAACCCAGCTATCTCACAAGTGGGTATGTGTCCAAAGAACCTGAAATCAACAATTCAAAGAGACTTACGCACCCCTATGTTCATTGCAATACCATTCACAATAGCCAAGACGTGGAAGCAGTGGTTGTAATTCTTAAGCTCAAAACATAGCTTCAGCAGCACATTTTGGGCCCTGACACAAGCGAGAGCAAGGGAAATTCCCATATTTCAAAATCTTTTTTTGTTTTGTTCCTGGGGAAGATTTGCACTGAACTAACATCTGTTGTCAATCTTCCACTTTTTTTTTTTTTAAGTGAGCTGCCGCTACAGCATGGACACTGACAGATGAGTGGTGTGGTTCTGCACCCAGAACCGAACCAGGGCCCCTGAGGCAGAGTGCACTGAAGTTTAACCACTAGGCCATCCAGGCTGGCCCTCAGAATCCATTTAACCTTGCAACTGAGGAGCTCCCACCTAACTGTCAACTGGCAGTAATCCCTCTGCAGTGTAGTAACATGCTAAAGCAGAAGATTCTAATAGAATTCTAAAAATTGGTTTTCAAGTGATGAATATCCTCAATTAAAACCATATGTTCATGGATTTATATCAGTTTTTGACAGCTCCCATCTGTGTGAAAAGATGTTTTCAAAGATTAAATACATGAAATCTCATTATAGATCAACACTAACAGTTGAACATTTGTAATTGATTTTGATGATAAAGAACAGTAACTGATTCCTAATTAAGTGAAATGTTACTCACTCCCTGAAAAAGAATTCCTTTCTTCCCAGTAGTAGAACTGTATTACAAAAAATGTACTCAATTATTATTATATTTTGAATTTCATCAATGAACCATTTGTAGAAATTTGTTTTATTTCTTATTATATATATTATTATATAATAGCTACAAAATATTCTTGGTTTTGCCTCTTGGCCCCAAAAATCTGAAATATTTTATTATCTGGCCCTTTATAGAAGTTTTCTAATTCCCATTTTAATGCATAAAGAGTGTGAGAGAATGGGCCAGATATATTTGGCTTATTTTTATCACAGTGGAAAACTACATTATGAGGGTAATCACTTGACCATGACTTAGTCACACATTGTTAGAACACTCACAAACATCCATATCAGAGCAGGCCGGCGAGGTTAGGAAAAGGTGGGCTCTGAATTGGAAGTCAGGCATGGGGTCAGCAAACAGGAAGTCTGTAGGAAGGATGGGACAATAATGGCCAACCGAGGTCAGCGACCCAAGGAGCAGAGGCCAGCTCACAGTGAATCAGAGAACCCACACAGAATGGGAGTTGATGTTGAGTTGACACTTTGCTTCATCACAGGAGGGACACGGTTTGATAAATCTGCGGTTCACAGTTGGAAGTTAGCTAGGATCAGTAGCTTGAGTTTGGGAAATAGGTGGAAATTAAGGGGTTTTAGAAGGGACAAGAGGCTATGGGCGATGAGCTGACACTGGTGGGGAAAGAGATGGAGAAAATGTGCGCATCCAGGACAGCCAGCTCAAACACAGCACTGGCTGAGAGAGAGACGACTGAAGAAGAGCTGGATATGAGTCTAATTATATGTGTCATTTAGTTCAACATTTAGTTCAAGTCTCTCTCTCTCTCTTTCGGTCTTATTTTCTATAGGATAAGGGGATAATTTGGGCCAAGGTTTAGAAAACCAATGTCTTTCTACCATATCTCATTCTATGTCATTCATTTCCTAATCTAGCAAGTATATTTTGACTGTATTTTCTGGGTTATGCCCAGGCTCACTGTCCTGGGTCAGTCTTTTGAGGCCAGAGTCTGTCATGGAAACCAGACCCTGGGATGAGAGAAAGAGCTATGCTATGGTCTGAATGTTTGTGTCCCCCCAGATTCATATGTTGAAACTTAACCCCTGAGGTGATGATATTAGGAGGTGGGGCTTTTGGGAGGTGGTTAAGTCATGAGGGTGAAGCCCTTTTGAAGGGGATTAGTGCCCTTATAGAAATGCCTCAGAAAGCTTCTCGCCCCTTCCATGCGAGGACATAGGGAAAAGGCCATCTATGAACCAGGAAGTGTGCTTTGACCAGACATCAAATCTGCCAGCACCTTGAGCTTGGGCTTCCCAGCCTCCAGAGCTGTAAGAAATAAATTTCTGTTGTATATAAGCCACCTTGTCTATGGTATTTTGTTATAGCAGCCCAAACAGACTGAGACAGCTACTTACTGGATTAAAGTACAGGACAGGATTCCGAGGGCTAGGAGTGAGCGTGAGATGAAACCCTGACAGTGAGTAAGAGACAAGTCATGGGCCAGCAGGGAGGTGCCAATCCAGAAGTCAGGATAGGCTGAGATCAGAGAGACAAAGTCAGGATCAGAGGAGACGTAAAGCTCAGAAGAAGCAAGGTGAAAATGGTTAAACGTGGTGATGGCTGGGTAGGAGGCCCAGGGAAAGAAAGGAGCAATAACAGTTGAAGATACAGTTATCAGAGGGTATGTAGACACCTGCACACGGTTTTAACCTTAAACTCAAATCATAGCTGCCCAGGATTCTTTTACTTATCAAACTCTTACGTTATAGGAAAGAAAACTACAATAATCACAGCAGCAACAGCACGCCCACAAACATTCATCTTTTGAATGGAAAGACTTAGAAGGAGTGGGCCATTTATAGCTTCTGGTTTTCTTGGTGAGAAAACAGAAGTGCATACACTTCCTCAAACAAATCCAGTGAATTTATCTTTCTAGAGACACTGAAGGCTTCTAACCGTCTGTTCCATATTCTTCCCCAGTGAATAACTTTTCCAACTCCTGCTTATCGCTTAGAAATGGGTCAACCTTTCTGGAGGGGAACTTAGCGACATAAGACCAAAGCATTAAAAAAGTGTACGTCATCACACAGACCATTTTTCAGTTGTAAAGGAGAAAAGGTACTTTTATAATTGAAAAGACTGGCAGACAACACCTTAACCAAATGATCAAATTTAGCATCAACTCTCATGGAACGAATTGACATCGTGTAATCTCTGATGCGCTATCTGGAAGACACAACATCACCTATTAAATATTGCTGCCAGAGAAGGTTTAACCTGAATTGAATTATGAGCAAACGATCAAACAAATCTAAACTGAAGGGCCTTCTGAAAAACAACTGGCCTGAAAAAGATCAACTTCAGGAAAGAAAATCTTGGGGACTGATCTAGGTTAAAGGAGAGGACAGATGGAATGCGTGATCTTTGATTGGCTTGTGGATGGAAAAAATGGAAAAGATAGTTTTGGAACAATTGAGAAGATTACGATATGGTTGGCAAGTTAGATAACAACATGGCATCAATGTTAATTTTCCCGAGTTTAATCATTTGTTGTGGTTATAGAGGATATCTTTGTTCTTAAGAAAAAATACTAAAGTATATGGTGTGGAATGTCAAGAGAGAGAGAAAGAAAGAGACAAAGATAACAAATGAGGGAGAAGTACAAGTAAACGTGGAGAAATGTCAACAATTGGTAAATCCAGATGAAGAGAACAAGGAGATTTGTGCTATTCTTACAACTTTTCTATAAGTTTATCGTTTTTCTAAATAAAAAATTGAAAAGCAGAGAAGTTTTAGTAATTCTCCTTCTGCGAATTTGCCCTGAGGAAATAATTATAAAGTTGTATAATGATGTATGTGTGAGTACATTTATCATAACCTTGCTTATAAAAGTGAAACACTTTTAAATAATCCAAATTTCTATCAATAGGAGATTGGTTTGTAAATTATGGTACTGTTTTTCTAAATATATGGAAGAGAATATCATGCAATCATTAAAATTATTTTAAAGGATACTATTTCTTGACATGTCAAGAGACATGTCATGGAAAAATATTAATAATAAATTGCTAAGTAAAAAAAGCAATTGGCAAAACATGGCCTTATAAATCTAAAAACATAGTATATAATCACATATGTTCATAAATGTGTATAAACATATTCATAAATATATTTAAAACATACACTGAGATATTAACAACATTTTCTTTAGGGCTGAGATTAAAAGTAATTTTGAGAGGGAGTGTATTTCTGTGTTTATTAGTTTTTTACATTGAACATATATTGCTATTCAATTTCGGAGAAAAACATCTCTAAATACAATTAAAATCTTCTTTCCAGGTTTTTTATTATGTCTCTCAATTGTTGATAGTTTTCTCTGCTATTTGGAAATATCATTGTTTTGTGTCAAACCTCCTAAGACTTTTACGAAGCACTCTACAGTTTACTTGTTCCCCCCCCATGGCTGTGTATCTTTTTCTGGAGGCCTCTGCTTGGTACCTCAAAGTAGGGAAAGCACATATTGACGCTGTGGTTTATTAGTGCTGACACTCGGGGAAATGGAAATATAAAGCGGTGCTTAACACTTGCCTATCTAACACTTATCTGTACTGGGAGTTAGTGCCAAGAAAGGAAGATGTGACATGTCTGAGCGAAATGCTTTAAATAACAAGATAGGCCTTACTTGCTAAAAAGAATGTTCCCCAAAATACAAGAGATTCCTGACACTTGAGAAGCAGCTTCTGGAGACCTTTCTGAATCCCCAAATTCACGAATACCAATATAGCAATAACTCTGCCCATAAGTGCTCGTGCAATGGTGAGTAGATTACAATGCTTTTCTGTGATGTGCCAGAGATGGTGGAAGGTACCAGAATGAAAATCTAGAAAAATCTTTCTCTGCCTGGACCACATATGATATTAGAGTGCTAATATTAAATCAAACAAGGGAACAAGAGCTTTATACTCATTTTCAATTTTGTTTTGTCTTCTGTGAAAAGAAAGGATAATATCAAGGAAAACAGGTTCCACGTCATACCCCCCCGCCTCTCCACCTGTCCCAACCCCATAGGGGTGCCATCAAAGGAGGGGCCTCATTGTCTTTCAAAAGAGAAGATGCTGCTGTGAGGGACAAACTCTTTCAAGGTCACTAATATGCATTTTGCAATAAGCCAACTAGCATTACTATTAATGAGATTCCTTACCTGTGGCTTAAGGGAGAAAAGATTTTTCACAGTTCTTTTGGAGGAAGCACCAAGTTCGTATGTTATATCAAAGATCCAAATTTTAAGCAAGTGTCTCATCCACACATAGAAGCCTGAAAATGTCACTTGATTGACATCCCCCCCTCCCCCATATACCCATTCTTCAGAAGGTATGGGCTGCAGGCTTACTTTGCTCCATAAAAACTGGATCTATAGTTGTCTGTAGGTGCTGGGCAGATCCTCTTAGTCATCTTCAGTGTGTATAATGTTGTCACTTAACTGTTTTCGAGATCTTTTCTCACTTGTTACGTGTGAATCTAGTCAATCATTTTAACTGCATAATATGCTCTTGTATCAGTTTACTTATCCATTCTCCTACCCAGGTGCAGTGTTGTCTCTACTCTTTTGCCTTTTGAAAAAGTAGACTGCATTGATTCTTCTTAGACATGTTTCTTTGGGCACAGATAGGAAAGTTTTTCTAGAAGTAAGATTTGACAGGCAGAAGGGTATGCAAATCTGTAGGCTTACTGGATATTTCCAATTGTTCTCTTAAGAGATTTTAACAATTTACATTCCTACCAGCCACCACATGAGAGTTGAGGTTTCTTCGCATTTCCTGCAAACAGTTGATGTTAGCAGACATTTTGAAAGGAAGGTTCTATCATTATTCTGGTATAGTGAGGCCAACGGATCAGCAGACAACTGCCGTTGAAGAGTTTGTTACTCACAGTTCCTGAGACAAGGTGTGCCATGTGGGGCCACACAGGGATGCGCCAGGGTTGGTCAGGAAGCAGACAGAGTGGGGAGAAAGCATGGGCAGGAGCCTTTATTGTGGTTTTTGTGGGAAAGGCGAGGCACAGCAAGATAAGCAGGACTAGGGTTGGCTAGCTTGAATAATTTCAGTGGGCTCCAGGGCACAGGGGCTCTCCCTAGTTGTCTGGTCCTTGGTCCTGGGGTGATTAGGGAGGAGGAGTATTGCTAAGTGGAGTATAAGAGCCAGATAGAGGAGGCAGTTTGGAGTATGGGCTCTGGGCTTGTTGATTTGCATATAAAAGGTGTGCTTACAGGGGAACCATTTTGTCAGAGCCTAACTGATCTAGCGGAAGGGAAATACCCAACTCCAGCCCCGTATAGCCATCCTGTCCCATCTAAGGGGAAAAAAACCCCAAACTGAGAAGCATGTCTAAAATTCACAGTCCAGAGATGCAGGCTCACTAAAAGACTGAGACTTAATTACAGAATGCTTCCTCCCCCACACCTCACCACTACTGAAGGACTATTGATGGCAGTTCCATTTACCCAGTACATCTTGCCCAGCTATGAAGAAAAAATTATAAGACATCCCCAAAGGAAAAACACACAGTTTGAAGAGACAGAGCAAGCCTCAAAATCAGACTCAGATATGGCAGGGATGTGGTGTTGGTGTTATCAGACAGGAAATTTAAAACAACTATGACTAACATGCTAAGAACTCTAATGAATAAAGTGGATAGCATGTAAGAACAGATGGGAAATATAAACAGAGAGATGGAAATTTTAAGAAAGAACCAAATAGAAATGCCAGAGATCAAAAACATAGTAACAGTAATAAAAATGCCTTTGACAGGCTTATTAATAGACTGGACACAACCGAGGAAAGGATCTCTGAGCTTGAGGATATATCAATAGAAATCTCCAAAACTGAAACAGAAAACAGACTGAAAAAAATTAGTACAGAACATCCAAGGACTGCGGGTTGACACAAAAGTTATATGAATAATGGGACTACCAGAAGGAGAAGACAGAGAGAAAGGAACAGACAAAATATTTAAATATTTCTCAATAACGATTGAAAATTTCCCCAAATTAATGTCAGACACTGAATCACAGATCCAGGAAGCTTAGAAGACACCAAGGAGGATAAATACTAGAAAAACTATACCTAGGCATGTAATTTTCAAACTACAGAGAATCAAAGATAAAAATTCCACCCTTACTATTTCTGTTTACTTTTTCTGGCATCTCTTCATTTTACTTTATGACTGTTGCTGCTATATTATTTGGTACATAGATAGTCACAACTGCTATATCTTCATTGTGTAGTTTACCCTGTACCATTATAAAGTGCCTCCTTAGGACACTCATTTAATAGTTTCACATTATTTGAATGCCCCCATAGGACAATAAGATTGAGGGCCCTGCAATGCATTTGCCTGATATGACTTGACCCAATTTTTTGTATTATCTTTTCTGGTTTTGCTTTGTGATCCAATCTGAAAATCTTTTTCTTATAATATATGGGCTAAGTCCTTTTAGCCAACCCTGGTGGTTTACTGGTTAAGATTTGGTGCTTTCGTCCCCACAGCCAGCATAAAATCCAGCAATCATATTCCTTGGTATTTACTCAAATGATTTGATACTTATGTCCCCAGAAAAACGGGCACATGAATGTTCATAGTTATAATGCTTTATTCATAGTTGCCAAAACTTGGAAGCAACCAAGATATCCTTCATTAGGTAAATGGTTAAATAAAGTGTGGTGCATCCAGACAATGGAATATTACCCAGTGCTAAAAACAATTAGCTATCAAGCCACGCAAAGACGTGGAGGAAACTTAAGTGCATATTGCTAAGCAAAAGAAGCCCATCTGAAAAGGCTACATACTGTTTGATTCCAACAACATGACATTCCAGAAAAGACAAAACTATGGAGACAGTAAAAAGATCCGTGATTGTCAAGGGTTAGGGGAGAGAGAGGGACGAATAGGTGGATCACAGGGGCTTTTAGGCGAATGAAAATTTTCTGTATGATACTATAATGGTGGATACAAGTCATTATACATTTGTCAAAAACCGTAGATTGTGCGAGTGAACCCTAATGTAAGCAATGGACTTTGGGTGATGACGTGTCCATGTAGGTTCATTCGTGGTAACAAATGTACCACTCTGATGATTGTAACAGTGTACCACTCTGATTTTGATAGTGAAGGAGGCTGTGCATGGAGTGGAGGCAGGGGGTATATGGGAAATCTCTGTACTTTCTGCTCAAATTTGCTGTGAATCTAAAACTGCTCTAAAAAATAAAGTCTATTAAAAAAAGTATTAACTATGTGACTGTTTACTTTGTTTCTTTGCTTAATTATTTTGATAATTAGTAAAGTTGATGTTTTTATTCAAAGATTACTTTTATACTGTCACATAATAACCTCAGAACTCCATTTCCTTAAATAACTTCTATTAGTTCCAGTCCAAGAAGAATGATAAAATTAGCTTGTTTGCTTTTTCTCTCCAGTTCCACTACTGAACCACTTCTTTTATATTTATTAATATTATTATTCATAGTTTTGTCTTAGTACTATTATATATGTTTATGCTTTAATTACTGTATTAGCTTTAAGCTAGATTTTAAAACTCCCAGCTATTGAGGATTCAGCATTCAATGAACCTACTCTCATTTCCCGTCTTTCTTCTCCCTTTCCCAACATTTCTAGTAATTGAATCCTTTCTACATTGCTGGGGCATGTAACATACACGTTACCATCTACAACCCTCGTCCTTATATTTGTTTATGTCTTAGTTCTATATTTAAACACCACAGACTTTATTTCGGCTGTTATTTCTCAATCTTGTTTGGCTGAGATTCAGCCTTTATTTAAATTTCCTCAGGAGGTCTCACGTAAACAGTGCTCCCCGAGTTCTGGTATGTTGATACAGTTTGTTGTAGTTTTTATATTTGAGAGACAAATTCCGGCTGCCATGGAGACAGCTGTGCATTGACTCTCATGGGTGCACCCTGCCTCATTGGTTTACCTGGAGCACCCAGGAGCCAGCCTAGCCCTGCTCTTCTGGGCTGCACACCCAGGTTGCAAAGCAGGGACACAACTGTTGCCTTCAGTTTCCTTCACTCTGAAGAGGTGCATTGTGCTGGTGTTTTTCAACATTGCTCGCCACTGTGCCCTCTTCCCTTCAGTTCCTCTTGTGCAGCTTTTGCCCCAAATCAGTGGCTTTTGCAGCCTTTATACATAATTTGTGGTCCGCAGGTTATATCTGTCTCCTAGTTTCACTGGAAAAAAAAGGAGTTTGCAAATGTCTTTGTTCTCCTTATTGCTTTTTTATGATTTCTAGGAGGAGGGCAGAAAAATGCTGACTCACAAAGCTTTCTTTGCACTGATACTCAAAGCTTATAAGTTCTAAATACATGACTTTCTTTTTGTTGTGCTGTTGGATATTTACTTCTAATTTTATTGCTTTACGGTCAAAGAACATGGTCAGTATGATATTGATTCAATTATATTTGTTGAGAATGTCTATGCAACTTTGTGTGCAGTCAATTTTTGTAAATGTTCCATGTGTATTTGAAAAGAAAATATATTTTCTAATTGTTGGGTGCAGAGCTCAATATATGCTCATGGGTTTAAAGTTATTTATTGTTTTGTTTTATATTTTCTCTACTTTTTATTTTTTTCTACTTTGTCTATCATTTGTTAAGACTAGTGTATTAAAATCTCCTCCATGGCTGTAGATTTGACCATTTGTCCTTATCGTTAATTTTTTTTCTTTGCATAGAATTTGTATAGGTTTTGAGGCTGTATTATTTAGGTCCCCCGAGCATTCAAGTTATGATAATCTTCCTAGTGAATTGATCCTTTCCTCCTTATATAATTCTCTGTAACTCTACTATTGTTTTTTGCATTAAGACCATTTCTTCTGCTTAATGTTATATATCACTTTATTCCAACCAGTCACTTTACTTCAACCTTTGTCATTGTGTTTTAGGTGAACCTCTTCTAAATGACATAGAATTTATTTTTTTCCCCAATTATTAGTGTCTGTCATTGAATTTGTAAGTAAAGTCCTATTGTTATGATAAATACATTTGGATTTATTTATACTTCCTATTTTTCATTCTTTTACTTTACTTCTTATATTTACTTTTTTGTTGGTTTGTTTCCTTAATTCACCTCTTTTCACTGAATTGTAATTTACTTCTTTTATTTCTATTCTCTCAGTGATTATCTTTATATTTTAAAATATGCACACTGTATTTAACAAAATCTGTTATTCAGTATTTCTATCTTCTACTGAACCATATAAAGACTTAAGAAGATTTAACTCTGATTAATTACTTCCTTTTTTTATGTGCATTTACTTCCGTATTTCAGTTCCAACATGTTTTTAATTTCCCCAAATGTTTTATTTTTGCTGTTTTACATAGTCAGTGTTTGTTTGAATTTACCCTCATGCTGGCCAATTCCTAACTCCTCCTGACTCGTTTTACTCCTTCCTTTGGGTTTAGCATCCTTCTTTCAGATGTGCCTCCTGTAAGAGTTCATGCAGCAAGGCTCTCTGAGTTGCAGGTGGTCTTAGTCTTTGTCTGAAATGTCTTTACTTTCCCTTCATTCAATGATGATGATAGCTGGTTTGGATATTCCTGAAAAACCCGGGCAGAGTAAACTGGGACTCCATGTTTTACTTTAGGGGTTGCCAAACTTTACCTGTAAAGGGTCAGATAGTAAATACTTTGGGCTTTGTGGGCCATACAGTCTCTTGCAATTACTCAACTTTGCTATTGTAGCGTGAAAGAAATCATAGATAATATGTAAACAATGAACATAGTAGTTTTTCAACAAAACTTTATCCACAAAACCCAGTGGTTGGACGTTTGGCATGTGGGCCATTGTTTGCTGACTCTCGCTCTAGTTAGATGTGAACTCAGTCATTCAATTCTTATAGAATCCTTTCTTGTCTTTTTCTTTTTTAACTAGAGCTCAGGTAGAGACAAACTTCATTGTATTTTTGTGGCAAGAGTGGATTTCTTGTGACTGACCTTGTCATTCAGGGTTCAGCCATTTGAGGATTTTCCAGTTTTATGCAGGGGTCTCATTTCTAGCTCCCTACCTCACTCAGAACTCAAATCCTCATTACCTGTTAGGACAGAGGTTGGGTAGTCAAACTGTTTTATGCAGGGTGTGTTTAGGTGTTCTGTAGCATTTGAAAATAATTTCACTGAAAAAAGTGAATGATTCTTCATTACTTCTAATGCTTGTTTTTAAAATGTTTTATTCTTATATGTGTCACAAAAAAGACCAATGTCTTGAATGTGTCAATATACTTTAGAGGTAGGGAATGCCCACTTTGGGCCGAAGCTATTCTGAATGTTATTTACAAAGCCCGTTTAACCTCTGATGACATGCACCGTCAAATATACTTTATACACCAAGCATTATCATACTGGAGACCACTGATGTCCTAATTCTTCAACGTCATTAAATGCTTTAGATTAGTAAGTGTGAAAATGTGAAATTGAAAGTTATTCTTAAATAATACTAATAAAATGATGCTTTTATCTACTTTGTTTTCTGAATTTTTATAAGACTTTATTTGAAAAAGGGTTCTGTTGCTTAATAAAAGGTTTGAGAACCAGCCACCACTTTAGAGAGAAGGTGAGCTCCCTGCCCTGCTGTCTCCCTGCACTCCTGAGCTGGAGGCAAATGCTGTCAAGGTCAACAGGACTATGGGGCTGTGGTGTCAAAGGGAAGAGCCAAACACGGAAGACTAATGTGTTCTTGTTCTGTTTCCAGCCTAAGTGGGTGAATTGCAATTCATTTCTGACACTGATGTTGCCGTACAAAGGGGGTGATCTGCTCGCCAGGAAACAAAAGCCAATGCTCAAGAGGCAAGACGGCGGCAGAGAAAGGGCATTTTATTACAGCTTGCTAGCAAGAGGGAAGATGGCTGACTAGTGTCCAAAAGAACCATCTTAAGGGGGCACAGAATCTTGAAGCAGTTATATAGGCCAGTGGGTTACAAGGGAGGGGTTAGGAATGTTGACCCAGGAGTCGCCAACCAGATCTTTCAGTTGTCATTGATGATGGCTGTCATCATAGGCTCTGTTTGGGGGCTCATCACATTCCTAAGGAACTCAAAAGAACGCAGTTATCGTCTTATCGTGGTTAGGAGGTATGTGCACAAGCAGGGGTCGTAAAACCTACAGAGGAAGTGGATCTCCTGGAGCGTGCAAATCTAACTGGGTTAGTTAGTCAGAGATCAGTCCAAGTTACAATATGGTCTCTTTACTACAATATGGTTTCCCTTATGTCAACATTGTGTTGAGTTGGTATCACTAACTACTCAGTTACCATCAGACTCCAGTGTATAAGGACTCAGTCCTCAACAGTACTGCCCTGACCTCAGAGGCCAGCTGCACTTTGGGGGTCCTTAGGCTGTTTGCACTTCCAACCAACTGGTGACAGATTCGGGGTTCTCACACTGCCTCAGTTTTGATAATTCCATAGAACAACTCATAGAACCTAGGAAAGTACTATACTTAGGGTTACAGTTTTATTACAATGGATACAAGAAGTGATGCATAGGGTGAAGCATGAGAGGGTTCCAGATACAGAGCTTCCGTGCCCCTCCTCATGGAGTCAGAGTGTATCACCCTCCAGGCCCATCAATGTGGTCACAGATCAGCAAGTTCACTGAGCTTTGGTGTCCAAAAATTTTATTGGGATTTCGTTGGTTGATTAAATCACTGGCCACCTGATTAAACTCAATATCCAGCCCCTCTCCCCTCCCCAGAGGTCGGGCAGCTGAAAGTTCCCACCCTTTGATCACAGGCTGTGTCCCCCATCTTGGGGGAAGAGCAGGAGTTGCCTCATTAGCATAATAAAGACGGTATTGTCACTCAGGGAATTCCAAGGGCTTTTGAAGCTTCCTGGCAGGAACTGGGGATGAAGACAGATACATTCTTTATGATACCACAGCTCTTTGGGGGTATTCTCTTTGGTTTGTAAGTTTAGACTTCCTCTCATCCTTTCTCTTTATGACCCATCAGGGGTCAGAGCTTATTCCTGGTTGACAGCAGGCATCAACTTTCTCCACCTTCGTTAGGTGACAAGTAGAAAACAAAGAGAAAGTCACGGGCGAGGAGCCTACAGGAGGCCACTTACCTTCATTTCCCCTTCCTTTAGTTCAAGCAAAAGTACTTTTTTATGCCTAAAATGGATTGGCTTAGTTCATAGAGTAGGAAGCCAGAGAGCATGAGGCCAGTGCAAGCACCATACTAGAGTGCCCGTTCGCCTGGACTTGCTCTTTGTGTGTATACCTGTTGGGATCCAGCAGAGGGTGCTGCACATGTGGCCAGGTAAGATTCTGGGGATCAAGATCCTGGCACCCATCGTGAGGTCTAACACACACTTGGAGGCATTTATTTGCTTCCTTTTTAACAGCTTCATTTCTGCAAAGATTGGTCTATTTTCTCTATTTCCATCGAATATAACTTTCCTGTCCCAATTCTTGCCTTTGTCAGCTTGTCTCTCTCCTCAGTGGTTCTTTCTGAGATCTTTGAAAGCTCCAAATAAAAGTGCATGTATTTATGTGGAGTGAATAATGCATGAATCCATTCCTTTCAATGCATGAAATTGTGCTCCTTGTAATGTCACTTGTTAATCTATACGGCAAAAACAGTGGGAGAAGGTCAATATGGTTAAAGATAATTAGCAATTGATTAACACCTGAGAAGCTAAATAAAAAGACACATCTTCTCTCGATGGGTTGAGTTGATAAATACAAGATTTCCTGTTTGAGTCAAGTTGTGGTATTCCGTGCTGCGATGGGGAAAAATCTCTGCGTTAACAACAGCTTGAATCAAGGTAAATATTTATTTGGGAAAAGAGACAGGAACCATTCCCAAGTATTCATTATAATGTATCTTGTTAAAGAATATCTGTCACCAGAATTCTAAAATCTTTATAAACACTTAGTGGTAAAAATGTGAAATACTGATATTGTAACACCAATTAAGCCTACCATTTTTCCCAATGTATTCAATGTTTTAAAGGAGGCTATTTCTCTTTGCAATCTTTCCAGGTAGACTCACAGAAAGCCAACCATTTCATAGAACTAGATCTGTGCAACTGAGTGGAGATCGGGCTGCCCATGGCTGAGACGTAGGGACCACCCTCCCTCACACAGCAAAGGCATGCTTGCAGGGACTGCGTGCCATTCACATTTGTTTTTCTAGAGCCTTACACACATCTGAACATTAAAGATGCCCAAGAAATCCTCAATGAAAAGAAAAAGGTGCAGAGACTCAGTGAATGTATACGGCTTCTCCTTAGTCTCAATTTTTCGTGCTTTCTCTCCTTCCGCACTCTCAGCCTCTTTTTATTCTCCTCCTTTCTTCTTGTGCTAGGAGCTTGGGAGGACCCATGATGGTTCCTCCTTCAAGTAGAGTGAAAAAAGGAGGGCTATAGGCTATAACTCTTTTCTATTTAAAATTCCTTTGGGCTGAAAGAGGAAAGCAGAGGGCATTATCACAAACTGTGAAGCACAGACCACCAATATCCTTCTGTTGGAGGAGGTCATGGAGAGGAGGTGACCACTGGCTGACCTGTGAGCAGGAGCTGGGCAATCAGAGGCTCCTCACTCCTCTCCTGTGCTTGGAATGTGTGTTTGGCCCACTGTTCCCACAGCTGGAGCCATTTTCAAGGTGTAGCCTTGAGCTAGTAAGGTGTTGTAGAGGCCACCTGGATGGCATTAAGGCCTCTATATAAACTTTATGTTTCTGGCGGTTGGGTGCGTAGATCTACTCGTCTTGTGACTGCTAAGACAAGCCTTATATGTAAGTTCCCTTCCTTATTAAACTTGCCACCTACCCATCTGGGGTGGCTTGTCTCTTTCTTCAGTCTCTCCCTGCCCTCCGTGTATGGGGGTTGGTTTGTGAACCAATGCCTTCTCCATCTTTGATTGTAACAAAAGTTTATCAGAAGAGCTTCAGATATGTCCACGTTTCTATAAAGACACTTTATTACTTAAAATGTGGGGTGGAGTGGGAATGAGGACTTTATGTAAAAAAAATATAGACATTTACAAAACAAGAGGCAAGGGGAAAAGATACATCCTACTCACATAACTGGTACTTCAAGGGAGATGTACCTTGGACTAAATCTCAGAGGTTTGTTAATAATCATAAAACCTGTCATTCAAATAGAGGTTAAATGAAATATGCAGGCAAACAGAAAAATCTTTGAATTTCAGGCTTCTTCCCTCTCCCCAACTTCTTTCCCATTCTCTGCCATCCTTTGACAGTAATTTCTTAAGGTGGGATATCCTTAAATGACCAAACATTTGCTAAAGATTTTCCTTGGGGCTTCTCTTATTCCACCTATAGACTATTTTGTTTATTGCAGAGTATTTTGTGATAATCTTTTAAGAATCTGGATGCTACTCCCCCATCCACATACTATAAAGTCCAATGGCTTCCCTGTGATATCAAGACCATCTAAGTTTCTGAGAGTCAGAATCATCTTTGCTTTCTTCCTGGTTTTCTTCATGGAGGAGGCCTGGAGGACTGGGGTAAAAACCTTGGTTCTTGATACATAAACAGGTTTCATTTTGGGGCAACCTTGGTGTGACATCTACTGGAATAGGAAGAATATAATCTGGTCAAATGATACGTAAATGTGCTCCAACAGAACCTCTAGGCGCCCTTCGGTGCTTCTGTTTCTACTGCAGATTGTTGAGGTTAATAAAATAGGATACGCTGAGAAAAACCTGGCTGATGATGAGAGAAATAAAATTACAAGGTGAACCTACATTTTGTGATTCCATCGCTGTGTGTGCTTTACACAAACCGCATGTGTCACCCTCACAACAACCTTCCAATAGAGACAGATCATCCCTTCTTTTCACACAGGAAGGGATGAGGCACAGGGAGGCTGCCCTCAGTGCCCGCAGCTCGTGAACAGTGGAGCCAAGATCTGCACTCGGCGCCCTGACTCTAACAGCCTTCCAAACACGTCTGTCACCAGTCACGTTTTACCCTTAGACCTTCATGTTTAGGGACCTGGCTAGAGACTCTCACTACAGAGTTAAGAAATAAACTTTGTTACCATTGCCATGTAATAATCAAGCCGAGGATGGCCAACAATCCTTTTCCTCTGATTAATACGTACATTAATCACAAGCCTATTTTTGCATAGATCTACCAGTCATAACTCGGAAAGATTCTGTTGAGAAGGATGTTGGAATCTCAATGGTGGGGCTGATGGCAAAGAGAAAGGAAATGGGATTAGGTAGAAATGGAACTAGGGACAGGAATCTGGTTGTAGACGTGACTGCAAAGTTGGTAGACCAAATCTACTGTTTGTGTTTAGTTTGGCTTTGTGTCCGTATCCAAGGGTATCTCATCTGGCGGGATTGACGCAGCGGCATAAATCTGAAGATATTGGTCAGTGGTGATATTCAGAATGAGAAAGGGTTTACTTTTATAGTTGTGTGTTTTCTGCCAGGCTTGGAGGATTACCCTAGCCCCATTTTTTGCACTTGGAGTACCTGGGATAAGGAGGCACTAGACACATTCTAGATACATCAAGTCAGTGTAAGGTGTGGAGTAGATTAAAACCAGCTGAGTTCATGGCATGGCTCCTATCCCAACTCTGGGTAAATAAGAGAGAAACACCTGCATCAGGGCTGAGCAAATGTGAGAGGAAGAAGAGAAAGCTGCTTGTCAGATCTCAGGGTTGTCTTCTTCTCGTATGTTGCTTGTTAATATTGGCAAGACTAACCCTAGACATTTGCCCACTGGTGACCATGGGTCTCATGTATGCCAGCTTTCATCTGGATGGCTTAGGGACAGGAGAGGGCTGAGTCTATATATGAAAGTCATTACCCACAGCAGAATGACAGTCCTGAAGAGAAAAACAAGAGGCGCGGGCTCAGGTCTTCAGAATGAACGTGTTCTGCGTTATCAGGTAAGCTAGCTCACCTGGCAAAGCCTTCACCGGCCCCTCTTCTGACAAAACAAATCTAAACATGGCTAACTGATCGTGCCAAGCTTGGGAAGCAGTCAAAACCCTATTAGAAACAATTGATTCAGTATGTCTCTTTGTACCGAGTTAGAATGTTTTTTCCTAGGAGGTATTTGCATTCTGCTCAGTTTTTCCTTTGAATTCACTACGTTCTGTTAGACTGTGAAGTAACAGTGAGTTTCTGTCTCATGAATTCTAAAATGTGCTCTGGGTGACTTCTGCAAACCAAAATGAACCCAACAAAAGTCATTAGAAAATACTAGAAAGTGCCAGTGTTAAGTAGTACCTGGCTATAACTTTTTCTTTGTTCTTTTCTTTTAATAGGCTAAGTGGTTCTTGCCCAGGTGAGATATGTGATGTTAGAGCTCCACTCGTATATGTCAGGAGAACCCACAGAACGTGTTGGTATGCAGTGAAATACTGCACCTGTGGGCATGTCTGTTGATTCAAGAATAAGGAGCTGGAGGTTGGGGGATGGTGAACTGCCAGAGGTGTGTGGTATTGGTGAGAAGTGGGAAATCAATGATTGTGAGGGCAGGTGTGTGACTTGCAGACCTGTGTCACCCAGTGCTTAGCAGAATGCATGGCTCATACCGTGTTTGACCAACTTTATTCGACGAGCAAGTGAATTCACAGACATAGGGGCAAAATTCCAGAATGTTTCTTGTGATCTGAATGTTCCTTGTAACCTGCTTGGGATTGTCCAGATATTGCATAGTCTGGCCTTGGGGTGGCTCTGTCCTGCCATTGTTTCCTTCGGCTATTTAAAGGTCTGATATCCCTTCTTTAGCGGGAGATTTGGCTGCAAGGCTGCAGGAATTTTCTGATGTTTGGGAGCCAAGATTGTTCTGGTTATCTATTATTATATAAGAAACTACTCCCAAACCTAGTGACTTGAAAGGACCATTTTATTATATTTAATGATTTTGTGAAGCAGGAATTTGGGCATGGCTCAGCTCAAGGATTCTTGTGCCACAGGTGATGTTGACTGGGGTTCCTTCTACATTTGGCAGAGGGCTGGTCTAGAAGGTCCAGAGTGGCTGTCTTCACATGTATGGTGCCTTAGCTGGGCTGGCTGGAGGGCAGGGCTCAGCTGGCACTGTCAACAGGACACCTATATGTGGTTTCTGCAGCATGGCTGTCCTAGAGTGAGCAGGAAGAGGAAGTCATCCGTTCTTTAGCCTGAGCATGGCTACTAGGACATTTTGTTTCTGCTCTATTGTATCAGTCAAGCAATCCTGGAGCCCACCTACATTCCAGGGAAGGGAACATCAACCCCATCTTTCCATGGGAGGAGTGTTCAAGAACTTGTGGCCATCTTTATTTGGTCCCAAAGAACCTCAAATTAAAAATGCGTCACAATAGCCAAAAGATAGAAACAACTCAAATGCCCATCCATGAATGAATGGCTAAACAAAATGTGGCCTATCTGTATGATGGAATATTATTCAGCCATAAAAAGGAGGGAAATACTGACACGTGCTACAACGTAGTTGAACCATTATGCAAAGTGTAATAAGCCAGTCACAAAGGGACAAATACTGCATGATTCCACTTATATGAGGTCCCGAGAGTAGTCAAATTCTTAGAGACAGAAAGTAGAATGGGGGTATTGGGGGGCTGTTGGGAGTAGGGGAAATGGGGACTGATCGGATAATGGATAGAGTTTCAGTTTGGGAAAATGAAAAAGTTCTAGAGATGGATGGTGGTGATGGCTGTGCAGCAACAATGTGAATGCACTAAATGCCACTGAACAGTACACTTAAACATGGTTAACATGGTCAGTTTATGTTATGTATACTTTACCACAAAAATACAATTAAGTAAATTAACGTAAAAAAATTTGGCAGGTCTCTGACTTTGAAGAGTCTTGTGCATCTCCATTAATGTCTGACTTTTCTGAAGGGCTAAGGGGCTCAATAACGATTTCTTTTAGGCCTGTGAGCATCTCCTTAACTTCTCTCTGACGTTTTGGTATTTACCTCGATCTCCTTTTAAATATGGATAAACTAGACCCACTTAAATAAGTAGAAGCACAGATATTTCCATTCTTGACACAACTGGGATAAAAGGATTAGGTGGTTTGAGTGTCATTGAAAAATTAAGCCCATTGAAGACTTTTATCCCCAGGAAAATTTATTCTTAAAGTACTAATGTTGTTGCCTTATGAAAATAAGTGAAAGAGTGTTACTAAGAAGTACTTTAACTCACCTGTCAGTATCTATCAGCAGAATTGACACATGACACCTCACCAACCTTGTCTACTTGTATGCAAATTAATTCAATTTTACCTTGCAAGTGTAACTGCTCCATGACAGAATGACAGACCTAGTGGGGTAAAGGGAAGCAATGGAAATAATCTATCTCAAATTTAGATTTTTTTTTTTTTTTTAAAGATTTTATTATTTCCTTTTTCTCCCCAAAGCCCCCCGGTACATAGTTGTATATTCTTCGTTGTGGATTCTTCTAGTTGTGGCATGTGGGACGCCGCCTCAGCGTGGTCTGATGAGCAGTGCCATGTCCGCGCCCAGGATTCGAACCAACGAAACACTGGGCCGCCTGCAGCGGAGCGCGCGAACTTAACCTCTCGGCCACGGGGCCAGCCCCTCAAATTTAGATTTTTTTGTTGTCTTTTTTCCCCTAGTGACATATTGTTTATTGCTGTGTTTTATTCTATAATGTTCGTGTTGATAATTTGGTAAAAAATTTAAGTGAAACCTATATTTGGAAAAGTGCACGAATCATAAATGGACATTCATTGCATTTTCACAAAGTGAAGACCCCGATGGAAACTGTGACCTGATGAGGAAAAAGCACACTTCCTGAATCCCAGAGGCCCCTCGAGCTTCTTGTCAATAGCCTCCCTACCCATGAGTAGACTTGCTCTTGATTCAAATACTACAGATACTGTTTCCTGCTTTTGAACTTTTTATAAATGGAATCATACAGTAGTTACTCTTTTTGAGTTGGCTTCTTTCGATCAGATTTATATTTGTAAGATTCATCCACGTTACAGCTTATAGCTGTAGATCATTTTATTCTCATTGAAATATATCACAATTTATTTCTCCATTCTGGTATTGGGCATTTGGGTTATTTCCAGTTTTTTGGTTAATATGAAAAGTGCTGCTATGAACATTCTCATACAAATCTTTTGATACAGATGTGCCTACCTATCCATTGGATTTATATACAGAAGTGGGATTATTGGGTCACAGGATATGCAAATGTACCTCTCTCTTTATACATACCAAACAGTTTTCTGAGACCAGTTACGTGGATGTACCTTCCCACCATTGTGTAAGAGTTCCTTTTGCTCTGCGTGCTCTCCACACTTGGAATCATCAGCCTTTGTCACTTTATCCATCTGGTAGAAGGCCGGGGGATCATGTGGTGCTATTTATTTGCCAGTTAGATAACCACTTTTGTGTCATGCCTGTTCAAGTAGTTTGTCTATTTTTTTCTACTGGGTTGTCTACCTTTTTCTTATAACTTCATAGACATTTAAAAAATAACTTCTGGTTGTGAATACTTTATTGAATATACTTCTTGCAAATACATTCTCCCACAGGTGGTTTGCTTTTGCCGTCTCTGAATGATGTCCTTTGAGGACTAGAAATTCTTAATTTTAAAGGATAGTAGTACACCATAGTTTTTCAATTTTTTATTTTTGCATAGCACTTTCTGTGTGTTTGTATGTCTTGTTAAGATATTTCCCTACCCGAAGGGCAAGAAGAGGGTGTTCTGTTTCTTAAAAAATCTTGGGCCTATCCCACTTGTGTAGTGGTTAAGTTCCTGTGTTCCCCTTCAGCAGCTCAGGGTTTGCAGGTTCAGATCCCAGGCACAGACCTAGCACCCCTTGTCAAGCCATGCTATGGCAGCGTCCCACATAAAATAGAGGAAGATTGGCATAGATGTAAGCTCAGGGACAGTCTTCCTCACACACAGACACACACAAGAATCTTTATTGTCTTTAAATTTTGGATTTGCAATATTATGACGTACGATGGTTAGTTTGTTTTTGGGTGAGATTAACATTTAAATCAGTGAACTTTGATTAAGCAGAATGCCCTCCATCATTTGAGTGGCCTCATCCAATTAATGGAGGGCCTGAATAAAACCAAAAGATCAGCCTCCTCAAGCAAGAGGGAATTTTCCGGCAGACGACCTTCAGACTGCACCATTGTCTCTCCTGGATCTCAAGTCACATTGGCCCTGCAGATTTTGGACTTGCCAGCCTCCATAATCAGTTACATGAGCCAATTCCTTATAGTAAATGTCTTTCTATATATATATACGTCCTATTTGTTCTGTTTCTCTGGAGAACTCTAATACATGGTGTGAGATAGAGGTCAAGATACATTTCTCAGTGCCCTGAAGCACCTGAATTTAACCCCAGGGCTCCATGGGAATCCAGTTTAATACTATTGGTCTAGAACAAACATGTAAAGCATTCTGTAGATGTAGCATGTTTTGCTTGCTTCTAGCTGCCCATTCTGCCTTATAGACAATTTGGAGTCTCTGGAGCATAGGAATGGGCCTCAGAAAGAGAGAGACTGGCCTGTCCACCACACGCAAAACAAAGGGAGGCTGATGTTGAGATCTGAGCAAGGACGCCGGGCACAGCACAGTCAGGAATGTCGAGGGAGGGGTAGTGAATAAGAACAATGTCAGAGGGGAAAGGTGAGCAGTGGGTAAGGCTGTGCCGAGGAAGAATCTGGAACATTTCCCTGGGCTCAGGGACAACGGGGAGGGGGCTTTGTGGGAACCTTGTGGCCCAGCTGATGGGAGCAGCTGTGAGTCAGTTTTGCTCATGCTACACACAGGTTCTCATGGCTGTGCCCCAGCTGCACCCCCTGCCTCTGGATCTTCCTGGGGAATCCAACCTCTAGTCTACCTGGTTTTCCATGTTAGTCTCTGTTCACTCTGCTGTACAGAAAAGAATTCCAGGGGAAGAGATGGCTGTTTCTGAGAAAGAATCTTATTCCAACAGTAGTATGTTGGAGAAGAGACTGAGGGTTCATTCAGAGTCATTCAGAGTCCCCTGGACTCCTCGAAATTTAATCACCTGCTAACCTACCCTTTAGGACCTGCAGGCACTTCAGGGAAAACTGTTATATCAAGTAATGAATTTTTATTATCTTTTATCTTACACCTGAGTCTGTAGTTTATCACGTGAATCTTATGGGCTCTTAGATCTATTGATTGTAAGGTCTGAGGAACGATAATTGTGTGGTGTGCACCGTGGCAGTTTCAGATCCTAAGAGATACTGGAATTCTGGAGAGTGTTTCTTTTAGCTTTAATTCAGCTAAGGAGTGTAGATTAGTTTATACAAGGCTCTGATGAAATTTCCCACTGATGGCAAGTGGTGAAGTACACTCTTGAGTAAGATATTGTAATTCCTATAGGTGACTGTTTCTTTGAAAGCAAAGATTCTGTAGGATTAGAATGTTATCAAGTATTCTTTCAATAAATCCTCCCCCTACCCCTTTTTTTTGCCTAAGTGACCCCATGTTGATTAAGATGATGAAGAGGATTTTCTAATTACCTTACTTAAGACTAGGTTTCATGCATGATGTGCATTCATCCAGACTTAGGAAAGGCACATTTATTTTTGGTTATACACAGAAGACACTCACTACGTTTTTGTTAACTGAATGAGCAAAAATCACAAATATTTTTAAAATAAAGTATTTCACTTAAGCTCTGTATTTTCCCCTGAGTCTTAAGCCCTGGGAGAATGATCCCCTTTATGAATGTCTAGTTATTCTTGCTGTGTTCTATCACTATTGTAATCAGTACATAATTTTTAGGACAATTAAGCTGCTCATTCTAATGAAAATTTATCCAAGTGTTACTATTGATACCAAAGTGCAAAAGACAAAATAAAACAAACCAAACAGACAGAAAAGTCTTTCTCTTTTGTGAAGACAAATAAAGGTCAGCATTGGAAAATCCCTGAAGCATTGAAATTCTATGTAGAAGAGTCTGTCGTTATCATGGAGGCTATTTTCCTCTGACCGCTCACCCTCAGAAGGACTATCGGATTGTCTTTTCCAGGACATGCTGCTTCTCTGCACTGTTTGATATGGACACTACAGAAAGGGCAGCCTGACTCCGTGCTGAGTGAGCTGTCCACTTATTTGGAGTCAAATAAGTAATGGGGTTGAGAGTACCACTTGATGATAGATAGAAAGTGTGAACACAACAGGGCAATTATATGCAACAATGTATATGTTGGCTCCTAGGAATTTAGGCTTTATTTTGATGTCGCGTACTGTATCATCCTGTTCATACCAGGTGAAGTATCTGGGCAGAAAATAGGGCACGGGCGAGGTTAGATACCTGAGGTGGGGGCAGTCATCAGAGCAGAAGCGGATCGTGGACTGACTCAGGTCAGGAGACAAGATACCCAAAAGACACACAGTCTGTGCAAAGATGTTAGCTGAGTAACAATCTAAAGATGGGGGGCTGCAGGGGTTGCCAAGAACACAAAACAAAGCAAAGGAAACACGAACCCTGCATCAGTCAGGGTTCTCAAGAGACACAGAACCAACAGAATGTACTTATAGAGAGAGAAAGAGATTATTATAAGGAGTTGGCTGATAAGTTCAAATCTGCAGAATGGGCCATCAGGCTCAAGACCCAGGAGAGCCAAAGGTGCAGTTCATTCTGAAGGCCGGCAGGCTGGAGAACCGGGAGGAACTGATGATCCAGTTCCAGTCCAAATACTGTCTGCTGGAGAATTCTCTTGCTCAGGGAAGGGTCAGTCTTTCGTCCTGTTCAGGACTTCAGCAGACTGGATGAGGACCACCTGCATTATAGAGGGCAACCTACTTTACTAAATGCTTACTGATTTAAGTGTTAACTTCATCCAAAAATACCGTCACAGAAACATACAGAATAATGTTTGACCAACTATTTCAGTGGTGTGGCCCAGCCAAATTGACACATAAAATTAACCATCACATAGGTGCAGATAATACACTTTTGGAAGATAGATCCTTCTTCCTTGGGTATGTTTCTTCTGGCTATAAAGGTAGGGCAAAATGAGTACGGTTTCTGGGGAGAACATTTCCCTCATCTGTATGCTGTGTATTGCATTAGGAGCACAAATGATTGAGAAAGATAAAGAGAGTCACTCTTCTATGACAGTGGGAAGCGGGACCCCTTTTCAGACGGGCTACGCTGAAATTGGAGTGTTTCCAATATGGAGCACGAGGCTCTCTGCTGAGGGGGAGAGTCTGGAGAAAGATTCCCCACTCCTTTATGTCTGCGTATGGCTCTTGCACTATAAACTATTAGGGAAGAAATACTGAGGGAAGGGAAAAGCTTTTATGATCAATGTTGAGAATGCAAACACATACGCTGGGACGTCTAATTTGATTATGATCTCAACCTAGATAAACCCTTAAGCTGTTTCATGTCACCAGTGCACGAGCTTCAGTACTGCAGCCTCTGTCTCCCCAAGTTGTGCATCTTCTCCTGAGAAAGGGACGCCTCTCACACTGCAGGGAGAGAGAACAAAGCAGAGGTCCTGCTTACCTTCTTCCTCTCAGGCTGATCCCAGCACATGGCTTACATGAAAGGGAACTCAGCTTCCAGGGAGGCGGAGTGTGGAGGAAGACCAGACTCTGGCATTTGCATTTTCCTTGATTTTAGCATGCTTACCGATGCCACGGCCCCTGGAGATGGTCTCACTTCAGCCTCAGCAGAGGCTCACTCCCAGAAGCGCTCAGGTTTGCAGAGGACAGAAGCAAATGGAAGCGGATGTTAAGACATTGATAGGCATATCCAGATATCTTTTTGTAATCTTTTAATTTTATGGCTATAAGAGAAATTGTGTTCTTAGGAAAATACATAGAAGAAACAGGAAATAGTGAAGGAAAAGAATAAAAACCATCCAACCTTAAGCAATCAATTAATATTGAGCATTGATCATGTGCCAGTGATTAGGCTCAAAATAACTGAGATACATACATTCCACGTGCTCCATAGAGATCCACACAGATAAATCTCCATAGTGTTCTTTCTCTATTTTCCCATATGTGTGTGTGTGTGTGTATAAATTTTCTTAAAAATGTATGTGCATGCATTTACTTAATGTATTTAAATTGAAGTACAGTTGACATACAATATCCTATTAGTTTCAGGTATACAACATGGTGATTCGATATTTATATACATTACAAAATGATCACCATGGTAAGTCAGGTTACCATCTGTCACCACACAAGGTTATTGCAAGATTGACTATATGTTGACTATGTACATTACATCTTGGTGACTTATTTAGTAACTGGAAGTTGTACCTCTCAATCCCCTTCAGCTATTTCTCCCCCTCCTGCAGCCCTTCTCTATCTGGTGACCACAGCTTTGTTTCCTGGATCTACGAGTCTGTTTTTGCTTTGTTTGTTTGTTTGTTCAGTTTTTTAGAATCCACAATAAGTGAAATCATATGTATTTATCTTTCTCTATATGACTTATTTCACCTAGCATAATACCCTTTTAGCTCCATCTGTTTTTTGAATTCAAAATTGAGGAATTATTTACGTGCCTCTGAATATTGCTTTTTTGCACTTAAAAATGACTTGTGAGCACTTGTGTCATTACGACTTATGTCATTAATATGGAGTCACATCATTTATTTAATTCTTATTATCTTGATATTGAATATTTAGGTTGATTTTAATTTTTTGCCATTATGAAAAATGCCCTTATAGTCTTCTTGGCATATGTATCTTTGCTTATTCTCTCAGGACAGATTCTCAGAAGTTTGATAGAGTCAAAGAATATGAACATTGTCAACAGTTTTGTAGCCTATCATCAAGTTGCTTCTTTGTAAATGTCTGCCAATTAAATCCCTCCTGTTGTGCATGATGTAGTTAATTTCCTGTTCATTTACCAGTATTGGGTGTTATTTAAAAAATTGCCTAATGAATAGGCAAACGAAGAGAACTCATTTTAATTTGCATTTTTTGATGACTTGGGAGCTCACAGTGTCTGTCTGGGCAATGAGTTATTCTCCACCTGGGCTGACTGGAGTGGGTATTCCCAGTACCAGACCAAAGTCAGAGTTGGATGTATGCATTGTGGAGAGGTCTGTTCCCAGATTTTGTGGTAGGCAGAAAGTGAAAACAAGGTGGGGGAAGTAAATAAATGGTGGCGCTAAGCAGGAGAAACTGGCTGACTAGCAGGTGACAGGAACAGGGTGACCCATCGCTATCGAGAGGGACCTCTGTCCTCTAGGTTCTGACTACAGGCTCTGGAGTTGAGGGCTGTATTCAGATTCTGGCTCTGCATTTGATACCTGTTTGAACTTGGCAAAGTTACGTAACCTTCCTGTGCCTCTGTTTATCATGTAAAAATGGGGATGCCAAGAACACTCACTCCCTAGAATATTAGAGAGGATCCAATGATTGATGCATTGGACTTAGAATCCTTAAGCCTTCGAATTATGTCTGGCTCTTGACCCAGTAAATGCGACCTGTTCTTCTGTGCAGTAAGGCACAGACATCTAGGCACGGGTTCCTGAACAGATTGTGCTGCACTGGATGCCAGGTTCTTCTGAAGGGCATATATCTGGTGTAGCATTTTCAGAACTTGGATGATTTTGCAATTTTTATCTACCATCCCCTCAAGGACCTTCTTTTCTCACATCCCTCCCTCCTTCCTCCCTCCCTTGCTCCTTCTCTCCCGTCCTTCCTTCCATAAATATTGCTTGAGAACTTACTCTTGCCAGGCGCTGTGTTAGGCCTATAGAGTAGAGTGTTGCTTTAGTCCTTTCAGGCTGCTATAACAAAAATACCATGGACTGGATGGCTTATAATCAACACATATTTATTTCTCACGGTTCTGGAGGCTGGGAAGTCCAAGATCATGGCACCAGGAGATTCTGTGTCTGGTGAGAGTTCTACTTCTTCACAAACAGCCATCTTCTTTCTGCCACCTCACACAGTTCAAAGGAGGAGCCAGCTCTGTGGGGTCTCTTCTATAAAGGCACTAATCCCATTCGTGGAGGTTCCACCTTCATGACCTAATCTCCTCCCAAAGGCCCCACCTCCTAACACCGTCACCTTGGGGGTTAGGATTTGACATATGGATTTGGGGGGACACAGATATTCAGTCCATTGCAAGCAGTGAACAAATCTGACAAAAATCCCTGCTCTCAGGGACCCCAAATATAGGACACATTTCTTGTATGTGCTCCACGTTTTTATTTCCTGATTTTTGTCTTTATCCATATGCTTCATAAAGTGTTCTTTTCTCTCATTTTTCAATAAGTAATCCTCCCATTCTTTAACATCCAGTTCAAATTCTACTTCCTTTCTCTAAACCATTCTTGACAACTCCAGCTAGAATTCAAGGTCACCCATTTATTGGACACACGGTCTCTAGTGAGCACTAATAACGCTTTTCTTGAATGTTTAAAACTCTTGTTCTTCACCTCCCTGTTGGCACTTATCGATGTCTACCTCCCACCAAGGTTATTGATGTTCATGACCCTTCTCTCCTGTGAAACTGAAAATTCTTTGCAGCTAATGTCTGGAACTTATCCGTCTTTGTCTCCCTTGCATTACCAAGCACCCACGTGCATGACTAATAAATGTCTTTTGAAGAAAATAAGTGAAGGAGGGAGTTGGCCATGATTAATGTTTCACATGGGCATGTATCAGGCACTAACCAGCTGATAAAAGATAAAAGGACTGTCATTAGTTCAAATGGGTGTGAGTCCTTCCTGGTGAGGCCTGGGGACAGGCCAGTGCTGGAGCCACTGCAAGTGGTGTCCAGGACTCTTCATACCTAATGGCATTTCAAGCATTGAGGATGGAATGAAAAATTTGATTGCCCTGAGTGCATTTTCCAAAGGATTTCTGACCAGCCCACTTTCCCTGGACCCTCAGATGTTGTGGTAGTTTGCTATTGCTGCTGAGACAAATTACCACAAAATTAGTGGCTTAAAATAACACAAATTTGTTATCTTACAGTTCTGCAAGTCAGAGTCTAAATGGTTCAAATCAAGGTGTCAAGAGGGCTGTGTTCCTTCTGGAGGCCCTAGGGGAGAATCCGTCCCTTGCTTTTTCAAGCTTCTAGAGGCCACCACATTCCTTGCCTCATGGCCTCACATCTCTCCAACCTCCGCTTCCATTGTCACATCTCCACCTCTGACTCTGACCCCCTCGCTTCCATTTTATAAGGACCCTGGTGATCACATTGTATCAAATCAGATAATCCAGGGTCATCACCCCATCTCAAGGTCCTAAACTTAATTACATCTGAAAAGTTGGGAGGTGATTAGGTCATGAGGGTGGAGTCCTTATGAATGGGATTAGCACCCTTGTCAAGGCACCCAAGAAGCTCCCACCTGGTTTATGGTATTTTTGTTACAGCAGCCCAAAGACTAAGGCACATACGTAAATCAGTGCCAAGATGGTCCTCTTTTCTTTTGCTTTTCTTCAAATGGCTCCTTTCTGATTGTAATTTGGATTTTTGTTTCTTATATGGTTCTTTTCTGATTGTGATATCTTAACCCCCTACCAGGAGGTGATAATTCCACTTTCATTTTTAGGAATTAAATATTTAAAAGTAAAATATCAGACAGGTCCATACAATTTATTCTTGTTTGGTGAATGATAGTCTTTGTCTGTATCATAAGATAAGTCAGTCATGGCCCCTTAGCAGTTACCTCAATGAACTTTGTCTCTTGTGACACCAGCCATTACTAACCTATTTATAAGCATTTCCTGTTCAGAAGCTAGTGATAGCACAAGAAATATCACGCAAATGTTCTATTAGGAAGTTTGACAATTGTCACACTGAGGACCTCACGGAGCTGGTGAGAATGTTTGCAGGGAACGAGGTGGGAGGGAGAGACAGAGTCTAGATCTTACCCTGGGAACATCAGTAGCATTCCATTTCAATTTTATTTTACAGAAAACACAAAAAGAAGATTGTGTTTGTCTCTTTTTCCACTTGTATCTGGGAGAGTTTTGCAAGTCTAGGAAAAGGAAAGAAAATGAAAGATGTGATACTTATCATTAATATGCTCAGAGTCCAAAGGAAAATTTTGATTTCATTACTGTTTAGAAGTGACACACTATACTCAGTAGGGACTTGGCATCTGAGAATTAAATACTAATTTTTTTTTTTTTAAAGATTGGCACCTGAGCTAACAACTGTGGCCAATCATTTTTTTTTTTTCTGCTTTATCTCCCCCAATCCCCCCTGGTACATAGTTGTATATCTTAGTTGCAGGTCCTTCTAGTTGTGGCATATGGGACGCTGCCTAAACGTGGCCTGACGAGCGGTGCCATGTCTGCTCCCAGGATCCGAACCCTGGGCCACCGAGGCGGAGTGTGCGAACTTAACCACTCGGCCACACGGCCGGCCCCTAAATATTAATTTGTAATATTAAATTCAGTCCAGGTTATTTAAGTTAAATAGATAATATGTATTATAAAGCAGAAGTATATCCTGATGGAGACCAAGAATCATGGGCTATAATTTTAAAAATCATTACAGATTATTTTTCAACTCTGTGTTTTCTTTAACCTTGACAAATATATAATGCCAAAGAACATATTTTTGTGTGTGTGGAGTATATAACCAAGTTGCCTAAAATAATTTCCAGCTATCTCCTCTACAAATGGTAAATAACTGTAGAAATGTTGGCTTTTCGTTTGTGCCTGACCTCTAGAAAACAGTGACTTTTATCTTCTTAGCTAAGCGGACTGGATTTTATATTGGCGTCGTCTTCAATTTAAAATGGGTTAGGATCTAACAGGTTGCTTGTAGGTTGGTGTTTCTGAGCTTAGTGTTGCTGTTCATGAACCGTGGTTGGATTTTGCAGGGCAGCCTGTTCAGGGAGCCAAGAGCCCCTTTCCAGTGACCTGTAAGAGGGGCCCCTCCTTGTTTGGGACAGCCCCCAGGGAAAGAGACGCTGCCCAACTGAACCAGCTGATCATCCTAGAACTAACTGCTCCCCAGACTGCCGTCCCTCCTCGCTGGGGGTGAGTCCTGACCCCACTGCCTCTTCCTGGCTGCCTCACAGTCCTTCCCAGCCACCTCCCGCTGCAACCTTGATGGGCTCCGGCTTTGTGTCTCAGCCCATTGACTGAACCTAACATGTACTCAGTGCTCTGGTTAGCAGCCTCACAACTCTGGTGTTTATTTTGCTGTCTCCCATTGCTGTGGGTGGGGTAAAAAGCCTATTTAGTACACAGTGTATCTGAATTAGAGAAGAAACTAGAATCATGGAACCGAAAGACACTAGAAGATGATCAAATCCAGGTCTTCTCCTGCTGATGAGGAAGTTTCCAGTGTACCCAGGACTCCACCTAGTGGTTTACACACCTCAGTTCATTTAATATGCAGAAGGAATTTATGAGGCAATATTGTTATCCCCAAATGATGGCTGGAGAAGTTGAGGCCTGGAGAGATTAAGCACCTTCTCAGCTTCTGGGGGATGGAGATGGGATTCCACCCGGGTCCTTCCTGGTCATGTCTGTGCTCTTAATAATAATGGTCACCACTGACCTGGTGCTCTGTGTTCCAGCTGAGATTCTGAATGCTCTACGTACATTAACTCATTAAGTTTTCCCAGCAATCCTGTGAGGTAGACACTATTATTGCCATCGTCATGTATCCCCATTTCAAGCATGAGAAAATGAGGCAAGTCAGTGCTAGAAAGAAATGGGCTATCAAGCCGTGAAAAGACATGGAGGAACCTTAAATGCATTCAACTGGGTGAAAGAAGCCAATCTGAAAAGGCTACACACTGTATGATTCCAGCTGCATGACATTCTGGAAAAGGCAAAACTATGGAGACAGTGAAAAGATCAGTGTTTCCAGGGGTGGGGTGAGGAAGGGACAAACAGGCAGAGCACAGGGGGTTTTTAAGGCACTGAAAATACTCTGTATGATGCCAAAATGATGGATACGCTACATTGTACATTATACAAAGTCCAAACCCATAGAATGTACGACACCAAGAGTGAACCCTAATGTAAATTCTGGGTGCTGATGCCGATGTGTCAGTGTAGGTTCATCAGTTGTAACAAATGTGCCATTTGATGAGTGATGTTGATAACAGGGGAGGTTGTGCATGTGTAGGGGCTGGGAGTTCATAGGAAATCGCTGTGCCCACCCCTCAATTTTGCTGTGAATCTAAAACTACTCTAAAAATGTAAAGTCTTAAAAAAATTATGAAAAAGAAAAGAAAATGAGGCACAGAGAGGTTAAATCACTGCCCAGGGGCCCACAGCAAGCAAGTGGCAGAGGCTGCAGGCTTACAACCTGTGCTCTTAACCCCTACAGTTTGTGGTCTCTCAAGCCTACAATACTTAGCATTTTTCTAAATGTATCACTTATATTAACCCATAAATACTCTGTGCTCTTTCCACTACACAGGCCACCTCTCCTGGTCAAGTCAGCTGCTATGACAGATGAACACAGACTGGGCAGCTTAAACAACAGACATTTGTTGCTCACAGGTCCCGAGACTGGAAGCGTGAAATTGGGGTGTCTGCATGGCCGTGTTTTGGTGAGGGCTCTCTTCCTGACTTGTGGATGGCTGTGTGCTTCCTGGCATCATGCTGTGTGCTCAAAGGTGGGGGAGCAAGGTCACTCCTGTCTCTTCTTATCAGGGTACTGTTCCCATCAGGAGAGATCCCACCCAAAGTCCTCACCTCCAAACACCGTCGCATTGCGAATTAAGGTTCAACTTATGAATTTTGGGAGGACATGAGCATTCAGTCCATGTCACTAACTAACCATAGCGTGCGGCCAGTGTTCAGGACATTGGTTTGCCCCAGACTGAGGGAGCTCCCAGGATGGGGGACTTTTGTAGGACAATGGGGAAAGTCCCAGGCAAACCAGGATGAGCTGGTCACCCTGCCTGAGCAGGAACTACACCTCACATTTCTCACCTTCAATCTAGTGACATTTTCTCCACACAATATATTTTCACTGGTCAGATGACTCTCTTCCTTGCCCTGTGGGTGAGTTGTGCTCATTTCTATGGTGTTTGTGTGTGTGTGTTGTTTTACCTGCCCAGAATGTTCTTTCTGTCCCCTGGCGCTTCCTCAACTCTTCAAAGCTAACACAGCTTGCATTCTTACCATTGTCGCGATCGTAGCAACCTTAATCAAGAACGCCAGGTCAGGTACCCTGTGCACCCCTCAGGCTTAACTGGGCTCAGCAGGAACCCAGGGACAACAAATGATATTGATTCTTGGCAAAATGCATTTCCCAGTGTTCTTTTTAATGGGGTTCTGTGGAAATAAGTCCCCAGCACTTCCACCTCTCCCTGATCCTTCCAGTCCTATGAGCCGAGGCACCTGTGGCGGTAGGCTCCAGATCCGTGAGAAGTGGATTGAGTGGCACTCTTAACATGGCACGTGGAGCTGCCCCTTTACTCAGTTCTCCAAGCCACCCTGTGGGGTGCACAGCCTCAGGCATGAGCTGGACGGAAAGGTGGAAACCAAATGCCTGTGTCCTATGTCTTGCTCTTTCATAGGAACCTGGTTTTCCTTCCAGCAGGGTGGCCTTGCCTGTGCACCTGCAGCTGTATAGACCCAGTATAGCCAGGGCACGAAGACCTTATCATGTTACGTTCAGTCTTCCCAACTTCTAGAAGCCTAGAAAAGAAAGACGCTTGTCTGTTTTCTACTATTGTGATAAAAATGTCTTCAAAGAAATTTGATAATGACAAGAAAAATGAACACCATCTGAAATTCCCACAGTGTCCTTCCCTGGGTACTGGTTAAGATGACTCATAGACTCTGGAAGGAATCTGCCAGGATCTAAGTTTATAGCTGATATTTATAGCTCCTTGACCCAGACAGAGATAACTCTCCTGCCATGTCGTTATTCTGAGAGAGAGAGCAGTTGGTAACTCCCTCACATGGTCCAATAGCTGCTCTCTGCTAGGATGTGGCTGGCAGACTTCCTCTGTCTGTTAGTTGTAGACAAGAAGCTGAGGTGTTAATCCAGTGGGCTTGCACAGTTAGGTGGATGAGAGAAAGGAGCCACATGTGGCAACTGACAGACAGAAGGTGTTCCAGATAATTTCAGGAAAAAGGGTATACAAACTTATGGCTTGACTTGCGTATGTTCTTTGCACATATTTATTTGTTTGAGTAGATTTCATTCCCATATTGGGACCTTACAGAGGCTACATGATGTTGGTGCACTACCCAGACCTTCTCAGGTGGATTTCTTTATAGCACGTGTGTGTGTGAGTACCCGTGTGCATGAGTGCCTGCACATGCATGCGTGTTGTAGTGAGTGACAGGCAATTCAAGCTAGTCTGACCTTAAGAGTCCATCCTCTGAAGCACTACCCATCTACTCTTTCCCAAACAAGCTTGCCTCACCCATGTCATCAAGTTTTAAAAGTTAAAAGTTAAAAAAATCTCATATATATACCCAGGTTCACAGCAACATTATTCACAATAGCTAAAAGGTAGAAACAACCCAAATGCATGTTGATGGATGAATGGATAAACAAAGTGTGGTACATACATACAATGGAATATTATTCAGCCTTACAAAGGGAGAAAATCCTGACAAGTGCTCCAACGTGGATAAGCCTTGAGGACATTATATGAAGTGAAATAAGCCAGTCACAAAGTAGCAAATGCTGTATGATTCCACTTACCTGAGGTCTCTGGAATAGTCACATCCAGAGAGACAGCAAGAATGGTGGTTGCCAGGGGCTGTGGGGAGGGGAGGAATGGGGAGTCTGTTTAATGGATAAGGAGTTTCAGTATTGCAAGATGAAAAGAGTTCTGGAGCTGTGCGGTGGTAGTGAGGGTAACACAACAATGTGACTGTAATTAATATCACTCACTGTATGCATGAAAATGGTTAATATGGTAAATTATATCTTATATAGTTACGTATATATTATGCCACATACACGTGCGTGCACACACACACACACACACAAACTCATAAAAATAAGGACTCTGGAACAGGATGGATGCCCAAGAGTCTTTCCATCATTGTCATGTCTACAAGGAAAACCTTGGCACATCACATCTCCCCACTGACTTCACTCCCTCCAGGAGGGCCTGCCCTTTGACAGGTGCTTTTATACATCGCCCTATTTACAGGGGACAGCACGGGGGATGAGGGCAAGGGTATCCATTGATGTGGTTCTCCATGTGGCAATGGGATCTTGAACAAATCAGTGTGTTTCCAGAATGCTCGGCATGCTTCTAGAGCAGAGTTTTTTTCGTCTTTTGTTTTTGAATTCAGGTCAATCTGGCCCAACATGTTCACAGAGCAATCTTATTTGTGAACTATTTTTTAGTTTTCTATGGCATGACGGTTAACTTTATGTGTCAACTTCACTGGGCCACGTGGTGCCCAGATATTGGGTCAAATGTTATTCTGGGTGTGTCTGTGAGGGTGTGTCCTAATGAGATTAGCGTTTGAATCTGTAGATGGAGTAAAGAAGACTGCCCTCCAACGTGGGTGGATCTCAGCCAATTGTCCAGGACTGGAAGAGGAAAAAAAGGTGGAAGGAAGGGAAAGTTGGTTTTGTCTGCCTGGCTGTTGAGCTGGAACATGGATCTTCCCCTGCCCTCAGACCAGGACCCGCACCATCATTTCTCCTGGTTCTCAGGCTTTTGATTTGGACTGGAACTATGCCACCAGCTCTCCTGGGTCTCCAGCATGTAGATGGCAGATCATGGGACTTCTGGGCTTCCATAACCACGTGAGCCAATTCCTCATAATAAGTTATGAGGATACACACATATATTACATGTATATCTATATATCCTTTTGGTCCTGTTTCTCTGAAGAACCCTTATACATACAGACTATTGCATTACTCCTGAATATTTACCTTAAGGTGAGGTAAGGAATGTGGTAGTAAAGAATTCAAATATAAAAAACATAGCTTCAGAATGAATGATTTTAAATATGTCTGTATATACTAAGGTTTGATTACATTTTTCATTACTGAGTTGTTAGCTATAGATTTATTTTCTGCTTTATGGGTTTGGCTGATCTTATTTAGCAAAAAAATAAACAAAACCTTAATTTTATTAGTCTGATATTTCTGTGGCCAGATGGTATCATTTGCTCCCAGCTGAACTGATGCTTCTTGACCACACACTCTATGCTGACAGATAAGATGAAATATTCTCTTGTGTGGTATGAAGCTGTTGAATATCTCAAAGAATTTCCTCCTGGAAATAGCAGTGCTGCTGATAAATGTGATATTGAACAACAGCGGAACAGATTTTCCTTATAGTAAGCGTTTGATCTAATTTCCCATTAGTCTTATGCTTCTGGTGTTATCTCATGGTTCCTAAATGGAAAATCACCCTCGGAACCCACATTAACTTATAGCTTTAGGCATAGAAGTCCAAACAATGAAAAATAACAACTTAGAAATGGTGAGGGCTGAGTGGGGTCCAGCTGGTTTTATAATCTTTGTCTACACTCAGTTTGCCAATTTGTTCCATGGGATTCTTTTAGTGATAGTGTACAGGGCTTTGATACCACACAGATCATGCCAATTTGATTTACAAACCCTGGCAACGGAGTCACCTAGACACACTTGTGGGGGAAATGATTAGAATCATTACAAGGCTGTGTGGATATCTGTGGGAAGGGAAGATGCTCTTTTTTCAGGCCAAGACAATGGTCTTTTCTTGTGAAACATGCTATGAACACAAACTGCAAGTTTTTACAGTGATAAATGAGCACATCTTGGACACAGTGACTGTAGTTTCCGAACCTATATTAGAATGAGTGAGATTAATCTGAATAATCTGGGACCTGTGGTTATGAGTCCTAGTGTAGCAGCTGTTTCATCTCCCTAATTCTCATCCATAAACCTCCCTCTTGTCAATATTGCCTAGGAACTTCGAGGGCGTGCTTTCTCCGGCCATTATAGGACACATTATTGGAGTTCCGCTGCATATATTTGGCCCATGGCCCATATGGTGGCACAATCAGAGAGTACAGAGGCAGGGAATGTTCCAGACCATGCCCATCAACTCTGATTTATGCTGAACTTTTCCCTGATACTTCAGAAGGGGTGAGTTCCCTTATGTTAGCTGCATTTGCGAATTGTTTGCCCCCGGGGCCAAAGGAAGACCCTTGAGAGAGGATAGGGAGACTTTGTAAATTTCTTCTCTTGTATAATTGTAACCTAAATATTTTACATATAGTTGCAACTTTGACTTCCCTAGGCCCTACCAGTTTGTAAGTACAAATGAGATTCCGTTATTTTTAATATCTAAATCCTGTTGACCCGTTGGTCTCACTTGCTGACAGTGTGTAACGAAAGTGAGAGCCCTTAAGGTGTCTCCCATGTAAACACAGATTTGCTCAAACCCTTCTGCTTTGTCCTGTAGGAATGTCCTTGGCCTGCAACTGTTTTGAGATGGGCATTTTGGCCTTCTAATTTTATACATGTCCTCTGTGAAAACACTGCATCCTTGGGAGTTCTTACTGTTCTTATGGAGCAGGGTCTGTCGGCTGATCCCAGGGAGACTGGGTGTGTGGGGCTAGCAGCCCTTCTAGGCTTTGGGTGGGCTGGTGGACATCCTGCTTCTGTGCTCTGTCCCCCTACCTTCCTTTCATTTTCCTCTGCTTCCGCATTGTGTAAAAATCTCAACCTTCAGCCAAAACGGAGGCCCCATATATCTCAACACATGCGAGTTGATTCCTAGGACAATGCAGTTCACACACAGCAACCTCTGCTTACCTTATCTTCTGTGAGCTTCAAAACCCTGTAAGGTATTATTGTCTCCAATTTGACAGATGGGAAAAGTTGGTTCAGAAGCATCAAGTGACTTAGGGAAAGTCAAACCACTAGTAAAGGTCAAAGATAAAAGTTTAACCTTTGTTATTTTGACTCCAAATCAGTGCCCTTGACCCCAAAGGGTCGGTGGTGCTAGCGGCCAGAGTTGGAGCCTTAAGCCAGGCCAGGCTGCATTTTGAGCTACACAGGCCTCTGGAGTCCTATTCACATCAGACAGAGGCCACTTCTTTAAATTTTGGTACCTCAGACCCGAACACAGATTCTAGAAGAGACAGCTGATGCTCAAATAATAAGCAGAGCCAGCCCAGAAGCAAATCGATCTTTCTGGTTCAGATGTTAATAGAGATATTATACAAATGTGCACAGAATACAGACTTGCATAATCTTAACCTGATTGTAAGGGAGGTATGGGAACATAATTGTGCATCAAAAACTTGATTACTAAGTACTTCTTCTAAACCCAGCTGTCGATAACCTTCCGTTTTCCTTTCTGCTGTATTCACTTCCATGAGAGGCTGATGGATGGGCGCGAATGTGGTCCTTCTTGTTTGTGATCAATGTACAAACTTGTCCTTATAGGACCAGTGATCCGTCCGGCTACTTGTTTAACCTCTCCCAAATTCAGTGTCTCTCTCCAGATTCATAAATGATGTTCTTCAGTCAGGAAGGGTATCACATCCTGTGGGAGTCTGTGAAAAGTTTTAAAAAGAAAGGAACAAGGAGCGTTCTAGGAAAGGGATAAGACAATTTCTGTCAGCAGACCTGCTGTACAAACAGCAGCTGATGACTGAAGAAAAAATAATCAGGCAGGCTCAGCTGATAAAGGAGCCCCAAAGTGAGCAAAACCAAACTGTTTTCATTGCAGAGTTGACTAGCAAATAATTATGGATCCTTCCAGGAGCAGTTGTGGCAACATCGTACATAACTGATGTGTCCGATGGCTCATCAGAAACTCCTTGTAACTTGGTAAAGCGTCTTTGCTTTGACCTTGATTTTTGTGAAATAGATCAGCAGATAATGTTTTTGAAGTGTGAAAGGAAGAAATTAAAATTCTTTTGACAGTAAATGATGCATAGACAATATATTTATACTAAACACTCAAGTCTCTCTCTCAATTCCCCACCGCAATCAGTAGGTGGGCCCATTGATAGATAACATGATCAAGCAAGACCTTTTAATTGGGGAGCACAGTTCAGCAAAAACAGTGAAGATGCAGCTGTCTTGGTATTTATGACACTGAGATATTTTTAAAAATGTGTTACATTGAAATCTTGTGACATACGCTGATGTCTACATGCTGTTTTGCCCAGGTTAATTGACATTGCATTGTGGAAACATGCGTGTGTTAATATTACTATGCTGGGGGTCTGGGGAAGGGGGCTCAGGGCTCCATTTCTTGTCAAGACATATGGCCGTGTCATAGATAAAACAGGAGAAACCCTGGCTTGGTGGCACAACTTCATTTTACATGGGCTGCACGAAGAGAGATAAAACTAAATGGGCTAATGGTGAGCCGTGAGCGACCGTCAGAGCAGCGACTTCTGTGCACAGCCCCTTCTTGCGTACATAATGATGCAGACTTGTGTTTTTCTGGGACTCATTCAAGCGTCCAGTCACTGAAGTTCCAATGAGCTGGAACCTCTTCCTTCAGCAGATGTTTCAGCAAATTGTCCCCCTGCTGCCACCACTTCATGAGGGTTTTCTAACTCAGGAGCCAGCTTCACTGCCTGGAGGGCTTGTGTGTCCCCTCATTTACTTTGCATGTTTCTGCTCGCGTTCAAGGCACAATTTGGGTCACTTTTACAATGGGAGTGACAATTGCACTAAACTGTGCTTTTTCATTTTTTCTCCTAGGTCTTCCTCACCGAGTTCACCCCTCCGATGCTCCTAGCGACTGTGTTACAAACACTGAACTGACACTGCATGTGTTTTTTTCCCCTAGAGATTGAGCAATAATCCACTTACCACTTCTAAACAGGACACATGTTATTGTCACAGAAAGCTGCCCTAAGGGATGCTGCAGAGCCGCCTAGCTTAAAATCACCCTATATTCTTTCTTTCTGACGTATGATTTTTAGCTATTGTTATATAGATCATGTTGATGTAGTAATTGCATTTTCTCTGGTTTTTAGAACTCCTTTACATTTGTTAAATCAGAAATCCCTTCCGAACAGAAGTTTTCTGTTGTATGTGACCAGCATCTGCATGATTCAACTCACAATGGTGCTTGAGGAAGTCGATATTAATCCAGTGGTTATCGCTGGGGAGTGGGGATCAAATGAGGGGTAGAGAGTTTTATTTTCTATTTCATAAGCTTCTGTGTTGTTCATTTATTGTCACCATAAGCAGATGTCACATTTCTAATAACACATAAAGGAAATATTTTCACAACGTGCACAAACAGTTGCAAAGAGGGTTAAATTGGTAAATCCCTCAGTTATGCATCCCAGGGATCAGTCCCTTTCGAGGTACAATTTAATGGAATCGAAGTCTAATTCAATTTTTGGACTTGCTTTCTGGGAGTCCTAGTTGCTCTGTGTTAGAATGATTGTGAGATCCCCTGGGAATTGCTTTCTGAGTACAAAACTTCAGAGAGTGGGAAGGAGCTGTTCCTGCTGCTGAAGGCATTTGTTACACATTTTCAGAAATGAATTTGAAGACATTGCAAAGGCGATATTCTTTTTGCCAGTGTTTGAATGATTTTTAAATAACAATCTACTGGAAGTTTTTAAATTTGGTATTGCTGTTTAATATTAATGAGCTTCCACAGTGTTATCTATCATTCATAATAAAAAAAATCTCTCTGTATAAGGAGATACAAAGTTATGCCGCCATCAGGATGATTTTAAGTTAAAGGGAAAATAATCCTACCAACCTACAGAAAGACTGTAACCCTGTCTTTGTGTAGATTTTCTTCCAAGCATTTTGGTCAAAATATTTTTTAAGCTAGCCATGTAGATGGGAAGAATGCAAGTCTTCTGAGAGTCAATGAATATTCTGGAAAATGTTTCATTCAATGAGTACATTAATTAGACTCTCTTGATTCGAGGTGACAGAAACTGAAGTAGCATAAGTGGAAAAGGTAATATATTTGCTCATGAAACTAAGTATGGGGTAGGGGGTATACATGATGAGTTTTAGGTGTGACTTGTTCCAGGGGCTCCAGCAACGTTGTTGGGCCTCTGTCTCTCTCTCTGCTTCTCTTGGCTCTGTTTCACTTAAATGTTGGCTTCACTCTCAGGCATGTTTTGACTGTATGACGGGAAAGATCACTCCTGGCTAGTGGGTGGGAGTGCCAAACTTGTTCCAAAAGGAAGAGAAAGCCACTCTTTTTCCCACAGTCCATATAGCAAAACCCAGGAAAGATTCTAATCGAACCTATTGAAACGACCCCTGCCAGGGAGATGGAGTTCATTGGTTGGCCAGGTTGCATCACCTTCCTGCTATGATGGGGGTTTGGGTGGGCCTCATGGTGAACAACCCCACCAGGACAACGTGGAGTGGAGGAGGGGTTGTTCTAAAAAGAGAAGTCATTGGATGGACAAACCACAGTACCCACCATGGAA
This sequence comes from Equus caballus, assembly GCF_041296265.1. Lineage (NCBI taxonomy): Eukaryota > Metazoa > Chordata > Mammalia > Perissodactyla > Equidae > Equus > Equus caballus. Next base: position 52,182,851 of record NC_091710.1, read on the forward strand.
AGCCACTTCCCTGGGATCTGATAAATTCATCAGCACCTAGGGAGACTGCCTAATGGTAATTACATTCAGGCACTTGATAATTAAGTTGATATTGCATTCTCTTAACTTTCAGTTCTAGCCTAGTAGTTGTAAAAAATTACTTAGTTATAAATCACTTAGAACTCTTGCCACTTTTGTTCAACACAGTGTTGGAAGTCCTAGCCAGAAGCAATTAGGCAAGAAAAATAAAAGACATCCAAATCGGAAAGAAAGAAGTAAAACTGTCACTATTTGCAGATGACATATTATATACAGAAAACCCTAAAGACTCTCTCAAAAAACTGTTAGAACTAGTAAACAAATTCAGTAAAGTTGTAGGATACAAAATCAATATGCAAAAACCTGTTGTATTTCTATACACTAATAACAAACAATATATCAGAGAAATAAAGAAAACAATCCCATTGACAATTTCATCAAAAAGAATAAGATACCTAGGAATAAATTTAACTAATGCAGTGAAAGATCTGTATATTAAAAACTATAAGGCATTAGTGAAAGAAATTGGAGAAAAATAAATGGGAAGATATTTCATGCTCATGGATTGGAAGAATGAATATTGTTTAAAATGTCCATACTATCCAAAGAGATCTACAGATTCAGTGCACTCTCCATCAAAATTCTGGTGGCATTGTTTAAAGAAATAGAACAAATAATCCTAAAATTTGTATGGAACCACAAAAAACCCCAATTAGCCAAAGCAATCTTGAGAAAGAACAACAAAGCTGCAGGCATCACACTTCCCTGATTCCAAACTATATTATAAAATTATAGTAATTAAAACAGTATGGTACTGGCATAAAAAGACACATAGATCAATGGAACAGAATAGAGAGCCCAAAGATAAATGCATGCATATGTGGTCAATTAATTTCTGACAAAGGAGCCAAGAACAGACAATGGGGAAGGGATAGTCTCTTCAATAAATGGTGTTTGGAAAACTGAATAGCCACATGCAAAAGAAGGAAACTTGGGGGCCGTCCCAGTGGCACAGTGGTTAAGTTCACATGTTGTGCTTCGGCAGCCTGGGGTTCGCTGGTTCACATCCTGGGTGTGGACCTCAAAATGGATTAAAGACTTCAATGTAAGACCTGAAGCCATAAAACTCCTAGAAGGAAACATAGGTGGTAGGCTCCTTGACATGGGTCTTGGTGATGACTTTTTGCATCTGACATCAAAAGCAAAAGCAACAAAAGGAAAAACAAAGAAATGGGACTATATACAACTAAAAAGCTTCTGCACAGTAAAGGAAACCATTAACAAAATGAAATGGCAACATACTGAGCAGGAGAAAATGTTTGAAAATCATACATCTGATAACAGGCTGATATTCAAAATATATAAAGAACTCATACAACTCAATGGCAAAAAAAACCAAACAATCCAATTAAAAAATAAGCAGAGATCTGAACAAACGTTTTTCCAAAAGAAGACATACAGATGGCCAACAGGCATGTGAAAAGATGCTCAACATCATTAATCATCAGGGAGATGCAAATTTAAACCACAGTGAGATATTGCCTCATGCCTGTTAGAGTGGCTATTATCAAAGAAAATAAAAAATAAAAAAAAGTGTCGGCAAAGATGTGGAGTAAAGGGAGCTCTTGTACACTGATGGTGGGAATGTAAATTGGTGCAGACACTGTGGAAAACAGTATGGAGATTCCTCAAAACATTACAAATAGAGCTACCATATGACCCAGCAGTTCCACATCTGGATATTTATTTGAAGAAAACAAAAACACTAATTTGAAAAGATATATGCACCCCCATGTGCATTGCAGCATTATTTACAATAGCCAAGATATAGAAACAACCTAAGTGTTCTATATGGATGAATGGATAAAGAAAATGTACCCCCCCCAACACACATATAATGCAATATTATTCAACCATAAAAAAGAATGAAATCTTGCCATTCGTGACAACCTGGATGGACATCTAGGGCATTATCTAAGTGAAATAAGTCAGAGAAAGATAAATACTGTATCAGCTCTCTTACATGTTGGAATCCAAAAAAACCCCAAGCTCATGGATACAGAGAACAGATTGAGCAGATTGGTGGTTGACAGACGCAGGGGGTGGGGAGGTGGGTGGGAGAAATGAGTGAAGGGGGTCAAAAGGTAGAAAGAAAAAGAAATGTGGTGCATTACTGAGAAACACCAGAAAGAAAAAAAAAGAAATTACTTAGAAAACCTGGGAAAAAATATTGCTTGCTTCAGTTTATCTCAAAGCTTCCTTGGAAATGCAAAAACTACATTTGGATCATCTTGGTGACCATTGCCTCAGACATTTTTCCCTCCCAGTTTGGTACAGTCTCCCTTACTATGCCACCTTATTTCATCTCATAAAAATCTGGGTCTCTCCTTAAATAATTTGACTTGTGATGATGATGATAAATGGAAGGTCCTGTAATGGGGTTATTCAACAGCTATTGATGATTTCTGTAGGACAGTGGTTTTCAAATTTATTTTTAACTGTAAAATGGGTGTCATCACCACTATCACCTGCATTACTTTTGTGGTGACAATTATTTCCTTTTCCCCTATATTCCGTTAAATTTGTTAAGGTGTATTTTGTGGCCCAGAATGTGGTCTACCTTGGTGAATGTTCCATGTGAGCTTGAGAAGAATGTGTATTCTGCTGTTGTTGGATGAAGTAGTCTGCAGATGTCCATTATCTCCAGTTGATTGATGATGATGTTGAGTTAACTATGTCCTTCCTGATTTTGTGCCTGCTGGGTCTTACAGATTTCTGTATCTGTATTTCTGATAGAGGGGTGGTAAAGTCTAGCTACGATAGTGGATTCATGATTTACTATGTTGATATGGAGAATTTCATTGGTCATTTTCTAATCTTAACTCATTCTTGCATTCCTGGAATAAACCCAACTTCATTGTTATGTGTTATCATTATTATGTGCTGCTGGATTTGATTCACTATTACTTTATTCATTATTTTGCACCTCTGTTCATGAGAATTACTGGCCTGTAATTTTTTTTTTTTGAGTAAGATTAGCTCTGAGCTAACATCTGCTGCCAATCCTCCTCTTTTTGCTGAAGAAGGCTAGCCCTGAGCTAACATCCATGCCCATCTTCCTCTACCGTATATGTGGGACACCTGCCACAGCATGGCCTGCTGAGCGGTGCCATATCCGCACCCAGGATCCGAACTGGCGAACCCTGGGCTGCCGAAGTGGAATATGTGAACTTAACCACTGTGCCACCGGGCTGGCCCCTGGCCTGTAATTTTTCTTTCTTGCAATGCCCTTATTAGGTTTTAGAATTCAGGTTATGTTAGCCTCATCAAAAGAGTTGCCTTCTTAACTTTTTCCTTTTAAAAAAATCCTCCATAAGATAAGATTGATATTATTTCTTACTTAACTGGTAGGAAGAATAAACTGGTGAAACCATTTGGGTCTGCAATTTTCTCTTGGAAGAGATTTACATTATAAATTAAATTCTTTTCATACATATAATAGTCCTTGACTTTTCTATTTCTTCCTGTGTCAGTTTTAGTAATTTGTGTCTTTCAAGGAAGTAGTCCATTTAAAAAAAAAATTCTAACTTAATGGTATGAAGCTGCTTATAAATGCTCTTTTAATCTTTTTAATATCTCTAAGATCCTAAGTGATATCTATCTTTTCATTCCTGAGATTTGTAATTACTTATTTCTCTCTTTTAATTTTCATCAAAATTGCTAGGGTTTATCAGTTCATTGGTTTTTTCAAAAAGTCAACTCTTGGCTTTTGTGAATTTTCTATGTTATGAAATTATTTCATTTTACTAATTTATGCCATTATCTTCATTATTTTCTTTTCTAATATCTCTGTGTTTAATTTTCTGTCCTTCTGACTTCTTAAGATACTTAGGTCACTGACTTTTCAGCTTTCTTCTTTCATCGAATATAGATGTTAAGGCAATAACTTTCGCAGTGACTTTAGCTGCATTCTACATTCTAGTTCCAAAGTATCCTATTTTTGTTATCATTAGGTTCAAAATATTTTCTAATTTCTGTATTTTTTTTCTTTGATTCATGGGCTATTTGGAAGAGAATCGCTTAATCTGAAACATTTGGGAATTTGTTTAATTGTTGTTTTGTTAATGATGTCCAGGCTAATTTCACTGTTATCAAAGAACAGATTCTACATCATTCATTCCCTTGGTATTACTGAACCTTCTTTGATGACTCATCATAGAATCAATTTTGGTAGGTGTTCTTTGTGTATTTTAAAAGCACGTGCATTCTGCAGTTATTATATGCAGTGTTCAATTTACACAGATTAGGCCAAATTTCTTTATTGTGATGTCAAATATTTCATATCCCTTTTTCTTTTTGTTTGACTCTTCTATCATTTACTGAAAGAGGATCATTAAAATCTACTAGTCTGTGGAATTGAATTTTTTCAGCTTTTGGAGCTATGTCATTAGGTTCAAGTAATTTAAGATGATTTTATCTCTCTGGATAATCTTTTATATCTTAAAATATCCTTCTTTATTTCTGTTAATGCTTCTTGTCTTAAAGTCTAATTTGTTTGATATTGGTATAGCTTTATCTGCTCTCTCTTTTTTTAGAAGAAGAAGAAGATCAGCCCAGGGCTAACATCTGCCACCACTCCTCCTGTTTTTACTGAACAAGATTGGCCCTGAGCTAACATCTGTGCCCATCTTCCTCTATTTTATATGTGGGACACCTGCCACAGCATAGCTTGATGAGCAGTGCGTAGGTCTGCACCAGGGATCCGAACTGGCGAACGCCAGGCCACTGAAGCGGAGTGTGCAAACTCAACTGCTACACTGCTAGGCTGGCCCCTCTACTTGCTCTCTTTTGGTTAATGTTTGGATGATATATTGTTGTCAATCATTTTACTTCCAACAACTCCGTGTACTTAAATTTTCCATATTTAAATATGTAAGCATAATAGGGTTTTTTTCTTAAAATCTGGTCTATTAATCTTTTCCCTTTAATTGGATAATTTAGTACTTTCATATTTATTGTAATTACTGGTTTGGCTCATTTACGTTAATGTAATTATTGATATGTTTGTGTTTTAGATTTAATTCTAAAATATTAATATCTGTATTCTATTTGTTTTATCTCTTTCTGTTATCATTCTTATTATAATTGTTTTGAATTTGGAAACCTCCTGATTTCAGTCACACCTTCACCTCTACTTTGTAAGTACTTCATGCATGCCTCCAATTCTTGAGACTTTCTGGTGTTTATGAACGGCAATATGAGTTAGCAATAATAATGGGCTTTTTATTAGTCCATTTTCTCTCTCAATTAGCTAATTATTTTTACATGCTTTTATTATCCTTCCAGTGATTATTTTAGGAATTAAAATATGCATCCTTGACCTTTTAGAGCCTACACAAATTATGCTCTTGTCTGCATTTTCCATCTTTTATTCTTTCTCTATTCAGTGAGGATATTTTATTTAAATCTACCTTACTCTTCACTAGTATTCTCTTCTACTGGGTCTATTCTGCTCTCAAACTTTTCTGTCTAACTCTTTATTTCAGTTATTGTATTTTTCAGTACTAGAATTTAAATTAGTTTTTTAAAATAAATTTCTGTTTTCTGGCAAAACTCTTCTTGTCATCTATTTCACTGAACACATTAATCAGTTATTTTAAAATCCATATCTAATAACTGTGTGCCTGTTTCTTTTACTTACTTTTTCTTGATTTTTAATATTTTGTATGGAATGTAAGATATTGTGTATAAAAAATAGAGCCTCTGGATGATGTTATCTTCCTCCAGAAGGATTTAGTTTCCTTCTGGCAAGCAGTTAAAGGAGAGGAGGCAGACTCTGGTCCCATCAGGGGCTAAAATGAGTTGAAGATGTTTTGGTCCTCGTGAGATGGGATCAATTTCCTCTTTGTCCTCACTCCAGGGCATAGCCTGGGCTGTCTGCAGGGCTACCCTTCCTGGGCTGGCCTTGAACAATTTCTGCCCATTTCGCTTTTTAGTTTTTCAGTTTCTATGTTCTGCTTAGCTTCTAAATCTAGAGGAATATTGGAGTAAATTTGCAACAGGTCTCCTTTTTTCCCCAAGATCTTCCTCAATAAAATCCTGGCTGTTTGGATAACTTTGAGCTCCAGTTTTTGTTTTCCCATGTCTGTGAGACTACAGCAAGCCCTGGGCTGTGACCGTCTTCCTGGTTTCCCAGCCTCTCCTTCTGTGCTTCTGCATTGACACGCATTTCAGAAGAAGAGTGACAGAGTGTTTGTCTCGCCTTTAATATAGTCTTCTTTTTTTCTTACCTTTGGCCCCTCAAGATGTTGGTTACTCTCAATGTCTTTAAGCAGCATTTATAAAGACTATGCTGATTTCACAGTTGTTTATACTAGGAGAGTGAGTCTGATGTGAGCTACAATGTAATAGAAACAGAAGTTTCTTCTGTTTTGATTTCATGATTTCATGGATGCTTCTTCTGAGATCTAGTTATTTTTGTCTCTGTCTTTTGTGTTAATGATTTTCTTTTGTGTGGTAATCTTATCTTAGAGTGAGGTACTGAAAAGCTGGCTGGAATGTCTGAGGGAGGCAGGGCTTCATAGCCCGAGGGTGCTAAGGTGGTTATGATGAATGGCTGCCCTGCGTCTTCCTAATTTTTTATACCTGTAGGTGTCCTAAACTACTCCTTTCTAGAGGGAGACATTGTCTGGCATCCTGGAGGGGGCGTAAGCCTGGAGGCCAGTGATGTGGGGGAAAGAGGAGTTCTCAGGGTTCGATATGCAGATTTCCTCTCAACCCTGTGTTTCTAGTATGGTAACCATGCCCATCTTGCTCGGCCAGGACATGGCTACTGCTGCATTCACTGCACAAAATGAACTTCTAGTCTTCCAGGACAAGAAGGAGGGCAGGGTACCTCTGTTCCTTGGGCTGAGTTTCAGCCCATCCTCCTGATTTTAGCCACACCCTCATCTCTACTTCAGAGGCAATGTGAATCAGCCTCTTCTGAATAACCCCCATTCACAAGTGTCAGGTGTCTCTGCTCTGCCAGATCAAGGAGCTTCCCAGCGTCCCTGGTTTGATTGCGGCAATCCCCTCTCCCTTTTGCACGTGTGAATTGGTGTATATTTCTGATATCTACTTACTGTCCTATTAGTTGGATTTCAGGAGGAACCTATGTTAATACAAGTGCTCAATCTGTCATGCTTTACTGCTGGCTTACAGTATTCTTAATCACTAAAAGTATTGCTTTAAAAATTAATATCTTTCAGAATCAGTTATTTCTTTAAGAAATCATACGTGATATCCTCATGATTTAAAACTATGTACCCAAAGTGCCAACCCAGAGAATTTTTCCTAGAGAGAGACTACTATTACTGACTTCTTAGCACCAGAAATGTAAATGTAATACATTTTTGCCTATTTGACCACAAGAGTATAATTTCACATAATAACCCTAGTTCAGGGATCATTTTATGGGGGTAGATGATGGGACTTAGGTATTGAGTAAAAATGATTTTGTCAGAAGATTAAAAGTGAAGCATTTTTGCAAACAAACAAAGCAACAAAAATACTCTTTTGGGGGCCAGCCCAGTGGTATAGCGGTTAAGTTCGCACACTCCACTTTGGTGGCCTGGAGTTCGCAGGTTTGGATCCTGGGGTCAGACCTACGCACCACTTATCAAGGCGATGTCCCACATATAAAGTAGAGGAAGATTGACACAGTTATTAGCCCAGTGACAATCTTTCTCACCAAAACAAAACAAAAGTCTTCTGGATGTGTCCTGGTGTGAGTTTATTACCCGAGAGACTGAACATCATTTCAACAGAAATTTGATTTGACCTGGCAGAGAATTTCATTGCTGTTTAAAGCAAGGGAGTGCATATCCATTGAGAATGTGCTGGGGAAGAGAAGACTGATATCTTCTGTTAAAAGTTATTTAGTTCAAATTGGAAATAGCAAGTGACACTGATAATGCATTTGCTATCATGAAGGAGAAGATTGGGTTCTTATCTGGACTGTAGTATCATGGAAAGAGTTATGGTTCCTCTATTAGGAAAGGTCTGCAGAGAATCAGCTCAGGGACACACAGGAACTCTGAAAATGGTTGAAATCTTTTGTCTCTGACAGGAAGATCCTGCTGAAACAGACAAAAACTGTGTGCTAAACATTGGATTTGAGGGTCCGTAGATGAACAGGACCCAGGCTAAGACCTTAAGAAACTCACCAACTTCTTAACAGAGCGCCTTTGACCTTCCTCCTTGCTCTGCTACCATACTATATCCAAGAAACCTATCCTTGAGGATTCACTTTTCATTGGATATAAACTAATTTCTAGTAATTTCTTTCTCTCTTCCTTAGAACCTGGAACAGTTTTCCTTTCTCTATTTTGAAATCACACAGCATTATATCCTCCCTCCTAATGTTTACTTCATTTGGTAATCATCTATTGAGAATTTTGTATGTATGTCCAGAAATGAATTGGGTGGTCTTCCCTCTAGACTTCTACTTATGGCTTTAACTTGTCTTATCGATGTTCTTTTAATTATGGACATCCACGGTCTGAAGGTCCTTATATTCGGAGGACAGTTTTACTGTAAATGAAACAATTCCAATTCAAATGATCATAGGCTGAAAGAGGAATTGATAATGAGTAGGGAATTGGGGTACAGGTGTACTTAGTCTCGCCTGGGTCTCCTAGTGCAAACAAATGTCATCGGCACTGGCTTCACTTTCTCTTAGCTCTTCTTTCCTCCAGATTGCCCTCATTTTCAGGCAAACTTTCCCTACATGGTTTCTAAGTAGTGTGAGTTTACATCATCCCAAAATTAACCTCAGAAGAAAGACTGCTTCTTCCACAAAACTCCAGAAACATCCCAGAAATGCCTCCTCCTGTCAGGGTTGGGGCCACTTGCTCATTACTGGACCAATCCTTATGGCTCAGGAAATGGAGTGTTCTGATTGGCTAGGCTGGGGTCACGTGCTCATTCTTGGCGCCAGGGAGAGCATTAGTCCCACCTGAACCATAAAAGCTGAGAGAGGGAAAGGCTACTTCCTACAGAATTTCTGGACCAGGAAAAAGAGGTCCACTGCCCTCCTGCAAGTTGAACATTTTCCACCCCAAATCTCTGAGGCTTGAAGCTTGTCCATGCTCCTTACCCCTTTCCACCTCCAAACAGTAGCCAGCTCACCTTGGCTCTGTTCTTCAGGGCATTGTGTGTACTGGTTGTTGGCACAGAGGAAGTCCTCTACCCGTTTTCCCCTCTCTCTAGGAGTCTATACAACCACCCTTCTCTCTCTGAGAGCTCAAAGACAATTAATTCTAACCCAGTTACTCACGTTCATATACTTCTTTTTTCTGCAACCACCTCAAATTCTCCTCTAGCTGCTGTCCACTTACTTCCAAAACTGTTCTCTTTCTTCACTCCATGTTTGACTATAAAGTCCCTGAAATGGTGGCTGATGGGCTTAAAAGCGTATAGTGTGATATATCTGTATAAAGGGAAGTGAAGTCAGATATTTATAAATGAATTAGATATAACAGAATCTCTTTAAGATTTACAAGTCTCCTTCAGAATCTTCACAAAAGTCATCTTTAAGCCGAATCATTTTCCAATTTGATTGTTTTTACTTAACTTTTGGCAGTTAAGATCAACTCTTTCCTGGCAAATTTTCCTTTAGTTTGGTTGAATTGTAGGCATTTCAAAAGGCATTGCAAATGGTTGCAGTGACATAATTGGCTGAATAGTTCATGGACCAAACTGGAAAACTAATAATGATTTATAATAATTCATCTATACAAAAACGCATTTTCTCTCCTTTTGCGCAATCTGCCATACCTCACAAAATTAACATTGTGACCGCAATTTTTGGTTTTTGAGACAATTAAACAACGTGTACTTATTGAGACTCTTATGAAAGCCCTGTGTTACGTGCTGGATGGCGGGTCATAGGGCTGGAGGTGGGGAGTGGACGGAGGGCGATTAGGTTGTAAAATGAATGCGGATTTTGCCCTTGCCCTCGAGGAATTTATCGTCCAGTGGGGAAATGAAAGTGGTGAGACTCCTACCCAGAAAAGTCCTCAGGAGCTGGGCTAAATCCTGCTTCTCAGGCCCTGGTGTTCTGAGCCCCTCGCTCTGCCCGAGATTATTTTAACAGCATTGAAAGGATGGTGAAGTATAATAGCCTAAGTTCAGAGGCCACATTTGGGATTTTGAAAGCCTAATGTGTTCACACTTCTTTGAGTCTGCAGAGAAAACACGTCTATTTTTCCTGTTTAGTGTTACCCCTAAAATTTCCATCTCTGAAGTGTAGTGTAAGCCCAATTTCTGTGACTTTGTAAATCAAAACGTCCTATAGATTCTTTGTAAATGCTATGGTGGATTTTCCACAGGGAGGAGTGTTCTCTGGGTACCCAGACCTCACTTCTTGCCTGCCCTGCTCACTCCTTTAACTCTATTATCTGCAAAACCATACTCTTTTTCCTTCCTGCTGTATCCCTCTGCATTCTTCCCTTGCTCTGCAAAGCCTCTTCTCAGATTAATTTCAGGAGTACGGGGACAAGAGAAAGCCTTGGCTCCAGTGCCTGAGTGAATAAAATACTTCCCATCTTATTACCCTCTGAGTTGAGCTATAGAAAAATTCAGAGAGTTGATAAAGTAAATGAAGGTCTTAACCATTTGAAACACACAGGGGGTAGGTGGTGGGAAAAATAGACAGGAGGAATGTAATTACCAAAGCTAATAGGTACAGACAGAGGCTAGGACTCCAGCTGGGAATCTTCCTCCTGTGTTTGGCACTTCCATTGACTTCAGTGCAGACAATAGCGTGGGCAGACAAGATGTTCTAGCAATTTCAGCATAGTAGCACATCAATGGCGGTGGAGGCGTGATGTCATCATCAGTTAGCCTTACTCCTGTGCTTATTGATTGGTGGGTTGTAACAAAATTAATTAGTTGCTGAGGCACAGGATTGTCAAATCCTGTTAAATGATTTTATATCTGATAAGGATATCTAAATCTATTCATTGGATTCATGATGCAATACCATAATGACATGCTAAATCAAGGCTTTATGTCATGGTGTGGGTTGCCATACACCTCTGAAATTTCTTTTTTTTAAGGGGAAAGCCTGGAAATGTCTGTTGCTTTTTTTGTGTACATTTATGTCTTTCGGTCAGGATTTTCAAAGTTGGCTAATTTTTAAAAAATACAGAATTAAAAATAGTGTAACTGAGTACACCCTTGAGGAGGTTTAGGAGAAGCACACTCTTCAAGACACTAGAGAATAAGAAACCTAAACGAGGAAAAGAGAGTATTGTTCATCCTTGGAAGGTGAAGGATTCTCAATACCGGTTCCTGAGAAATTACTTACTTTCTGTTTGAAATCTGCAAAAGAAATGAAGGAATTAGAGCAAGCAATGGAGCCCAGTTATGCCTTCAGAGCCTCTCGCTCCCTGGACCATGTTAGGGGCCCCGGCACTGTGGCAGCAGGACTTGAGGACACAGGGAGAAGATGCGGCATTCTCTGTTTCCTCATCCACTACCTCCCTCAAGGTCTTACTGGCATTCCCTTGAACTGTTGAAAAACCTCTTAACTGGTCAGCCTACTACCTGGCGCTCCTTGTTCTATCTCCTATCTGCTCAAAGGATTGTCTTTGTAAATGACAGATGTGAGCTGGGGGCCATGAGGACCCTCTGTTGGTTATGTCGATTGATCTAGGTGGCTGAGATTGAGCATCCTTCCTTCCGCACCAAGTTCCTGGATGTTTCTTCCAAACTTCAAGCTCATTTGATGAGGAGAGAGATGTGATTCTATCAATCTTCTGCTTTGAAACCTTTCAGGGTACCGATTGCTTAAGGATTAAGGGCGTTCAAGCTTCTCGCAATTTGTACTTACGTCTTATCATAGCCTCATGTGCCACCTTCCCAACCCCTCAACCCCCAGACTGGAGCTGTGTTAGATAACATGCTATACTTAGAACACACTGTATTCTTTACTTCTCCCTGTCTTTGCTAAGCAGTGCTTTTCCAATACTTCTCCACCTAATAGCTTTCTTTAGTCTTTGAAACCCAAAATCTTCTCGACGAAAGCTTTACTGAACACTGATTCCCCAGGAAGGCCTGGTGATTCCCCAGACTCCCACAGAATTCTGCTGATCTCTAGTCTGTTTCTTATGGCAAAGTAGTAAGTAGCTCTCCAGGTGGACTGTGAGGATGAGAAACGTCTATACACCTGGGGATGTCATGTGGTAGAGAATTCAGCTAAGTAGATCTGGGTGTGGATTTTACCTCCATAATTGTTTAGTATTAAAATCTCCTACGAAATTCTTGGTTTCTTTAGCAATCTCAGGAATGACTCCCATTGGCTTCGCTTTGGTCAACTGTCCATCCTTGGACAACCCCTGTGTCTGGGGAGACAATAGGCTCATTGGCCAGGCCTAGGTCATGGGCTAACTCCCGTCCATGTTGGGGTGGGGTCAGACTCCCACAAACCACAGGGAGGAGGAGGGTGTGGGGAGGTTTCACAAAAGGAAGTGATGCAGGGGCACAAAGAATAGCATATGTCAATGCTACCTGCAAACTAGGGATGTGCAAATGAAAGGATGGCTGTGGAAATGATTGCAGATATCCATAGAAATAAGATAGAGAAAATTGACATTCTGCAGTGATCACCATGATATATGTCAATTGCCCAGTCACAAAAGAGAGAAATAAAAAAGGAACCAGTATAGTATTTGAACATTTGAACCAGAAATATGTTTTGCATGAGCTCTCAAAATTACCAAGAATATTAGCACTAAAGGGGTGCTTTTAGGATTGCATTTCCTAAGAAAAAAGGAAGGGACACCATTCTGATTAAATCATGCTGCTGCCGTGGTGAATGTGTCTTTGCAACCTTGAGCGTCTCTAATCAGTGAGTGTCATGACCTGCTTTGCGTATCAATGGCAACCTCTTTGTTTGAAATAGTAACATGCTTTGCCCTGGATGGTTATAATAATGGAATTTAAACTGGTGGATACAGATGCTATAATTTTCACTGGGTTGTTATCCTCGTGTGGAAATTTGAAGAATCCATTCAAGACACGTTTCAGGGTCCATGCAGGAAGGTGGCTCATCCTGCAGATGCCTGATTTATCTAGACTCTCAGACCAACTTCTTCCCACTCCAATCTGTTCTTCACACCACTGCAAGGGTTGGCTTTCTAAAACACCAGTCTCATCACGATTCTTCCCTGCTTAAAATCTCCTGATGGCTCTCGATCGCTGTCAAACTTAGGAAAAGTCCAGAATCCTAAATGACACATTTGAAGCTTTCTTCTCCTGGCCACATTTGCCCTGCCACCCAGTCCCACTTCTGCTGCAGACACAGGGCCACTTTCTTTTCCCCAAATGCTCAGCTCGTGCATGCCTCTGGGCTTTGCTTACTCTGTTCCTCCAGCCTGCAGACCCTTCCCCATCCTTCCTCTCTGTGGTCAGCCCTAGTAAACTCAGTGGCCCTCATTCTGCCAACCACAGCAGAATTCACACCCCTTCTTTGCCCTCTCGGCAGCTTTATTCTTCTTCTCTAACGACACCTGTGTTGAAATAGCTGTTCACCTGTCTGGTTTCCTGACACCTGTGTGTGAGCCCTTCGCAATGTCTTTTTGTCTTTTGTCTCCCAATTGCCAGTACAATACCTAGAACCTACTGGGCCCTCAGTATATGTTTACAGAATCAATGAACTTAAACAGACTAATGATGCAAAATAATTTGTAAATTTCTGCATTCCAAATGAAAGTTTGGAAATTGTTTGGAACATGTAGCCTGTTTCTATTAAACATGCATATAGGGGCATTCTAGAGTCAAGGGTCAGTCCATCAGAGCCAGTTTAACGTAGAAATGGACAATGTTATTGAGGGTCTATCAGTGTGCAGAGCCTGGACCACCACAGTGCTCCATGACATAGAAGCAGCCCCCAGGTGCCACTGAGATGTGGAACTCTCAGCCCACTGTGTCATACTCGCCCCAGGGAGTAGGATTTTCAGGTACAAGTCAGTTGGTTCCTGAATTGTACCTAGAATTGCCTAGAATTGGGTTCCAGCAGGTCTGGTTTGGTGGAGGAAGGGCTGGTCTGGAGTCCAGGGACCCCAGGTGGGGCATCAGAGGAGCATCCTTGCATGAGCATGGAATCAGGTCCCTAATGAGAGGGCTGAAGTAGGGGTGTGAAGAGGGGATTGGGAAGGGTGAGGAACCCTTGGAGGGTGATGTCTAGCTTCCTTCCTTCCTCTCAGCCCCACCCCGTTACCATGGTGGGTGATAGTGCCAGGTGAGCAGGGGGAGCCACAGTGGTCTCATTCAGGTCCCTCTCCTGCCCTCCTTCCCTCCCCCTCTCACTACCCATAGGGTCTGGAGGAGGCGGCAGATCTTTCTTCCTCATTCACTGCTCACCCAGCCCATGCCTCTGACAAAGACCAGTACAAAGTGAGGAATGAATAGGGAGAAGATGGGGAGAAGAGGAGCAGTGGGTCACCACTGAAATGGGGTCTGTCGTGGGGAGAGGGGTCAGGGAGGCTCCTGGCTAAACGCAAATCAGTTACAGGGATAATGGAGGGAGTTTTAAGACTTTGTGGTCAGACATCTGGGATCTAATCCTGTTTCCACCAACTGAGGAAACTTGGGCAAATTGTTTAAATTCTCTACACTCAATATTCTTGTGTATAGGATGACAACACTAATAGTACCCCCCCCCCCCCCATAAGGTTGTTGTGATATGAAATGAGTTAGCACATACAGATAACTCACCACTCCTGGGAAGATTCAAATAGCCTGGCACTGAACTGATGAGAGCTGGAGTCCTGGGAGCTTTGCCTCTCTCTTCTCCCTTCCTCTCCTCTCTCTCTCCCTTCTCTCTTCATCTCTGTACTGTTGTCCACCCCACGCATCAGCTATGCAAGGGAAGAAGCCTTTGGGATGACCTCAGCTCTGTGCGCCATCTGACAGGAACTTCTAGATGGGAAGGGTGTGCAAAATTTGCAGACATGTTTCAGAACCACCACAGCCCACAATGAATGATGATGGTGAGGAAGATGGCAGAGAGTAGCTGCATTCAGAAGCCAGCAATTTCAGATTTCCTGCAGTGAGCCCAGAGCAAGTGACCTCTGGAGTTCTCTCTCTTGTCCTGTGCAAAGTTCTCTCTAAACTGCTTGGAGTACTTTGAACACACCATGCTGCTTCATGCCTCTTTGCTCTTGCTGATGCAGCTCTCTCCGCATGGGATTTCCCCATCCACTGTTAAATATCTACGCTCCTATCAAATTTAACTCGAACATTGTCTCTTTCTGAAGCCTCACCTGCCCTCTTACCTACACCTGCCTCCCAGATTTCTCACTTTCCTGCTGATGGTTCTTGCTTTTGAGCTCCCTCTGCTCTTCTACACATTTCTACAATGACACCTCAACACTTCAATTGATGTGTTTGTTCCTGTCTCTTAGTTTGCAGGCTCTTTGAAGACAGGACCTGTTTTGGTTCATTGGTTTGTGTTTTGTTTTATTCATTCTGTATCCTCAGTGTCTGGTACCATGCCTGGCACATGCCAGACGATGACAGTTTGTTGAGTCAATGACTGAATAAATATAAGAATGCACTGAGTCCAATGGTCAGTGATTTATGCTTGGATACTGCCTGTCCTACCAGAAGGTGGATGAAGGCTGGCCATTAGGAACCCTAACTTACTGTTTGTGTGTCAGCACTTAGGGTGGGGGTGGCTGGGAGTGTTTGCAGAGCTTGGTAATAGAATTACTGCCTTTGCTAGAAGAGGCTGTCACTCTGGGGATGAAGCTGACTGCCAAGGTCCAGGGGGATAGACCAAGACCAGAGTTCAGTTGTGAGCACCATATGTAAGGATCTTAGAAGACGGATGGGTTAGGGAGTATGGAACGAGAGTTGGGACCGGATAGGGGAGGAACAATGCCCAGGTCCCATCAAATGTCACATAGAGATTCACCCAGAAGGAAAGGAGTGCTATGTGGGAGACCTAACCAAGGATGGGAAGTGAGCAAATTAGTTCTGGGAGGGAATCTGTAGGCACAGCTTTATTTTGATATAACTTCTTGTTAGGGACTAAATGCTTGTGTCTCCCCAAATTCACACGTTGAAATCTTAACCCTGAAAGTGATGGTGTTAGAAGTGAGGTTTTGGGGAGGTGATCAGGTCATGAGGGAGGAGCTCACATGAATGGGATTAGTGCCCTTAGAAAAGAGACCCCAGAGAGCTCCCTCTCCTTCTACCATGTGAGAACACAGCGAGAAGCAGCCCAGGAAGAGGGTACTCCCCAGAACCTGACCATGCTGGCCTCCTGATCTTGGACTTCCAGCTTCCAGGACTGTAAGAAGTACATTTCTGTTGATGATGAGCCCCCGGTCTGTGGTATGTTATGGTAGCCCGAGCTGACTAAGGTGCTAGTATCACTCACTTTCTTGCTCAGTGGCTGGGACCCAGTGGGTGTCTGCACTGCCTTGGGTTTTTACAGGTTATAAAGTGGGGAAAAAGGGCTCTGAATAAAATACCCATCGGGGGGCTGGCCCCGTGGCCGAGTGGTTAAGTTCGCGCGCTCCGCTGCAGGCGGCCCAGTGTTTCGTTAGTTCGAATCCTGGGCGCGGACATGGCACTGCTCATCACACCACGCTGAGGCAGCGTCCCACATGCCACAACTAGAAGAACCCACAACGAAGAATACACAACTATGTACCGGGGGGCTTTGGGGAGAAAAAGGAAAAAATAAAAAAAAAATCTTAAAAAAAAAAAAAATACCCATCGGATTTTCCCTACTAGAGAGATGACTCAAGACAGCCTGTCCAGGCCGCAGTGGCCCAATCTGCGAAAGGAAATTCCTGGTCTAGGTCAGATGTCCTCATCTGTTTGGGATCTAGCTCAGTATCCAATAGGAGGATGTTATGCAGGATGCTGGAAGCCGTGAAAAGGTGAACACGAGTCTAAAACTGAAAGCAACTTTTAGAATCCTTGGGACACTTTGATCAGTTACCATCTTTGAACAGTTGCCAAACGGTTGGGCTCTGGGTCTAACAATTTGCTGGCCCTGACTGTTGCATTCACATACCCACCAGCAGGGCTTTCCCATAGCCTGTTAGATTTGCCACCTCTCGCTGGCCCAGCCTGCATGTACCCTGTACTCCTTCCCTAACTTGCTACAGGTTGTCTCCTCCTCAGCAGAACCCAAGTGCAGGGGGTGCTCCTCTCAGTCTTCGCTCTGACAGATGTTGCTGAAACATCATCTGTTCTTAGATGTAGCAAGAACTATTTGCACCATTTCATCAAAGTTTGGAGGTGCATGCATGAAGAGCGTGGGGCACCCCAGGCTGTGAGGACTCAAAAGTTGTGAACTACTAGACCCGATGATCTCCAAGGCCCTTTTTAGCTCTTGAGCTTCTGAAAAAGCAAATCTTCAGTATTAATTTTTCCATTAGTGGAATCCATCATTTTTCTAACTGGAAACTTTTGTTATGACTGACCATATGAATATGCATGAAATTTGCATTCGAAAGTATTAAATGCAAGATGCATTGAGGCTCCAGGAAGTTGGCACTAACTTTTGACCCTCCAGCTAACATGGGAGAAAACAAATTTGTAGGCTCAAGTTTGGAATAGGTTGGATTGTCAAGAAAATCTTAGACCATCTGGACAATGGAGGGGGACATAAATTGGTTGGCGTAGGTTAAGATATATGAATTCAAAACACAAACAGTTGTAAAAATTAGTTGATGACAGGAAGGGAAGGCCACCTGCCCTTGCAGATGGTTGCAGTCATAGCAGGGTACTTTATGGCATCCGGTGGAAATTCAGTCTCGTGAAAGACATTGACAATGGCAGAAGTGTTCTCCTGCTGATTCTCTGTGCATTGAATCTCCTGCTTTTTATGCCATTAAATATTTCAACTTACCTTCAATAAGAAAAAAAAAAAAAGGTTTCCATGATTCTCGTATTCCTTTTGAGTAAATAACCCCATTCTTTCATGTGTACTTCAGAAGGAAAGCCGTAAGTTCATTTCGGGGGACTTAAGAGAAGTCAACTAGTATAATAGTTGGGAACCACCAACGAGTTATGTGACTTTGGGCAAGTTACTTGCCTTGTTTCTGTAGCCTCAGGTCTCAGAGTACTTATCAAGACCTGTCTCATAGACTAGTCATAGGTGTTAAATAAATTAAAATACATGAAATTTTTAGAGTAGTATTTGGCCCCTAGTAAGCACTAATAAATGTTAGAAGTGATTATTCCAGACTTCTGAGAAACAGCTGCTCTTAGCCAGTGCCTGTATTAGCTCATTGAGCTTCCAAAACCTCAGGTTTCTCCCAGGTAATCTAGCAATAATAATAATTACTCTGCGCAATTACATGAGGTCATAAATGTTATAAAATATCTGCTGTGAATGGAAGCACTCCTAGTTGGTGTTATGGGTACTTCCATTGTAGACTTAGAAATGGAGATTAAGGCAACTTTCCCCCTACTATGAGCTACTACTTAATTTAAAAAATGTTTTGGAAATGATAGCTATTTCTAATTATGAAAGTAATGAACAGTCACTGCAGAAAATTACAAAATATAGGGAAGCCCAATGAAAGGTTAGAAATCACTTGCTAATCTCAAACCTGAGATATGTGCTCTTAGTATGTGACATAGGCCCTTTGTCATATGTATATATGTACGTATGTGTGTGTATACCTACGTAGCATCTGTCTATATCCTACCCCTATGTAGAAACACTGGCTGCACACGAAAGAACTATAACTGTGTCTGCTCCCCTAAGCTTCTCATATTCTCCTGACAATGTCCAATAGCTAAATCACAAGAGACAGCTGTCTGTCATCCTATCAAATAGGGTTAATTTTAAAAAGAGGAAACAAGAAGAAGGGGAGAGAGATGTAGCCAAGGAAGTTAGAGGACACGGGGCGGGGGTTGTCATTTGGTCCCGATGTCCATTCTACCTCTTTCTTTGATAGTAGAACTCCTCTGTAGGGTGACAGGGCATCCTTGTTTGCCCCTGTCTTAGGGGCATCTTGGGATGTGGGACTTTCAATTCTACTCCAGGGAAAGCACCCGATCTATGATGTGACTGAGAATAAGGCTGCCAACCCAAGTTTTAACAGTGGGGTATGTGCAGAAGTGATGTGTGCAAATTCCTGGTCATGTCCTTTAAAAGGGATGATATCTCCCTCTATTCTCTTTCTTTGTTCTGGAATCCAGGAAGGTGGTTGTGGGGCTTGGGAACCAGCTTCCACCGAGAGCAACACTGGATGGTTTCAGTGAGAGCTAAGGAAAGCAGTTGAGACAATGTAACCCAAATCAGCAAACCAGTGATGCTAGAAAGAGAAAAGACAGCCACGCCCGTCAATGCAGTGGGCTTGGAGCCCATGAGCCAGAGAGACAAGCAGCTCGGGAGCCAGCTGGGTAATTAGCCACAGTGAGCAGCAAGTTCTTGCTTTTCATTCCCTTTCCTCCAATGAGGGGAACAGGCTAGGTCCACTCTCCTCTTACTTGAGATTCTTAAATCCTTGTTTCACAAGGAAGTGTAGAAGTGGCTTTTGTTGGAGCCATGCCTGCCCATTGCATAATAGCTTCTTTTATTTATGAAATTACATGTGTTCTTGACATTCTTGCTTATCTTTGGCCTCCAGCCCATAGAGGCCTGTGCTTGGTGATCATGGGTGAGCAGCTCTCACACACAGCTCCCCAGGCAGATGAAACCCACACCCCAAGATGGCCGAGTCACACACTTGCCCTGCACCATCACTGACCTCTGTATGACAACAAGAAAAGAAATAATCTTTGTATTTTTTGAGCAACAGTATTGTTGGGTCTCTTTCTTATAGAGGCTGAACTTGTACCCTGAGTGGCATGAATGCTCCAGGCAGCCCCAGCATCCTTGACCTGGAGAAGGGCTGGAGAGAGGATGTGCAGAGGGCATGAGGATGCGGCAAGCAGTGCAATCAGGGAGAGAGAATTTCTCTGCTGGCATGACAGGTTGTAAAAGAATACTGAAAAGGACCTTCATGAGGCTCTTAGTAACTTCAAAATATTTAGGAACCTTGTATGCTCAAAAGAGAACATAAATAGCTTTAAAAAATTCCTTGCAATGATGGTTCTGCTTGCCTCACTGTTTCTCAAAGGAGTAAGTGCTCGTATTAGTTCCTGAGGAGAAAACTATACCTCCAGGGCATTACCTTACTATGAAATATACTTTCTTCCCTTGTAATTGAGGAAGTCATAGCATGCTCCAAAAATATTAAAGCTTGTGTAGGAAGGAATAAGAGTTTTAAAAAAATTTTTTCAAAAGTATTGTGCTCTTGTGCAGTGCTATTGAAGCAAGATTCTGTGCTGACTCCTTAGCGAGATCTTGGAAGGAAACACAACTCCTCTGCTGACTTGTTCCTTGAGGACGCAAAATCAGGCAGCCTCTCTGTGTGGGTTTTTGAGGGGCCCTTGTTTTGGAGTATTTGCTGGTTAGAATGTTATAGTTATTTGATTGTATCATAATTAGTATTTTTACATATAAGAGTGTACCCGAGTAACTTGAAAAGAAGTTAGAATATATTAGTTCCTTTGAAAATATAAAGACTGTACGTATTTCATGGCCAGTTTTGCTGTAATAAAAATTCCATATCCCTTTTTATTAAATAGCTGGGAGCTGGTATCTCTGAGGTGCCAGGGCATTATGTACATATCATGTGATGTGGGATCTAAGCACTAAAAAAACACTAAGCTATAGAACCCCTTGGATGAAACTATCACTATTGAGTTAGTGCTCTTTTAAGGGAAAACTGTCGTTGTAAGCCAAAGTGATATTAATAATGTAGAAAAACTTATTTCTTTCAGTATTTTCTATACCACTTGTGATGGTTAATTTTATGTGTCGACTTGATTGGGCTAAGGGATGTCCAGATAGCTGGTAAAACATTATTTCTGGGTGTGTCTGTGAGATGTTTCTGGAAGAGATGAGCATTTGAGTCAGTAGAGAAGATCCCTAATGAGGGTGAGCACCATCCAGTCTACTGAGGGCTGAAATAGAAGATAAACACAGAGGAAGGGCGAATTTATTCTCTTTACTTGAGCTGACACATCCATCTTTTCCTGCCCTTGGACATGGGCATTCCTGGTTCTCAGGTTTTCAGACTCAGACTGGGCCTTAAGCCATCAGTCCCATGATTCTTAGGACTTTGGTCTGGGACTGAGTGATACCACCAGCTTTCCTGGGTCTCCAGCTTGCAGATGGCAGATGGTGGGACTTCTCTGCCTCCATAATCGTGAGTCAATGCCTATAATAAGTCTCCTCTTATATCTCTCTGTCTATATCCTATTGGTTTTGTTTCTCTGGAGAACCCTGACTAATACACCACTATTGATGACTTAAAATGGATATTTCAAATCAAGTTACCAAATATTTACTCAACATATAGAATGCTTGAAGAAATTTTCCCAGTTTCTGTGAAGCAGGAAAAATGAATGTGGCTGAGTCCCTGTCTGTGGTGAACTTAGAGTCTGCTTTGCAATAATTTCAATTAAAACATGGCAGCTTCCACAGATAAGGCTATGACAAGGACCTTAGTGGACAGAGAAGCTTACATTCAGATTTCCCTCAGTGGAACAAAGGCCAATGGCCATTCTACATTGGAGAACAAGAAAGTGTTCTGCAGTAAGTAAATGTTGCTGGTGGCTATTTTCATGCTTACTGGGATAAAAATAGTTTCTCATCATTTGGTTACCATTCGTCGATAGTTCTAGCTAACTTTGGAGGAGGACTGGATTCAGATAAGATTAATCCTGGTGAAGTGGCCTATTAAACCAGGTATTTATCAAAATGTTTTATGGGGGCAGTGGTTCATTATTTTCTCTGTTCGCTGTACGACAGGGAACATTAGCTTTCTGAACAGGTCATTTTGAAAGTACTCCCTGTGATAGGACTAAGACTTTACAGATTGCCTCCAGTGACTTTGGCTGTTGCATGCTTTCAATTTAGAAATAAAGCAGGCCATGGCCTCATTTCCAATTCATAGAATTCTAGGCAGAGGCTGGAGTTCTGCATAACAGGAACACCTTACTGCCAGGACCCGTTTCTGTAAGCAGGCCACTTGTAAAGTTGCTTTTTGATTGAACAGTTAGTTATGGCAGCACAAAACCTGACAGTGGTAAGCATTTTCTCTTTGTTTCATTTGGGCCCTTGGAGGAAGAAGAGTGTACAGTGTATTGAGAGGAGTTTATAAGTTATCTTGAAGCGGGCAGGGGGAAAATGGGGAAAGCAGTGTTGATTGCTTCCCATAACTTTCCCAGTCTCTCAGAGAATGTTTCACAGGCCATTAAACTTAGTAAGCTTTAGGTGACTGATGGAAAGACGAATGAGGGTCACTAGGTGTGAGTTTCATCGTTCAAATTGCGTTTTGACTTTACTATGCAGCAAAAGGGAATATAATTAATCTATTATTTCATAAAGAAAACAACTTGTGGCATCATTGATGTATTACTACCCCTAACTCTGCTGTGATGTGAAAATTGGAGGTTAGGGACAATGCTCTAAGCCAATTCTAAAAAATGCTTTGATCCTCACCTATAAAATATATGTCTTCAAAAGGGTAGCTGTTCTTTTATGTCTATACACATGCAGACACGCATCCACACATACCTTTGCAAGTTACACATACATCATACAAAGAGAACATTGTACCATTGCTCATTTGAGAACTAAGGATTATACCTATAAGAGTGATTTCTTGGGATAGAACTTTTAAGATGAAGAAAAAAAAATCTCACTACTTGAATCCTGGCTCTGGATGGGAGGGAAGTTTTTAAACCAATTCTTCCTTTAGGAAGTTTCTTTGCTGTTTCCTTGTGTAGTATATTTCAAGAGATGAGGGATATAGACCTTTTATTTAACAAAGAGCCTTAATAAAATTTTAGGTGAAGATTCTTTTATTTATTTATTTTTTGTTCTAAGAGGAATGACAATTGATAGAATTACCTGAAACTTACTCTACTAAATTCCTGATCTTTTCCCTTGTATTTGTTCATCTGGCTTTCTTTTCCATCTCAGAAATGGAAACCCATCTTTCCAGGTACATTGTCCACAAAATCTTGGAGTTGTTGACTCTTCTTTTTCTTCCATGTCCCGTGCCCAATATGACAGCAAACTCCATCAGCCTCACCTCCAATTATATACGGAACCTGATCCCTTCTCACCCCTTCCATCCAGTGTCTGCTCTGTGCATAACCTGCTATGAGCTACCATCATCTCTTTCCTAGACAATGGCCTTCCAACTGGTCACTTTGCTTCTGCTCTTGTCCTTTTTTCTCCTCAGGTCATCTCATCTTCTGCTCAAAGGGTTTTAATGCCTTCCAATCTCACTCAAAGTAAAAGCCAAATTCCTTACCGTGGCCAACAAGGTCTTACAAGATCTAGTCACCTCTTAGCTTTCTGACCTGACCTCCTACTTCTCTCACCTTTGCTCGTTTTCCTCCAGCCACACTGGGGTCCTTGCTGTTCGTTTAAGAACCTAGACATCATTCTGCCTCAGTGCCTTTGCACAGGCTGCTCTTGTTGCCTGGCCTCTTCTTTTGCTTGTTATCTACGTGGCTCCCTCTCTCATCTCCTTCGCACTGACACTCAAATGTTATCCTTTAAGGGAGGCCTTCCTTGACTGTTCTGTGTAACACTGTACCCCTCAGCCTCCGTCCCCCTTTTCTCCTTTGTTTTTATCTATGTCACTTTTCAACATCTGACACACTATATGCTTGCTTATTTGTTGTCTGTATTGCTGCTCCAGATTGTAGTTGTGTCTGTTTTGTCTGTTGCTGTATCTCGATGTCTAGAATAGTACCTGGCACATAGTAGGCATTTGATCAATATTTGTTTAACAAATACCTAATGAAGTAACTAGGATTTGGGGGGTTCTAGTGCAGCTCTAGAGGGAGAAGATTTGGGGGGGGGTGTGGCCCTGGAAGGCAATCCTAAGTGGAGTTGGAGGAGAAAGAGAGGGATCCACCAGGACATGACAATCACGAGAAGTCAACTTAACTCTCTTTGGTTTTTTGGCAATGCAACTCAGCCTCATTGTCTACTTCAAATGGTGGAAGAGTAAGCATCCTCTGGGTAATATTTCAGAACTATGCCCTAATGTGTGTACGTGTATATATTTATCCATGTTTTATATGTACTCACTCTTAGACCTATCTGGATTTAAGTTGAATTGCTCTCCAATCTCAAAGAATTAAGTGCCAGGTGATAATCTAGTTTTTAGACGATAGCTTTGGGATGAGTTAATTAAGATGTCTGAATAACTTTTTTTCTTATCAGTATCATTTTTGAAGAAAGCAGGATTTACGCTAACGATATATGTGTAGTGTGCCTACTTTAGGGACAGGCATGGGGCCACCAAGTGACTAATTAACTCTCTGAGCTGATGAAAGAATTTTAAAGCGAGCTGCCTGATTGTCACCAAGTGTCTCTTTCTTAGAAACCTGGAAGGATCTTTTATAGTTGAAAAGGAAAACAAAGACCTCATAGCATTTTCAACCTAAAATGAATGAAAAGACGTTGGCATAGAAAGAGGATGTGAAGATCCTGGGTGGAAAAGATAAACGACCACATTGCAGACGAGTTCATCAATGGAGGGCCCATCCTTATGGTCCTCGAGGACTCTCTTGTGATTCAGAAAAGATTTGGGAAGATTGGGAAGAGTTTTTACAGGAAAGAAAAAACAATGTGCCAGGTTTTCAATGAGAACGTCTTTCCTTACAATAAAGTTTTATAATTACACTTGTAGTTTACTTATATGTCTCTATTTCTTGAAGATTTTGAAGTAGCAAAGCATAGTTAATTACCCGTAAGTAGTCGATCAAAACGTGGATTACACTTTGGGGGCGCACAGGTGGATTAAAACATTGTCATGTAATTTTGAAATACTGGGTGGTATTCCTCTAGGACGGAGTTTTTGGAAATGCACATACTGCAGTAGAGATAGAAATTAAGCCTTTCGTTGGATTAATAATTGTGACTGACCTGTCATGATAGATCAGTGATTGACAGGGCATTCAGTTTTAGGGGAACAAATCAGGACCTGGAGAGGTGTGTGTTTCAAAACAAAAAGTAGCTGTTTGTACCCTTCATGGATTTAGGAAATAAAGTTGTGAAAATTTATTTAGAAATTTCAGGTAGCATCAAATGAGGGTGTGAGATTTTTGTGTTTATCTACAGAGCATATGGGTTTAAGCTTTTTGAGAATCTTGAATATTTTGAATGTAAATTGGCAAACTTTTTATTGGTGGGAAGAATTGCTGACTCTTTTTGGCTAGAAAGGAAAGCAATAATTATGTCCTGGTTACCGTTTTTTTCCAGTTATTTACTGCTATGTAATGTATATCTCTAAAGTTAGTGACATCAAACAACAGCATTTTATATGCTTTTGGATTCTGTGAGTTAGGATCCAGACAGGGTATTGTTGAGATGGCTTATTTCTGCTTTACAGTATCTGAGACCTCAGCTGAACTGTCACCGGAAGTGCCTCCTGTGACTTCTCCATGTGGCTTGGACTTCCTCACAGCACAGCGGCCTTGGGATAGTTGAGTTCCTACAGGGGAGTTCAGGGCTCAAAGCACAAGTTTTCCAGTGAACACGGTGAAAGCTTTAGGAGCTTTATGATCCAGCCTCAGAAGTGAAGTTACTCGGCACCACTTTTGTCCTATTCTTTTGATGGGAATTGGGTACCTAGAAGTGGGGTCTTGGGAGGGTAGCAAGTGTATTTTGCATGTGAAAGAAATTTCAATAATTTGTTGCCAGAAGATGGTCTGTGGTGATTTTTTAAATAGCTGAAAATTATGTGACATTCCTCCCATCAAGGGGTGGGGTTTACGTCCCTGTCTCTTGAGTCCGAATGGGCTGTGGCTGCTTTGAATAAAAGGGTAGAACAGAGAACAAAGAAATAGAACTGTGGGGAAGTTCTCTTATATTCCTAGTTTTCTGAGAGTTTTTAATCATAAGTAGATGTCAAAATTTGTCAATGCTTTTTTCACATTTATTAAGAAAATCATGTGTAAATTTTTCTGTTTCAGTCCATGGATATAGTATAGTATATTGATTGGTTTTCAAATATGAAACCAACCTTTTATTGTTGGGATGAATAGCACTTGGTCATGATGTATTTTGCTTTTTATATATTGCTGGATTCAATTTGCTAATAAGTTTTTTAAGGATTTATATGGCTATGTTTGTGGTCTGTAATTTTTTTTTTCTTGTAATGCCTTTGATTTTTGTATCAGGGTAATTCTGGTCTCAATTAATGAGTTAAGAAATGTTTTCTTCTATTTTCTGAACAAGTATGTAGAGTTGTTATTATTTCCTTATTAAATGTTTGAAGGAATTTGCCAGTGAAGTCATCTGGGCCTGGAGTTTTCTTTGTTCTAGGATTTCAATTTACTTTTTAAATTAATTTTGTTACAAACTATTTCTTTTCTGAGGAAGAGTCACCCTGAGCTAACATCTGTGCCAGTCTTCCCCTATTTTGTATGTGGGATGCCACCACAGCACGACTGATGAGTGGTGTATTTTCGTGCCCAGGATCCAAACTTGTGAATACAGGCCACCAAAGTGGAGCATGCCAAACTTAACCACTCGGATTTAGGGCTGGCTGCTCAATTTCTCTAACAGATGTAGGATTTTTCAGGTTATTTCTTTTGGGTGAGCACTGGTAGTTTGTGTCTTTCAAGGAATTTTTCCATTTCACGTATGTTACTGAATTTATTGGTATAACACTGTTCATAATATTCCCTTATTCTCCTTTCAGTGTCTATAGGATCTGTAGTAATGTCTCCCTTTTCATTCCTGATATTGGTAATTTGTGTTTTCTCTTTCTCCCTCTCTCTTTTTCTCTTATCAATCTGGCTGCAAGTTTATTTATTTTGTTGACTTTTTCAAAGAATCAGCTCTTGGTTTCATTGACTTTTCTCTATTGCTTTTCTATTTCATTGATTTCTACTCAACTATTTCCTACCTTCTGATTTCTTTGGGATTAATTTTCTCTTTTGTTGCTAGCTTCTTAAGGTGGAAACTTAGATCATTGATTTGAGACCTTTCCTCTTTCATTACATTAGCATTTATTCCTGTAAACTTCCCTCTAAGCATTTAGTTTTGTCCCACACATTTTGATATGTTGTATTTTGACTTTCAATTAATTCGAAAAATTTTATCATTTTTCTTTGATCTCCTCCTTGACCCATGGGTTATTTAGAAGTGTGTTGTTCAATTTTGAAATGTTTGGAATATTTGGGGATGTTCCAGATATTTTTCTATTATTTCCCTAGATACTCTAGTATTTCCCCTGTCTGATCCATTCTGCTTTGCCCTAGTTATTGGGAACATTTGATGGTCTTTATTGAAAATAATTAAAAAAGGAGGAGCGCAGGAGTTGCCTGAGCTTTACTAACAGTGTAAATTACTTGGTGCTGAATCTTGTCTGATCTTCTTGCACCCAGTGATCCCTGGGGCAGTGCTGTGGATTGAGAAGCATGCTGTTCTAGGGTCCAGCAGACTGGCTTCTGACCTGCTCTTGCCTAGTAAAATGTGGCTTCAGCTGACTGTCTGAACGGAGTCTCAGTTTCTCATCTGAAAAGAGGACACAATAATTCTTTCCTTGATTAAGTCACAGGATTGCTGTAAACATCAAAGAGACAGACATTTAATAAATTGTTGACCATGGTGGACATTTACTATCTGTAAAGTTATATATCATGCTATTATTTAGTAGGGTTACATTTGACTATTTAAACAGATCATTATAAAACTCCTTACTTTACGTTATAGGACATTGAATGTACATGTTAAAACACAAGATTAAAGATAGTACTCACTTCATTAACATCTAATAACCAAATTTATAAGTAAGAAGAGTGTGATTATGTAGAATACCTATCCACTTGAATGGAGAAATGGGTATAATTTCATGGACATTTTCATTGATGAACAAACTAAATATCTTTTTGAAAATCTATGCTGAGTAAGTGGTGGGTCAAGCAGCCCTGAAATGAGATTTTAATTACATTAAAATTATTCTGGCATTGTTCTGGGATTTCCGAAATTCACTTTCCTAAACCTGCCAGTTCATTTGATACCAACAACATGAGAGTTATTCTTTGTGTCTCATTGGATCATCTTGCAGGCCTCTTAGGAAAACTGAATCAGATAAATTTTAATGTTTGATGTTTGGGCTTTAAAGAAAAGAGAGAATTACAAAAGGAAAAGCTGTGGAGATCCCTGTATTTTTGACTTGTACTACTGTCAGCAATTCAGTGGCTTTGATATAATTTAAGGGTGAAGTATCTTTGAAAAGTAACATTTTAAATTCTAGTAAATGAGATTCTAAGGGAAATCTCTCTGGAGGAATCCCTGGACATATGTTCTGCTGTATTATTATATAAGGTCCATGATAGAGAAACTTTCAAATCTTTTCCATTTTATATACGTACATACATATGTATACATATAGATTTGTGTGTATATATATATATATTTTAACCACAGCCTGCTCCTTTCTTGGGGTCAGAATATCAGCATCACTTTATATTTTTATTCATTCAACAAACAGTTGGCAGTGTTGCAGATGCTGAGCACTGAATAAGAGACAATAGAGAGTGTCAGTCTCTGCTCACAAATGAAGGATTCATTCCAGTTGGGGAGGCATTTAATACACAAGTAAACAAAGAAGATAATCTCAAAGGGGAGAAATGCTCTGAAGGGCTCAGGTCATGGTGTAGAGCAGGGGTCAGCAATCTGGAGCCTGTGGGTCAAACCTGGCCTGGAGCTTATTTTTGCCAGCCACGTATATTGGATCGCAGGCACACTGGCTCATTTGCACATCATCTGTGGCTGCTTTCACACTACAATGGTGGTGAGGTTGAGGGCTGGCACCAGAGAGGAGTGGTCTGCAAAATCTAAAATGTTTACTGTCTGGTCCTTTGCAGAAAAACTGTGCCAGCCCCTGATCTAGAGGATGACAGAGGGGAGAAGCTAGCAAGGTTTTCCTTCAGAGACCTTGAGCTGAAACCAGAATGATGAGGAAGAGTTAACCATGGAAGATGGTGAGAGAGAGGAGGAAGTGTGGAGGGAGGGGGAAGTGGAGAGGAGATAACTCATAGGTACTCCTAAAAGTACTTGTTTTGCTGTTTATATTAACAATTGAAGATGTATTAGTTAAGGTTCTCCAGAGAAACAGAACCAATAGAAGATATCTACCTATCTATTATCTATGTATGTATGTATGTATGTATCTGTCTATCTATCTATCTATTTATCTCTAAAATAAGGAATTGGCTTACACAGTTATGGAGGCTGAGAAGTCCCATGGTCTCTTGTCTGTAAGCTGGAGACCCAGGGTCGCCGATGGTGCAAGTCCCAGTCAGAGTACAGAAGACCCAGCTCAAGCAGCCAGGTAGAGAGAGAGAGTGAATCCTCCCTTCTGTTGCCTTTTTGTCCCAGTCAGGCCCTCAATGGATTGGGTGAGGTTCACCCACATTGGGGAGGGCCATCTTCTTTACTCAGTCTACTGACTCAAATGTTAATCTTATCTAGAAACAACCTCGCAGACACACCCAGAAATAATGTTTAACCAAAAATGATGTTTAGCCAATGTTTAACTTGACACCCTGTGGCCCAGTCAAGTTGACACATAAAGTGAACCAACACAGAAGGCACTGCTAGATTTCAAAGTGAGATAGTGAACCTAATAGGGATGAACTTGTCCCTGTCTGGGTTCATGGACCCCTGGCCCCAAGTTAAGAGCCTCTGGTGTAGAACCTTGTTTTTATCTAATTAGAGTGGAGCCAACAGAGTTTTAAGCAGGGCACTGACAGGACCCGACTTATACCTAAAAAAAAAGCTCTCTCTTGCTGCTCTGTGGGGAATGGATCACGGGGGAGCTCTGGTGAAAGCAGGTGAACCAGTAATTTTGTTTAGTGATTTTCATTCCATTGTATATTATGCTTTGCTGTGGCCTTTGATCTTTTCAGAACTGGAGGAGGCAAGTTCATCCATAACAAATGGGAAGTTCAACAGGTTCAAGTCAGTATTCCTGGCACTGTCTTTTCCAGAAGTCATTTTAAGTGAGAATTGTCTCATTTCATTCATCTGGAAATTCAGAGGGTTGAATTAGACAGGCTTTAAGGCTCATGCAAACTTTAATATTCTCTGATTCTATACTTTGTTTTTCTTTTAACTGTAAGTAGCCATCAATAATTGTCTTCACTTATAAATAGGTAGAACGAACTGTTTGGAGTGTGTTCACGACTGCGTCCTATTTATCATTGTTTAAGAGACTGTCATGCCAAGAATACAGCATGTTATCATTTTCAAATGACAAAAAGTACTAAATTATCCAGAGGAATTGCTCTTCTTTATCACAATCTGCAGGTGGAATAAATCCGACATCTCTACCTTTTACCCTTCTCAATTTCTATTTCTGGTTTTCTCATAGCCATTACCTCTAGAAGTCACTACTCTTTAACTGCTTCTAACGTTTTCCATCTACAATTAAATGGTCTTGTGTTAATTCACACTGGCAGTGAAAGGTGGATCTTCTGCATATTCAGTCTGAATCCATGAATGTTAATTGTTGTGTGGAGCTACCCAATGAAGGTCATTATTACTTTATAGAGCCTATTCTTATTTTTAGTTTGCGTGGTTAAAAAAATGGCAGGATACTCACCTAAGATTCCAACTGAAACTGAAGTGTTCATGTTCAAGGTGATGGGAAGAGGGATGGGTACCACATGGCATTTTCTTTCTTTGATATCCCTATAGTATTCAGGCCAAGAGGTGCATAGAGTCTGCTGCTACCAAACCATTGTAGTTCTTTCATTATTAAAATACAGATGTGCCCAGCAAAGTGGGAGTATCCTGCATAGGCACATAAAGACGAATTTCATTTGCCATGTCTTACAGAGGTTGGTCAGAAAGATTCTGGTTATACATGGGCGATTGCCTCAGGTCTGGGACCTTGCAAATCACCCAAACTGGTTGTGGGTCTGTGCACGGAAATCACTTGGAAGTGAAAACTCAGCCAGTTTCCAGTGAAGCTCCAGCTTGCTGAGAATCTCTTTTTTTTTTTTGGTCTCGCTACTTGGTCTCACCTCCTCCTATCTCTGGAGGGATCCGAGTTCTCTAGTTTCCTCTTTGTTCTGTCATTTTCAGGAGAAGTCAGGAGATAGGGCTGTTCTGAGGGGTTGAGTCAACAGATATTTGTTTTTAGCTTCCAAGGATATTGAGCAGGACCTGAAGTGAGAGGCAGCCATGACATAAGGCTAAGAGCTCTGGACTAGATATCAGAGGACAAGAGTAGAGTCAGGAGAGCTGTACTAACGTAAAGTCTGGCTACAATTTTGAAAGCAAATACCTAGTATGAAAAAGAGGTGATGTCCTCATTCTTCTTTTTGTTTATACGTTTTCCTCCACTGCTGTCATTAAAGGGAAATGGAAGCATCTCGAGTATTTGTAAAGTTGAAAAAAATGCTAGCCTTTGCATCATTATTTTTTAAGGTATTAAAAAGATGAAAACAAACTTATTTGAATATAGTTTGGGAAATAATTGTTTTCCCGGATATTTAATATTTTAAATTTTACCTTCAAATATAGTTGAATGTGGGAGTCTGTGTGTGTGCACGCAAATGTCACATACAGCTCCTCATGAATGGACATGTTCTATAGTTTTGTGACACCTCATAGTCACATCCCAGTATACTTTTTGAAGTTGTGATGTACCGTTCAGACTGCAGGAACCCAGTGCAGTCAATAGACATTGTATTATAGTTCACATGGGATTTTATAAATTTTAGTTGGAAAGAAGTATTACCTGAGAAAGTACACTTCTTAGAAAGAGTGTTATAATTTTAGCTATTTTGTGAGTGACACTATGAGAACACAAAAGAGAGCACATGGCCCTGGTTTCTTGTCAGATATCATTCTATCCACAGAGCATCATGGAGAAAATTTGGCAGACAGCTATATTTTGTTTATCATTTTCCTCCCCCGACATTCTTTACACCCAACAATGTCTTGCCTGGCCTCCAGGCTTACCTCACTCTTCCTTGTTTCTCTCACTACACTGGCTTCTTCCAGTCCCTTCCTTTCCACACAGTCTTCCCTCCACTTGGAGACCTCTGTCTGTCTTCCTATTTAACAAACACCCCTGTTGCAGTTTCTCATAGCCCAGGCAACTGTCCTTAGAAGCTCCTAACTGAGTTCCTATTTTATATTAGCTGACATTTAGGAGAAGTGTACTTGTGGAGTTGGGCAGAATCATTCGTGGACTTGACTTTTCATTGGATGTATTTATGTGTGTCTGATTTTCATTTTTCTAGCTTTGGATGCTTTGCCAAATAGTTGAGGGCAAAAGGCGTCTCTGTCACAACTTTACAATAAAAGTCTTAGTCCGTTCAGGCTGCTATAGCAAGGTACTGTAGATTTGATGGCTTATAAACAGTAATGTATTGTCTCACAGTCCTGGAGGCTGAAGTCCAGGATCAAGGTGTCGGCAGGGTTGGTTCCTTCCGAAGCTGTGAGGAAGACTCTGTTCCATCTGTCTCTCCTAGTTTCTGGTGGATTGCTGGCATCTTTGGCGTTCCTTGGCTTGCAGAAGCATCACCACGTCACTGCCTTCATCTTCACTTAACATTCTCCCAGTGTGTCTCTGTGTCTTCACATGACTTTCGTCTTAGAAGGACAGTTGTCATATTGGATTAGGGGCCCACCCTACTCCAGTATGACCTCATCTTAACCATCACATCAACAATGACCATATTTTCAAATGACGTCACATTCTGAGGCATGGGGCATTCGGACTTTTTTGGAGGAGGACACAATTCAACCCATAACACATAGTTTGGTCAGATTTTGAGGTTGGTTTCTTGGGAATAATCACCACAGTGTACAGAGACCAGAGTCAGCACACCTGCTCTTGGGGAGCCATGCCTGTCAGCATCTTCATTTGAGCTTCCCTTGACGTTTGAAACAAGGAGCGTGAAGCATGCAGGCCCACCAGCAAGACCGTGGTCCAGGCAGGAGGAGAGGCGTGAGGCTCTGTGTTACACGCCATTTTCCTGGAATGACGTTGATGTTTTGATTTGATGCTACTAGAAACGTACAGATTAAAAACAAAATAAAACCCCCAAAACAGCAAAAAATAGACCCATGGACACATAGAGATTGTCTGTAATAGCAGTTTCCTTTCCCTTACTAACTTCTCTGGAATTTCTAAGCTGTCTTCCTCTCCTCTTGTAAGGTACTCTCGAATGCATGTGCCCGTCATTCTGGATGGACTATGGATTCTGGAATGTCTCTGCAAGGCATTTGTAAACTTGGGTCCTAAGTCATGTCTGTAGATTGTCCATCTGTGAAATGTCCATTACTGTTTGTTTTTTTTTTTAAACCATGTTCAGAGAAGGAAACTCTCTTTAGTGTATTTTAACTGTAAAAACATTTTTAAAGAAGCTCAAAGAAAATATGTTAAACCATATTCCTTTGATCTCCTTGGTGCCAGAAGAAGCGGGCAGCCTGCATCAATCCCAGACAATAAGACCGAGAAGGTGGCACGTGAATTTCAGATTTCTGCACACTTTTTTTTTTCGGGGGAGGAGAGGATTACAGATTGGAGAATGTTCTATGCTCACAATTAAGTGAATTACTTGCTGGCTCATCTTTAACTTTAATTACTTTCTCTTCCTCAACTTTGCAATTAGCTGATGTTGCTACAAATTTTTGTCACATACTTAATCTTTATATAGCACTTTTGGCCAGAGTGCAGTTAAAGTCTCCGAGCTACTCTGTTGTCTTTATCCAGAGATGAGGCTTTTTGGGCAGTGACATCTGACAAGGGCCACTTGTGTAACGGCTTGGCTGTATTGAACCGGAGAGCAGGTGAGTTTTATTTTTGGTGCTCCCAGCCCCTTCCCATACCTGCAGGTGCATGGTGCCTTGTGGCTGCACATTCCTCTTCCCTCCTCTCCTCATCTGAGTGACAGAGGGTTTATTCAACGCCAGGAGCTTTGTCAACACCATGTCTTTTAATCCTCTGCAGACACGCAGATAGGATTCTCCCCAGCTCACAGATAACATAACTAAGTCCCAGAAAAGCTATGCTACTTAGCTATTAGAGGAAGAACCAGGATTTTAGCCCTGGATTGCCTTGTCTCAGGCTGTGTTCTCCAGTACTTCTTGTTGTCTGCCAGTGGAAATCACTGTGGTGTTGTGGGATCAGTTGATGTTAGAAGGAAGGAAGACATATACCCATTTTAGGGGGAAAACATTATAAGGCAGGGCCCTGAGTTGGGAATTGACAACTCCTATGGGAGAAGAGCCTGAATGTTTTGTGCCTGACTGGTGAAAGAGAACGTGGTAGCTTGGAATTCCCAAGTTTTAAGTTCACGGAATTTGGAAGTGGTGGGGGGAGGTCTAAGTACATGTCCACACTGAGTAACGTGAAATTTGAAAAATTTAGATGTGCTGTTTCAGTTGTCAGAGCAACAACCAAGTATCCTGTAGACATTACATATATGTATTTAGTGATGACTCAGAGCAAAATATGTAGAATTAAGAGTTAAATAAAGAATTAAGAATTAAATATGTAGAATTAAAGAGTTATAGGCAATAGTTAAAATCACAACTGAGTTAACTAAAAAGTCTCTACCCAAATCCATCAGTCCATTTCTGATGTGTTGATGAGAACGCCCAGGCTCAGGATGGCTAAGGGACATGCTCGGACTGACTTAGAAGGTGGTGGAGGTGGAGGGGATGTCGCTCTGTTTGATCCCTCATCCCGAAGTCTTTCCATGAGCTCCTATCCGTCGAGTACGAGAAGAACCTCAGCCAGCTGCCAGGCACTCTGCTATAGGGAGATGCTGACCTCGCTTAGTCAGTGTGAGCCAACAACATTAGGACCCTCTGGTCCGGGGCAATATAAAAATACCCGGGCAGGGAGGCCGGTTAACCCAATTCTTAGGATGGACGAGCCTGCTCTTACAAAGAGCACTGTCTACTTTTTCCTACACCTGGGCACTTAGGCCAATAATGAGAGCCACCTGGGGGATTCAGGCAACCCTCTCCAGCTGCTCTTCACTGAGAGACTGATCATGACTTAAGAAAACTTTTTGTTATAAGCATTTTCAAAACTACAGAAAAATACAGAGAACGGTACAGTGAGAACCCGTCCACCCACCGCCTGGACTCTCTTAGTGTTCGCATTTGCTTCAACGCTATAATTTTTGCCAAACAGTAAATTCTAGATATCACAATACTTCACCCCTAAGTACTTCAGCGTGATCTCCAAGAAATAAGGACATTCTCCCTAGTAACCTCAGAACTATTCTCAGAGTTACTAAAGCGACAGTCATTCCCTGATATGTTTGTCTAAGCAAGGGCTAAACAGAACAGCCTCTAAATTGCATTCTTTCTGGATCCTTCTGTGCCATATGTTTTGATCTGGTCCGGCCTGAGATAGCACATTCTTCCTTTCATGGCCTTGTAACCAAAAATCAGTCTTCACACACAGTAATAACGACCACAATAGGTATCCTTTATTGAATGTTTACTATACGCCAAACCCTGAGCTATGCTTTCCATTCATTATATTAGTTAATCCTCACAGCCACTCTAAAACATGGATTTTGTTATTATCCTCGTTTTATAAATAAACTCAGGACAACATAGACTTTAAATGACGAGCCTTCATGAGTGAATGTCTCTGGAAATCTGTACAGCTGTATATTGTTACAACTCTGTCTTCTAAGCAGGGCATGGTATGTTGCATTTTGGCCATGGGAAACAGCTTGTTCTTTTAAAGCAATGACACGACTCTATTTTCATGGAGTGTGTTTGGGGGGGCTGTCCAACAAGATGCTTTTTGAGGTGCATGGACACTTCCTGTGTCACCATATCCGTCCTTCCTCAGGCAGACGGTAGTTCAGGAGTGGGCATGAGGACATGAATGTTTTATTACCCAAAGCCTCAAATGATGGAGTCATGTCAGTAGCAGCGGAGGCATCCTTTCCTGAAGGGAGGATCCGATCAAGTTTTCTGGTCAGGGCTGGCTTCCCAAGTGTGAGGTCTGTTCTGCTGCATGTTAAACCGGCACGCGGGGGTCGATGCTCTGTGGTCACTCTCTTGGAATTCTTAGTTTGTTCTTTGAATTTGTGTTTTGTAAGTGAACTCTGATAGATCAACGGAGCGTGCGCTGGGGGGTTGAGCCTGGGCACACTGTCCCCCCTCCTTCAACCTCCCTTCCTCCTGGATGGGTTCTTAGCTGCCCTTCCTGCTGCCCCTGACCTCGTCTGTCTTGGGCACCAGCTTGGGGAGGGCTCAGTCAGGTGCACCTGCCTGGCACGCTGAGTCGTGGGGCGGGGCTCCAGGTGCGGTTGGGCACCTGTGCAGGTCTGTCCTCACCCAATGAGGATCCCTGTGCCCCTGAGGGAGGAAGTATTAAATTAAATAGCAAACAGAAAACACTATGACAGGTGGAGAGAGAGAGCGCCAAAGTGAAAAAGCTGTTTTCCTACTTTTTTAAAAATCTTTTTTTATTTTTTGAGAAAGATTAGCCCTGAGCTAACATCTACTGCCAATCCTCCTCTTTTTGCTGAGGAGCCTGGCCCTGAGCTAACATCCATGCCCATCTTCCTCTACTTTATATGTGGGATGCCTACCACAGTGTGGCTTGCCAAGCTGTGCATAGGTATGCACCCGGGATCTGAACCGGCAAACCCTAGGCCGCCGAAGTGGAATGTGCGAACTTAACCACTGCACCACTGGGCCAGCCCCTATTTCCCTGCTTTTTAAACCAGAGGTCCTGCTTTCTATTTTATACCAGGCTCTCTTCTGTTGCCTGAGTGGGCTGACATTTTGAACCCTCAAACATGTGAATATAAACCAGAAAGAGCTTAGGTTTATGCAGGAGAGGAAAGAGAGAAGTGTTGAAGTCACACCTGGGTGCAGAGGTGGGTTGGATTAAGCAGGAATTTCTGGTGAGGGTACAGCAGGACAGGACGCCGTGGAGACGGCATCGAGTCGGAGTGTGTGTCTGGTATCTCCAGAGCATGAACTTGGGAGTCAACATGACTGCAGAATCAGAGCCAGGGGCTGCAGGCAGCTGGCTCGGAAGCTTGTGTTCCTGCATCCAGGGCTCAAGAGCTTCGAATGGTGGAAGGAGGAAACCCGTGTAAGGAAAGAGGTGACCTGGGAAGCAGAAGAGAATGAGAATGGTAATAATAGACACATAGCACACGTTATGTTCCTGGGACTCTTAGAAATACTTAACATTGATTAACTTTTAACCTCGGGAGTTGGCTGTTTTTCAAAGGAAGAAAGCATGGCATAGAAAGATTAAGTGAATTGCCCAAGAAAAGGAGTGCTAGACCTGAGATGTCAGCCCTGGGAGCTTCACCACCAACCTGTACAGCTTCTCAAACAATTCCATCCTCCAAAGGGTGAATCTCTTGGAAGCCAGTAGAAGCCAGCTTCTCTCTGCAGGAGCCTTGTCTTCAGGTAGGAAGTGCATCTGGAGCATTTTGCCTGACAAGAAGCTATCGGTTCTACTGAGTTTTCCTAGAATTTTTATTGAATTTCTGTTCTGAGTGACTCTAATGCGTTAATGGACTTTTGGCAGAGAATGAGGTTGTTGATGTCTTTTATTCTTTTGTTGTTGCTTATTCTGGGTATATTCTCCGTTGAGAAGGGCAAGGTTTTCTCTTCTGAACTTGCGGGAGACCTGAGGCAGGGGGATGAAGAGGTGGGAGGAGGCATCTCATGCCCATTGGAACCTTCTCAGTTGTTCACAACACCCTTCATTTTAGCCCCGGATGTGATGAGTGATTTTGAGGAACGGAGGAGGGAGGAGAAGATTCTTTCATAGAACTCTCCTTGTAAACCCTTGTCGGTGGGAACATTTCCTTAAGAGGCATATGAATATGGTGAAAAGCCAATCAGTGTTTGCACAGGAATTTGAAGTTTGGAATAGAATTCAGTTTCCTTTGCCAATTGAGTCATTTGTCTATGCCTACATTTCCAAATATTGGGAAGTAGTCAGGCACTTGCTCAAAGGGATTCTATGGTTTTTCAGACTCCCTAAATATGACAAATGCAAAAGGCATATTCATCTTCAAGCAATATGGCGGATGGAGAATATGCTGGCAAAAGGCTAGATCTACATTTACAATGTCTGTCTCTAGGATAGAGTCAGTCTGGATCTGAACGAAATTATTAAATAGGGGCTTATGGAACCTATAGTTACTTTTCTACTCTTTGCCCTCCATCTTAAATTATTTATAACCTTGTTGCTTGAAGTATATATAGTCCAGGCTCTATTTTTTCAACACTGAGCAACTATGGCCAATAAGAGAAATCAAACTTATCACTCTTTCATTCAATTTTCACTCAAAAAATTATTGGATTTATTGAGTGGAAGAATGTGAGAAAGCTGCATAGTACTCTTCTCGCTTAGATATAAATAAAAAACTGCCATAAATATCAGCAGATGTAAACATATATTAAGGGTGGTATGTGCAGGTGTGGTCTGCTCTCCCAGAATTTGAATCTAAGCTTAGCCATAAAAGTTGTAGTACCCTGTTTCATGCTTAATAATTGATTATCAGGTGCTCTCATTTATCCAAAAATACCGTATTTCGCGTAAAGTCATACATTGTTTTATGATGGGGATACGTTCTGAGAAATGCATCGTTAGGTGATTTTGTTGTGGTCTGAACATCACAGAGTGTACTCGCACAAACCTAAGTGGTGTAGCCCGCTACACACCTGGGCTGGATGGTAGTAACCTTGTGGGACCACAGTCCTACATGTGGTCCGTCATTGACCAAAACGTCGCTATGCTCATGACTGTGCTATATTAAGCACTCTAGAGGCATTATCCCCATCTTTTGTTTTCACAAATCCCTCTATGAGGAAGCAATTTTATCACAATTTTGCGGTTGTGGAACTGCAGCTTAAGAAAGTTTCAGTTACCCAAGTGAGAAGTTTCCTGTTTGAAGTTCACTCAACAACAGAGAAAATTCAGGGATTTTAACAAGTCCTCAGTAATTTTTGTCCATATTACTCGTTCTCTCTTTGCCATGTGTAAAGGAACAGTAACATTTATTGAACATTCTCTACTGATCAGGCACTGGGGAGTTACACTCTCCATATTATCTTATTTTAATTTTCATGAGTGTCTTTGGAGATAGTGTTAATATGCCTGCTTTATAGATGGGAAAATTGAGGTTCAGAGCAGCAAAATAATTTGTTTTACATAAAACAGCTAGTGAGATGTCATCCCACCAGTTGAACCAGAGGGAGGTGGACTGGAGGAAATAAGAGAGGAGGAAGAAATCAGTCATTTGCAATCTCGTTGAGATAGGGGTTGAGAGGATGGCAGGCTCTGGATGGAGGTAATAGGAAACTCCTGGGTGTTTCTCTCCTATTACGTTTCCTCTCCAGTCCCACCTCCCAGTGAGATGAAATATTCAACCATAAAACAAATCAGAAGTTATCGTCTCCTGGTGAGCTGTAAAGCTTCTTTATCCCCTCCTCCCACTTCTAATTCTTCATGTACTCAGATCTACTCTGAGTCAGTCCACTCTTCTAGACGCTTCACAAGGAGTAGGAGGTATGTCTAAGTAATTGATAGTGACCTGCCAACATGAAAGGTTTGGCCCATCTCAAGAAAGAGCCCTGCCTCACATGGAGTGGAGCACGAACACACTCAGAGTTCAGAAGATGGTGTAGAATACATCTTTCACAGAGCTATCAGGCCATCTACTTGTCCACGTCTGTCTCAGATGAGAACGTGCAAGTTCTTTCCCTTTTATTTTCATTTCCTTCTTCCCTCATTTTCTAGCTCCTCTGTCCTCTCCAGGTACTGGCTTCATCTTGCACCTCACGGCCATGAACAGAGAGTCCTGTTTTCCTTGAATTATTGCATTTTCCAGGCCTTCAACTCTTCTTAAGCTAGTATTAATTCCTTGTTTCTTAGTCAGCTATAACAGAATCCCACAGACTGGGTGGCTTAAGCAATAGACATTTATTTCTCACAGTTCAGGAGGCTGGAAGCCCAAGTTCAAGGTGTTGGCCAACTCAGTTCCTGGTGAAGACCCTCCTGGCTTGCAGACAGAGCCTTCTCTCTGTGTCCTCACCTGGAGAAGAGAAAGAACCCTGGTGTCTCTTCCTCTTCTTATAAGGGCACTGATCCCATTGCAGAGGCCCTACCTTCATGACCTCATCTAACCCTAATTACCTCCCAAAAGCCCTACCTCCCAATGTTATTACATTGGAGGTTAGGGCTTAACCATATGAATTTTGGGATGGACATGAACATTCAGTCCAGAACACCCTGTCATTGCATATCTGAGATATATAGTTACACTAAGGGGTCTCTTTCCTAACAGGGGGAAGACAGGTAGGCCCAAGTGAGTGGGGAAATAGAGAACCCTGCCCTGAAACACTCAAAAGTTAAGGGAAGACGGACAAAAAAATCAAATATTTGGGTTAGATTCTGCCTACCAAGAGTTGCATCAAAGGAACTTGAAAATTAGACGAAAACTAAAATACTGAGTGTTCGAGAATGACTTGTGAATTTCCCAGAAGCAGCGTGCCTGAGCGCTAATACCCTTAGCTAAAGCCTCATCTTCAGGCTTCCTGTCCTGGTGGATAGCGCTCACACTGAATTTCTGCTTTGTTCTGTTTGATTCTATGACCATAAATATCCCTCTGTGAAACACTTCAAGTGACCCCTTGCCAAGGAAATGGCTTTTTCAGCTAGTGAATCACGTCTTTACATGGCATTTCTTTCTGTTCCCTCTCTTTATTTCCATGTGAAATATTCCAGATGACATTAAGTGCACCTGAAATTGTCAAGGGAAAAACCAAGCAATGTACTTAGAAATATCTGCATATTCAGGACAAACCATTTGCCAAGTATTAACACACAAGAGGGAGTAAATCAGAGGGAAGAAGGAAAAAGTTACATTCCAATTTTATGAAGCAACAGCTGCCATAGCTGAAAAAGGGAAAAATCAATATCATAAAATGCTGTTTGACTTTTAAGGTGTAACAAAGCAGAGCCTGTCCAATAACAGCTTTTTTGGCGGTGTCCTCAAAATTTGTTTCTGCATAAATGGATTCTTTGACATGAAGTTTCTAGAATGGTTTATTCATAGTTGGGCAAGACTCAATGTGAGGTTGTGGGAAAAGTATGGGAGTGGGCATCTGTGAGCTTTAGATTTATGGCCTGGTTCCCTGTTTCAGTTAGGATTTGTCATGAGTGACCAGAACTGCAGTGTCTTAACCCATAGACAGGTGCATTTCTCTCTCACATAAAACTCCAGCGACAGGTGGTCCAGGAGAGGGTGTTGGCCTCAGGGATCTTGACTCTTTCCAGCCCAGATCTCCATGATGCGCAGAACTTGTGCTCATCGTCCAACATGGCAACTCAGGCACCAGCTGTCCCAAAAGCTTTTGGGGCAGCAGGGTGGAGGAAAATAAGGAAGAAGGAACAATGCACATACACTAAGTGCTCTTTTTTCAACGCTACCTTAATTGCAATACACTGCGCATGTACAAAACGCGCAGTACGAACATACAGCTTAATAAATTACTGTAGAGAACATGTTGACAGAATTACCACAGCAGTCAAGAAAGAGATGTGACAGCACGTCAGAGCCCTCCTTATCTGCTTTTGCCATCTCTTAATCGGCATCCTTGCTTCCTTGTTGAAGGTAACTACTGTTCTTTTTGCCTATTTTTGAATCTTATATAAATTGAATCATACAGCACATATTCTTTGAATTCACCTTCCTAAAATATTTACTTGTGAGATTCATTCATGTTATGTGTAGCTTTAGTTAATTCACTTTCATTGCTGTATACATTTTACTTATTTCTTTTATTG
The DNA here is from genome assembly GCF_041296265.1 of Equus caballus. Lineage (NCBI taxonomy): Eukaryota > Metazoa > Chordata > Mammalia > Perissodactyla > Equidae > Equus > Equus caballus. The sequence continues at coordinate 52,224,796 of NC_091710.1, forward strand.
TTGATGATTTGGGTTGTTTCTAATTTGGGGTTATTGGGAATTGTGCTGCTATGAATATTCCCTTACAGTCTCTTAGTGCACCTGTGTCAGTATGTGTTGGGTGTGTGTATGTTCAGAGTGATTGTATGAATTTACCACCAACAGTGTACAAGAATTTCCAATGCTCCAAGTACTTGTCAACACTTGGCATTGTCTTTTCCATTTATCCATTCTTATGGGTTTATAGTGGTATCTTATTGTGGTTTTTGTTTTCATTTAACTGATTACTAATGAGATTGCACACCCTCTTGTTTATTTACAGCCTTTTGGATATTCTCAGCTGTGAAGTGCCTGTTCATTAACTCTCTTGTCCATTTTCCTGTTGGGCTGTCTATCTTTTTCCCATTGATTTTCAGGAGTTCTCCCTGTATTCTGGATACTGTTCTGTTGTCATGTGAATATGTTGTAGATATTTTCCTCCACTCTATGGCCTGCCTTTTCATTTTCATTTTCAATAGTGTTTTTTCATGAACGGAAGTTCTTCTCACAGGTTCTAATTTATAAAATTTTTATTTTGTGTTTTTTGCTTTTTTTGGTGTCTTGTTTAATCTTTCTCTATCCCAAGATATAGAATATACTTTCTATATCCCAAGTATCCCAAGGAAGATACTGATCTCTATGTTCTTCAGAGCTTTATTATTTTGCATTTCACATTTAGATTTGAAATCTAAAATAATTTTTGTGAACGGTGTGAGATAGAGATGAAGTTTTGCTTTTCAATATGGATATATAACTAAAAACTACTAATTAAAAGGACTTTTTCCCCTCTGCTGTGCAATGCCAGCTTTTTTCTAACTCATGTTTTTATATATGAATGGATCTGTTTCTGAAATCTGTATTCTGTCCCATTTGTTCATTTGCCTAAACTTGTGGCAATATCACATAGTTAAATTACTGTAGCTGTCAAATCTTTATATATGGTAGACCCACCTTGATATTCTTTTTTTCAAGAGTGTTTCATTTAATCTTGGTGGTGTTCTTTTCTATATAAAATTTAGAATCAACTTTTAAATTTCCACACAAAAATCTATTGGAGTTCTAATTGAAATTGCATTGAATCTCTAAATCATGTGGAGAATAAAATTGTCTTTACCACTTTAAATTTTATTTTTCAAGGTTATCTACTTTGATTTTTAAAATTTCTCTCAATGTTTGTTTCCTGTGTAGTTTTGCAGATAGTTTTATGTATTTCTCACTAGATATTTGATATTTTTGAGCTATTTTAAATAGTATCTTTTAAAAATTATATTTCTAAATTTTTGTTGCTAATGCAAAAACATAGAAATGATTTTTGCCTATTTATCTTGTATCCAGTAACCTTGTTATACTGACTAATTTTAATAATTTTTATGTAGATTTATTTCTTACACAATCATGTTCTCTGCAACAATGACAGCTTTACTTTTTCCTCTCCAGTCTTCTTACACTTTTATTTCTTTTTCTTGCTTAATGGTGTGAGCTAGAACCTCATCACAATATTGAATTGAATGGTGCAACAGGTACTTTTTGTCTCATGTGGGAAATCGGAGGGGAAATTTTCAGTATTTTACCATTGAATGAAAATTTTCCAGGTTTGTATAGACATGTTTTTATCAAAGACCTTTGATTTGGTACACAGACTTCAGGGAAAAGGCAGTTCAAAATGCTGGACTTGCCTCTCCAGGGGTTCATTTTTTCTATGTCATTACCCTGTAAATAGTCAATGATTTCTTGGTTCTCCAACATCTTCAGGCAAACCTTTGAATTTGCCTGGCTTTTCTTGAACTTAGGCTATGCACCCTCTCCAGTCCTTGTGTTCCCATATCCAACATGTGGACAGTACTTCATGTTTACAGGATTTTTGAGGATAGATGGGAGAATGTACTCTGCATAATGAGGACAGTGTTTCATTCTTCTTGAATAACATATACTGTAAAATGTTGAAAAAAATTGTTGCTTTCAAAACTCATGAAAGTTATTGAAATTTCAGGGCCTAAAAATCATGAATTTTTATTTGATCGTCTAAAAATATTTTACTTTCATATCCTATCATTGAATGAAATTATTCACATCTGTTTCAAGAAGTTGGTGGGAAGTTGTATCCTATTGACAAAATCCATTATTTAGTACAGTAATAAAAGTCAAAATCTCTACCACGTGTTAAATGTTTGTGCATACAGGCTCAAGACTAAACATTTAGTTTGTGTTCTTTACTTTTATCGTTAATTCTTCTGATAAGAATGATATAATTATAAATATAAAAACATAGTTGTATAAATTATATAAACATGTAATTATAAATAATACAAATATTTTATTAAAATAAAAAATGAATCAAGCTAATTAATGCAAGAAATGGGTGTAATTTTAATGTCTTAAATATAAAATTCAAATATGTTACTACCCTATTGGAGATAAAGGGAGATTTTACTTGAGCATTTTGCCTTGGAATGGCTCAACTAAGTTTTTTAGCTTAGTTATGTACAATACCTGTACGTAAAAGCATAATAGTGGCCCGGAAAAATCGAGTAATTCATATTTGATTTCTAGAAATACAGGCATAAAAGGTAGTCATTTCACCTGTATTGCAATAGTCTAGATACTCAGATACTCTCAGAAATAAAGTCTTAAGTTAATTGAATATAATGGTTCCCAACAAACTACGCTTCACTGAATTATGTAATTTTTTTTTAGGAAGATTAGCCCTGAGCTAACATCTGCCAATCCTCCTCCATTGGCCCTGAGCTAACATCCATGCCCATCATCCTCTATTTTATATGTGGGATGCCTCCACAGCATGGCTTGACAGAGGTGCATATGTCCATGCCTGGGATCTGAACTGATGAACCCTGGGCCGCTGAAGCAGAGCCCATGAACTTAACTGCTATGCCACTGGAGCAGCTCCATAAATATTTTTTATTTAGCCATTTATTGAAACTGTTGGCCACGTGGAAAATATATTGAGGGAGTCAGCCTGCCAAGGACGATCATGAACTGTGTTTATGAACTCTTTAGAAAGTTTATTTTGTATTGGATCATGAAGCTGTGTCTTGGTGAAATGCCAGAGTAGCTTTGCATATTTTTCTGATAACACATTATCTTCTGCTCTGTGCTTCAAAGCCATTAAAATTAGTTAATATTGAGCTGCTATTCATTACTGAAGTTTAAGCTCTTATTTAGCATTTTACTAACAAGGATACTTTAATACTTTTTTGCTATAATATTGTATCTTACTCTAAATTAACTTTCATCAATCCTCAATTTTATATGCCATGACTTCATGAAAAAATAAAATTTGATTAAATGCTCCAAATAGATGAGGCTAAATTTTGTGAAATGACAATGAGCTGTTTTCGGAGTGTTTTCTAATTACTTTTGAGTTAACTCTGAAATTCGTTATAAATGCATCCGTACTGTTTTATTAGAGGTTTTTCTCTCAGGATGAGCAAGCTTATATTTAATTTTAAATATGTATTTAGTGATAGCCCTAGGGATGAATAATTAGAATGAATTTACCAGGGTTCTTTTAGAGCTGAAAAAAGAAGTTAGGTAATACATTAAGTATATACAGAAAGCTTGTTTCCAACACTTTATGATGTAATTAACAAAAAATTCATACTCCTACAGTATAATAACCATGTGCTATAATTTATCCTACACAGTTATAAATTGCTTATAACTTATAAATCTTCACCATCATATTCATATTTGAAAATAGGACTGTTAAAATTCAAGAGTGTAATTTTGTGTAGTGAGGTGACTGCATCCTACACTTGAAACAAGAAAATGAAAGACTTTCAGAATGTTTAAGCGGAAATGACCAAAACGTTAAAAATAAAATGTATTTCTAAGAAAGATTAAAAATGATCTTATCCTAGTTCTGAATCCCAGCTCCGCCATGACTGTGCTCTGCTTGGTGAGCGTGGGCACGTGGCTTAACTTCTCTTGGCCTCAGTTTCCCCACCTGTTAAGTTGAAGTCAATCTCCGAGGGCCTTTTCTGCTCGCTCTTCATCTGAGACTGAAGCGATATTTATTTTCAATCTTTCTCGTTTTCTGATACATACCTTTGGAGGCTAAAAAAGTACATCTTTGATTATGAAATATTTTAAACACAGAAATATGGAGAAAATAAAAAAGATACCTGAGTACCTTATACACTCAAATTTACATATGTTAGTATTTTGCCATATTTGCTTCAGTCCTTTATTTGAGGTGATGAATTCTGCCTCAGTTGGTGAGAGCCTGCCTCCCTCACTCCACTCCAGGCTACTTTTCTGACTTTGCTCAGCTGTCCTGCCCTGCGCTCACTCTGATCCAGCTGCTATGCTCCTTGTTAAGCACCTGCTCAGCTTGCTCTTTCTCTTTTGCATGTACAGTTCCCTCCTGCTGGAAATTTCCTCCATCACCCTCCACCGCTATCCATCCACGTGGATCCCAGGGGAGTTCTTCCAGCTGCTCAGCTGCTGCTTCTCAGTGTGACCTTCCCAGACACCTTGTTCCTGGAAGAGTCCTTCCCACAGCCTCTCTCCTTCGCTGCCTCAGTTTTCCTCAAAGCACTTATTATTCCTTTGACTAGAGTGAAGCTCCATGTGGTTGAGGATTTTTAATAGTAGCAAAGCATGGAACAGTACTCAGCAGGAGGTAGGCATTCAAAAAATAGTTGAATGAATGAACGAAGTCTTGTCTAGTGTGCTTTTGTGAGGGTCCAGGTAGATTCTCCATTTTGTGGGACCTAAAGCTCATTATACTTAAGAGGACCTTCTTTAAGAAAAAGAACACAGGGGCTGGCCTGGTGGTATAGTGGTTAAGTTTGTGTGTTCCGCTTCGGCAGCCTGGGTTCACAGGTTCAGATCCCAGGTGCAGACTTACACACTGCTAGTCAAGCCATGCTGTGGCAGCACCCCACATACAAAATAGAGGAAGATGGGCACAGATGTTAGCTCAGGGACAATCTTCCTCACCAAGACAAAAAAAAAAGAAAAAGAACATAAAAGTTCAAATTGAAAAAAAGTGAAATTGAATATTTATTTAGAATAAAAAAAAGAATAAAAACAAAATTCAAATTTTAAAAAGGTGACAAATACCATGAACATCACACAATCCATAAAAATAACACATCTTTATTAACTGCCTAAGAGACATCTATAGTACTTTTTCCCACAATTTATGACTCATCTTCTGATTGACTATATGACAGTGATTTTATAGTTTCTTTTTATGGCAGAATAGAGATGATTTTTTCCAGCAGGTCTGATCAAAATTCGTATCTTGTTATCACTGATACTTTAGATAATCTTCTTCCAGCTTCGCAGGTTGTAACTGAGTGTGTCGCGAAAAGTTTAGAGGATTTTATCAAATTTGGGGAAAACTTTATTAGGTTTCTTTGATGCATGAGCTTTAACAGGTCAGGACATTTCAAGTTATCTTAAGCAATGACAAATCTTAAATAATTTTACGAATTGAAGGCTGTCTCTTTCTGATATGTTCAAATTTTGGTATGGCCAATAATTCTGAAAAATTATATAAAATTGATTATCTAAAATACAAAGTATAAAAGTTATACAAAATTGATTAAGGCATATTAAGAGCATTCCACTTGTTTGTCACTATAAGCTGGTCAAATACTGTTCCTGGCAAACGTTGCGTGTCTTTGCATCTGGAATCACTAGACTTCATCTAGACAAGGTGCATTAGGTGACACCAAATGGTCAAATCTGATCAATTGTAGCATGTGAATCGTGAGAGTTCATATGCAGACATACTTGTATACAGTGTTGTTACAGGTTCATGCCTTATAAACTGAGGTTTAATAAGTTTTATCTTTCTGTGAATCCCATCAAAAATAAACAAAAATGTGTGGTGCATTTATAATTGTATATGCTGCATTATGAAGTCTCTTCTTGACAAGAGAGAACTTCCATTGTGGCTAGACATCTATGCAAATCCAATTTTCTACATATAATTTTACTTGTTTTGATGATTAAAAGAATTTTTCACAGATTAGCTTTCGGTTCTGTACATTTCAAACCTTGTTTAGTTTCTTTCTGTTACTGACATACTCCAATGCCAGGTACATAGGAAGTATCTCTCACATAAGCATATCCCATATCAGTATATCCTATTTGACCTCTGGCCCTATAGTTTTGTGTCTCATTACCAGGAGAATTGGCACAGTGTCTAGTAGGAGATTTCTAGAAGCCATTCTGACACTAAGACAGCTGGCAATAACCTAATTACTTCACACCTACTAACCACATATTTATGTTCCAGTAAACACAAACTAAATGTAAACCCAACTAAACTTCCCCTTAGCTGGATGTCAACAATACCCACAGAAAATCTAGCACCTCCTGAGGTGATAGAAAGTATGACAGAGGAGAAGATGGAAGGAAAAGTAACAGTGATTCTGTTGATTGTATTTTTGAAGACTGTACAAATGCTCAGGACTCTATGAACATTGGAAGGAGCATTTTTATAAGTGGGTGCTTATGTCAGATGGAGAGTTCTGTTTCAGCACAGGCCTATCAGTTGAAATAACATTCCCTCCAGTCACAAGCTCCCAGATCAACTGATTTTAGTCCAGTTAAGGGAATCGATTCAGTAGTTCAGTTCATTTCAAACATTCACTGAAACAAGCTGAGGACTAGAGTTGATGGTCATAGTTGAGTAACATATTTCACAGTTCCCTATTCTTGCTTTTGATTCATGTTGCTGCATTTTGGGAGTGTATTACTTTGATCCTTAAGGTGAATATTCCTCCCATTGAGGTATTTTCAAGTTAATGTACCAAATATATACGCGTCCCTACAATGTGCCAGACATTGTGCTAGGAGCTGGGAAAACAAAGACGCCCGAGAGTCAGTCCCTAAGCAACTTAACATTGAGTACTTAAATTCTTATATTACAAAGATGAATGGGATGAAGTCCATAAGGGACAGAAAAAAATCAATGTGTGGTTTAAAGAGGAAAGATGCTATATGGAACAGGGTGGCATCCAAATGTTATTGGGGGGCCTTTTGAGATCATCCTTGAAAAGTAAGAAGGACTTCACAGACTTTGGGGCCAAGATGTAGAGGTGGAAAGGTAGGAAAAACATTCAGGGAATAGTCTTATTTGGCTGGGGCATTTGCGTGTGTGTGTGTGTGTGTGTGTGTGCATGCTAATATGATATAAAACTGACATCATATGGAGGAGAGCCAATTTTTAAAATACTGCTTTAAAAGGAACAGTATTTTTCAATACCAGAGTGAAGAGATTTACCTGTTTACCAGCAGGCAATCAATAACTGAAGTTCTTGATTACGGGACAAGTAAGAATGAAGAAACACCCAGGAAGACGGCTTTGGTATTGGTGCCCAGCATGGACGGGAATAGAGAAGAGAGAGGAGACCAACTGGAAACGGGCTGTCATATTGCACATAAGCCATGATGAAAGCCAGCTGAGGGCAGTGGCAGTGGAGATGGAAATGAGATGTTACAGGACTCAATGTCAAGGGAGAAAAGGGAAGATGTGTGTGTCTCAGCTCCCAAGCCTAGAGTCCTGAGATGATGCTTTGTTAGCAAACAGAGGAGAGTGACAGGCCCAGCTTCCTTCTTTGAGGGGAAGATGAGGTTTTAGATATTTTTGAATCTAAGCTGAGGTGAAAACGTTTATGTGGGAGGTGGATGTGGGTTCTGGAGCTGAAGAAAGAGACCAGGGCTTGTGAGAAAGATTTTACAGTTATCATTCTCGTGAATCCCCAGGAAACAGCACGAATGCTGGCAGATTTTCTCCTTCTCTTTTGTCGTCTTCTTGCAGGAGTGTCAGTGCTCTAGAATACTTGAGTGCTCCATACATCAGAGCACAGTAGAGTGTTATCCTAAAGGTATGGGAAGGTAGCAATTCTCAATGAGGGGAGGAGAGGCATTTCCCTCTAGGGTGGGGTGTGCATCGTTTAAAGGAAAAACCCGCTTACTTGAGGGTCACTACTCTATGGTGCGAAGGGGACTGGATATTGAGCATTTTCCCCTTGCGGAGGTCAGTAGGCATCGGGACGGTCTATTGCTATTTCCTGATACTGGAACAGGTGCATGAACCCAGAACAGGAGGCTGAGATAAAGCAGGGCTTTGAGCGTTGGACCAGTCTGCTTGTCAGCTGGGAGAGTGAGTAGCTTTTAATTATCCCTGACTCTGAATATCTAACTCCTGACTAGTTAATGTTAATAAACGACTGAATGTATAGTTGAATGAATAAAGCTTTCAACATTTATTGTACGCTTACTCTATTCAATTGTTCAGCCCTATCAGCCATCATGTATCTCTTGGCATCCAGTGACCAGTTGTGAGAGATACTCCCAGTCCAGGAGAACTGGCAAGTCCCATGTGGACTCCTCGAGAGGATAACAGATTCGGAATAGGAGCGGCATGCACATTCACCCTTCAGTTGGGCCAGAACAGCTGAGCAATCAGGGAGGTTTCTTTTTTCCCTTTCTAGAGGGTACATCAATTTTGTTAAAATTTTCCTTTACTGTAATAATAAAAAGAAAATACGCCCTCCAATTTAATCACTGTAATTTTATTAATATAGCTAGAGAAATTACAATGACCTTTTATTAAAAAAGCACCGCGCACATAAATCGACGGCAGGCAGATGAGATTATGAAGGGAGTCATTTCTTTAGCAGTCAAGCTTCATCTCCTATGTTGTAAGCTTCTGAGATGATCTATAAATTGTTTGTATTACTTATAGCTTCAGAGATGACAGCCTAATCTGAGCAATTAGATTCTTGGGAAAGATCAAGACACTTATTAAATCTTATCTTAGTCACTCCTAATTGCACCCATCCATTTATCTCCCTGGAATAAATTGCTAATGCAAAGCTACAATTCAATCACAACATAACTAGTCTTTATTTTAGATGATTAAAAAAACCAACCCTGTCACCACATGTACATAAAAGCAATCTATAATTAATTAATGAAGTTAGACCCTGCAGACTGCTATCACATGAAGATATAAAGTATATCTCCTGGTTTGTTTCAGAAAGTTACACATTACGTGATTCAGGAGACAGCCGCATTCAGTAGCACTATGGATGGGTGGTTTGTGCCTTCCCCTCAGAATTTCTATATAGAAGCTCTAATCCCCAATATGGTGGTATTTGGAGGCGGTGCCTTTGGAAGGTGATTAGGTCATGAGGATGGAGCCCTCCAGGTGGGATTAGTGCGTTTGTAAGAAGAGACAAGGAGACATGATGTCTCTCTCTGCTGTGTAAGGACAACAAGAACTTGGCAGTCTGTGACCTGGAAGAGGGCCCTCACCAGCACCTGCCCATGCTGGCACCCTGATCTTAGACTTCCAGAACTAGGAGAAACCAATGTCTGTTGTTTAAGCCCCCGGTCTGTGGTGTCACAGCAGCCTGAACAGACTGAGACAAATAGCTACAGATATTTACTGTGTGCCTGCTGTGTGCCAGGCATTGTTGTGGATACAGCAGTGAACAGAACAAACTCCCTTTTCTTATGGAATTGGATTCATGGAAGCACAGAGAGGCAGACAAACACACAAAACATAACATTCCAGGTGGTGCCCAGTGCTCTAAAGGAAAATAAAGTCAAAGAAAAGTGCCAGCATGCAGGGAGGAGGCGGGGAGGGGAGGAGGAGAGTGTTGCTTCATATGGAGCAGCCAGGAAGGGCTTCTTGATAAAGTGTCATTTAAACAGAAACTCGGAAGAAGGGAGAGAAGGAGCCGTGAGGATGGTGGAGGGGGGGTGTCTGGGCAGCCCAAGAACTGGTGACAAAAGCCCCAGTGGGGAAGCCCCTTTGGTGTGTTTGAGGTGCAGCCTAGAGGACAGACTGAGGGAAGGAGAGGGGGTGGGAGGGGGTGATGGCAGGAGGAACAGGAGTGGGGAGGGTGAGAGGAGAGGGGGCAGGTGATATAAATTCTTGGCAGCCCCTGTGAGGACTCTGGACTTTATTCTGGATGGAATGAAAAGCCATTGACAAGATCTGAACAGATCAGTGAGGTGAGATGACTGGAGCACCCTGCGTGTCCTTGGGTTTCGGATTTCAAGAGCAAGGGTGAAGGCAGCTTTGAAGGCCAGAGGTGATGGGCGGTGGTGGAGGTGCTGAGTACCCTCCGGAACTACCCAGGGTGGAGCAGGAGAATTTGCAGAGAGCTGGAGGTGCAGAGTGAGGGAAGAGAAAAAGTGAGGGCGAGGCTGAGGATTCCTGCCTGGCCAGGGGCCTCTTCCTCTCTACCCTGTAATTCTAATCTCCAATCGCAATTGGAACCTGTTGAGTGAGATCTCTGATTATCTGTCCTCGCCCTCAGTCCTCTACCTCTCTCACACTGGTGCCCAGTATCTGCTTGCCTTCCTTCACCCATGTCACCAGGTCCAGGCAGCTGGATATTTCAACCCCACATGAGAGGTGGCTCTGGTGACAGGACCTACACACGGCTCCAATGATCTGCAAAATGGGGCTTATTTGACACAAAGGACGCCAGATGGAAGAGAAGCAGGGTTCTAGCAATGCTGGGTGGGGGTGGGAGAGTCCTACAATCTTTCAGAGCTCCTCCGATCCTCTTCCCAGTGGGACATTAAATTTTCTCGCGGTGGCAGAGGGAAAAGTTCCCAGCAGAGGTTTTGGAGGTCCAAGCAGAGGCTTTTGGAGCAATGGAACACCCCGGAAGCCTCGGTGTAGGTTTTATCTACGAATGATTTTATGCCCTGTTGGTTTGAACATTTGTCAGACAATGATTCAGCAAGAGCAAGCTCTCTGCATTCTTACTCAATAATACTTTTGTTTCACACGCCTGTGCTACTAGGTAGCTTTTGTCCTCAGGAGAGAGGAGACAAGTATCCCTTCCTATGTCACACGCACCACAGAAATGTGTTTTTGCAGTAACAGTAGAATTAAGAAACCTTGTGAATTCTCTGTCTATGTTTAAATGGCTTGAGGAAATTATTTGGAAGAGCCAAGTTCTGTAACACTTTCACCCAAACTAGTGATTTCTGACATGATTATCATATGCTCCTGCTTGAGATGTGTGCAAATGCACACGCATTGATTTTCTTCCTTATCAAAGTGCGTTTGCAGGTGGCTGCCTGCTCTTCTTTAGAAGCCTTTTTGTAAAAATACCGAGTTCTTCTGCAAATGCAAACTAAATATCAGTCATCACAATAGTTGGCTGTCACTGTAGCAACTTTGCTCTCCAACTTTTGGATGCCAAAACTCAACGTTCTCTTCTGTTGAGCAGAGAGCCAACCCCAAGTGTGACGCTGCAGCCTCAATATCCATGAAGCAGAGGTGAGCCAGAGAGCTGGCCCTCCCTGGAGTCCCTTTATTGATAATTATTCAATGGCGCAAGCCTTGTCAGAAAGAGGGAATACCAGCTGGTCATCAGTGACTTTTTTCATGGTGCCAGAATATATGTTTTTAAAATTTTATTGAGGTCATATTGGCTTTTAACATTGTGTAAATTTCAGGTGTATATTATTATATGTAAGTTTCTGTATAGACTGCATCATGTTTACCACCAATATTCTAGTTTTTATCCATCACCATTCATATACGTCCCTTTATCCCTTTTTCCCTCCCTCCACCCCCTTCTCTGGTAACCACCAATCTGTTCTCCTTATCTATGTGTTTGTTTATCTTCCACATGTGAATGAAATCATACGGTATTATTGGCTTTCTCTACCTGATTTATTTCATTTAGCATAATACCCTCAAAGTCCGTCTATGTTCTTGCAAAGGACATGATTTTGTCTGTTTTATGGCTGAGTAGTATTCCATTGTGTGTGTGTGTGTCTGTGTGTATATATATATATATATATACACACACACACACCACATCTTCTTTATCCTTTCATCCATTGATGGGCACTTGGGTTGCTTCCATGTTTTGGCTATTGTGAATAATGCTGTAATGAACACAGCGATGCATGAATCTCTTTGAATTGTTGACTTCATGTGCTTTGGATAACCACCCAGTAGTGGAATAGCTGGATCATATGGTATTTCTATTTTTAATTTTTTGAGAAATCTCCATAAAGTTTTCCATATTGGCTGCACCAATTTGCATTCCTACCAGCAGTGTATGAGGGTTCCCTTTTTCCATATCTTCTCCAACACTTGTTATTTCTTGTCTCGTTGATTATAGCCATTTTGATGGGTGTGAGGTGATATCTCATTGCAGTTTTGATTTGCATTTCCCTAATGATTAGTGATGTTGAACATCTTTTCATGTGCCTGTTGGCCATCTGTATATCTTCTTTGGAAAAATGTCTGTTCATATCTTCTTCCCATTTTTTGATTGGGCTGTTCATTTTTTTGTTGTTGAGTTGTATGAGTTCTTTATATATTTTGGAGATTAACCCCTTGTCGGATAAATGATTTGCAAATATGTTCTCCCAGTTGGAGGGTTGTCTTTTTGTTTTGTTCATGGCTTCCTTTGCTATACAGAAGCTTTTTAGTCTGACATAGTACCATTTGTTTATTTTTTTCTTTTGTTTTCCCTGCCTGGGTAGACATGATATTTGAAAAGACAGTGCTAAGACTGATGTCAAAGAATGTGCTGACTATATTTTCCTCTAAGAGTCTTGTGATTTCAGGTCTTACATTCAAGTCTTTAACCAATTTTGAGTTAATTTTTGTGTGTAGTGTAAGATAATGGTCTACTTTCATTCTTTGCATGTGGCTGTCCAGAATATGTTTTTTAAGTGGCAAAAGTTCTCCTAATTTCTAATGCCATTCTCTTGTTTTCTGAGGATGATTTTCACTACGTTTGGTTATTTCTATTGAACGCCTCTTTTCCTACCATCTTTTCAAAATGTCTCATACTGCATTTTATTTTGCATAAATAAGTTTTATATAAATAAGGTGGAGACTTGTTCTACTCTTAACAGTTATACAATCACTATGGCTGGCTTATATTCTTGTGGAAATGGCAACTAAGTCCCCTTCCCACACATTATGGGAGAGAATCTCTTTGAGAAGGGCATCTGGATGGTGTTCTTAGCTAACATGATATAAAACAGATTCAGGGAGGAGGCAAATGCTTTTTAGCAGAATATATTTGGGTTTATTATTTTGGTAGGAATGGGGCCAACCATATGTTAGTAGAGCAAACATGCATGGTTTAGGTGAGAAGTATGTGGTATTTTTCCTTTTTTTTTTCTTTTGTGAGGAAGATTGGCCCTGAGCTATTATCTGTTGCCAATTCTCCTCTTTTTGCTTGAGGAAGATTGTCACTGAGCTAACTAACATCTGTGCCAGTCCTCCTCTATTATATGTGGGATGCCGCCACAGCATGGCCTGATGAACAGTGCTAGGTGCGCACCTGGGATCCAAACCTGTGAACCTTGGGCTGCTGAAGCAGAGCGCATGAACTTAACCACTAGGCAACCAGGCCAGCCCCAAGCCTGTGGGATTTTTGAAGGAAAAAAAAAACTAATACTGCTTGTCCCCTGGTAGGATCTCACACTTGTCATTTATAGGATCACAATGCAGTGTTACTCAAGGTGTAGGCTGCGGGCCAGCAGTATCACTATCACCCGTGGGCTTGTTAGAAATGTCAATTCTGGGCCCCACCCACACCTCCTGCATCAGAATCTCAGGGGGTGGGAGGTGCAGGAGGGAGGCACCCAATAATCTGTGTTGTAACAACTCCTCCCGTGATGGTGCATGCTGAAGTTTTAGAGGTAGTGCCATTGTGTGCATTCCACTGGGTAAAGACTCCCTTTTCTTTAGCTTTCTTGAGGTATAACTGACAAATAAAATTGTAAGCTATTTAAAGTGTAGCACATGATGATTTGATATATGTGTACATTATGAAAGGATTCCTTCTGTTGAGTTAAGTAACATCCATCATTTCACATATTTGCATTTTTTGGTGAGAACATTGAATTTCTACTCTCTTAGCACATTTCAATTATGCTACACAGTGTTATCAACTCTAGTCACCACGTTATACATTAGATCCTCAGACCTTATTCATCTCATAACTGAAAGTTTCTACCATTTTACCAATCTCTCCCTATTTTCTCCACCCACAGCCCCTGGCAACCACCATTCTACTCTCTGTTCTATGAGTCTGATTTGTATTTTTTTTAGATTCCATATAAATGTGATTCTAGGGTGTGGCCTCCCTTGATCATGCTTCACATTCACCATGGTTTTCTCCCTCTGCTGCAGCTTATCTAACCTTTTTATCATTCTTTCACAGTCCTATAAATATCTGACTCTTCCCATTTACCATATTTGTAGCATAAGAAAGATACATAGTGGACACTGTATTTAGAACAGTTTTTCCCAAAGTGTGGTTGTCAAGCAAGTGGCATTGGCTGCCTGTCACCACGAGTAGAAGTTGGAACACTTTTGCCCACTGCATCTTGATGTCGGAGTCACCATGGAAACACAATGCAATCCAACACTTAAATAGAGAAGAGACAGAGCAAGAGGAGCATCCACAGTGGATGTTGGCCTTCCATGGCCTGCGTGTCCTCCCAGCAACCACTGCAGTGCAATTGGGCTGCATGCACCGCTCTTGTGCAATAGAACAAAGGACTCTGACTGCTCCCTGCTGGGGACAGATATAGCAATGGAGTTGGCCAGTGCCATATGACACACATACCTAAGAAGAACAAGGAGAACACGTTGAGTCTAAAACAGGGAAAGACATTCCCACGCAAGGTGGTGAGTCCAGCACCGGCTGGGACGACTCGTTATCTCTTGTTAGGAGGTGGTCCAGGCCCAGGGCCCTTTCTTAGGTGGCTGAGTAGCGGTTGAAGGACTGCGTGCATGAGACTGCCTCTCCCAACAGAATGCAAGAGAATTATTTACACATGTAATAAATTTGGAAAATTTTCCAAAATTTATTATATACATTTCCAAATTATCTAATAAATTTACAATCTTATAATCTTAGATCATAAGTTCTCAAGACGGGGAATAAGGTATACAGTGTTTCCCATCCTTATTTTACTGCAAAACCTTAGTTTGGGTGGAAGAATTGTGGAATTATTAGAATATATATTCAGAATTATTGTCTTACAGGAATAACTCTCCTGGTGGAAAATTCAGAGGATATGACAACAATGAGTCATGTTTGAAAAGGTCCTTAAATTTCACTTTCAAGATACTTGGTTCTCAGGAGAGGCCATTATAGTGTGATCAAATGCAGAGTCCCTTCACCAACACTTATAAAATTGAAAATAAAGTCATTCACCCAAGTTCTATTACCCTTTTCTTCTGTTTTACTCAAGATAAATTTCAGTAGAATATAATAGCTTTGGTCAATGCAGATTGCATTTTATGTCCCCTTCTTAAAACCTTTTTAAGTAATATCACAAACCTCAATGCACATATAATGTAAAAAAATAGACAGACATGAGTTTGACAGCTCTTAAGAAAATTGCTTAGCATCTCTAAACCCATAGGGAAGAAAAGCAGAGGAATCAGACCTGGGATTGACGTCTCTTTCTGCCACTTTGCAGCTGTACAATAGACCAAGGGCTTCCCTGTTTAGTGAGATGCTTTTTGGTTAAGGATCTGAATCTTTCATTGGGATTCTTCTTTGATTTTTCCCTTTGCAAGACCGAAAAAAAATTAAAAATCCACCAAAGTATAGTTATTTCAAACACCTTCAACTAAATTATAATCTGGAGATTTTGAATTGCTCCTTTTTGGACTAGGATGCGCTGATCTCTTGTTGATGGAAACACTTTGCGCGGACAGTTTCTTTGCTATGGTGTTGAGTCACATCCAGTGATCACAACTGCAATTCAAAATGTTGCCTTTGATTATTCCTCCCAATATGCTCATGCTGAGATTTTCTTCTTCTGAAACTATTCATCTGAGAATTGAGAATATGGTCCCGTTTATTTTCCTTTTAAAAAGGATACTAAGTGAATACAAGAATTTCTTGTGAATTTTCTAGGTAAATATACATTCATTGATTCTGAGTAACTCATTTAAAAGAAAGTATCATGGCCTTCGTGGCTTTACACAATCTCGAATAGTGCCTATGTGGATTTGACACAGCCAACTTGGAGGTCATCTACTGTTTCTTAGCTTTTTTCCTATTTAAGATAAATTTTCAATTATTAAATTCTATTATGCGAAGACAGCATGTTCCAATGGATAAAGTCAAATTAAATGGATAAATCAAATAAAATAGTTTTAAAGATTCCTCCTCTAGTCTATGGAACTATAGCAAGACATGGGATGTGGCTGCTAAGTCTTTAATACAAGAAAGGGTTACTGGAACAGCCCTATTCTAACACTGCTACTATTTTGTCTCAGTCAGTTCCATGGCTACTCTTTCTCATTGTTTTTAGTCCCAACTGCAGTTTTATCTCCTTAATCTGCTTCTGCAACCTACAGCTTCATCTCCTCGTGTCTAACACCTAACAGCTCCACCTTGCTTAGAATGCTTGCCTGCTGTAGATACTTCTACAACTTCTTTCTTTCATTAATTCAGCAAGCGTTTCTTGAGCACCTACAGTGTGCTGAATGCTCTTCTTCATCAATGAATAAAACAGACAAAGATCCCTGTTGTTTCGGAGTTTGCATTCTGAAAGGAAGACAGATAATAAACAATAAACATAATGAACAGTGAGCTACACAGTATGTTAGAAGGGGATGGAACTACCATCTTACACAGAGCAGAATAAAGGGGTTGAGGAACTTGTCAGGTGGGGAGAGGTGGCAGTAGTACTGAAGAGAGTGGTCAGGAGCTCTCTAGAGTCTCCTTTCTAAGGGCACTAAGCTCATTTGTGAGGGTTCCACCTTCATGACCTAACCACCTCCCAAAGGCCCCACCTCCTAACACTATCACCTTGGGGTTAGGATTTCAACATATGAATTTGTGGAACACAAACCTTTAAACCATAGCAGTACTTAAAGGCATGACAGTGGACAATCTCATCAATGGGGTTGACTGTAGAAAGAAGAGGACCAAGGCTGAGACCAGGGCCATGTCAACATTAGGAGGTGGAGGAGAAAGGGAGGAAAAAGAAATATAGATTGAAAAGGTGCTGCCCTTGAGTTTAGAGGGAAATCAAGGGAATGTGGGACCTGGGAAGCTGAGTAAAGAAAGTGTATCAAGGAGGAGAAAGTGATGGTAAGTATCATATAAGTTGATGGGAGACTTAACCACTGGGTTTGGCAATGTGGAAGTTGTCATGATCTTGACAAAGAATGATTTTGGCTTAAGTGAGTGGGTTTCAAAAAGAATCAGAGAAGGGCAAGTAGAGACACATTTTAACATTTTTTTTTGATCTGTGATACGTCTTATAATCAGTGATGTTTCACTGTTGCCATAGACCAGGCAACAGCTGTGATGTGGTTGTTACTGCCTACATGCACGTGACCATGGTCATGACTGGTCTGCATGTTGTTGCCACCTGTGCATTGTTGGTACTATATGTGTTGAGTTAAATTGCCATTTAAAATGCCTCTCTTGTTGTTCTCATTTGAAAATTTCACTTGCCACATTCTAGCAAAATAAAAAAAGTGTGAGCATCAAAACTTGAAGAATGGGTGTTAGTAGCTTCGAAGAAAACCCTGGAGATAAGAGTCGTGACTTTCCTGTAAAGAGAGAGTTTTCCATCTTGCCACACTGAGAGTTTACATGCCAGACAACATTGTGCCTGTAGTGAACAATACTGTATTGTGCACTTGAAAATTTGTTGAGGGTGGACCTCATGTTAAGTGTTCTTATTAGAATATAAATATTAAAAAAAGAGGGTTTTTGATGTGACTGAGGTCTATGCTGTGTGTGGAAGACTTCTAAATGGTAATAAATTAGGTTGATTTAATTAGCAGTATTTTTTTCTATTTTAGTGGTCATAATTTTGTGCTTTATAACGAATGGAGTACTGGATAATATGAAATATGGTATATGAAATAAGTTTTTTGTTTATAAAATGTTACAATTTTATAACATGTGGATTCCTTACATCAACATGTATACACTCAAAATCATTGCTCAGTTGCACTGGCAAATTTCTGTTGACCTGGTAGCCAAAAAATTATGTTCTCCAAGGAGAATCATTATCCAGGTAACGTTATTGAAGGTTAGCTGATTTAGCTGAAAGATTTACAAAATCATATGTGTAAATTACTCCACTTATGGTAGCAGTAATTTATTCTAAACAAATTGGATCCACAGCCATCTGTTTTAGCTGTTAGTATAGGAAAAGCATGTTTTTTTCTATCTCCACAAAGTTAGGTTCAAACCGCAGATGTAGAACAATGCAAATTAGACAATGCGTGCCTTTGAAGTGAAGAAAAGTGTCACAGAGCAGTAGTCCAGCCTCAGAGTTCCTGCCCATTTCTTATCCCAGGGATAGAGTGATTCTCCTGCAAAGCCAGATTCAAGAGTGTTCCTCTTGGTTGAAGATTGCAAAATAGCCAAGGGTCAGAGAAATATAGAACTACTTCTGTGGGCCTAGTGTCATTCTTCCATTCCTATCCCAGCCCTACCTTCTTTCCCTTATGTCTCTTCGCCCTCCATACCTTTTGCAGCCTTTAATGTCACATCAATGAAGGGCACTTGGGGTGCTAGCACCACCATCTCTTTCTTGAAATCTCATCATGAATTCTCTTTCAGACAGCCCTAGGATGGATTTCAAACAAAATTACATCCAGGTGTGACTGGGCCCCATGGGAAATTCCTGCTCTTATATCTTGCCCAGTATCAGGGAGAAACCCCAACCTGATCAACAATGGTGAAGATTGACAAGACTCCAGAGGAGACAACTAGGCAAGCAAGTAGGTTGGCTTGAGACAGCTCCAGTGGTGCTGAAAGTTGGTACAGGACTCAGTTGGCCAGAGCAAGACAGTTTAAATTCACAACACAGCAAGACCAGGAGCATCAGCATGGGGGCACCAGTTCTCCTTCACTAAGTGCCATGGAACGGTGTGATGGACCCAGACGGCGACTATGCACACAGTGGATTATACCACAGTGGAGACATCTAGGGCCAGGGACCCTATGCAAAGCAATTAAAACAAGCCAGTTTTCTCGACTCAACAAGTTCTTGGCTGATTTCAAGTTTTCAAATGAGTATGTCACCTTTTCAGAAACTCAGATTAGACACATTGACAGGAATTGGGAAAAAAATTACTTAATTTATCTCATGCAACACTTGACTGGCATTATCAACCAAATCTTGGTTGGTAGGATGAGGCTAATTGGCAACACTGATCTCAGTTATGTCTCAGGGAATAAGTCCTGGACATCTCCAACTGAATAAGTCCTGCAGGGGACTATTAGGTCTTGTTTCAGATAACCATTTAGCTTTTTATCTTATGATGTGCATAAGCTGTTCTACCTGAGTGATGGTAGTAATCCAAACACTACAGGAAGTATTGGTGATGATACATACACCTGCTGGTGTGGGCAGGATGTGGCCTAAGGTCAGCCTGTTACCTGGTATGTCCTATCATCCATTAGGAATTTAGACTGTCCTGTTGATCTTCTAGGGCTTGTGCTGTCTCTGGCTGGTTGCTCAAGTCAAGCATAAATTCCTGGCCATTGTCTCTAGGAAGTGGACTCTGAGGACAGGGAGCAAAGCTTGCACTATTTTATGAAACCAGAAGTTTTTGCATTCCCAGATAGGACAGCTTTCTTTACCCAGAGACCCAACAAGGGGAACATGGTGTCAACGCAAATAATTGTAAGAGGCGATAAATGGACCAAAAAGCAACCCCCATTCCCAATGGAAAGACCTTCTGTGGCCCAGTCTCCCCAGCATACAACTATATGGCACAGGTCAACCCATTTGTGATTTGTCATTAAACTTAATTGGATTACTGTTATATTACTTGTTAAAAATTTATTTTATTTATTACATTTTTTATTGCGATACAATTGACATATAACATTATATGAATTGCGGGGGTGCAACATAATGATTTGACATTTGTAGGTATTGTGAAATGATCACCACAATAAGTCTAGTTGACAATCCCCCACCGTAGATAGTTACGATTCTTTTTCTTGTGATAAGAACTTTTAACATCTAGTCTCTTAACAACTTTCAAATATGCAATAAAGTATTATTAACTATAGTCTCCATGCTGTGCATTACATCCCCATGACTTAGATATTTTAGAGCTGGAGGTTTGTAGCTTTTGGCCACCTTCACCCATTTCACCCACCCCATGTTATGTTACTTTTGTTAAGCCACTTGGACAGTGTCAATAGTAATTGCAGCCTTATGAGCCATACCTTGCACAACCCAAGGCCACTTAGGTATTAGAGGAAGCATATAAATTGTATCAGTCAGAATAAAATGAGGATGTGCTATTCTGGGTGTTTACAGGGTTAGGAGGGGGTGGTCAGGTTTGGGAACTGCTGTTGGTGGTATTAGGCACAGCAGAATAATGCAGGACTAGCCATGCCCACATGAGTTTTCTATTTCCATAGCAAGTAGATAGGAATGACAAATTGAGCAGCAGATCATATCACTAGCCACTGCTGTGCTACCCAGGCAGACTATGTGATTGTTTGCCAGATGGTGGTGCTGAATCTAGGGGACAAAGAAAGCATTAGTTATTCCCTCATCCTTGCACCACCTGTGGTCTTAGGTGACCCTCCCCAGGTGCTGGAGTGTTGTTCTTCCCCCACAGTCAACTGGTCTGTTTGTTTGATCTTATAGATACTACTTCACGCTTTGTCCAGCCATCCCCCAACTGCACACACAATTTCTGTCCATGTGAGTCAGGGGTTATGGGGGCTGAGTCATGATGACAGAACTTGCAAGGTCCATGATGTCCCATGTTGCTGCCTGAGCAGGCCACTTTAGGTGTATTTGAGAGTTCATGACTGATTACAATCTTTGTGGTCTGTGATCCACTCTACCTAAACCTGAAACCAGGTGGTAAATAGAAGCTACAGGCTGGAGTAACCCTCACACTGTCATTTAACTGCCATCCTAAGATGACACCTGGCAGGCTTCCCTGGTGCTAAAGTCAATGGACAAAAAGAAAAGCAGTGGTCAAGATTGTCAGGATGGAATTGTAGATACAGGGACCCAGTCTCCCTCTTCCTCTACTCCTTCTGTCATTCCAAACAGGACATTCTCTTGCAGGGAATTGCTACATTTCATGCCCACACTAAGATGTATTGTCCATACTGCTGATAATGAAATCTATCCATAAATCTTTATCAGTTGAATCTTTAAAAGTCTATTCAGCCTCTTGATGATGACAGGAGAATGTCCTTCAAATGCCATGACCATCAGCTTACTGCTGGGTCCTTTTTGTGCCATGAACTGTGTGCCATACTCTGACACATGTCTGGATAACCACAAACATGAACCAACTTAATCTCGTATGCTATTATGTGGTCCCAACATGCCACTCTCACGAGAATAACAATTCTGTAATGAGAATAGGTGTCAATGCCTATTAGACCCTGCTATGAGGTGGTGGCGGAGGACCAATTTGGTCTATTTGACAAGAATGGGCAAGATCCCCTTTGAATGCATGTCCTTGTTCACCTGTAGGAAGTCAGATCAACTGCTGACAGGTAGGAGAATCCTGGTAGGCCAAGTTTATCCTCTTTGGCACAGAGATGGAGGACCATCTTTCGAGCTCATTGGTTTATGATGGCAGGATTCAGAGGCCCAGGCCAGTGATGAATCCAGAAAGCCTGTATGGCTAGCTACAGAAAGATCTCAAAGTTCAAGACCGATTTTGGCCGTGGTTTGGCATACTCTACAAGTCTAAAGGGATGCTGGAGGTGCACAGTGGACTGCTGTTCTCAACACTACTCAACACAGCACTGTGATGCATACCCCCAGACCAGGGCAAACACAGCTCCACCAAGCATTAGCACATGATGTTGGTTGACTAAAGATTGGATGGAAAGAGGGGCAAGAGAGAATGCTGGACTCAAAAGCAAAACTTAATAGAAATAGCCTGTAGATGCCTCTGTTCTCTATGAGTTCTTGTCTTCTTTTCAAAGCTTCCATTGGCGCTCCCTCTCCAGGCTTGATAGGGCCTGCCTCTAACACTTCCCTAGGCCCCCACCAACCTAGCTCTCTCTAGATCTCCCTTTACTATTAAGAATACTCATGTGTTTTCCAGGTTCTCCCCTCGTGTATCTTGTTCCCATTTCTAAGCTCAGCAATCAAGATGCTCACGTTAGTATCCATCCTCTTCAAAAGACAGAAGGAATATTATCAATAACAAATAATTTTCGTTTGTTATAAACATATTTTTAAAAATTTCATGTCACAAAAAGTTGAGGTAACAAGTTTACTTTTATGGCTTACATCAGTGAGGACGGGTGGAACCAGGGACAGGAGTGTGTCCAGTTTGCTCCCGCTGCAGGGAATCGATTCAGTTTGCCTTATGGCTCCACATTTGTGATCATGTGGACCTCTCCGGAGTCTCAGATGTCTACTAGACTGTCCTAATGGGGCTAGTTACCATGAACTCTAATTCAAATCCAGGTCTCTGTGCCCTTATCAATAAAGGACAGCATCTATGTTTTTATAGTGCATACGGTCTCTCTGCTCCACCTTCAGAATTTTCTTTTCCTGACTTTTGGCAGAAACACTCTTGTGTTCTCCTCTTCTTGAACTTTTCTCTTGAATTTTCTAAGGAAATGGCAAGAGTACGACCCATTTTATTTGCCGTATGCTCTCCTACTTCCTCCTTTCTCCCAAAGAAGACCAAGAGATTCAGACATTGCATTGAACTTCTCTGACTTAGTAAAGTCAATCCCTTTTTCTTGTCCGCCATCATTTGGTGGTAAACTAAGAGACCTCCCACTGACCCATCTCAGAGGATCCTCCCATCCTCACAGCTCTGGGAACACAGCTCAGGGTGCAATCCTGACCCCTGTGGGATGTAACCCCTTTGTTGAGGGGGCGCCATTGATCTCTATCACCTGGGATTCTTTGTAGCACAGGACAGCAAAATCAGCGCGATAACATTTGCCCTGCTGTGGATGGAGAATGCTAGTTTTTAATATTTATGAATACTGTGGGTACAAAACGTATACATTTCCAGCATTTCATTGTTCCTTTTCTCCTCTTTCTGTTTCTCCTCACTGTGATATAATTATCACAGGCAGAGAAGCTCAAGGATGATGTTATGAAAGATTGGTTACCATATGTATGGAATATTAACAGTGCCTATTCTGCCATATATCTCCCTTGTGTGGATAAACGTCTTTCATTTTTTTAGGTAGTCGAAAGTACGTATTTTTGATGTACTTGCATGATGACTCTTGCTCCCTTTCTGTCTTTTCTCTGTCTTATAAAAACAATAATCAACAGTATATGTATACTTCCATTTGAAAAACATCTTTGCGGACATGTCAAACTCAGACATTAGCCTTCTGAGAGTATTAGAAGTTATTTTAAAGAAAGACTGCAAGGCTCTTTCCAATCCTGGGGAGCTCATTTCTTCACTTTTACCTCTTCCTCCCTTCAGCCTACATTCCCGCCCGCCTTGTCGCTCCACTCCTGTTCCTGAGGTCAGGGTTCTTTCACGTTTCTCTGTGCCCTGGCTGGGACCCTGTGGCTGCACCTCCATCTTGCGTACCTGTACTAACCTTTTGGGACTCAGCTCAGTGTCACCTCCTCCTTCATTCTCTCCCAGGCTCTCACCCCACTCAGGTTGCTTGGGTGCCACTGTTCTCTCCAGAACCCTGTGCATTCCTTTGCCACAGCACTTCCCACACTTTACTGGGATGATCTATTTATTCATAAGATGTTGTACCCTTTTCACGTTTGTGTCCAGAGAAATCAGCATCTCTTCCAGCACAAATCAGGCATTTAGGATGCTTGCTGGATTGCGCGAAACCCTGCATCTTTGGTCCCTAGAGCATTTCTTGATAGAGTCAGCCCTAAATAAATATGTATTGAATGAATGATGATTCTTCTGCCTATTCCTCTGTTTTCTTTATGAATGTTTTTATGAGTTTGCAACTTTTAAAAACTCTTTTCAAATCCATCAAATTTTGTCCAAGAAGAATCAAATTTAAATAGATTCAGTTATATATTAAACTTAGAATACGTATAAATGTAACTTCAAATGTATAAATATAGCTATTGATGAGTACATATACTATGATAGCCAGAAAAATATGACAGTTGTGCTATGAAGATATAGTTCTTTATTTACACACATGTAAAATTTTATTTTATGGGAAATTAGGCATTTTATATTTATAAGATTGTGATGTTGCAGACTTTTTGTTTCTTTTTTACTAAAATGAATCTTTTGACAATGCTGTGCATATGTGTGCATGTGCAAGGCATACATGCACATTGGATTAAAGACAAGACTTTCAAAATAAAGAATAAAATTGAATGGTATTGTGGGAAATACTTTCGGGAAAGGCAAAGAGGAGTCGGAGAGAGAAGATTTGTATTTGAGACTTGGCATAACCAATCATTAGCTGACTGATATTGGAAGGTCCCTGGGTTACTCTGGATTCAGTTTCTTCATCTGAAAGATAGGGTGACAGCTAAAATAATAATACTAATTTTATAAGTTGTTTACATGCATAAATTAGATGATGTGTATCATACTTTATAAATTATAATGATAGTTTTATTAATACAGTCAATTCTGCTACAACACTTGTTTTGACAACGCGAATTTGTTCCAATGCAATTGCTATGTTTGGAAGCAATTTGAGCAAAATGGGAATTTCAAGTTTGCATAAAACAATTTCACCTGTGAGAAACACGCTATGAATGAAGAACACTGCACCAGCTGAGCTGTGGTGCCTAGGAATACACAGAACACACATCTCAAACAGCTCCCAGCCGCCTCAGTTCAACACACGTGTTCTGAGCCCCACGCATCGACGTGTGATGTCACAGCTTCCTGCCTGATTTCAGACAGCCCTCCTTCGCGATAACTTACACACGAACTCTCCTGAAACTTACCTCCACAGGCAAACTTCGGGTCTTTTACAACATGCAGTGTCACATTAATTGTAGTTCTCATGTATTTTTAACAATTTAGCATGTGTAAAATTGTGCTACCGTTTTCACTAAAATTTATCTTTTAAAATTTGTATGTCATTGATGAAGCTTTTGAATGTAGTCCCATTAGCTCAACTTTTTCCATCAGCTCCATGGTTTTATTAACCAATTTTGCAGAGGGTGGTGATTTTTAAGAACGCATATAACATGTTATAACAGCACTGACTGTATTTTATAAACTAGACTTTGATAAATTAAAATCTTTTTCTTTTAAGTCATAGTTAACCCTGTCAAGTAGGTTGCGTAATTAACACAGTGAAATGCATCAGTGAGTATATAATTAATAAATAATGAAATGTTTTAAATTGGCAAGTCACAGCCTGAATGTTAAAAAAGGATAAAATACAAGTTTGTATATTGTAATGTTACCGGATGGTGGTTTCTGATGGTGGTTAGCAAGCAACAAGCTTGGAAAGTCGTGAGCTAGGAGAGGGACTGAGGCTGAGTGGAAGTGTTCCAGGGAATCAAAACTCAGGGCTCTCTTGGGGCCAGCCTGGTGGTGTAGTGGTTGAGTTTGCATGCGGTGCTTTGGCAGCCCAGGGTTCGCAGGTTCAGATCCTGGGTGCGGACATACACTCTGCTCATCAAGCCATGCTGTGGCGGTGTCCCACATACACAGTAGGGGAAAATTGGCACAGATATTAGCTCAGGGACCATCTTACTCAAGCAAAAAGGGTAAGATTGGCAACAGATGTTGGCTCGGGGCCAATCTTCCTCACCAAAAACCCCCCCAAAACAAAAAAATCTCAGGGCTCTCTTTGTTTCTAAACATGCTCCCTTAATTGTAAGCATCCCATGGCATGCTACAACTTCACTCCTGGCTTTGCCTTATTTCTCAAATTCAGATTTTTCTTTTACTGTGACTTTTTCACTTTGTTTTACTTTTGTAGTATATATGTTTTTGGAGGCTGTTTCAGTTGTTTGGGATAAAGTCCTTTGGGATCAGGCAGAGTGAGATTCCAAACTTGGAATGACATACTAGCCATGTAACGTCAGCAAGTGTGTTGACCTCGTCTGTTAAACGGCCATGATGACAATGCCAGCCGCATGGGCATGTTGTCGAGTGCCTGGCATGGAGGGAGTGCTCTATGGTACCATCATGAATAAGAAAGTTCCCTCTGCATTATCTGATCAAGTGAAGGCTCAGCAATATCTCTGTGTCTCCCACAGTGCCCTCCTCCTTGATTTCACTGTTCACACATCACATTAATGTTTAATTTCGTTTCCTGCCTTTCCTCCTTGCCTTCAGTCGGTTGTTAGTGTGTCTGCACTTGCCGATACTCCCACTGTCCCGAAACTCAGACCTATTGCATTACTCAACCATGTTGACTACACTTCATGATGTATTCGGTGCTTTGAAGAATAAAACTTTATTCCTGCTCTATTTGGGGAGGCAGGCAAGAAAATTTGTGGTTAAAATGTAGTGTGAAAATATATAATAATATATATATAGAGAGAGCATTAATAGGGTACAGGGGAGAAGAGAGACATCTCAATTACAGTGGTGAGGGTCGGTCAGTGAGCCTTCCTGGAAGGGATGATTCTGGGGCTTAATTTAGAGGCATAAGGAAGGTTAGGCAGACCTAAGAGCTGGGGAATCAGTTTTCTTTTTCAGGTCCAAGAAGTTTACATCACAAGGCAGATTATTCTGCTTCTGAAATGCTCTAAGCCATGGAAATTTCTTCCTTATAATGAGCTCCAAATCCACTTTTCTTGTAATGTGTATCTGGGGGTCATACTTGATCCTCCGTTTCGTGACCACAGAAGTAAACGTCGTGATGGGTGTATCTGTAATGTGTCTTGCATTCTTCACTGACGTGGTTCTGCCCCTCCCTCACTGTGTCCTCACACTTCTTGACTGGCTCAGCTTTGTCAAAGTCTCACTCAAATTATGACACCTGGGACTGAAAGCAATACATTCACATGCTCAAATGGCCAGAAACACCTGGATACCATATGCAGTCCTTGTCCTGGCTCCAGTGTCTTTGTTCATTTAACCTGAAATGACATGCATTTCTATTTTTTTGGGGGGGGAAGCTTATAGTCATTGTACATTCTCATGCAATTTTCATTCAGACTATGGTACATTAGCTATTACAATAAACAATAAGCTATCCCATAAACTGTCTATCCCAAGATCCTAGATTACTGAGTCAGGTGAAACACAGCAACCTCTTGCTTGTTAGATTTGCCTTTTACGTCTTTATGGAAAATTGTGGATAAGACTGAGTGGGAAAACTTAATCTGGTGTCACGCCACTTGAGACTGTCTTCAGGGTTTCACTCCATTTGTTGACATTTGTAGGGGTGTTATGACTACCCAACCAGCTTCAAACTCCCCCAATTCCTCTCCCATTTGTCTCAATATTTTCTCTCTTATACAAAATGATGTCACGTGAAGCTTGGTCAAACTTTACTTAAACCCAGTTCTCTTATGCTGATGAAATCCTCTTGTTCTATTTATTCCATCACCAATAGAAGAAAAGTGATTTGGGTTTCACCTGGCCTTAGTAAGGGTGTGTTGGTTCCTACCTATCATTATAACCCACGTGCTAGGTTATAACCAATCACTCACTTAATAATCAATCTTCATAGGGCCGGCCCTGAGCGGTTAAGTTTGTACACTCGCTTTGGCGGCCTGGGTTTCGACAGTTCAGATCCCAGGCATGGACATGGCATTGCTCCTCAGGCCATGCTGAGGCGGCATCCCACAGAGCACAACCAGAGGCACTCATGATACCTATGTCATTTGATTTAGTTGCCAGAATCTTTTCTCATTTTAGACAATTCAGATATTGCTAATTTTCAGCCTTATTACTTCTTTCTGTTTCATTTGATTAAAAAAAGACTCAGCTGAGATTCTTTTAAGGAAAAATAATCTCAAACCTGTTGCTGTATTTTGAAAGTCTTCATGATCTTAAGGAATCACCCTCCATATTATTAACCAGTAAAGGCGCAGAACATCAGAACAGGTCCTTGCTCATGATCTTATGTTCTTGGACGTTACTTCCCTAGATCTTTGCTTCATTCCTTGCTCTGTTTTCTTGATGTCTCTCACTTTCACTTCCAAGGGTTTCATCTACTGTTGAACCCTGGCTTTATGCCTCTACTCCACTGACCATGAACTCTCTCCAGGTTGTCATATGCTGTCTGTCCAACATACCTCCACAGCCCATGGAAACCTCATATGTGGGTTCTGCTGTGGAAAATAACCCATCACTAGCCAATCTGACCTAATCCTAGTTTTATAGGAATGGATGTACAAACATTTGATTGTAAATGAAAGGCCTGCATAGAATATTAGGGAAGTAATTTGTGAAGTAAAGTCGTGTCTCGATGGGCAAATATTTGGTGTGGTATAAAAGATATATAAGTCAAAAAGAAGGTGCTAGCCAATTAAGGTAAATCCATCTTTGGTAGGTAATCACTATGCAGTCTGAGACATTACTGAACCCCTAATATACTCTTACTATGTGTTAGTTAATATATGTTTGCTGAATGAACTAATAATCTAGATTTCATTTATTTTGACATAGATGTGTATGTGTATACATATGTATATATACAGATTCCACATTCTTAAAATCCTTTTAGGGAGCACGCTTAAAATAATTCTCTTTTCTTCTTCTAAAGTTCACTAGAATGTTAAACCACATGAGGGATTTGATTATCTTATGAGAGAATGGAATTTAAATAGAATTGGGTAAATAGGATCACCATACATCCAGCTGTTCAATTGATTTCATGTTCATCTCGGAATGTAATTGAATTTGAAGCTCGAGAAGAAGTAAATTGAAACCAACAATAACGGAACACATTACTTTTGTTCCTAATACAGTGATTGAAATGAGCTCTATATCAAGATAGAAATGCGGTAATACCCGTTATTTACACAGCACCTTTCTCTAAAGACCTCAATTCGTTTTATACACAGTGCACTTGATCCTACTGCTGACAAAAAAATACTTGCTTCATCGGAGGAGGTGTCATGGCAGACGTGAAATGCTCTGGACGACTTGAATTGCTTGGAAAAGACAACCAGCGCCATTTCAGGCAATTTATGTCTCAATTATCACCACAGTCACTTTCACTGTCCTTTCTCAGCGGTATGCCCAAAGTGGAAGAGAGTGTTGCTTTTACAGGTGAGACCTTAAAATCTCAAAGGAGAGCATTTCCTTCTGTTAGGGATCCAATATTTCTTCCTGCAGGAAACCTGCAAAGGTTACCATGGGTTTTTATGCAAATTTCTCTGAACTTGCATGCTGCCTCCGACGAGAGGACTCTACTCACTTTCCAAGTTGCGAGCAAACCATGTGGAATGTGGACATTTTATTTGGGAAGAATAGAAGAGGAGAATCTACCTGTTCCCTTTCTGTGTTTCCATTTAGGGATCTTCAAAGATCTCTTCCACCTTTACCACACCCCAAATCCCTTTGCATCTTTACAGGTCGAGTAATAAATCCCTTCCATTTCAATGAGGAAGGGTCCTTCAGTAAAGGTATTGCATGGTGAATTTATATAACATGTTAGCTTGTATTATATTATATATTTCCTATATAATATATATAATACTGTTGTATATATATTATACTTTATTATATTATACATTATACATAATACATAATATATATTATTCTCAGCTTTTGTTCAGTCAAGTCTCCTATTTAAATAATTGAAACAAAGTAGCACTAGCTAGACCTCTGATTCTTAGTTCATTTTCATACAGCTCCGCACAGTGGGTGCCATGGGGCACTGCTAGTGTCGAGGCCCTGGTCTGCTTGCTGGAGTCACACAGAAGAAGATGTTCTCCTGCCCTCAAGAAACTGTCAGTGTCTTGTGAAAGAGAGAACAAAACAGAGACTTGCTAGAAGGCACATTAGGTTACTAGACCCGATATTTAATTAAAAAATAAAAATTAACTGGAAAACTAATTAGTCAAGAATAGATCCCCTGGGCCTGCCTGGGGGCATAGTGGTTAACTTTGCATGCTCTGCTTCACTGGCCCAGGGTTTGTGGGTTTGGATCCTGGGTATGGACTTATACCACTTATCAAGCCATGCTCTGGTGGTGTCCCACATACAAAATAGAGGAAGATTGACACAGATGTTAGGTCAGGGCCAATCTTCCTCACCAAAAAACAAAAAGAAAGAAAGAAAGAAAGAAAAGAATAGATCCCCTGATTTCTGCCTCACTCAACAGACATCCAGCTAGCACCTTCTACCTGCAGTGGTGTGCCAGGCACCAGGGATGGATTTGTGCATGCACGGCTCCATCAAGGAACTCACAGGGAAGACAGACACACTACTTGGTTACCTCATTGTTATCCTCTTGTTTTAACACGTCCAGACCCCTCTATGGTGTGGCTCTTTGGTACATTACCTTAACCTCATGCCCTAGGTTGGGTGCCCATCACCTGTGCTCCCACTGCGATCCTGCACAAACCTCCTTCACTGCACTTACAAGATTATTGATTTAGGGTCTGTGCCTACCAACTGGAAGATAAAACTTTTCTATTACATTTCTCTGGATCTATGGCCTTGTATTAGTCAGGGCTCTCCAGAGAAACGGAAGAGAGAGGATACAGATAGATAGATAGATAGACAGATAGACAGACAGACAGATACAGAGATATATAAGAGGAGATTTATCATAGGAATTGGCTCATGCAGTTTTGGAGGCTGAGAAGTCTCAGGATCTGCCATCTGCAAGCTGGAGACCCAGGAGAGCTGGTGGTGCAGTTCAGTCTGAATCTGAGGCTCTGAGAACCTGGGGCTGACTGCATGTCCCAATCTGAGCCTGAAAGCCCAAGAACCAGGAGCTCCAATTACCGAGGGCCAGAGAAGACGGACGTCCCAGCTCAAGCAGAGAGAGAGCACTCACCTTCCTCTGCCTCTTTGTCCTACTCAGGCCCTCAGTGGATTGGCTGACACCGACCCTCCTCAGGGAGCCCTGAGCTTTACTCAGATCACTGATTCAACTGCTGATCACAGACAGAAATACTGTTTTACCAGCTATCTGGGCATCCCTTTGCCTGGAGAATTTGACATAAAAATAGCCGTCACCAGCCCCTAGTACCATGCCAGAAAATATTTGGTGCTCAATAATATTTGGTGCTGAGTTGAGCAAAAATACAGCCTTTTCTGTTTTAAAAAGACCAATTTCACTTAGTTATTTGAGACATTTTGCCACCAAGCCGCCTGCTCTCCATCCTAGTCTGCCTTGAGGCCTTTAAGAAAGACATTGTTGGTCTTTGTGATTGATGGCGGCTTAGCCACAGCTGTCCCCAAATAGGAGCCCTGTGGATTCCGTATTGGCAAGTACTGTCTATCTGGCATTATTTCTCCTTATGAGCAGGCCTTTCCCACTCATGCAGAAATAGAGCAATGGAAGTTATAGAAAATTCATTTTTTCTCCCTCCACCATTTGTCCTCTGCTTCCAACCTCGGTGGAGAAGCACCTTGAGTCCGGGAAGAACAAATGGGCTGTTATGTGCATGTGGCAACATGTGAAAGAGAGCACAATACATATTTCTCCATAGCAAATGATGTTTGAGCTCTGTCTCAGAGCTAAAGGAGTGACTAAACTTTAAGCGAATAAGAAGAAATACCTCCTTAACCACCAGATCATGGCGACCTCTGACTTAGCTGTTACAGGTTATTATCGTCCTACTGTTTTAGAGGCTTAGGGTGTGATTAACTCATGCATTTTGCACAACAGAGAGAGAGGGTGAGCTGTGCCTTCAAGCTCCGGGAAGCCACTGTGTTTCCCTACTTTTCACTGACTGAAACTTCAGTCCTGCGGAGCACTTAGGGACATGAAAAGGAAAAGAAGAAAGAATACCGCTTTCTTATTTTCTCCATTCACTGTTCAAACGGAACAGGACATTCTGAAGTTTGCTTTACTGCTCACTGTCTCTACTTAAAGAATGCTGAAACTCTTAACTTCACAAAAGAGTTAGAAGTTACCTAATGAAATATCTGCTTTAACTCATGTATCAACAAGGATGCACACTATGCTTGCTTTCTGTCTTGCCCTGGTTGGGAAAAGAGAGGTTAAGACATGACCTCCACCCTCGGGGGACTTGGGAGTCAAGGCCTGCCTCGTTTTCCCTCTTATGTACAATAACTCAGTTGAGCTTTAGATGGATGGGATTTGTAATACCTGTGATAGAAAGTGGACCAAGGGCTGCTTCCTCCAAGTTCATACTGTGCATCTACCACCCAGAAATGGGTGTAAGAAGCAAAATATCCTACTAACTGCCAGAGGGAGATGCTCACTACCACTTATACCGAATCTGGGATTGCTATCATTTTGTGCGAACACCCCAAGTGTTTTGAGACACAGTGGACAGTGTTAGGACAACTTATCCACAGGAGAATTCAATCATTGCATCCTTTGCAACCGGCATGCTCCCTGGTGGGGACTTTAGGACAGTGGTCCTACTTAAAATGAGATCTCCTGTCTAGTCAAGGCAGACGACTTGCAGAGAAATACAGCAGCACCAATCCTGAGCCTCTGGGCGGTTCCTGGATGGAAACCAAGGGGCTGCCCCACTTTCTACACACAGGCTGAAGAATCAGCTTTCCAGAGGCCGTTGGGTCAGTTGCTCCATCTGCTTTTCTATTTCCAAAATTTTCTCTCTATTGCTCCCTTCTGTTCTTTTTCTCTTTTAAATAATACCTTCAGTGGCATTTTTTGGGGGGCATTAGAGCCATTTTCATATGTCCAAGCCACCAGAAAAATAAGTCTACCTACAGAGATTTGTTCTGTGTGTGTGTGTGTGAGAGAGAGAGAGAGAGTGCAAGACAGAAAATACGAGAGATTGTACGTGTATTTAAAGAACCACTCCAGTCTGGTTCTGTTTTTGAAATCAATTTAAGTGCATCGAGTTGATTCTTCATTCTGAGCACTCAATTTCTTGTCTAAGACATGTTATTGGAATTCATATCTAATGGTTATCTTGGTGAGGGCTGATGAGAATGACGAAGTGAGGGATAAGTTGTCTCAATGCCATTCCCCCACAAGCACTTGTAACGATTCCCCCTCTGCCTTCTCCACCCAAACTGTCCTGTTCTCCACACACAGCCCTCTAATAACCTCAGTCCATCTCTCTCTGTGTTCCCACATTCTTACCTTCCTTCCTCCGTGAACCACACCATTGTCTTCAAGTGCTCTCATCAGCAAAGATACGATCATCCATATGGGGTTATTCCCCGGGAAAGTACTCTTGACATTTCATTTTTTTGTGGCCACTTCACATTCAAGGCATCTTCAGGCTTCAGCTTGTATTTTATCACCTATCTGGCTACTTTTCCTTTGGTTTTAGCAATTTCAAAAAGTCGGAAAGAACACTCAAATCAAATGACTCTGCTGCCCAGAATTATCCTTAATTAACTCAACTGTTTCTTAAATGTTACTATATGCCAGCAAAGTGCTAGATACATAAGGAGATATGGGGCTGAGTCACTACCGAGACGATCTCTAGGGTTAGCAGAGGGGGACAGAGGACAACAGTGTGATTGTGTGGGGGATAAGGAGACAAGTTCTTTGTATTGCCACCTGGCAGAATGGGAGAGTGGTCATTTCTTCCTGGGATGGGGGCAAGAAGGCTTCAGAGAGCTTGCAGTTGGGGTGGGAGTGAAGAAAGCATTCTAGGATATCAAAAAAGACATTAATGAAAGATCTGGTTGGGGAAGACTGCTGAATTGAATTGACTGAGGTTTGAGGATTATCTTCGGATTGACAATTTATGGTCTAATTATACAGTGTAATAGAGGATTGGCCTCAATAGCCAACGGAAACTTCTCTCGTTCTATTTGTTTTCTGTGTATCGAGGGCTTAAGCACACAGTAGGCATCAAATAGACGTTTGTGAATGAATGGATGGAAGGGGATGGATGGATGAAAAACAACATTTTTAAGTTTGTTAATTCTGGCTTTTTTGGATTCCGTCAGTAGCTTTGAACATGGGATGCCTACTCCTTAGCACTGACTGAGATCAACGGTTCATTTTATACAGGCTTCTACTAAGTAAGACTTTTAATTACTGACGATCCGCCCTGGCTCTGAGCTGGAAATGCAGCTGGAGACAGGCTTTCAAGCTCTCTTATTAACTCCTCAGGGCACCTGGTGGTTAACCTCCCTGAATATTTCAGCAGCTCTGGTGCTGTGGATTCCGGGGCGTTGTGGAGAGCTGCAGCCTGATCTCATCAGGCTCAGGGATTCCCAGTCAGACTCCGGCTGGATGGCCTCCTCGGATTTCTGTCGCCCTGCCCTGAAGGATGTATGATAGCACCCCCAGGCCACCCCAGGAGTTTTCATCATCCTTCCACCTCTCTGCTTAATTTGTCACTGCTGCAGCATGATGTCCCATTGCTGGGCTCATGGCGCTCAGCTGGTCCCAGCTCTGCCAGGCGGCATTTGCAGTCCACGTCTTGTCCCGGAATCTGGCAGAGGTTGCAGGAGAATTGCTCAGATTTGATGAGATGTGCGGGAGCCCAGAGAAGCTGATTAAATCATAGTCAACACATAGAGCACCCTGCTGCTGCTTTATGGTTCAACACGCTTGTAATCTCTCCTGAAGGCCGTTGTCCGTCCATAGTGTGATCTGAAGGCCAGTTTTTATTCAAGTGACCAAACATTGCCTGGTTCTTATAGATGTATGAGTTCAATATAAATTCACGTAGTTCCTACTCTTGATGTTTCTGGCTGGAGTCTGTTTTATCACTTAGAGAAAGTTAGAGGGAGGAGGAAGAAAGATATATACATATATACACAATATATATATCTATATAGTTTATATACATGTATCTATACAGCATATATATTATGCAGTATATAGTATACATATATACAGTATATATTATACACACAGTACATATATGTGTATATGTGTATATATATGTATGTGTGTGTATATATACAGATACAGTAAAATAATGTTAATTTAATCTCCAGAAGGTAAGAGACAGGAAACTATTTTTTCCTGGTGCTATTAAGTTTTAACAAGATCAAAATGTTTTAACAATTTACTCATTTGTCTTCAATGATTACACTACATCCCTTGCTCTGCTACACTGGCATGAGTTTTCTTTCAAATTTCAGACCTTGTTGGCTTCTGAAGCAGGGGCAGTTCAAGGCTTTGTGAATATAACATTTTGGTCAGTAGCAGAGAGGGTCAATCAGGTTATTTTTGTAGGTTTGTTTGCAATTTGAAAAATTTCTCTGAAAATGTGGGTCATAAAAATTTTTTAAAAATTTGTTAAACTTATACTGTTTTACCTCAAAATAGGAACTATTCAAATTGCTGAATTTTTTAATCAGCCTTAAGAGCTCATCAATATTTTTATGCTCTTTTCTAAATAGCAAAGGTATTCTTTTTCTTCAGTAAAAAAAATGAGGAATATTCTTTAGAGGAAATTTTTGGGTACAAATTATAAAATATACTTGTACATGCACAAAAAGACTTTTAGACGGGAACCAACCCAAGCATTTGATTACATGGTTTGTCATGAAATAGAGACTCATTACACTGTTTCTCTTACCTGGGTTTTAAAAGTGTTTAAATGATCAAGGCAGGTTCTTGATTAAAGAGCCTTATTTGTTTTATTAACATTCTCATCAGTTCTGTCTAGACAGGTCAAGAAAATTGGGAATGAAAAAGAACCATTGTGGATGCCCATTACAGTAGTTTGGAAGCAATTACTTTGGATCAGTCACAGACACACTAAAAAAATTATAGATTCAGATGTGGATTCTGTCAGAAATTCCTGACTATGAATGGCCAGAGGCAGAAAACATCTCCCTGGGGTCCTTGAACCCTCCTCAGACGTTCCTTCTCTGCACTGCCACTATCCTATATTGGGGGCCTCACTTCTTAACTTTGCAAAAGCCCCCAAAATGGTCTTCACCCTGCCACTATGTCCTCCATCTGGTCCACGGACTCTCACACTTTTTCTGACTCCTTAGGGCAAAACACCATGATAAAGGCACTCTGTCCTTCTACGGGTCCCACTGGGAAAGCATTCAGAGACAACAGTGAAGTATCATTGTTCAAGTGCATTTGTGGGGAGGGGACAGGCATGGATTTGCTTGAGCAGCAGGGGCCTGAGTGGTTCCTATTTCAACTGCAGTCCCCGCAGTTCTTAGAGTCTAGGCCCCACAGCACTGAGGAGCTAATGGGCATCACAACACTGAGGGCTTCAACAAACAATCCAACAAGCACAGGCTTCCGTCAGAAGCTAGGAGAGCATTGATTTAATACTGAAATGCAAGCAACGGCAGCAATTGAAAACCACAGCCAGCTCAGAAGGTTGTTGATAGTGAACTAATAATGTGACCAAATATTTTCCAAAAACCCCAGCTCTCTGGAGGTCCCTGTGCAACAGAGGCTTTGCCTGGTTGCCTAGCATTTGAGAGGTAGTAAGACCCCCTACTAGATACTAAGTCAGGATCCTCAGTACTCTCCTCAAATGTGCTACTTTTAGTTTATAAGTACCTGTGATGGTTAATTTTATAGGTCAACTTGACTGGATCATGAGGTACCCAGATATGTGGCTAAATATTATTTTTGGGTGTGTCTGTGGGGGTGTTTCTACATGAGACGAGCATTTGAATCAGTGGAACGAGTAAAGTAGATGGCCTTCCCCAATGTGGGTGGGCATTGTCCAATCCGTTGAGGGCCCAAATAGAGCAAAAAGGTGAAAGAATGAGGAATTTGGCCCTTCTTACCTGATGGCTTGAGCTGGGATCTGCATCTTCTCCTCCCCTACAATCCCCCCTGGTTCTCAGGCCTTTGGATTCAGACTGAATTACATCAATGGCTTTCCTGGGTCTCCAAGTTGCAGATGGCAGACTGTGGGACTCCTCAGTCTCCATAATTAAATGAACCAATTCCTTATAATACATCTCTTCCTATCCTATTGGTTCTGTTTCACTGGAGAATCTTGACTAACACAATACCAAAGTTTAATAACATGGAAAAATAACTTCATAGATCACTATTAAAATCCCATAACTAAAGTGACCGTATATGCAACCTGGACAATTTTGAGAGAGAAATGGGGCATTGTTAGTAATTACACAGAACAAGTGTAACCTGGGCAGTCCTGGGGAAACTAGAATGGACTTACAGTCAAGGCATCCTGAGTTTAGGTAGATGTCTGTGTAATGAGTCACTATTTGCACATGACAAAAGACGGAGGGACCTAATTTTGGGGTCAGTTTGGTGACTCCCAGGAAGAACCCGAAGCCCTCTGCTGGGCCACAGGCCGGAGTCTGGGAAGTAGTGGTCTAGTCCAGTCTACACACTTCACCAAACCCATCTTTCATTTCAGTGCTTCTCTGCTCAGTAGAGAAACCTGGACTCGAGCTTGTTATGTGCGAGGCCCCTTAACTTGAGGTCATGTTGCCATATTTCTTATTCTTTTTCTGCAGGAAACTGCAGCATCCCTGCTCACTCTAAGCTTTCCTGGAAACCCCGCCTGGTACTGTCACCTCTTCCTCCCACCCTCTTAAGCCCTATCTATCTTTTCTCAAGTTATATCTTCTTTGAGAAAACTTTCCCAATAATTCTAATTGAGTTTATCAATCCTTTTCCTGAACTTTGAGAATTAAAACAAATCTATATTATACCTTTTGACAATCATTTGGAAATTTGGCATGTTTCCCCTGACTGTGCGGAAAGCCCCTAGAAGCCGTTATCTCTGTTTAATCTTTCCCTTTATCCTCTTATCTCCTATTCCAGCTCTCAGACAGAGAGAATATTCATGGCATAGTGGTTGAATCAATGACTGTTAATGTTTTAGATAGACTGGAGAATTTTGGAGATCAGATTATATGATTGCTAGGTATTTTCACTTGTGACATTTATAAATGATCGTCCTTGTTTCATTCCATGTATCTTATGTGACTTGTGGAATGCTGAGTTTGTATTTGAGACCCACTCTTCTTCTGTCGAATATTTAGACACCCATGGTAAAAATCCAAATAGTATTTTAAATAGCTTTAAATCTCTACTTGGTCTCTTGGAAAAGACCTAAAGTGTTTGCTTCATAAATAAAAAGCAAAACTTTAAAATCTTTTCTTGTCTATCTCCCCGATCCCACTCGGCATAGCCTGCCGGATGCCCGGGTTTTTCTTTTCCTCTCTCTCAAAACTCCCTAAGACCTGCTTAGACTCACCTCAAAACAGGCCTTGTGTTTCTTGATTTTTCCATTTGTTTTCCCCAAGTGAGAGACGTCTTTCCTTTCTTGTATAGTTCAAGCAAGCATGGTTTTAAAAGACTCAATGTGGCTGCAGAGACAGAAGGCTTCCCGCTGACTGTATGTGGCATGTTGGGTACTGAAGTGCCACAAGGAAAGAGGAGTTGGGAGAAGGGGGAGGGAAGAGGCTGTGAAAACTCATTTTAATTTTTTCCTCTGTCACAGTTATTTTCTTGCATTAACTTTCCTTCTAGCAAAGTGATTGGTACTCGTAAATATTCAGTGAATGACCAGAGAGATATGATGTTTTATAAATGAACTTCTCTTTGAAGTGATTGAACTCAAAATGAAATCAGAAGTTGTTTTGGACACTGTGCCATTTCAAATTTCACAAAAGTCCTAACATTACCAGAAGGATTCTTCTTTTTTATTCATTCTCCTTCTCCAAGCTTCAAAAGAAACATCTTTGGGTGGAATCTAGTCATGAAGAATTAAAATCTAAACAGAAAAAAGTGGGCAAACATTATAAACTATTAAAAAGAGATCTTTAAAAGGAAGACCCATTTTAAAATTCTCTCTCCCCTCGTCATCAATGTCAGAAGAGGTTAACATTTTCATTTAGAATCAGCAAGTATTTATTGATCGCTGACTAAATCCTAGGCGCTGTGTGCTTCCCTGGGTGGCAAGTGTGGCACGATGAAGACTGTCTTTGTCCTTTTTGAGCTTACAGGTTTAGTGTGTATGTGTGTGTGTGTGTGTGTATGTGTGTAGGTGATATAAAAATAACCACAGAGGGGCCCAGCCTAGTGGTATAGTGGTTGGGTTCACGTGTTCCCCTTTGGTGGCCCGGGATTTGCAGATTTGGATCCCAGGCGTGGGCCTACACACCACTTGTCAAGCCATGCTGTGGCAGGGTCCCACATGCAAAATAGAGGAAGATTAGCACAGACGTTAGCTCAGAGACAATCTTCCTCAAGCAAAAAGAGCAAGATTAGCAACAGACTTTCGCTCTGGGCCAATATTCCTCACCAAAAAACCCCAAAACAAACAAAAAAATGAAACAAAACAAAACAAAAACCACACAAACATATGTGTATATACTCATTGTGATAAGTACTGTGAAAGAAAAGGATTGCAGTAGTCACCTCTTATCCACAGTTTTGCTTTCTATAGTTTCAGTTACTCATGGTCAACTGAGGTCTGGAAATATTAAATGGAAAGTTCCCCGGAAATAAACCATTCATAAGTTTTAAATTGCACACGGTTCTGAGTAGCAGGATGAAGTCTCACACTGTCCGGCCCTGTCCCATCCAGGATGTGCACCATCCCTTTGTCCAGTGGACCCACCCTCTTTGTGCTGCCTGCCCATGAGTCACTTGGTAGCTGTCTTGGTAATTAGAGCAACTGTCACAGTATCACAGTGCTTGTGTCCAAATAACCCTTATTTTACTTAATAATGGTCCCAAACTGCCATTAATCTCTTACTGTGACTAACTCATAAATTGAACTTTATTATAGGTATGTATGGATAGGAAAAAACATAATATATGTAGGGTTCGGTATTGGCCACGGTTGCAGGCATCCACCGGGGGTCTTTGAACGTATTCCCTACCGCACCAGTTAAGGAAGATGGAGAGCAAAAAAGTGAGATGTAAAGGATGGCGTCTCTGAGGAAGTAACGTCTGTGAGACGTGAAGGATGAATGAGAGTTGGGTGATGAGGAATGGGATCATTCAGCCAAGTGACACCCTGACCGTGCAGCTGGAGCCTCAGACCTCACCAAGGTGAGTTGAGGCCAGGCACCTGGCAAGCTCACTCAGGTGAGTTGAGGCCAGGCAGCTGGCAAGCTCACTCAGGTGAGTTGAGGCCAGGCGGCGGGAGGGCAGGCAGGGCTCAGATCACAGAAGGCTTTGGGGGCCATTTAAGAATTTCTTGTGCTCTGTTGGTGGGAATGTAAATTGGTACAATCATTATGGAAAACAGTATGGAGATTACTCAAAACATTAAAAATAGAACTAACGTACGATCTAGTGATCCCACTTCTGGGTATTTATCCAAAGGAAATGAAATTACTATCTCAATGGATATCTACACCCCCATGTTCACAGCAGCATTATTCACGATAGCTGAGAAATGGAAACAACCTAAGTACCCACTGATGGATGAGTGGATAAAGATGTAGTAGATATATACAATGGAATATTATTCAACCTCAAAAAGAAGGAAATCCTTTCATTTGCGACAACATGGATGAACCCAGAGGACATTATGCT
Organism: Equus caballus; assembly: GCF_041296265.1. Lineage (NCBI taxonomy): Eukaryota > Metazoa > Chordata > Mammalia > Perissodactyla > Equidae > Equus > Equus caballus. The sequence goes on from NC_091710.1 coordinate 52,265,292, forward strand.
AAGTGAAATAAGGTAGACACAGAAAGATAAATTCTGCACAATCTCACTTATATGTGGAATCTAAGAAAGTTAAACTCTTAGAGAGTAGAACACTGGTTACCAGGAGCCGGGGTTGGAGGAAATGGGAGCTGTTGGTCAAAGGGCACAAACTTTCAGTTAGAAGATGAATGTGTTCTGGGGATCTAATGCACAGCATGGTGCCTATAATGAACAATACTGTATTGTATGCTTGAAATTTGCTAAGAGAGTAGATCTTAGGTGTTCCTATCACTCACAAAAAAGATACCTATGTGAGGTGCTGGATGTGTTAATTAACTTGATTGTGGTGATCATTTCACAATGTGTATGTGTATTAAATCATCATGTTGTACAACTTTAAAATATCTCATTGTACAACCTAAATATATACCATTCTTAATTGTTGATCATACCTCAAAGCTGGGAGAAAAAGAAAAACTAATTAAATAAAGTTAAAAATAACATGAGAGAATGGAATTTTGGCTATAAGTAAAAAAAAGAGAGAATTTGGAATTTGTCACACTGTTGTGGAAAGCTGCAGGACAGTCACCTTGCCTGAGAGCCTGGGTGGCGGGATCTTACTGCACAGACGAGGAGAGGAGTCGGACGCCTGGGTTCCACCCTTAGGTCCGCCCCCAACTGTCTATGTCAGGGGCTCTAGAGTGTCCTTTAGCACTTGGAAAGACCTCTTCCCCTTATGCTTCTCTTGACTCATTTACAAAACAGGGACAACAATAATTGCCTGGTATTAATAACAATACAAGATGTAATTATAAAATAACGAGGGACTTTCACATGTGAAACCAGGCTGTGCTTTACACTTACCTCTTCGGTACCAGGGAGGTACAGTTCATGCAACTATGGACCAATATAGCGAGGTCGTGCCTGCATAAGGATTCTGATGAAATGTGGCACTTGCTGAGAACAAATGGTAACATTTTACTGAACAGGCAGCCGCTTGCCATGTTTTCTCAGATGTTATAAAGGGAAACAGTTGGATTCACAGCATCTTGCTTATGGGTGGTGTTCCCCGAGGGGAAAAGGCGGCATCTAATTTAATTTATTTTTTAGATCTAATGTCAGTTTACTTAACATATCTTGTGTTGAGTGAACTAGTTCAGAGCAGAGAGAAATGCTTCAATCTAGGCTGATTTTGCCTGAAAATTGCTTGCTGTTTCGAGTTTTCCCTCCCAGACTTGTGAGGAGCTTTGGGATATTATTGTTGAGATAATAAAGAAGAGGAAGCAAGCTGTGCTTTTCGTGTTGTTATGGCTTCAGGCAACCTTTCAAAAGTTATACATTTACAAGAGGTACCTCAAGCTACCTTCAGAAACTGCGCTTAAATCTTGTTTGAAACCCTAAATGTTGCATATAGATCAATACTACTGAAGAACTAATGGCTGACTGGTGAGTGGCTGGTAGTGTCTAAGGGTAACACACGCATTAATGTGAAGTTCTTTCAGGGGGAAATAGAGCCATTGACATAGCACCTTGCGTGCCTGTTCCTACAGGTGGACACCATGTTCCCTTTCCCTCCACTGTGAGCGGGCAAATCAACCTTTGTGATTCTCCATAACAGTTATTGATGCAATGACTGAAGCCATTAATACTGATGAATGCTAGCTGAAGTCAATGCCTTTATTATGCACATGCTCCCCACGGGAAATTTCATGGGAAGTCTCATTGAAAAGTTTATTTCTTGAGTATTTGCCATTGAGACAATCTCCTTGGCATATGTAATTAAAGAAAACGTTTCTTCATAAATATTGCATTTGTGAACAGTCCGTTAAAAGATTCCATACTGAACTTTTATGGAGAATTACTTGTTTACAAAGTCTAATTTATAAACCCAGGTAGGTAATAGTTTGGATTTATTATTTTTCTTTCTGGGTATTGTGGCACGGTAGCTAGGGGGGAGGGTGTCACTTTAAGTGGGTGGTGGGAAGTCCCTGTTCTAGGTCATAAACTTGAAATTTGACGAAAGGAGAACATTGCTTCTCTGAAGCTCTCTTCACAGCTGTAGAATAAGGGGATTGAACTAGATGGTCCTAAAGCCTCCTCTAACTCTGAACACTTCTAATTTTCACTCTTGTTTAATACAACTGGGCTGTGCTCCCCGCTTCTGTTCAATCAAGCACCCTGTCCTTCCATGTTTTCTCTCTCCAAAGCACTCTTTTCTTTTTTCAATTTTTATTTTATTTATAGAAGTCAATACTAGATCTGAGATTTCATGATACAAGCTTAATTCAATTAGTTAATTAATTGGTTCACTTTAATTTAACGGAGTCACGTTACACAAACATTTGTCATTAAGCACAACGTGTGCAGGGTACCACGTGCCCAGGCTCCCTTTTCTCTTCTCTCTCCATCACTCCATTCTTCCTAAGGTTTCTTCTATTTATTGCTTATTTTTCCTGTGATCTTTCTTTCATCTTCCCTCACTACTCACACATACTTTTATTTCTTGATTGCCAGCGTTGTTCATTAGACTAGACTAGGCTAGGCTACGAGGTGATAAAAACAAATCATGAAATTTAAGTCTTTCAACTGAATAAATGTATATTTCTAGTGCACATCAAATTCCAGTATGGGTTGGATAGCTCTCCTGGGAGCCTCTCCTCCAGGCTGTGACTCAGGGATCCAAGATCCCGATATCCTGTGACATCACCATCCTCAACATAGGCCACAGTCACAGGGAGGACGGCCCAGGGGGTTGTAGGCTGGGCCTGGAAATAGTGACCATCACTTCGATCCACATTCTACTAGCCTGAATCCAAGCATATGGCTCCAATTTAACTGCTGTGGAGGCCTGTAAATTCTTCTTCTTGATGGCCAGGTCAGTCTCTAGTCAATCTTAACCAAATCACGTTAAATCTAAGTATTCAGAGAGAAGAGAATTTTAAAATAGGGGCAATTGAGAAATTGATTATGTGAAGGAGGGGAAGAAATAAATGAGATTTAGTATTCATAGTAAGTTAAAAAACAAAAAACTTTTGCTAAGGTGTATGAAATCGATCATTGTGTTAAGAATGACAGTGATACTACATGCTAATAGATATTGAATGCTTTCTTTATTGAAGGCACCATGCTGATGTGCTTTATATTAATGCACTGGTTCTTATAACCCTCCTAATAACCCATACAGATTATTGTTATTCCACTTATAGATGAAGAAGTTGAGGCTTAGGGACCAAGCCTGAGTTCTCTCAGGGAGTGAGCGACAGACTGAGGTTCCAAAGCCAGACGCTAAAGACCATCACCCTTAGCTTCCTCCCTTAAAATAATGATGATGCTCCATTTTATTTAATTTAATTCTCACTACAGACTTAGGATGTAGGGGCTTTTACCACTTCACAAGTGAGAATACTGAAATTTGGTGATGTTAAGTGACTTGCACCAAAACCACAGTTCTTAAAAATAACAAGGGTAAGTGATAAGGCAAATAAATCTAATGGACTTGATCAAAGTTTACGGCATGACCTTCAAACCTAGAACACCCTCCACAACTCTTAAGCTTTCCAGCTAGATGTCTCCACCTCTCTCTTGCCCTCCCTCTTTCAAGCACAGTGTCCCTCACTGCTATTGAGCACTGGCAGAAAATACAAGGTGATATTGCAAAAGAATTGTTGGTCCTTGTTTGATTCTAACCTGACTATTTTGATGACTTCTGCTTTTTGAAGATAACGCCATGCTATGTTTGCACCCCATTCTGATGTTTATATGCAAACAATTCTCAATAATTAAATTTCATTGAAGTGTGCCACATGTCACCTCTTATTTTACAATATTCTATATTTTTAGCTATATCACAGAATTGGGCAAAGATTTCTTAAAAGACTAGAACATAACATATTGCACTGGTTATTTGAAAGCAATTTCTTTTGAAGGCCTCTGCTGTATTCATGGGGAGAAAAAAGCAACTGCGATAAAACCATAAAGCAAAATATTCTGAAAGGTTGCATGACATTGGGCTATTCAAGTTGCTTTCATCTGCTGCCTGAGAAACTGGGTAATATAACTTCAAACATGCATTTCAAAGATATAACCTCTAAATTGCGTTCTTAATATTTAGTACATTTTCCTTTTAGTGACAATAAACTAATTTGATATAATAAATCTGTGGTTTATATAACAAGTTTTTTTTCCTTTCTTTTTTTTAACCCACACTTCAAACCCTTTGCAGCGTTATTGTGGTTAAAGGCATAGACTGGACCCAGGCTGTCTGCCACAGACTTACTTACTGAGTGACCTTGCTCAGGTCACTTAATTCTCTGTGCTATGTTTTCTGTAAATGGGGTAGTAATAGCACCCACCTCATAGAGTGGTTATGAAATTAAGCAATATTAGTAAAATACATAAGAGCAATTCCTGGTACATTGAAATAGCTATATAAGTATCTGATTTATAAAAACTCTGTTTTTTTTGTGTCATTAATCTGCAGCACATCCTTACCTAGAGCCAATATCATTTACATTTCACTTGGAAATTTATTTTCTTTTGAGAGAGGTCAACCCAATGAGTCTAGAGGTAAAATGACCAATTAGTGACCAGTACCTACCAGTTACTGGGAACAGGATGCATGGTTTATTCTTCCTTTTGCTGAGAAAAAGACCCTGAAGAAATAGGCTAAATTATGGCAAATTAAATACAGTGATACTTCACTCATCTTGAATCTTCTTAACTAGCAAGCTCCCATTTAAGAAGAGGGGACAGAAATGTTCGTAAATGACCATAGACCAGAGATGAGCTGTAACAGAGGACCAGGGAAGCACCCGGAGAGGGACCGTGTGATTCATTGGGCAGGAAGAGTGTCCATCAGGAGAGCTGCGTGGAGGCAACGGAAAAAGGCCTCTGCCAAAAAGCACCCAAAACATGACTCCCACGGATGTATTACAATTTTTTTTCTTCCTTTGGTTCTTCTTCTAGGAGTCTGTTTTCTCTTTTCCATCCTAATTGTCTAGACCTCTCCTGGGCCCTCCTTCTCTCAAGTCCAGTCAATTACTGTGATTTCCTTCCTAGTTGTCTCCTATATTATTCCATGCCTTTCTATCTTATTCTCTTTTATTCACTCTGTTGGGCAAAGAGTTCTGCTGCCTTTCAGGATTCTGCTCTCCTGAACAGAGCTACAATGTGAACCATCCTGAGGCCAGAAATACAGTTCGTGCAATAAGGTTTGGGTTGAAGTAATGTAGTGTAGAAGAAACATTCCTTAGAAAAGACAGCAGCAAATGGGCATTGACAGGGTGGAGAAGGCTCAGAACCAAATGGTCACATGGCTGAATACGTGGGAGTAAGTGGGTGTGAAGGTGAATGAAAGAGATCTTTGAGAGCAGTTCCCAGTGGCCTTCCTGCTTCTGGGAAGCAGCTAGGTACTCATATCAGCTGAATCAACCTCGGCAATCAATGAGGTGACAACTCAGTCAATCTCTGCATCCGACTGGAGTCCCTTCCTTTCCCATTAGTGCCTATCACGTGCACAGTTTCTTTCCTTGTCTGGACAGAGATGTGGGTGTCTTGGGAATGCACAGAGAGCTGAGTTTCTGCTTGAGGGGTTAGGGGAGCTTGCCTGGGTCTCTTGACTATCTGCACATGAGGTGCTGTGACAGGTTTTGAAGCAAGCAAAGGATGCAGGCTCCATCGTCAGTCCATGTACAGATAGAGCACATTAGGAGAAACCATGCCGGAAACGCTCTCTAGAGAGAAGCTCTCGCAGGGTCTGAGCACCGAGTGCAGCCAGCACATTGTTCATGTTTCTCTTCTGTCGTTCCCCTGGTCACTTATGAATATTGTGGAAAGTGGAAGGAAGTTGGGGCCAGAGTGCCGTTATGGCCTTCCACAAGTCATTTGCCGCCTCGGGGTGCTCTCTTTCGAGACTCACATGAGTCACTATTAGACACGACCTGAATGACAGGTAGGTATCTCATGACTATTCTCTGCTTCGCATTTCAGCCTCTTAATAAAGAGAAATCAAAGCCCCAGTGCCTGCATATAGGGGCAATTCCGTCAGTTTTCCCTGGATTACTTTGAATTATAATAGTGATGAAAGAAACAGAGGTACCAGTTAACACTCTTTTTGGGCCTATCTTCTTAAATTTGCACACACTTCAGGAAAATAAAGAAAGCTTTTCTTTCTCATGGGTGTAGTAGGAGCCTGTCAAGTGGGTATCATGCTTTCAGATTTGAAAACAATTTAAAAATATTTCATAATTGCTTACTAAATATTTGTGGATGAGCTATTATTACTATTTTATATATGGGGTGCAAAACAGATGACTGACCGAGGTCAGAGAGAGCTGGTGGTTTTATCCACTAACCTACCTGGGGCATTGGAAAATTACGCATTTCAATCCAATAGTTTCTGGGAATGGAATATTCTCAGAATGAGAAATCCATGCATTGTCAAATTACACCATTCAATACTTTTAATAGACTAGGAATCCCAGGAAAATATAGTTAACTTTCATTTTTAATATTATGGAAATAAGAGAAAAAGCAGAAGACATTCAAATAAACTTCTATCTCCTTATGTCCTATAATAGCCCCCTGAATGAGGAAATACAGATATGTATAATTTTTAAATTGAATTTAAGTTAATCAAATCACATTTAATCATTTAATGGATTAATTCATTATATTTTAACTTAATTAAGGCTCTGGATCTCGGCATACCATCTGGGGTCAAGGCGCACCTGGGGTTTGGTCTAGGTTATGATCCTTGGGGGCTGACTGGGTTTAGCTGGGCATGTATCATGAGTAACGATGATGCCAGCAGAGAGTCAGCCATTGATGATTAAGTAGCTAGGAACTAAAGGTTTTTTTCCTTTTTGCAATTACCGATTATAGCTTTCAGCTGTTTATCATACTGATTATTAACTGCACTGCTTAGGCAATATGCTGTCTGACTCCCACTAGGCTCCTGTAGATAATACCTCCCTGGAGCCTGGGTCACCATGGTAATGGGTGTGTGAGCTATTTTTCAGGAATTAGAACCCCTTATCCACTCCAGGCCCGTTGAGACCAACTCATCATCTGGGCCCATGCAGTGTCCGATAAGTGACCTTTTGACAACAAGAGGCTAAAAACTTCACCCTCAGATCATGCTCACGCCGCCATTTTGTGAACATGGGTCCTATGAAGACGCATGAAGTCTGACTATGCTTCTGCAGATCAGCAATTACCTCACCTCTCCTCACCTCCAATCACCTCTCACCACATTTCAGACCATCTTGCCCCCTGTCCCATAAATATCCCTGAGTCCCTATTTTCGGGGACGTGAATTTGAGGATCATGCTCTCACTTCCTCGCATGACTGCCTTGTGATGAAATGCTTTCTCTGCTGCAATCTCCTTGGCTTGGTGTTTGGCTTTCTGGGTGGCAGGCACAAACGACCCTGGTTCGGTAACAACTGCAAATTATATAATACGAGGCACAAACCAGAAAGTGTGAGGAGAAAAGAAAGAGGTCTGGAAGAGGATACCAGGCAGCTTGAGGTGAAGTGGCTTAGTGTGCTGTGGGAGCGAGACAAGGGTGTCAGAGACCCATGCCATGGGTGCCAGCCTCAGGGATCATTGTCTAACTTGATGTCAGACCCTTCCTCCAAAAACGTGATCGCACACCTTGGCCTACTCTCACCACAAAACCAAGCATGTGAAATGTCCAGCTCAGCATTTCCCTCCTTTCCCTTCTTAGCACGCTTATGAATATCTGGGGGCTGTAGGACTGTGTGTTTGGGGATGGGGGAAGGAGCAGTATTTCTAGTATTCTATGAGCATTTCAGCAGGAGGTGATAAAGGGTGACCAGGGACGACATGGAGGGGCAGGCACAGAAGTGAGGGCAGGGAGCTTGGTTTGCTTCCATCAGTGTGTAGGCCCCGTGTCAACCTGGCTAGGAAGACTGGGCTTGGATCAGGACATCACAGAATTCACACTTAGTCTGTCCTTTGGTAACTCATCACTTGCCCTTTGCCCTTTTCACCCTGTCTCTTGTCTAAATGAGAGACCCCTTCAGTTCACCTCTCAGCTGAGTGATTCTAGATCCAAGACATGAAATGAAAAGTCTGATCACTTGTAGGAGATGAGGCATCCTGATTATCTGGCTCCGTCTGGGGGCAAAGATTCTGAAGAACTGAGGACACCTCCAAATTCTGACAACAGGAGTGGCCCTGGAGAGCTGCCCGTCTTATCAAAGATGACAGAGGAGTGTTTACAGACAGCTGAGAGAGGATTCACCTCAGCCCAAATGTGTGGCTGCCTGAGTCACTCTGGTCGAAAGGGGAATCTCTTTATTAACTAGGTGCCAATAAGACAATTGCAATTTCTTTGGAGAAATGGGGAAACTTAACACTCTCATTTGAATGGGTCACCTCAGGGCCTTAGGAGCACAAAGACTGCACTGAAATTCTTGGTTTCCTGTGGTTCCCACACCTTCCTACAGCACCTTTGAGTTGTTTGAAGGGCTTATTCCAGTATTCCCTTCCCATGCGTGTGCAAAAAATACTAATTAACAATGATGATTTGATCCTAGGCAAAGCGTTTAAAAGAGAATAATGAATGCATTGAGCTAATTTCTTGAGAGAAGATACTTAGAGCTGTTATTAATATAATGGAAGAGACTTTTCATTTCTTTAATTAAATTCATTAATTTTTTTCAGATTTCTGGTTAAGAAACACTGAGTTAGTAAGAACCTATCCTTAAATGTATATCACCAAATGTTCTTGTGTGCCATGGATGAGGCAGATAACGTTAGTGTTTTTTTTTCTGTGTGAGGAAGATTGGCCCTGAGATCACATTTGCCGCCAATCCTCCTCTTTTTTGCTGAGGAAGACTGGCCCTGAGCTAACGTCCATGCCCATCTTCCTCTACTTTATATGTGGGAGGCCTGCCACAGCATGGCGTGCCAAGTGGTGCATAGGTATGCACTTGGGATCTGAACCAGTGAACCCCAGGCTGCCACTATGCCACCTGGCTGGCCCCTCTTCCTCTTTTGTTTTTCGCTTGAGGAAGATTAGCTCTGAGCTAATGTCAGTGCCACTCTTCCTCTACTTTGTATGTAGGATGCTTCCACAGCATGGCTGATGAGTGGAGCAGGTCTGTGCCCAGGATTGGAACCCGTGAACCCTGGCTGCGGAAGCAGACTGCGCAGAACTTGAACCACTTGGCCACTCAGCTCGCCCCTAATGTTAAATTTTTCTTTTACAGATTGGCCCCTGAGCTAACATCTGTTGCCAATCTTCTTTTTTGTTTTTTCTTTCTCCCCAAAGTCCCCCAGTACATAGTTGTATATTCTAGCTGTAGGTCCTTCAGTTGTGGCACGTGGGACGCCACCTCAGCATGGCTTGATGAATGGTGCCGCATCCACACCCAAGATCTGAACCAGTGAAACTCCGGACCACCAAAGCAGAGCACATGAAGTTAGCCACTCAGCCATGGGGCCGGCCCCAAACATTAATTTTTATTGTGGACATTGTTGATCATCTCAGTATGCCTGCCTGTCTTCTCCTTTCTTAATAGCTGGTAATTTCTGATTGGGGATCAATGAGATTTCAGAGAAATGGATTCCACCCCCAATTTAAAGGACGAAGCATATGACTGCAGCTAAACGAATTGGCACATTCCAACTCCTTAGCCATTTATTAGTTGGAGGTAGGATGTGACTTAAGCTTGCATAATTAGAATAAATCTCAGGGCATGTATTAGGGCACTCCAGACAAAGAGAACCAATGGGAGATATATATATATAAAGGAGATTTACTTTAGGAATTGGCTCACATTATTATGGAAGCTGAGGAGCCCATGATCACTATCTGCAAGCTGGGGACTCAGGAAAGCCAGTGGTGTAATTCCAGTCCAGTCCAAAGACCTGAGAATCAGAGGAGTTAATGGTGTGAATCCTAGTCTGAGGGCAGGAGAAGATGAAATGAGATGTCCCAACTTAAGCAGCAAGGCACAAAAAAGGGGCAAATTCCTCTTTCCTATGTGTTTTGTAATATTTGGGTCCTTAACAGATTAGATGATGCCCATCCACATTGGGGAAGGAAATCTACTATACTGATTCTACCAATTCACATGCTCATCTCATCCAGAAAGGCCCCTCTGGATATACCCAGAAATAATAGTTAATCTGGGCATCCATGGTCAGTGAAGTTGACACATAAAATTAACCATCACAGGGCATCTCCTAAGGATGTTGGAGAGATGATGCTTTCCCTGAATAGATGGGAATGAGTGAGGAATTATGTAACCCTGGGAACTGCTGGCAGGCCTCTTGGGAACATCAGAGGACCCAGATGATATCAGGAAGGCAGAGCAGAGAGGCAGAGGGAAAGGGGGCTCTTGATGGCATTGCTGAACTGCTCCATGAGCCCTCACCTGAGGCTCCAGGACTTCCTTTGGACTCTTACTCATGTGAGTCAACAAAGTTCCTTTATTGTTCAATGTAACTTGGGTAGGGTTTTCTGTAATTCACAGTGGAAAGATTTCTCACTGATTAGGATGGAATGCCTTTGGCTGCAGAACCAATGACTGGTTGCAGCTCCCCTGAGTCAACGTTGTTCACACCAACATGTTATCTCTTGGTGCTCTCCAAAGTTGCAAAACTTGCATGGGTGCTAAATGGGTGCTTCGTTCCCATTAGACTTTGATACCTAGGAGTCATATTGTACTTCACACAGAATGGGAAAATACCCTCTATCTCAGGACATTATCACACTCTCCATGAAATGTTTTATTTGGCAGAAAGGCATGCAAGAGGGTTGAAGAGAATCAGGAGGTCCAGCTATGTTGGATGGTCGCCTTAAGACACTTACTTCTCTTACATTCCCAGTGTGAATTAAACTTCACCAAGCCTTTTAGGTTAGGTAAGCTTAAACTATCCCTTAGCCTTTTCTAGGCAGATTAGCTTCTTTCTGAGTGCCTCTCAGTATGATTTTGCAGGTACACCATATCCTTGAAGACCTGGCTGAGTTTGATCAACTAACAAGAACACTCACACTGTCACAAATTTTGTCAAGTTGTTTCTGAGCTTTTATCCAACAATAATTTACTCTGGGCAGGCGCTCTGCATTCTAATGATTTGTCTTTATCACTGTTCATCTGCAGACTTGCTGAGGTACAGCTTTATGCCCTCAGAGGATCCAGACCAGAACCAAGTCGCTCCTCTGCCAGGAGACCTAGCTGCATCTCAACGTGTCTCCCCTTGACTCGCGTACCAGGTGTTGCATGCTCCCCTCGGTATCTCCTCAATCCCTCTGCTTTGAGACTCTGCTCCAGAGGGGTTCCTCCTTGGAGGTTCCCTTTGCCACCTGAAAAACAACGTACGCAACTTGATGCCTGGTAGACTGATGTGGCAGAGCTGGTATTGTTGCAGATGAGAGAGCAACAGGAGGGAAGCTAGACTTGCCGCCCTTGTGGCCAAGAATACAGTTTCTAGGTCATGAGTGGACCAGTCTCCTGGCTCATCTCTTTATGTGTGAAGTATTTAATTTCTTCCAGCCTATGTTCAGTCATTTGTAGAAATGAGATGATTGGAATTCTTTCCTCAGAGGATGGTCGTGAAAACAGTGAGGTGTTGTGTGTGACAGGTCCGGCATATGACAAGGTCTCAGACAACATAACTCAAGTTATAATTGACAAAAGATCAGAACTCAGATTCTCTAGCTCCTAGACTAGTATTCTTTCTACTGTAGTTTGTTGTTTGAAAACCTTAGGCTTTTTCAGGATACTTAAAACTACCGAGATAAGACAGCCAGACACAGCACAGAAAGAAAACCACATCCCAAATGAACCATGACCTACATTCAGTAGTTATACACTATAGCGATACAAGGCCCCATCTGGTATGGTCCACCTGGTTAACACCTATGCATTTTCAAGACTCGACTCTGGAATTGATTTTTCTAGGAATCCTTCTTTGAACACAGGCCACCTGCCTACTGCCTGCTTCTCCTAATGCAGACCTGTCTCAGTATCCTGTTGACTGCCAACTCCTACTTTCTGTGCTCCCACGGATGCCCCACCTGGATGCCACTGAATGGCTGGTTTCACTCATTCCTAGGCCTGACTGAAAGAGGCCAAAGGGAAAAGACTCGGGTACAATGTCATGGGGTTCAGGTGTTAAAGCTTCCTTCTTGGATGTAGTGACTTTGAAGTCCGACATTAATGAAAACACTTTCCTACTACTTAAACTGTTGGGTGTGACCTGGGTTTCTTGTATCACAAATGCAGACCAACCTCCAAGCTAAAACATGGAGGCCTGGGAAATGAGCACACCCAGAAGTAGACCTGTGAGGGCTCCCTCAGCTGGACACGCGAAGGCAACATGTCCATCTTATTGCACAAAGGAAGGAAGTCATTGCTTATCCCGACTCACAGATTCAGACATCCTAAGCCTCAGAAATGTGGGGGGTTGGGGGCCAAGGGAACTCAGCCTAGTGCCAAGCCCTCACATTCTCTTCTGTGCCCTGAAGTCACTGGTATCCTTAACTTATCCCCCAAATATCCTGTCTTAGCTCTGGCTGCTATAACAAAACCCCGTAGACTGGGCGGCTTCAATAACATACATCTATTTCTCACTGTTTGGAGGCTGAGTGCCAGCAGGATCAGGTTCTGGTGAGGCTCCCTCCTGGGGTTGCAGCTGGTACCTTCTCACTGCATCTTCATGTGGTCTTTCCTTGTTGTGTGCCCATGGAGAGAGAAGGAAGGAGAAATCTCTCTCTCTTCTTGTAGGGCACTAATCCCATTATGAGGCTCTCACCCTCATGACCTCATCTAAACTTAATTACTTCCCAAAGACTCCACCTCAACTACCATCAGACTCGGGGTTGGGACTTCAATGTACGAATTTTGGGAGAACACAAAGCTTCAGTCCATAATGAATTCTAAAGGATGCCCATATCCAGACTTTCCTGTGTACCAGCCATATTCTTTGGAACGTGCAGGGTGCTTGAAAACTGCTGTTTCTTTGCTACCTGGTGTGATCTTGCAAAGAGGCACCCACAAATGTGACCTGGAATGACTTTTGGCCACATCAATAAATAGAAAGGGTTGAGGGACTGTCAATAATCTTCATAAATGATGTCATTTCTAACTTTCAAATTGAAGCAGAGGTCACCTTTTATTTATTTTTTCTTCAATGCACAGGGTACACATAACTACTTTTCATTAGTTTAATTTGCCATGAGCAGTAATTTTATTGTTCATTTGAGAAATTATAATCATCTTTGTGTGAGTGCTTCATAGCTTCATAATTTAGCATTTGAAAGGCCTCTGTTGAATTCTTCCCTTGGCTTCCAGCCTCTGCTATGATGTGGGAAAAGCAAGTCTGGTTAGGAAAAGAGAGAAACTCAGGCGTTAGGGAGCCTAGATTTGTACAGTGTTAATGGCTCCTGGTCCTTGGTACTGCGCTGTCAAAACCAGCGTTTTTTTGTATTCTGCTGTTATCAAGCAATGAGCAGAAAGAGGACTGGAATTAAAAGCAGCATGCACATGTCACATGGCTAATTCAGATTTGTTGTGGTGATTTAATTAGAAGCTACAAGAAATTTGTCTGTGTTCTGATGTTGGAACCCAGAGTGTGCTGGCCCTGGTAAGGGGAGCATGATGTCAGAGACTTGAGATGAAAGAGGAGCATTCCAAGGAACTCCAGCATGGCGACTTCATGACAAACGAGAACATTCTATGAGGTGGGTCCTTTTGAAACAGTATGTTAACCCTTGGACAGCACATTTGAAATATCTGTGTACATTATAGACAAGATAACTTGCAGGAATTACTGGTCAGCATGTGTAACTCCTTCAGAGGAGGGATGTGTCTGACCTCTTTCCAGTTCAGCAGCCCCTAACATACTCCTGAACAGATGGTAAGTAATCAATAAATACTAGCTTTTACAAAATTTTTTTTAAATTGTGGTAAAATATCATAATATAAAATTTACATTTCTAACCATCTTTTAGTGTGCATTTCAGTGGCCTTAGGTACATTCACCTTGCTGTGCAGCCATCACTGCCATCCAGCTCTAGAACTGTTTCATTTTCTCCAACTAAAATCCTGTAACACCCATTAAACAATAACTCCACATTTCCTCCTCCCTCAGCCCCCAGAAACCTTTATTCTACTTTCTTTTGTATGAATTTGACTACTCTGGGTACCTCATGTAAATGGAATCATATAGTATTTGTCCTTTTGTGACTGGCTTCTTTCACTTAGCATAGTGTCCTCAAGTTTCACCCACGTGTAGCATGTGTCAGAATTTCCTTCCTTTTTAAGGCTGAATAATATTCCATTGTATGTTGTGATGGTTAATTTTATGTGTCAGCTGGATGGGGCTGAGGGATGCTCAGAGAGCTGGTACGACATTATTTCTAGGGGTGTCTGTGAAGTGTTTCTGGGAGAGGTCAGCCTTTGAGTCAGTGGACTGAGTAAAGAAGATGCCCTCCCCAGGGTGATGGGCATCCCACAATCCACTGAGGGCCGAACAGAACAAAAGCCGGAGGAAGGAGGCATTTCCTCTCTTTTCTTGAACTGAGACATGCATCTTCTCCTGCCCCCAGACATCAGCACTCCTGGTTCTTGGGTCTTTTAACTCAGGTTGAATTTCACTACCAGCTCTCCTCATCTCCAGCTTTCAGATGGCAGATCGTGGGACTTGTCGGCCTACATCATCTGGGGAGCCAATTCCTGTAATAAATCTCCTCTTATGTATTTCTCCATATAGCCTATTGGTTATGCTTCTCTGGAGAACTCTGACTAACTCATATGTATGTACCACATTTGTTTATCCATTCATCTGTCTGTGGGCAACGTGGGCTGCTTCCACCTTTCTGTCTATTATGAACAATGCTGTGATGAACATGTGTGTACAGATATCTGTTCGAGTCCTTGCTTTCAATTCTTTTGGATACATACAGGAAATGTTTGTTGGATTTTTTGAGGTCCAGAAATTTGGATTTAGGACATTTTTTTAAAGTGGCATTTGAAAGGAGAAGAGACGCTCTTCCTCTGGGACTCAGGCTGGTTTTGATCGGCCCCCACGTTACCTGTGTAGATTGGCGTGCTACTGCTCCACCCATCCTCCCGTCACCTGTGCCATGGGATTTCCAGCTACCTCCCAAGCTCGTGCCTGTTCTCACCATGTCTGGAATCCTTCTCTCCTGTGTCTCTGTCTGTCCAAATTCCAACATCCTTCAAGGCCCACTTTGTGGCACGTCCCATGAGCCCTCCTTGACTGGAGCACATCACATGGATCTCTCTCCCAAGCAGCGGTTAGACCAACCTGAGAGCTTCCTGACAGTCAACCATGTAGGATCCAGCAAAACTGCAGCCTTCTTCAGGGCCAGGACGTGTCTACTGCTGACTCCCACTGTCCCAGCCTTGTGCAGAGGGGCCTCGGCCCTCTGCTCACACCCCTGTAGCTGGGTCAACTGGGGTCAGAGAAAAGTCCAGGGCCAACGAGTCTGACTATATTGCCCAGCAGAGTTAACACTCTGGAGGTGGAGCCGCACTATTAGCTGGAGCTGAAAAGCAGAGTTCAGAGTCTAGAGGCAGAGCTTTAGGAGGAAGGAAACAAGTTCGCGTGCTCTGGAGATTTATACAGCTGATTGCACCAGGGAGGGCAAGAAAGGGAGGGCAGAGCTAACACTCGCTGTGCGCTCCCTGGGCGTCATGGAGCCCTGATTTTAACATGTGAGATAGGCAGTTTGTAAATGAAAAACTCGTCTTCTGAGAGGACCGTTGATGCAATGTCACCTGGCTGCTAAGAAGGACAGACGCAACTCAATGCCAAGTTCCCTGACCCCAGAACCTCTTCTTTTCTGTAACTTACTGCTTCTCTGTCTCTTCTGAGAAAACGTCTTCAGCCTTTCCACCCCTGAACTATCCCCACTTCCTCTCCCTTTCCTGTTACTTTGTGTTTATCCTAGTGCTTACTTCGCTCTGCTCAGAAGTTGGGGAGTTTTGGATTCCAGTTCTGATGTTAGTGGGCTGTGTGATTCTGACAGCCTATGCTTGGTTTTCATGTATAAAACCATAGAGTCTGTTATGGACTGAAGAGTGTCCCCCCAAATTCATGTTTGAAGCTCTAACCCGCCATGTGACTGTATTTAGAGATAGGGCCTTAAGATAAATAATTAAAGTTAAACGGGTTATTAGGGTGGGCCTTAATCCAGCATCGAGTTCTGTTCTTGTAAGAAGAGGAAGAGACACCAAGGATGCACGTGCACAGAGGAAAGCCCACGTGAGGCCACAGAGAGAAGACGGTTGCGTGTAAGCCCAGGAGAGTGGCCTCAGGAGAAACCAAACCTGCCGACACCTTGATCTTGGGCCCCTAGCCAACAGAAGGGTGATGAAATACATTTCGGTCATTTAATCCCCCCGCGTGGCATTTTGTCATGGCAGTCAGAGCAGACCAACAGAGGGTCAGACTAGGTCATGACTCGAATGTGTGTCCCGGGGGTGGGGATTTTCTCTCCTTCACTCATATTCCCAGCATCTAGAGTGCTTGCAGGGGACCAATATATAGGTTTGGTCAACTGAATGATTTTTAAAAATTATCTGTGTGATCCTTTATATAAACACGCTCTTGGGTGGAACCCAAATATAAAATCAGACAAAAACATGGCTGTTTTAGGTCAGGGGCTGGGACCCTTGTGTCCCCAGCTGGCTCCTGTCGTCAGAGGCTCTTCCTCAGGACTTGGGGCCTCCATGGACCACTTAGAGATCATCTTCAAGGCTGCTCCCAGCCATGACATCATATTACAGTGTTAAACCAAGGCCAGCAGTCCCACGTACAGGAGTCCTATAAACAGCTAAAGCACAGGCCAAAACACAGCCGGAGGACCTACCATCTGAGTCAGTGGGAGGATGCACAGGTAGGAGCAGTGGATGCAGAGCAGAGTGTTTTGGAGGAGCTGGTGTTTGAGCTGCCCTTTGGAAGATGGAAGGACTTGGAAAGTCAGGAAAGAGAAGGTTGGGCTTTCCAGGCTGAACACCACACAATAAATATTTACTAACTCAATAAGGCTTGGGTTTATTCTCCAGTGGGAGGAGTCCTGAGAAAGAAGCTGTCGTGAAATGTCATTGAGCTTCTCCATTTCTGACAGCTCCAAGGAGGGTCAGTGCACTGACCTGGGGGAGAGCCCCCTCTGTCCTCCCTGCCACAGACATGGTATTGGTCACCTGCCCTGACTCCATGGATGCCCTTGTTCTTATCTTGATTCAGTCCCAAAGATGAATCCATTAAGTGAAATCCAGCCCTTGTCCTCCTGGGGTATATTTTACGAAAAGATGGAGAATGTTCAAGTGGCTAATTTATGGTGGGCACTTCATTGGGTGGGATCACATATCATCTCATTTGATCATCAGAGCAATGCTGTGAGGCAGATGCCACTTCCACAGTGGGAAAGTGAGATTCAGAGAGGTTGAGCAACCTACCCTAGTCCCCCAGCTGACAGGGAGCTGAGCCGGGAGCCAAACCCACGTCATCACCTGACACCAAGCTCTGGGTTGCCTTTTAGTGGTTCATCCTCCCTACTACTCCCAGATACCTATGTGCCTCCTGAGATCCTGACTTTACTATTGGCGACAGCCCCTTCTTGGCAGCTACCTTTCACAGTTGGAGTTGATGATTCTGATGGCATTCCTGTTCATATATCTATGGTTTAAAGGCCAGAGCGTGACACGGACCTTTCCTGAATGTGTGCGAATGTGATCTGCCCCAGCTCCTGAGACGTCTTGGGTCACTGAAGGTAACTTTGGAACTTTGCTCCTCCAACTCACTGCTTAGGCAAAACCATGAAGCTGGATAAGCCTGTCTTCTTGCCTCCCTAGCTTTCTGGGAACCTCCTACTTTGACTATTTTCTCAGGACTTTATCTCCAGGCTGTTATGGCAGGCCCACCTTCCCTGTTCCAGAGTCTGCAGAATGGCGTTTCCCTCACAAGGCTCCCATCTGCCATATTCCACTCTTCGGTTCTCATTAAGTTAGTCCAAATGCTTTTCATGTCCCTAGTAACTTAATGTCAGTGCTATCAGCTATTCCCAACAGGGGGAGGCATATCCCTGGAGGGAGGGGGGTTCACAAAGACTTTCCAAGGGGTGATGTGAACATGGATGGTGGGTAGATGGTTGCAATGGCACCCTCACTCAATGAAGCCCTTTAGTATCCATAACCTGGGGTAGTCCTCTCTCATACTGACTCTGAGCCTGACCGAGTGGCTTCCTTTGGCCTTTGGAACATTGGCAAATGTGACACAAACAGAGGCTAGACAAGTGCTTGTCCTTTGAAGCCTGCCCTGTTGGAACCCAATCTGATATAAAAATGTTTGGGCTGTCCTGGGGCCCAGCTGACAGCTCCAGCTACCTGCCAGGCATGTGATGAGGGCCCTTGGATCATTTGTCCCAGCTGAGCCTCAGATCACTGCAGCTGCTTGGGGGACCCAGGTGAGACCAGCAAAAGAACTGCCCGGCTAAGCCCAGCCCGCATTGCAGAAAGTGAACAATGAATCACCGAGTTTTACGTCACAAGTTTTAGGGTGATTCTTTTTAATGCTGCCGTAGATAACGGAAACAGAAATTGGACCTTGAAGTGAGGTGGTGTTGTGATAAAGAAAAGCAAACAAACCTAAACTTAACCTTGGCTTTGGCACAGGGCAGCAGAGGAGGTGAAAAGCGTCCGGGCACCACTAGCAAAGGCTGGAGGGATGAAAAGCACAGTCAGGGAAGGTGGGACAGGCGGTGAGGAGTTAAAGCCTTGAAAAGGGGCCTGGGGCTGTATAATAGTGACAACTCTCATCTAGGATGACATGGAAGGTAGAAAATGTACCTAATGCGCTTGCGAGTCTGGCTCAGGGTTTCCAGGCAGAGTTTTTGGAAGTGCTGCTTGGCTACTTTTAGCTGCACGCGATAAGGTGTGGGACTGAGAAACGAGCTCGAGTGAGTCTCCTCGGTCTGCAGGCAGACTTTAGAGGGACTATGGAAGGCAAGAATCGCTGATGGTGAAATAAAACTGTTTCGTGTTTCCAGGCACCGGAGTTGGCAAGATTCCCAAAATAAGAACTAGCCTCCAGGTCAAGACTAAATCGAGATGTGGCTCTAAGAACCTTTGCTGTGCCCTCAGAGAGATTTAAGACAGTGTGTAGTAGGCCTTCTCTAGATGAAAAGGGGTCTATGCATTGCAAGAATGCTGTCCCACAGCAGCCTGGCATACGTGAGGTAGGAAGGTATCATCTCAAAAGAATCAGGCAGGTAGATTGTAGGAGACGTGAACCACGGAAATTCCATGACAGCCCACAAAGCCTTTAAGAGAGATGTCTTGGTGAAAGTACTGTCTGTTTGGACTAAAAGGACCTGAGATAAATCAAAGACAAGAGGGCTCTCATCTTCCAGCTTTCCTTCTGGAGGATGCAGACTAAGAAAGCTACGGTGCTGCAGACACAGGTCATTTCTTTGGAGAGAGGAAAGCCCTCTCAGAAAGTGGAGCCTAAACTCTAGAGAACCATAGATAATGGATTAAGGGACCACGCCAAGGAAGCAGAACTGGGCGCTAAGGAGCATTCTCTGCCCTGCACCATGGGCCTGGCTGAGTTTCAGGATTGCTATGGGCCCGTGACACAGCTCCTGTGTTTTACGTGGGAGTGTTTGTTGTGGTTATTCTGTGTTGGTGTCCGTAGGGCATGTGCTTCAGGGGCAAATGACTTTTCCTTTGAGGTCATAGTTTTCTGGATCAAGAAGAGCTGTACCTGAAGATCTTTTTCCACATTGGGGCCTCATGAAGATCATAAGATCATGGACTTCAAGCCTGATACCGTGACTGGATGAGACTTTGGGGTCCTGGCTGATGGTGGGCATGTTTTGTCTGTGGGGGAGACTCCGCTGCAGTCTAAGATGCCTGTGGTAGGTGTTACAATCGTGCTTCCAGTATCCATGTTCTTGGGCAGTCCCCTCCACTGCTGAGGCTGCACGCACCATGTCATTGGCTCTGTCCACTGGGACATCAGTAAAAGTGGCACAAGCAGAGGTTCGATAAATATTTGCGAACTAGGACTCACCTTCTTGACACCCAATTCTCATATGGAGAAGTCCAGGCTGTCCTGCTGGAAAGGCCATGAGTTGGAGAATGGAGGTGCCTCAGCTGGCAGCCCATCCAACCACCAGGCATCTGAGTGGGGCTGTGGTGAGGCCCCCAGTCTCAGCTGAGCCCTGGATGACTGCACAATGGGAGTGACGACAGGTGAGACCACCAGGAACCTGCTCAGCTGAGCAAGCCCCAAATTGCAGAGTCATGAGCATCACATGCTCGTTGAGTTTGTGATGCAGCAATGTTTAGTGAGGATGGATACCTGCCAGGAGCCCAAATTCCACATACCCAACGTTAATGTGCTCAGGAAACCAAGAAGCTGCCCGTGGTGGGGGCAGCTTGTTGGTACCCTGTCCTGCCTCACAATCACATTCTATAGAAGAAAGATCCACCCCAGGGCCACAGTGAATCTTACCAAGTTTCTCTAGAGCTTACTCCTGTAAAAACAAAACCTGAGGCCAGCCTGGTGGTGTAGCAGTTAAGTTCATGTGCTCCACTTCAGTGGCCTGGGGTTCACTGGTTCACATCCTGGGTGTGGACTTACCCACTGCTCATCAAGTGATGCTGTGGCAGGCGTCCCACACATAAAATAGAGGAAGATGGGCACAGATGTTAGCTCAGGACCAGTCTTCCTCAACAAAAAAGAGGAGGATTGGCAGTGGATGTTAGCTCAGGGCTAATCTTACTCAAAAAAGAGCAAGGAAACAAAAAATGGGACTAGAACTGATGCTGAACCCTGTTTTATTTTAGCAATGTCACATTCAGCCTTCGATACATGATCTGATTGAAAAACAACCATGTAATTTGTAACTAAATTTTCCTTTTTTGTCTAATAATTATTAAAATATATATTACTTTTTTGGTATTATTTGTGTAAATAATTGCAAAGGATTGAAATTATTTGCAATAATTATTACAAATTATAATTTGTAATTATATATATAATTATAAATAATTGTAAAAATGATTGAATTGAAAAGAAATATTTAACTCTTGGAATCTTATGATTCAGGAAATTTAATGTTAGCTTCTCTCTCTATACACACATATAGACACATGTATATAAATGTAAATACATATCAGAGCAGAGTAAGAGGGTAGGCAATGAATTCTCTCAAGCATAAAAATGTTTTACAGTAGGAGAAAATTCTGTGGGAGATAGAGAGTGAAATATAAGTTCAAGGTGAAAAACAAACCATGTAAAATTTCCAACAAACAAGAAATTATTCACATATAAAATTGATTTTGTTTTTAAATTTGGTTGGATATGTATAAAAGACATGCACTGTTTCATTTTTTAATGTCCATATTTATAATAATACACCAGAATTTGTATTAATGTGTTATTCTTTTGCAACCCTTTAAACTTTTGTCAGTAAATTTTACATGTCAATTAAAAAATGTGCAGGATTAGGGAGGTAGTGAGATTTTCAAAATTATTTCAGAGAGTCAATAAACAAGAAAGTTGGAAATCTACTGCTCTATATGTTACTCCAGTTTAATTTTTTGTGGGGCAAAGTTGTTGAAACTTCCTGCAATAGTGTAAAATATAATGAGATAATAAATAATAAACTCAGAACTGTGTAAAAGTAGAGGGATAGGATAGCTAGGATGGTTTGGTTCTTTTGAATATTGGAACAGGCCCAGAATTATTTTTGGGTTGACTATTGATTGTGTCTGAGGCTCTCCCTTAGTCTTTGTTTTATTTTAAGATTTTCTTTTTTGCTTGAGGAGGATTCACCCTGAGCTAACACCTGTGCTAATTGTCCTCTTTTTCGTATGTGGGTCACTGCCCCAGCATGGCTGCTGATGAGTGGTGTAGGTCCATGCCAGGAACCAAACCTGGGCCTTCAAAGTGGAGCATGCCGAACTTAACCTTAGGCCAAGGGGCAGCCCCTCCCTTGGTCTTTGATTCAGGTTCATAACCTTTTTGGGCCACTTAATTTTCAATAGTAGACATGAGTTCTTTTTCTACCAACACAGCGTAACTGGACAGGCATGTATTCCAGCATTCAGCTAGTTGGGTTGGAGCACAAACTCAGGCTCACTGCTATCCACTGCTTTGTGAAAAACGCCACTTGTGGGAAGGGGTATTTGTAGAGGGTTTTGTAGTAGGCACTTGATTCACACATGGGGCTAAGATCTGACTTTGCGTTCAGTGAGACCCTACGAGCGGGGAAGCTGAACCACCTTGACTGGCCCTTAGTGACTGGCCCATGCTGTGATGCCCTAGCCACCGTGGAGGCAAGTGACAGGACGTGTTGAGGACATGGCTCCTTTTATTGCAGAGCACCCAGGGGAGAAATTTCTTGTCAGCTGTGCATTTATTTATTAAACTGTTGGTCTAACTCATATGTTAACTATGTTTCTCACTCTATATTGACTGCTAGAAAAGTTGCAGCTAAATTTCTACATATCCCCAGCAAACGGGCAGGAAATATTCTGAGTATTAATCCCATTCCTGGCTTTCTGTCATTTTTTTCTTAGTTCAGACTGCCTTGCTTATTTGCTTTGAGCTTAAGTTCATCTTGTTGTATTGTGTGTAGCTCCATGTGTCACCTTAAATCATCTTTGAAACAAGAAGCAGACTAAATAAATAAACAAAATAGTTACTCGGAGGCAGCAAATAAGGAGTCCGTCATTATTATGTGTGCTGAATAGATGGATTTAACGTGAAGCTCATGATGTGTAAGCTCCAAGGCCCCTCACTTGCGTGGGCCCCTGCTAAGGCCCTGTATCTAATTTTGTACTTACTTTTTCATCTTCTTTTTGTCTTAAAGAAGACCCACCCCCCAAAGTGCATAAGCTCCAGTCTCCACAAAACATGCATGTGATCCTGCTCTAGTGGCATGACGACTTTTGACCATAGCAGAAATTACAGCTCCAGTAGAAACAGAAGAGCAACGCTTAGTGCCTGACCAGGCAATCAGGTTCTCTCTTTTATAGCAGTTAAGGACGGTCTACCCAGCCACCTAGCTCAGTGGTTGGCCTGTAGTGTCTCTGAATGTTAGAACCAGACCACGCAGTACTAGAGACCACACAGCTCTGCTCCTTTTATGTGACAGAGAAAGGAACTCCACTGGACATTTAGCGGATATTATCTGATGATTATCCTGAAAATGTGCCATATGTACGAATAACGTGTAAAAATGGATTTTCTAGCAGAGTAGAGGATTTTCAGGAATTAGTTGAGTATTTACTCTAATACTATGGCCCTTTCTTGTTCTGACATTGGATGATTCTAAGTGGTAGCTTACAGAGAAATGCTAAAAATAGCTCATGCCAAATAAGCCTTGGGGTCCTCATTGAGGTGGTAACTGACCTTGCAAGGAAAGAGGAAGCCACAGCTGTGTTTTAAGTGAATCTTTTTATTCCGGTTGGTGTGAGTTCATTTAAAGGATGTGGCCCAAGAAGGAAAATCTAAAATAGTTTTTAATCGTTCCCCACTCAGTGGAGAGGCGGGGTGGATTGGCTGTTATCTATAAATCCCTCTTTCTTAAGCACTTTGTGTTTAAAAGCTTCTTTTTGTTTTGGATGTCATTTCAATGAAACTTCTGAGCTTGGTATAGGAACAAAGTCTTATCTTTTTCCATTCACGTTCACAGTGACATTTGAAATACCCTGCTATTTTTATTAATTGTTTTCTATTTGTTTTTCTCTTCTTTCTCCAAGAAATAGTAATAATATATATAGAAATGCCACGTTATAACTCATCCTTCGTGCCACTGTAATAGGATAGGTCCTGAGTGTTAGTAATCAAATGAGGAAGTCTCACCCCACATTTGCATCCTCGAGCCTGGGGGTGGAACCACATCTTTTACACAAATAGAGCCGATGGGATGGGATGTCCACTTCCTCCTACTCCATGACTCGGAAGAGAATAAGACAGAATACAATAGGGCATTTTGGCATTCTTTAAAATGCAAGATATGAAGTGTTTCAGTACCATACTGAAAATGACCCTTCCACCTGCCGACTTGTGTCTCTTGTATACTTTGAGTAGTGGCTTCATATTTGTTGAACTGTGTTATTTGGAGAAGGATAGCTTAGTGCCCTTTTCATTGAAGATGGGTTTTCTAATTACCATGATTTATGCCTTTCTGTCTCTGGGTTCCACAGTGACATGAAATCCACTCATTGCCCTGCTCTCCAGGTTTCCTAGGTTTTGCTGTCATTTAACAGCCTCTTGTCTGGTCTCCTCACCTCCAGACTTACCCTGCACAGATTTCTCTTTCACTAGTTACCTGAGGAGTCATTTACCTTCAGTGGCTCACTCTTACCTACTTTGGCTTACCACTTGCTGTAGCAACATCATATTCCTCTAGCAATATCCAAATCAACGTTGCTGCTTGCAATGTGTCATGTCTTTGAATGTCGGTGTTGAACATTCTCCCCTAACTGGTGCTTCCCCACCCACTTGTCTCCTGCTCATTTTAAAGACATGGTTCTGAGACATCTCTTCTGAGGGGTCTTCACGGAATCACCTCCTCAAACCACCAACTCCGATTAGGTGCCTCCTCTATGTGCTGTCTTGACAGCCTGTTGTCCTAAGAATGTACCTGCTGGATAAGGGATGGGAGAGTGGATGTGGCCCTGGGAGGAAACAGGAATGAGGCTTGGAAGGAAGAGTTCACTATTCTCACAGGTCCCAGAAAAGGGGTCATGTGGGACTACATGGGGAAGCACCAGGATGGTCAGGAGGCAAAAGGGACAAGACAATGAGAAAGAGGAAGCTAGAGCCTGTATTGGGGTTTCTGTGGGAAAGGCAAGGTGGGGCAGGGGGAAGAGTTTAGGATTGGGGGTTTGAATAACTTCAGTGGGCTCTGAATAATAAGGGTGGTCCCTAGGAATGTTGCCTTCTGGGGTGTGTGGACGAGGCAGAGGAGGTCTGGCTCTGGGCCGGGTAGTTTGCATATCAAAGGTGTGCTCCTAGGTGGGCTGGGCCACTTAGAATTGGCTAGCCCAGGGAGGGCCAGTCTCTCCCCAGCCAGGACGGTTTTGTTTTTTTTCTTTTGGTGAGGAAGATTTGCTTTGAGCTAACATCTGTTGCCAATCTTCCTTTTTTTTGCTTGAGGAAGATTAGCCCTGAGCTAACATCTGTGTCAGTCTTCCTCTATTTTGTGTGTGGGTTGCTGCCACAGCATGGCTTGA
The DNA here is from genome assembly GCF_041296265.1 of Equus caballus. NCBI lineage: Eukaryota > Metazoa > Chordata > Mammalia > Perissodactyla > Equidae > Equus > Equus caballus. Next base: position 52,290,529 of record NC_091710.1, read on the forward strand.
CGAGTGGTGTAGGTCCACGTTTGGGATTTGAACTCGTGAACTGGGCCGCTGAAGTGGAGTGTGCCAGACTTAACCACTGTGCCATGGGGCCAGCCCAAGAACAGATTGCTTAAGATGTCAAAACATCATAATATACAAAAAATTAAAAGATACATGTATATATAATACACCTCTGCATAACTCTATTGCTGTCTTTTTTGGTAACAACTTTATAGAGATATAATTCACATACCACACAATTCATGCATTTCAAGTGTACAATTCAATGGCTTTTTAGTAGTTTCACAGAGTTATGCAACCACCACCAGAATCAATTCCAGAACAGTTTCATTACCCCATAGCCAAACAGTGAGAACTACCCAAATGTCCATCAACTGATACATGGATCAATAAAAAGCAATATGTCCATGCAATGGGATATTATCTGGCCATAGAAAGAAAAGAAGTATTGATGCATGCTACAACGCCGATGAACCTTGAAAACAATATGCTAAGTGAAAGAAGGCAGGCGTTTCCATGTTGTTTGTCATTATTGATTCCCATTTCTATTCCTATTCTCCTTCTTAGATTATAGACGCTGCAAGGTCAGGGGACTTCTGGTGCATTTTGTATTCCCAGCTGGGTATTTGGTATCCAGCAGGCGCTCAGTAACTATTGGTTGAAAAATGCTAGACACCAAGCCATACAGACTAGAGAAGTGAAAAGTAAGTGGACTTAAATCCCATGAAAAGGAACCAGATGTTGTCTGGCTCTTAGATTTTCAAAATAAGATGAAAAAGAACAAATTGAGGGAGAAATATTCTTATTGGGGCTCGTTCGTCTTCATAGTCATCCCCACCTTCCCACCTGTCACCCAGTGAAGAACTGAGGCTTTTTCCTTTTCCTTGATTAATCCTGCATCTATCAAGAGGACAACAGCTTGAACTATTTGCCCAATTTTCTCTAAGACTCTGAAGGTTTTTCCCCTCATTCCTTCCAGCCCAGCTCACCTCAGTCACCCCTAGAAGGCCAAGGTTTGTTCCCCTAATGCTCGGAATTCACTGAATTTGTCCCAATCACTCCCCTTTCTCTCCCTTCCCTGATAATCCTCATCTTGATTTGCAAACTCCCCTATATCTTCAACCCAATTTTGAGTTTGTTAACCGGCTGCCTGTCTTCTTGAGAACACGGCCTGTCTCAGAGCCCCGACGACTGGAGGCTTACATTCTCATTCTCAGTTCCCTCAGGTCCCAGAGCCTCCTTCATCCCGTTGCAGCTTTGAAACCCCTTCCCCTCCTCCTCCTGTGAACCTTCCAGATCCTCTGAAATTCGTGATGTCTGGCTATACCAGTGCTCTCTCCCTACTGCTCCAGTCATTTTCCTTCCTTTATTAATAAGGTTACTCCTGGTTTAGGGTTTCCTTCCATCCTTACGCCTACCATCCTTCAGAGACTTTAGCATCTGTACGTCAACCCTCCATCTTGCTGGCATTTTCATGTCTCAGTCTCCTTATCTCAACAATCTTTCCTCCACCGACCTCAGCCACCTACTTCTACAGTCAAACCCTAAACCCAGTCATTACCAGTAATGATAATAACTCAACTCTTGAGGCTAAAATAGTTAATACCTATGATGGATTATGATGTGCACTTTCATATTTTCAATCATTTAATGCTCATAGCAACACTACATTAAGGTAGGTACTATTATTATTACCTGCATTTTGTAGGTGAAGACCTTGTTTAGAGTAATCTCTGACAATCTGTATTCCTCCAGTTCCCACTGCCGCTCCGTGAGCTCTTCAGTCTGTAGGAGCCCCCTAATCCACTTGTCCTGCCATCTTACCTCATATAAATAATTTACTACGTTACAAACTACAAAGAGTCATAGTCAAAGAGCTCAGTTTTATATGACGCTGGAAATAAAAGTTTTGTTTGGTATGGGAAATAAATGTTAGTTATCCCTCGATTCGACCCAACCCAGCTAAGCTTGTCCCTGGGCCAGGTACTTTTCCTCATATATCTCATGAAGTCATTTTTCTCCTTCCATTCTTCTCTGCCTTTGTGCCTGGGCTAAGCCGAATCTTCCCATGGGCTTCTCTGACTCTCTGATACTTCAGTATATATAAATGTGAAGCTCATGCTTCTCCACCAGGTTGAAGCACCCTTAGGGCCAAACCCTAACAGCCAGCTAATTGGGAAGTCTCTTTTTGAGCTCAACTTCCCCTGAACACTTGCCCTCATTTTCCCTAAATCTTTTTTGTCTCCTCTCCTCTGCCGTTTCTCTGGACAGCCTCTTTGATTGTTGCTAATAATGACAGAATTTTCTCTCATTCTCTCAAGCTTTGTAAATCCTAATTTATCCATCCACATATTCATCCCCCACCCCCCACCCCCACCCCCCCTTCAGAATGCTCACTGAAATGCCTAATAGGGGATGAGTACTGTGTTATGTTTTGGGAAAAGAGGGGAAAATTTCTACCTTTAAGGTGCTTACAGAGAATTAATGCAAAACTTCCCCAGTAGCAGCAGTGGAAGTAGAAGCAGTGGCGATGGTGAGCATTTACTGAGCATTTGCTCTGTGCCAAAAATGATGCTAAATGCTTTGCAAGCATCAACTCGCTTTTGTGTATTTTACAGATGAGGAAATTGCAGCACAGAGAGATTAGATAACTTGTCAGAGACCACAAAGCTAGTTAGGGGCATGCTGGGATCTGAATTCAAAGGGTTTGATGTCAGAAACCATGCTTGTATTTGCTACTAGAAATGACCCTTCAACCTAGCGAACATTCCCAAATCCTGTCCAAGCTGTGCCGCAAAGTACGTCAACACAACGTGCGGTCAACAACAGGTGGCGCTAAGGTTGTGACTGGGCATTTTTATCTCCGCCAATCTGTTTGAGTCTGTGGTTTATTTACCACGTTTGTACTTACTTTTGAATTGTTTTGAGCTAATATTTTTAACCCCATTATGATGTATAAGTGAAAAATCATATGTTAAAATTTCTGGTAATAAGAAGCATGGCGTTATGCAAGAAAGGAACATAAACTGTTTTGAGAGTTTTCAGAAACTAACATGTTGCAATTTGAGTGGTATGAACGGTTGAGTAGTTGGAATGACTTTGAAGGAGAGAGAATGAACCAGGCAGACTGAAGCATGCTGTGTTCCAAGAGGAGAAAGTCACCAACAAAATGAAAACAAAACAAACAACCCAAAAATCCATCTTCTGAGTATGTGGCTGGGAAGTGGGCATCAACCCGAGCTGGCCTGTAGCCTCCTGTTGGTTCAGGAGAAGGCAGGGAGTGTGAGAACTGAAAAGTAAAGTACAGAAAGAGTCTACTGCTGAATCTTCTGTTGCACCTTTAGCTTCAAGTCCTGTTTCAAACTGGCCACAAGTAAAAGGTGTCCCCAGCCTCTAGTGATGATGTAGAGCTGTCAGAGATTCAGTGTCTGAGGCTTTGGGGGAGGGGGGTTGGGGGAGGTTTCCAGCAGAGAGAATGAGTTTGCAAACAACAGGAAACAAGATAAAGTGATAAAGGGAGGAATCCTAGAAGGATGGTGAGTGAGTTGGTCAATGACTCCGGCAGAGAGTAGGAGGGAACCTGAGACCCAGTCATGAAGGTCCCTTTGAGCCTTATCCTGGGAGAATTTAGGAGCTTTTCAGGTTTCAAGCAGCGCTGTCCCATTTAATTGTTACACCCTTTATGAAGTTTTCCTCAGTCTCTCCAATCAAAATCAGTGTCCTTTTCCTTCATGCCCTGTAACTCGAGTCTTTAATTTACTTATCCAACAAATGTTTATCGACACTATACCACATACGAGGCATCAAGAGGGGGACAGACAAGTAAACTCAGGAGGGAGATGCTTTATTCGAAGGATGCGTAGGACATTAGCAGAGCACAGTCTTCAGGATCCAAATCAGTCTTCGGTATCCAGGAAGGATCCTGGAGTGCAGACCTGAGGTGGAGGTGGCTGAACAAAATGGTGCTGGGAGTGAGAAAAGAGAGTCTGCATGGCAAATCTAGCTTTAACAGGTCTTATTTGATGCCGCCTCAAAGTAGAGTGTTTTGGAAACTAAACAAAGTTTAAAAAACTTTGGTCCCCCTCCCAGGGGAATTGATGTTTGTGTAGTTCATCAATGTCCTTAAACTGGAATGAGAGCCCTTCTTTCCTTCTCCATCACCAATGGATTTTTAAGAAAATTGTTGAAGTTTTCAAATGCAGCCACTTTAAGAATTTTGCTTGCTTAATTATATTTTTTTCTAGGACAGTTCATAGTCACTCTCACGCTCTATCCACTCACTTGCTCAAGTTAGAGTCCCTGAGGCCAATCAAAAGGCCGTCACCACATAATTACCACCTGATAACGCTACTCTTCACTGCTGGGTGTCATGAGAGAAATTACTAGAAATAAATACATCGCTGGATTGTGGGGTTTGCATTTTCCAGTTGAAGCTTTCTAGGCATAAAACATTGTCATCATATTTAGGCACACTGGTGCCAGGAGCTGCATGTATGTAGCCAAGCACTTTCAATGAAATAAAGACAAAAATCACCTTTTTGCCAAAGCACCATGAAGCATTCATTACATCACTTATACATCACTCAGGACAGTGAAAACAAAGTGAGCTGCAATACTGGTGATGCACGTTTACATAGGGGAGGGAAGACTATCCCCGGAGAAGAGCAGCTCCGACAGAGCTGCTATACTGTTGTGAAGGATTTAATTACCCCCCCTTTCTGCGTTTTTGCACTCATTTTATCCACCAGGAGAGCCCATAGCCCTCAGCCCATGGCCTGTCCTCAAACAGTGACACATGGCTTTGTTCTCTAATGGCTGCCAGTTTATCTCCAGTCATGTCTGAACACCAGCTTCATTGATCAAATATGTTTTTGAGGCAGGAAGAAAACTCACAAATATGAATTGGCCACCATGTCCAACAGAGTTGATGCATAAATTAATTTTGTTTTTCACAAAAACCCACAAGAGTGGGTATTGCTTGGCCATTTTTTGATGGGTGAGGAAACGGAATCTCACATAGGTTACATAACTTGCAGAAGATTTGAAATGTCTTCTCTCTGATGCCAAAGTCATTAGGACATTTGTTTGTCATTGAATAAACATTTATTGAGGTTTCCCTAGGCAGGCTCACAGTCTAGTGGGAGAAACAGAAATGAAAGTCATCGCTATCAGTTATGGGGAGTTATGGGAGGGGATTCCATGATCACTAGAATTTAAATCAACCTCAGGAGAGAGGAGTGGGAGATGGAGGGGAAAGAATCTAAAAGGAGGTAACACTTTATCTCAACTGTAAAGGCCAAACCATGTATTTCCAGATGGAGAAGTGGACGGAGGACATTTGAAGTGGTGGGCATCTCATGCTCGACGGCTGACCATGAGAGGCAGCATGATAGCTTCAGAGTGTCGAGATGCCAACAGGGCTCTCAAAGGCGCTCAAAGTTGTGACCTTGAGGAAGTCAACAAGTAGTAGGAGCGATGTACGCAGGACCTGTTATCCTATCCTGTCTCATTATGACTTAATGTGATACTCTAGAGGCCGTAACAGTCCTATGTGTTAGTGTGAAAAGGAGGATAGTGATGGATTCAGCTAGGGGGAGTTGGCAGAGGCTTTGCAGAGCTGGCTCTGGAAAGGTGCAAGGGGATTTGCTGTCAGAACAGAGGAGGTGGTCTAGAAAGGCAGACAGAGTGAATGAGAAAATCATGTGTGGGGCACATGGCCAGTACTTTGGTGTGACTTTATCATGCAATGCTTCCTGAGGTTATGGGCAGTTTTAAAAGTAGACTTTGATATTCAAAGCCATCTCCAAATGCCAATGATAAAAATTTCTGCTTCCCGAATAGGCAAAAGAGTGTGGATGAGGGATTTTTGGGCGTGCCTTCGGTAGTACTGCACTAGCAGTTATCCACTCTGCTGCAGTGGATAGTCAGCCAGCTGGTTTCTGAAATAAACAAAGTGCAGAAATGTCTTCCTATTAATGGTAGCATTGTGGGGTGCGAAGTATAAGGCAACAATATGGATGAGCTAAATGGAAAAATACTGAAGAGGAGTGAGTGATATAAAGTCTCAACAGAGCAACTCTTCTGTAAGGAATCAGCACTTTAAAAAGAAATTTGAAGCCGTTATTTTAAATGTGGCCACTTAATCTACTCAAGATGGTTTCGATGGTGAAGGCTGCAGGTACCATTAGAGCAAGAAATTTGTGTTCTTTGGTGAAGAGCGACTTGGGGTTTTGCTTCCTGTTCTGTATCTCAGCACTAATGTGTATGCACAATGGACCTTCATCTTGTGAGAGTCACGCTTTTTCATTGCTAGGGAAACTGGCCTGGCTCCAGAAACTAGTTCCTTTTGGTTAGGTGGTGACCATCCAAACCTTCACTATGTCGTGAAATATGAAGGCAGTAAAAACGAGCCTAAGGAGAAGAAATTATAACCATATTTATGGACGGTCATTGTGCACCAGGAGGGGAGCAGCCCATGTTCCCAGGCTCAGGAGACAGGCTTTCCAGGAGGCCTCCCCCGAAATTCCTGACAGATAAAATGCACATTAATGTTTCCTTTGCACAGGATTGCAGAAACATAAACAATAATAATTCAGTGAGATTGAACCGAGCCAAATGGAATAACTAGAATGCTCTGAAGCTGCGTGAAAGCTTTCCAGCACCATCAGCCAATCAAACCCTGAATCCTCATCCAGGGCCTGCCGTGTATAAGGTGCTAAGAAGATCTAAAGGTCTGAATAGTGTGATAGTTGCCTCTGAACCACAGCTGAAACCACTGACTAACAAACACTTTTTCCTGATTTGTTAGTTTTTTAGTATGATTAGTCACAAAGATATAACAAATAAGTCACATTGAGTTTAAGGCTTATCTCTATCCAAAAATGCTAAAATTACACAAATATACCTGCCCTGAAATATTCAAGATATAGGGCCCTCACAAATGGATGGCTCCTTTTCTTAACATTTCTTCATTCATGATCAGGTATTAAGGCTTTACTAAGTTATTGGGAAAAAGATACATATTCTGACAGACTTGTATGATACTGGAGTTAAATTCTAACATAGTTAGAGCCTTCCCAGCTGGGGGCCTTGTGTAAAATTCCTTAGTAATTTGTAAGAGTAGCATTTCCTATTTCTGCCCTAGTGAACCTGGTACTGGTGTGTGTGTGTGTGTATGCGCGCACATGCATATCCACAGGCTGAGTCTCAGTAATACCAAGTCAGTTCAATAGTTGACATATAATGATCCTTTCTCAATGAGCACTGTTACAGATGTCTGTGTTTTATGATGCTTTAGAATCAGGGACTCTCAGCACATGTTGCCTTTCCTACTTGAAGATGATTATGGAGGGTTGAAAAGATCATAAAAGATAACGACAGAGTACATATAAATGCAATAAAATGTATGAAAAGGAGAGAAGAGAATGATAAAAATAGAGGATAATGATAAAAACGGGATTCAAGATTACTTCAGCTGGGAGAAGTCATGGGAGATGGAATGGTTTTGGGAAATAAATGGCAAGATGAAGGCTTTTACCAATGTCCTAGATTTTATTTTGAGTAGTGGATTTATAAATGATTGACATATTATTAAAAATAACTGATCAATTACATACGTATATGAAACCATGCAAACACCCAAACGTACATAGAAGTGGGTCCTACATAGACTAATGATGAGAGTGTGTTATCAGTCAAGGATTATGATTAATTCCACTGTGTACACCAAAGGTCCAAAAGAAAAAATAACCAGGAAAAGGACCTCATCCTGAGGACTTTGAAGCTTTGAGATTTTCCCCCCAAAAGCAAATAAACAAAACTGAGGTTAAGAAAATGAAAAATTATGACATGGACAACCAGAAAGATAATCTAATCTATGGATTATTGATATCCCCAAAACGAGAGCCAATATGACTTTTTAGATACAACACCAAAGTCACAAACCATGAAAGAAAGGATTGATAATCTTGGCTTCATTAAAATTAAAAACTTCTTTTCTGCAAAAGACAATGTCAAGAAAGTGAGAAGACAAATCACAGAATTGGAGAAAACATTTGCAAAAGATCCATCTGATAAGGGACTGTTATCCAAAATAAAAAGAACTCAAGACTCAACAATAAGACAATGAACAACCAGATTTAAAAAATGGGACAATGACTCATAATGGGACAGATACCTCAGAAAAGAAGATATACAGATGGCAAATAAGTTTATGAAAAGATGCTCCACATCATGTGTCATCAGAGAAATGCAAATTAAAATGAGATATCACTACACACCTATTGGAATGGCTAAACTGCAGAACACTGACAACATCCACTTCTGGCCAGGATGTGGAGCAAGGGCAACTCTCAACTGTTACTGGTGGGCCTGCAAAACGATGCAGCCACTTTGGACGACAGTTTGGTGATTTCTTACAAAAGTAAACATACCGTTACCATGTGATCCAGAAGTCATGCTCCTTGGTATTTAACCAAATGAGTTCAAAAGTTATGTTTACACAAAACGTTGCATACAAATGTTTGCAGTAGATTTATTCATAAATTGCCAAAATTAGGAAATAAGCAAGATTCAACAGGTGAATAGATAAAAAGCTGTGGAACATCCAGACAATGGAATAATATTCGGTACTAAAAAGAAGTGAGCTATCAAGCCACAAAAAGACACAAAGGAACCTTGAATGCATATGACTAAATGAAAGCAGCCAATCTGAAAAGACTGCATACTGTGTGTTTCCAACTGTATGACATTCTAGAAAGGCAAAACTATGGAGATAGTAAAAGATCAGTGGTTGCCAGGAGTTGGGGGGTGGGATGAGGGATAATAAGTGGAGCACCAAGGATTTTCAGGGCAGTAAAACTGCTCTGTATGATACTATAATGGCAGATACATGTCATTGTATGTTTGTCCAAACTCATAGAATGTACAACACCAAGAGCGAGCCCTAAGGTGGACGACAGACTCTGGGTGATGATGGTGTCCCAGTGTAGGTTCATCAGTTGTAACAAATGTACTATCTGGTGGGGAGGTTGATAGTGGGGCAGGCTGTGCATGTGGGAGAGCAGGGGGTCTATGGATACTCTCTGGACTTTCCACACATTTTTGTTGTGAACGTAAAACTACTCTTAAATGTAGAGTTTATCAATTAAAAAAGAGGGAGAGCCAAGACAAATAGAACATAGTAATAAAGCCGTACTTGAAGGTAGCGCTCCTATGTTGAAAAGAAGTAGTATTTTTCCCTTCCCACCAAAAGAGGCTGAGTTGCATTGTCAGAATGGAAAACAAATATTTATCTGCGAAAGTAAAGAGCAATAGCTCAGAATAATGGATGGCTCTGTAGAATCTATTTGCATTATTTCCTAGACAGCTCTGAGAAGAGTTTGCAAGAGAAGGCTCCAGTATAGCTAAACCTTATTTCCCACTCTGCCACCAGCCTGTTTGCACCCCTGTGAAAGCCAGCACCTCCGAGCCTCAGGAATCAAACTAGACGCTCTGCAATCGCTCTTTGAATTCTAACATTTCTATTTAAAACTTTTCCCATTAGAGAAGGCTTTGTTAAATAAATAAATAAGTCCAAGGGTGCAGCAGTATTGTGTTTTAGACAGCCAACGAGAGAAACACTGCCATAAAATACAGACTAAATAAACACGCTTTAAAAACTGCAGCGTCTTTATAGGCACTGAAAATCGATATCAAAATTATCCATTTTTTCCTAATATATTAGCTCATGCATCTAGGTTTTCTTTGGGGAAGAAGGAAAAAAGAGGCAAGAAGGATATTTTAATTGTTTAAACTGGTTATTCCCCACAATTAAAAGATATCAAAAATAACTTTTAAAAGATTTTTTATTTCCTGCTTAAAAAAAAAAAGAAAAGTGAAAGAAACGTTTACAAGTATCCTTGCATATATCTTCAAGTGAATTACAGTCTTGAAGCAATAATACCACATTGTTTTAAATGCCACCAATTTAATAATTTAAATACAATCCAACACAAACTATAAGGTTTGTGTTTAATGAGGTCCAGGCAAAGATTTTTCAAATTTTTGCTGGTATTTTAGGGTCATTTGCTTTTTCCTTTTTCTGCTGAAGAAATGTTCTACTTGTTGAAGGCCTACTCTAGTCAATGAGGCGTTACTCCTCTTTCAATTGTGCAGGTATTACATTTGCAGATACTACATTTGTGGTTTGGCATCCCTGCAAAGGACCATAAGTCCCATAAAACATAAAACACGAAACATAGTCGTTCATGATTTTTCTGGGATTCAAATTCAAGCCAACAGCACAGCATTTGATTGACACTCAACATCAAGTCTCAGACTCACGAAGGAACAGAGCCAGCCATCTAGCATGTCAACATTGCTGATTTCTTTATTGCATCTGATAGAGCAATAAAAAATGCTGCTTTGTGGGAAATGGCACTGAATGAGAAAGAGCTGAGAACAAGACGAAAGATAGAAAGTCATACAGTAATCTGTATGCAGGATTGATATCATTGATCACATGAATCTGTAGTAGGAATCATATCAGTTTTGGAAGTCAAGGGCAATTGTATAATGCTCGTTGAGGATGTTCAACTCTTTGTTTCAACTCGGCAGTATACTTGTAAAACACTCATAGGCAACATATTCAGATAGCTGGTATTTTTTGTTTCCAATAATCATCCTTTATCTGGACATTCTTAAAAATTATTGAGGTCTCTAAAGAGCTTTTATTTTTCATTTTATTTTTCTCACTCTTGGGTGTGTCTGTGTCTAGTGAAGACTCAAACTTTTTAATCTTAGGATCCCTTTCTTTAGGTATAACGATATTTTCCACATTTTAAATTAAAACAGAAGTTTTGAAAATGTTTATTTTTAATTCTCTTAATAATGACAAATGACAAACCTAGTACATGTTAACATAAACATTACATTTTTATAAAAGATAAGTATATTTCCCAAAACAACAAAAATTTAGTGAGAAGAGTGACTTTTTTAACATTTTTGCAAATCTCTTTAAGGTCTGGCATAATGGAAGGCAGCTGGCTTCTTATATTGCTTTGGCATTTAATCTTTTACAGCATGTTTTGGTTGAAGGATATGAAGGAAATTGGACCTCACACAAATATATAGTTGGAAGATGGAGGGATATTTTAATAGTCTTTTCGAATAGTTATGGATATTCTTCTCTGATACTACACCAAGACTCAGCAAGTGCTAGCTGCTGAAAGGTTAGTTGCAATGTGGAATCTGAAACCATAGCAGTAAAGTTTTCATCCTCTGTTACATTAAAGCTCATTGGTCCTATTGCGCTTTGGCTGGATCTTTTTCCCACACGTGATTTTATAACTTCAAGCATTGACCATTTAGAAAATAAATATGGCTTTGCTGTCTTAAGATAGGTCTGACAAATGTTGACACATTTCATAATACAGTTTCAAAAAGCACATTTTTGTTGTTGTTGTTGTTGTTGTTGTTGAGGAATATTAGCCCTGAGCTAACATCTGTGCCAATCTTCATCTGTTTTGTATTTGGGTCACCACTACAACACGGATGCTGATGAGTGGTCTAGGTCATGCCTAGGATCTGAACCCTTGAACCCCAGGCCAAGGAGCTGGAGTGTGCCAAACTTAACCACTAGGCTATGGGGCCAGCCTCCACAAAAAGCACATTTGTTAATGTCATCACCCACCTTAGCGGTACATTCTGTAAAAGTATTGTAAAGCCGTCAACTTCCTGGTGGTGGATACAAGTTTTCCAGTATTCTAATTTTCACTTAAAATTCAAATTTTATCATTGTTTTCCTCTTCATTGAGAGTATGTCTTTTAAATACCCAAGTCTGAATTGCCGTGGTTTGTCAGTCATTCTTTCAAGAAAAAGTGATGTTCCCTGAGAAAGCAGCAAGGTGATCTCAGAGCTCAAACAATTGCACAGGAAAACAAGTGTTTCCTTGAAACGGTCATTATACAACAAAAGTACTCTACATGTGCTTCCGGTTTTGTCACACTGAGTGTTAAAAAGATGTGTACTCAAGAGTTTAGATTTAACCAGATTAATATAAATGATGTATATTACTGTATATATTATTGTATATGTACATAAAAACCTGTTTCATCAAGGATCTTCTTAAGTGAAACTGCGTTTTTTTTTTTTTTTTCTGGTGGGTGTATGGAGCTAAGGAATCTGATAACCAACTAGTACAGCTGTTGCCACTGCCTCCATTCATGGTAAGGCTCCAGTAATTACACTCACCAGTGCTTTTGCACCATCAGTGGAAACGTTAACCCAGTGAAAAAGGCAAATAATGCCTGAGCATTATTATGAACACAGTTTTGACTGACAGACCCCCTGAAGGAGTCTCTGGAAGCCCTCCGAGGCCTGCCGACTATACTTTGAGAACTTCTGGGCTGTAGGATTAAAGTCACACTCTGTAGCGTGACTTACTGTCCTTCATGATCTGCTCCCTGCTCACCTCTCCCCATCCTCTCCCAGCACGGGTGGATCCTGGCAGTTCTGGGAACGAACTTCACTCCATGCTCTCCATCCCCACTGGATTTTTATACACATAGGAAGCTGCATTCACTCTGTGCAGCTACCATGTAGGCTGGTGAGCATTATGCGCTGCGTCAAGTGCCCATGGATAGAATGAATGGAGATTTAGGTTGGGCCCACTCTCTGCTCACCAAGCCTTATACCCAGGGTGAAAGGGTGCCTTTTTCTATGCGCATATGCATCATCTACTGATGTCCCGTGGGGGCTGCATCTATGCCTAGGAAGGACATTTATCATCTCTTCACCCTGAGGTGATTTTTTCTAACTGGCCGCTCACCATCTGGTCCTCAGCCAGGGCTTTCCTCTTCCCAATTCCTCCTACCACTTTCGACCACTTGTATAATTTTTATTTGACCTTCTAAAGCCATTTTCTGATGTCATGTTCTCCCTACCCCACCCCTAGTCTAGGTTGGGAGCCCCTCAGCGCTCTTGCCCATGACCCTGGCCTTCCTCAGGGCTCACACTCTGTCAACACCGTCCATGTGTTCATCTGTCTCCTCCACTAAACTGTAAGTTCTTTGAGGGCAGGCGCTCTGTAATACAATACCCAGAGAACAGTTGACATGGAATAAATGTATATGGAATAAAAAATTGTACACCGAGTGAAAGGAACAAAATCTGAAGTCACATGAGATCTTACTTTGACAGCACTGAGAAAAAGTTAATGATGTGGGTTTTAATCCACGGCAGTTTTCCCTATTCCCAATTCGTCCCTACTTTGGCCAATGGGAGCCCCTTCCATGTATCTCCTGGGTCTTTTTGATACGATTCTGGTTCATATACCAGGCTCCTTTCGTCCATTTCTTGCACCAGACCTGGTGTCAGCCATGTCTTTAAGAAGCCTGCGTTTTGTTTCGTTTTAACTGGGAAACGGCATTTCTGTTTGTTACTTTTCTATTCTCAGTTTTTGTGTGTGTGTGAAAATCGCTTTTCTTAACTTTTAGGAAAGAGCTTTATGCAGATAGCCTTTATAAGTTTAAGGCGCCCCCCTCTGTTTTTCCCCCCGTAGTGTTCAAAGAATATGGCAGTGTGCCTTCTGAGATTCCCTATTTTCTCTCTCCCTCACTTTTACTTTACTCTCTCCTTTCCTTTATCTCTGGTTTCCCGTCCTCCTCAATCCTGATCCCGTTCCCAGCGGTTTCTCCCCAGTAGTGGGGCCCTGTCAGCTCTGAGAGTCCACGAGGGCTACCCTGGTCCAGCCTCTTCAGGCCTTCCTGTGGCTTCATGCTCATCCATCACGCTGCGGCCAAACCCTTCCTGGCTCCATCCGCCGCTTTCAAGCTGGAATGCCTGCTTTACCACAAATACCTACTGACAATTTTTAGGGTTTCCTCTCTCAGGCCTTTTCCCTCCTACTTCCTCTCCGCACAAATGCTGATGATACGCGTGTCTCATGGCTAGAGATGACCTGCCTCAACCCACCTGTATTTTAGCTTTTGTGGGGACCCTGTATCACCTAGTTTTGTTGTAAAGGTTGACCATAGGGTTTTGGCTTTGATAATTAATTTCTCTGTCTGGCTTTTTTTTTTCAGTCTTAAACTTCATGTGATAGGTTTTTTTTTTTTTTTTTTTTTCTGGGAAAGATTCACCCTGAGCTAACATCTGTTGCCAATCTTCCTTTCTTTTTTTTTCCTCCCCAAAGCCCCAGCACATAGTTGTATATTCTAGTTATAAGTCTTTCTAGTTCTATGTGAGCCACCACCACAGCACAGCTACTGACAGATGAATGGTGAGGTTCCACAACAGGGCAGTGAAGCCGGGCCGCTGAAGTGGAGTGTGCTGAACTTTAACCACTAGGCCATCCAGGCTGGATTGCTCTGTCTGCTTTTATGTGTGGATTTGGGAAGATCAAAAAAACTAGGCTGGGGCCTGCCCCATGGCAAAGCATTTAAATTTGCTTGCTCTGCTTCGGTGGCCCAGGGTTGGCCAGTTCAGATCCTGGGCACAGACCTACACATTGCTTATCACACCATGCTGTGCCAGGTGTCCCATATATAAAGTAGAGGAAGATGGGCACAGATGTTAGCTCAGGGCCAATCTTCATCAGCAAAAAGAGGAGGATTGGCAGAGGATGTTAGCTCAGGGCTGGTCTTACTCACTGAAAAAAACCCCCAAAAGCTAGGCTGTTGTCATCACTACCATTTTTAAGTATAAATGATCATAATTTGCTACAACTTAAAAACAAGAATTGACCAAGAGCCCTGGGACAAAACTGCAAAAGGTACTAAAAAAAAAAAAAAATACCTCTCTAAAAAGTTTCAGGTCCAGACAGCTTTACTGTTAAATTTTGTTCAACATTTTTAGGCCAATCATTCCTATGAAATGTAAACTTAGAGAAGAAGACAAAAACTAGAGATTGCCTCATTCATCTTATTTATAGAAAATCTTTGTTGTTTATTCTTTTTATAAAAGATATAAATAGTCTTTTAAAAATACTGAAGCCATGCAGGAATTTGTGAAAGAGCAAACAATTATCCCCAGTGTATGAGTCTGCTGGGGTGGCCATCGCACCGCAGCTGGGCGGCTTGAACCACAGAAATCTATTGTCTCACAGGCTCGAGGCCGGAAGTCCGGGATCAGGGTGTCAGCTGGGTTTCTTCCTCCTGAGCCTTGAGGAAGAATGTGTTCCATACTTCTTCCCTGGCTTCTGGTTGTTTGCTGGAAATCTCTGGCCTTCCTTGCCTTGGAGAAGTATGGCGGCATCTCAGCCTTCACTTTCACGCGGCGTTCTCTCTGTGTGCATGTGTGAGGCCCAATTTCCCATTTTTAAGGGACACCAGTCATATTGCAGTAGGGGCCCACACTACTCCAGCACTACCTCATCTTAACTGCTACATCTCCAATGACCCTATTTCCAAATCAGGTTGTGTTCTGAGGTACTGGGGGTTACGACTTCTGCGTATGAATTTTTGTGGGACACAACTCAGCTCAAAATACCCAGAATCCATTTTTTCTTTTTGTTAACATTGAGGAACAACTAGAAATAATCTATTGCTAAATAGTCTTCTGAGTTTTATTTATCTCTTTTATTAATGGGGTGAATTACACAGGTTGTTATACTTCTAATGCAGAGACTGCTAGTTGTCTACTCAAGATCCATCTTCATCTTCCTCCTTACAAACAGAACCTTCTTTTTATGAGGGGCAAAAGTATGCTTGGCTTAAAGACTGTACATTCCATCTTCTCTTTAATTTATGTGTGTGAAATGGGATATAAGACAATTTAGATGAGCATTTCTTCCCTTTTCCGTCCCTTTTTTCTGTCTGAACAAGATATGATGGCTGCAGCTCCAATGGCCATCTTATGAACATGAGGTAATCTGAAATGGATACCACATGTCAAAGATGGAAGAGCAGAAAGTCAGAATAAGACTAGATTTCTTATGCTAAATTCGAGTTACCGTACCAGCCCTGGACTGCCTATCTTTTGCTTCATTTTATCGGAAAGAAAAATAAACCTCTAAATTTGTTAAGCTGCTGTGATTTTGATTTTCCTTTACTGTCAGCCAAACCTAATCCTAACTGACACCAACGTTTTAAGTAATACTCCTAAACCCATATTTCTTCATTCATCAATTTCATAAGTTAAACTGAATACATTGATTTCTCTCATGACGGAGGAACAAATCAACACATTTTGCTTATCCTCCTCTTCTTTCTAACCCTCATTTGTCTATTTGCTACATCCATTTGCTGACACAGTCTGGATTTTATCCCAATCCACAATCACCAAATTATTTATACATTATTTATCTTTTCTTTCAAGGGTTATAACAGCATATAATGGCATTTCAACTCTATTTGCCCCAACTGTTTTGACTTATTCTAGGTTTAATTGAATGTAATGTTCACTGCAATTTCTTTCACAAGTGATTTCTTCCTTTGTGATTTAATCTTTTGTTTGGCTTTAGTGTCCATTGGTATCATTTAGGATTAGATTCGTTGCAAATGTTTGAAATAAGAAAATAACAGAGGCTTAATCAAGATAGGAATTTACTTCCTTATTCCAAAAGAAGTCTGGAAGTAGTCAGGCCAGGGCTGAGACTGTGGCTTTTTGATGTTCTTAGAGCTCCAGGCTGCTGGCACCCTGGCCTCTTGGGAAGAAGGAGAGAGAGAGAAAGGACACGCCCCCTGCCCCCAAGAGCACCTCCCCACTTCTTGCATTCCTTTGGCCAAAACGTGGTCAACATGGTCACAGCTGCATAGAGGCCAAGTTTTTAATCTGAACAGCTATGTGCCTGCTTAAAATTAGGGATCCCGTGACTAAGAAGAAAGGAGAATTCTACATTGAGGCAAAAAGAAACAGACCCTGTCGCAGTCTTCAAATACACATTCCCTACGAAATGGAAGCTATAGACTCTCAGTTCTTCAAAATATGGTGATGCCTTCCTTTTCGTTTACAAATTAATGGCAACTTATAAATTGACATAGAGTACTTGCAAACCATTTTCCTTTAAATTACCACAGTGTAAGCATATTTTCATTCTCTTGTGGAATCCAGTCCTGTTGGGATACCTGAGGCTGAGATTTTCGTTGAATAGCTGGCGATTTGTGCTTATGTCAATGTGCTTAAGGATCCTTCCTTCTCCTTGCATTAAACAATGAATTCTTTATTAATTTTACTGGTAATATGGGCTATCTTTTTTGTCTACGGATTCTCTTTTATTCCCAGAAAATGTTCTCATATTATAACTCTGAATATCACTTTATTACCTTAGTTTTATTTTCTTCTTCAGAAACAATTTTGAACATCTTGAGTCTCTATTGTTTGTCCTCCATGTAGGATTTTTTTTTGCATTTATTTCATCTATTTGATTTTCACTGCTTTATGTGTGGTTTTTTTTTTAAGTATTAACATCATTGACTTAATTTTCAACAGCATCAATTCTATATTCTTTGTCAGATTGTTTCTCTATTGTTTGTCCTCCATGTAGGATTTTTTTTTGCATTTATTTCATCTATTTGATTTTCACTGCTTTATGTGTGGTTTTTTTTTTAAGTATTAACATCATTGACTTAATTTTCAACAGCATCAATTCTATATTCTTTGTCAGATTGTTTTTCAAATTTGTTTTTTCTCCTTAATTCCCTCATCAGTTCTGCCAGCTTACTTTTTATATTATTCTGAGTCTTATCATCTGTCTGTTTTTATTTTGAAATAATCTTCTGCAAGCAGAAATGATGCTGGACTAATACAAAGAGCTTTCTTTCTGAACAATTTGGGAGTAACTTGCAGCAGGATGCCCGTCAATCGCAATACTGTGTGCAGATTCCCCACAAACGAGGCCATTCTCCTACATAACCCCAACACAAACATCACAATCAGGAAATTGACGTTAATATTGTACCACAATCTAATCTACAGTCTCCGTTCAAGTTCCATCAATTGTTGTAATAATCTCCTCCTTGGACAAAGGTCCAATCCGGTTCTACACGCTGAATTTAGTTATCTTAGCTCTTTAGCCCACTTCTGGCTGGAAGTGTTGTATCTTTTCTTGACTTTCATGACCTTGACACTTTTATAGATTACAGGTCAGTTACCTTATAGAATGCCCCTCAGCTTGGATCTGATGATTAGATTCAAGTTATACCATTTTTGTAGGAATGTCACAGAAACGAGAGTGTGTTCTTCTCATGCATCTTTCCTCAGGATAGGTGATTCAATTTGTCCATTCCTGGTGAAGTTATCTTTGATCACTTGATTAAGAAGGTATCTGCCAAGTTTCTCCGCTAGAAAGTTACTTTCATTGTGGGGAGGTATTTTGAGAATATGGAATATTGCATTTCTCTTTAACCTTCACCCGCAAGTTTTAGCCTCACTTGACATTTCCTGGCTGAATTGTTGGAGTGATGCTCCCTATCACATTTATTAGTTGCATTCTACAGATGAAGTAAGAAAAGCATTCTCCTCTCTCCGTTTATTTTTTCGTTTACTTATATCAGCATAGACTCACCGACTCCTATTTTATGCAGTAGTATCATCATGCTCCTGCTCAGATTGCCAGATTTGGCCAGTGGGAGCCCTTTCATACTGGTTTCAGTATCATTTTGGTGTATTCGCATCATTATTTGAGAACTTCCGTACTCTTTGGGTCAGCATAGTGTCCCAGGCTCCTCTTGGACCTTCTCTGTCCTTGCCCTGGAATAAGCCATTTCTCCATTGAGTCTGATTTCTTTCCCCCTTTTTTTTTGGTAAGAAATGATATTTGGTAATAAACATGTAATACGTATGTAATTAAAATATATATCGTGATTCATTTAGAAGTGAAAAGGATTAATGTTCAAACTGGGAAGGTAATAATAAAAAGAAATATTCAGCACATTGAAAACAGAACCACGACAAAACAGAACTCAAGACAAATCAGTTCTGCTCGTATTTACACGCTTGTCAGTGTCTAACATTTCTTCACTTTCTATGTCAAGTTAAGAAAAGAAATATCAATATGGACTTTTAAAAGTGAAGCCTTTTGCACGGAAATTGATCAGCAATACTGGGTGATTGTTGAAGCAAAAGTGAAAATCGTCAAGATAAGATAATGGAGTACTAGAGCTTTACTTTTCGCGCTGCACAGCACTGAGTAACTGCAATGCAGGAAGCTGTCTCTACTTATAAACAAACTTTTAAAGTACCACCTCCAGATTCATCATCAGCTTTCATAAAGAAAGCCCTAATAAAGAGAACAATTTCTGCCTTTTTCTCCTCTGCTGAATCAGAGTATTCCTCAGTATAGCTGTCACACTCCGGCAACTTCCACTGGTTAGCCATGTGACAAATGATATTTAAATCTAATTTATTCCATTTTAATCTATTCGTTTGGGCAAGACAAGAATGGGGTGCTGGTGCTGTCCACGTACACTTTCTCCTTCATTAGATAAGTGTGTTCAAAGGATGATCGTCTTGCAGCAGTCCAGGAAACAATGGCATCTGCATAAATTTTGTGGACTCAATTTGTAAAAAGTAAGCATCAGGGATTTCTTCTGAAGACAGAGGGAAAATAAGAAGGAATAATATTTGCCTTCGCATTTATTTGCCAACAGAGGATAAAATCAGTTCAGAGAACCAAAGCTAATTATCAAGGATATTGAGTAAGGAAAGACCTCAATAAAGTTAAACCCTGAAGAACTGAGACTTTCCGTGGACACCCTGGCCAGCAGCATTAGGATCTTGACACCATCATTTGGGTTTGAGTTGGTGCACAAAGGTTAGGGGCTGGTCAGGCAATTTTCCTCCTACCCTTGAGGCCACTTCCTCCAGGACGCTGTCTCTGATGTCCACAGGTACTGTCAATCCCCCTGGCCCTGCCTCTTGTAGTCTCCGAACACTTCTTTACTATAATCACATTGGACTATAATTTATTAACTATCTATCTTTCCAGAGATTAGAAATTCCTCATGGGTGAAGATAAAATCTGACTTGTTTTCAGAACTTGGCACATACCAAGTTCATTAAAATGCAATTTAAATGAATTTTTTCTTTCTTAATGTTTCCATGGTACAATTTTGCTTTTCTAAATGTACACTTACTTTACTCGATTGATGAGCATAGTCAGTAAATGTATTTTTCCCCCTCACTGAGTTGTAATCTTCTTGAGGATTGCAATATCTCCACCTTTTCCTAGTTTGGTACATACACAATACTTTTTCCAATGAATTAAATTAACTGCTTTAGTATTCCAAAGATTTCAGAAGTAGTATCCTTTAGTTTGAGTTCTTTCAAGTATTAATTTCTTCAGACAAAAATACTAATTGATTCCTGTGGGATGGGTTAGAAGAATAGATGCATGATGGTGCGACTCCCCATCAAAACCAGAAGGAAGACTTTAAGAGCAGGGCATACACACCAGTATCTTACCCCTGATTGGCAAGGAGCCACCTGTACTGCCTTTGTTGACTCAGAGGCTAGATGGAACTCCATCTGGGCAACGCCTCAGGGCGAGGGGCAGGAGGGAATGTGCCAAGGTCTGCCGGCTCATAATAAAGAAGCCCGAGGTCCATGCACCTGCACAGCCCCTCCCCAAGCAGACTTGGGTCAGTGAGGCAAAATAAGTGCTGAGGCTCCTCTCCTGTCACCCACATCCTCGCAGCTGCTTTTTTGTGATTTTTCTTTCTTTTCAGGGCTGCTCTTAAACTTAAAATTCCCCCAGCAGACTTCACTTGTGAGAGCTGGGGAAAGTTGTGTGCCCCAGACATCCTGTATCCCAGACCTACGTCCACTTGTAAAGTCATAGGGTGACTACTACACTGTTCAAGATCTAAAAACAAAAATTGGAAAAAAATTTTCAAGCTTTTGGTGTATTCCCAGGTCACTATTAGAAATTTACTTTGGTGCTCTCCTGGGCAATTATAGCAATCACTACCATTGATTGTGTGTTTTCCAAGGGCCAAGTGGCTTCTCTCTCAATAGACATCATATATTACATAGTATTACTCTGCCATTATATATTACATATATATTTTACATATATTACATAATATCAATTATATATAAAATGTAAAATATATATAATATATAGTTCTACACATCACACATATATTAGTATAGAGATATATCTATATTCTAGTGTACAGCTATATTGCTTTTACATACATATATATCTATATATTCTCTCTTAATAATTAGTTACCCTGTGAGGTTAGCACTATCATCCCTATTTCACAGCTGAGAAAATAGAGGCCCAGAGTGATGAAGTAACTGGCCTAAGTATACTCAGCTAGTGAGTGGTCCAGTCAGAACTCGAATGTAAGTACTTCCAACTCTGAAGCCACTGCTTTCCCACATTGTTATGTCACCTCTGGGGAAACCAGTGATATTCAAAGCATGAAGTGAGAGAGTCTGGGTCTTTGCTATGACTGCAGGATGCCTGGGAGCCACACATGTGGGAGGGTGCAACTTTGAGAACTTCAAGCTGAGCGTCAGTGCACCGGTTCCAACTCAGGGAAAGCCACATTGGCCTTAGGTGGTCAACCTTTCAGAAGGTTGTTGAGGGGCAATGAGGGGTGCAAACTGCTGGACATCCCCGGCTGGCCTTGCTAATACCATCCAGAGGGTTTTGCATGAAGGTCTTTGAAAGAGCGCAGTGGCACAGACGCCGCTAGGGGGCTCAGGCGGGCCACCATTTGGAGCCACTCTTTAAAGTTAGCATTGGGAGGTGGTCAGAAGCTTTCAGGAACCCGGGAGTGTGGAGGGAGCAGCAGACACTGGAGATCCTCACAGAGCTGCTGTTAAGAGAGCTGGGCTGCAACATCCAGAGCAACTGCTGGGCGTGGTACCATGGAGCAGCTCCTCAAAGGGGACTATGCCCCAGGGATTGCTGCCACTCCATAGTGACCCCCATTGTGTTGGTCCTATCGTGTAAGTAATGGCATCCCAGGGAGATGTGAAGTTGGCTGACTTTAATAAGTACAATCCTCTGAAAAGAGAGAAAATTTCTTCATTATGTTTGAGTTTCTCAAACCTTGGATGGAGTCCTCCATCCATTACAGAGACCCCACCCTAACCAGCCTCTTGACAGGGATGTAGAAAGGTCAAAGGGAAAGTTCCATACATCTGGGAATTCATATCGTGATGCAGTTCATGACATGCTATGAGACCCAAACTCTAAAATTAAGATGTTTTAGATCAGCAAATTTGGTCCCATTTACTGAGCATTTAAAACTCACTCTACCAGACACTCAGCATATGTTATCTCATTGATTTTCACCCCAAGTCTAAGAAGTGGCATTATCTCCATTTTACAGAAGAGGAAACTGAAGCTCAGAGAGGATAGCATCCTGAAGGGTGGAGCAGGAAGGTGAAGATAGTCTGTGAACGTTGATGCTGCAGATCCACAGATCACACGTGAGTAGTAATTCTCTGATTTTTACAGAAAGGGAGACCGAGGCCCAGAAAGGGAATGACTTTTTCCTCTAGGTCACCAGTGCTTGCCTGGTGTATCTAGAGTGCTGACCCCATAAGACCTTGGCCAGAGTGGGCCCAGGCTGGGGGGTGAGTGCTTGGGTTTAGCTCTGGCTCAGTTCTGCGCTGCCCTCTGTGAGGCGTGAATGGTTATCTGTGCAGTTGGACCAACCACCTGCCCATCTGGGACCTTCCTTTCTGCTAGGGATGCACATAAGATCGACTTTCAGAATTACAGTGATGTTTAGTGAGAAATTAGTTAACAAAGTGCCAAAAGAGATGCTTCTAATAAAAAGATAGTGAAATGGAGCAAAGTCCAGGATTGAAAGTTTGCTCAAGACCCCCAGAAGGCCAGGGTGTGATGTCAGGTTAGAGGGAGGCCGTCAGAATGCAGATGCTCATGAACTTATACTTCAAACAGCAAACTAAACCATTACGGTGGGGCAAGTGACAGCTGGGCCCCTGCTGATGAAGTCATTGCAGAAGGCTTTTCTTGCTGTAGCTTTGGATACACGGCAGTCTGGCTATCAAGACAGCAATTGCTGCTGCGGCCCATTTGATTGGAGCCACCTGGTAGGGATGGACTGCCCTCAACCCCCTTGAGTAATGCCTCAGCTCACATTAAAGACTTTCTGCTCATCCAAAATGGGGTGTGGGTGGGGGTAGGCTGAGTGTCTCTCTAGATCCTCAGTAGCCCCCAGTGGAAAGGAGCAAGAAAGCCTTCAGCCATGGAGCAGGGCAACTGCCTGAATGTCACCCGGGAGGGCCAAAACCCAGGAAATGGCTTCTATTAAGATGACACATCAGGATCTAGGCTTTAGCCAGACTGCAGCTCAGAGATCCCCTCTCTCAACTCCTCCCCGGAAATGATGGCTTCAAACGCCCTCATTAAAGTGTGTGAGTTCTGCAGCTCCACAGCCTTGAGCCTGTCATTCTCTGTGGCTAACTCTCCACTTCCACTACGGCAATGAGAGAAAAACAATCTAACGTAGTTGTTAAATGAAGGGAAATCTTTAAAAAGTTGCTATTATTAATACTCTGCATGAGAAATACCTGCTGAAATCTCTGGTGAACGCTGATAGCCATGCGAGGTGGCAGCCTGTCTCCCCGCCGATTTCACAAATTCCCCGCAGCTTGGCATGCTATTTCCTATTACCTTTCTGAGATGCAGGTGGAAATGCACTATAGGGTGAATTAAGTTCCCCTGTCGGCTAATTAACTCTTAAAATAGACCCACTAGCTTTCCTTTTCAGGAAAATAATTACTTGTTGAAGTAACACACCTATTTCTAATTCTGTAGCTTATTATTTTAGCTAACTGCAAAAAAAAAAAAAAAAAACAAACAGGAAAAAGAAAAGCCGTGTCTAGAACAGTTGCAGATGCAAGTGAGAGAGTGGGAGGTGGCAACATGGGGCTGAAGAGGTGACAGGTGAGCAGGAGGCACCTGGAAGAATGCATGTCAGGTGCTAAGAACTGTAGACAGACGGGGCATCCATTGTTTGTGGAGTCCACATTGGTTTTCACATTAATGAATTTCTGAGGATGGGGTCCAGGAATTTGCACTTAAATGAACACCTCAGATGAACTGTCCAACAAAAGTTTGAGAACCACTGCCTACTACTTGAGATTAAGCCTGTCTTCCTGAACTGGTGAATGTGAGGCTAGGAGAGGCCTCAGAGACAATTTTGTAGCTGAAATACCATGGTACTGGGAGGTCAGATGCTCGGAGCTCTACAACGGTTGCTCCCATCTGTCAGGCCCATTGCACATGTCCCTGGATTATTTTCCTGTCCCCCACAGCCTGTTCTGGTCTCAGTAATACAGAATGTAGAGAGGTAGAAGAGATAGCATGGATGATCTGAGAACATTCTATTGAGATGTATATATATATATATATAGTTTACTAGCTCTAAAAGCTCGACCAACCTAAGTCACTCCTAGCTAGCAGTTTCAAACTGGGGTTTGAGTTTTCCAAATGGATCATAATTCAATCATTGAAGTGAAATGTGCCTTAACATTCTGGTGATCAGTGGATGTATTTCTTCATGTAGAAGTGGGCTTTCCGTTGTGGTTTTTCCAGAAGCTCATTTTGACACAGCTTATGGTTCATGATAGAGGTTAACAACTGTTGTCAATGGAGCACATATTACATGCCAATCACTGTGTAAGCTCTTTATACTCATCATTTCATTCAGTCCACAATAAAAATGGCATCAGTTCTATTATGAGTCTCCATTTCTCAGGTGAGGAAATAAATGTAGATAAGCTACCTGCTCAAGTTGGCGTAACGGCCTAGCAGGGCAGTCGGGGACTTGACTCCTGATATGTCTGACCATGGTGTCCAAGTTTTTAAACTCAGTCTACTAAAGCAAACCTACCTGTTGTCCTCTCCCACATCTAACGACTTCATGGAGTATAGACTGGGCATCACATTATGAGTTCTGTGTTGGGGATTTTAAGAGGAATCCTTCCGTGTGTCCTGACTGATGGAAAAGCTACATGTGCCCTCCCACCAGCTGAGATTGGCTGCCCACCTTTAGGAGAGAGCTATGTGTGATGCAATCACCCTCAGTGGCTGTCTTTGGGGGCCACAGCTCGAGAATGGTCATAATTCAGATCCTTAAGAAAAGCCCCCAAAAAACAAACCAAAGAGCAAGTTTGGGAAGTTACAAGCTGAGAGAAACAGAAGGAGTGATTATTTTCAGAGGGAGCCCTGTGAAATACTTGAAGGGCAAGATGGAGAATGACTGAAGGGCAGCTGCATTCAGGAGAGCTGGTGTGAGTCTTGGGATGTGCCACAGGGTCCTTCTTTTTAATCCGTGTGGCTTCAGAAAGTAGACTGCACCAGTGGAAGAACACCTGGCACCTGTAACAGCCAGAGCAAAGGAAATGGGTAGAGAAAGAAGTGCTTCTACAATGCAGATTTCCAAAGCAGTGTTCTGCCACTGGCCTCTCCATTCTGCCTTCTGATGCTTGTTTGCTGGAGGCGGAGAATGGACATTGTCTTAGGGTCAGAGAAGGCACCTCCTCTCAAAGAACAGCTTCTCCAGCCTGTCAGAGATGACGACTGCTTTCACACACAATGGTACCATCTCTTTAGCGTTATTTTTAATTTTAGAAGTCATTTATAGCCTCATTCTTCTGAGAATTGAAAGTAGAATTCTGTTAAAGCAAGGAAATTTTAGCACAATAGAACTCATTATTCCCCTCCCCAAACCTATGCCACTTGTTCCTTTTCTCAGAGGATCATGGTGCCATGGACCCATTTGCCCGGGTCAAAAACTTGGGTCTCTTCCTTCTCACAAACCAAATGCTCCCAAGCACTCACTGACTTGGATGAGAACCTTGTCCTGGCCTTTCTACCCCCTTGAGAGTCTGTAAGTCCGTTCCTTTTTCTCTTTCCATCTGCCACCTGCTGGTTTCACATCCTTGATATTTCCCTCAAAATCTCTACATAGATCGTTCCCTTGGTCAAGGGGATGGCCACTTGTGTGCGGCTCGTGAGGAGCAGGAGATTTAATTAATTAATTAATAATTCAGATTCAAACTTTAGCTGTATACAGTGGGAGCTCCCACCAACCTCTCAATAACGAACACGCCAGCCTACTTGGAGCCTTGGCTGCACTTTTGGATTCCTGGTTTAGGAGGTCATTAACAGCATAAGGGAAGACTGGAAGGCTGCATGTGGAAGGGAGGCTGGGGGTGGAATCCTAAACTATGAGTAGGAATTCCATGGAGATGGAAAAGATTGTGGCCGTGCCAGCACATCTTGCTAAATTTACTGTTACCAATGGTAGACAAAGAACCAAAGGAGGAGAAGGGAGAGAAGAGAAACAAGGGAATGAAGAAGATACACTAGAGAACTGCATGCCAGTGGATCATGGAGGACACCCTCGATCCAAACGAATGTTTCCTGAGCCTCAACCCGTCTCTGAAGAATACCAATGGAATTTCAAAACAAGTGTGGGGGATTCAGGACAACTTGATGTGCTTTATGGGATCTTAACTCCAAATAAATGGTCTCCCAAAGAAACCCGGTGTCTGGCTCATAGGAACATTGCCTGGATGGCTTACTCCATGCTCTTGCTTATTACCCAACTTGCTGTGTTAAGCAACTCTGTTTGGGACCATCCAGTCTTGCTTTAAAGTCACTCTTGATTTAAAGCCAAATGGTTTCATTGAACAAGCTGTTATTCTAACAAAGATATACCAGTTCTGTGTGTCCTGAATTTTTCAAAGGCGCAGTAACATAACACTGGGGCTCCTCTGAAAAACTGCAATTACTCCGACTATTTTAGCGAAGGCAGTTTTTCTAATAGAGATTTCCCCCACAGTAGTCCCCGTCTATCAGACACGCCATATGCATTTTAGAGCAATTTTCCCACTGATTACCAGCTTGAGCCAAATGAGAAAAAGGAGGGATGAAGGGATGCTGGATCACCGTTCCAAACACAACATGTTAATGAAGCTCGGCTCCTTCCCTCTTGCCCCGTCATTTGATGGAAACACGTTGCCACAGGATTGAGATTTTACATTTGGGGAATGAAGCATGAGGGTTTGCCGAAGCACTTGCCAAAACCCTTTTCAGTGAAAAATGCATTGTTGCTCTTGTTTAAGTGCCATTCATGGGTGATAAGCAAATTAGCACAGAATGAATATATTTGGTTCCTGATTCCCAATCTGCAGAAAGACTGTTAAAATACAAAACAATAGACACCAATAACAGATGCCCTGGGAAATTCCATAGCTCAATAAAACACATAAAATCGCTGTCCTTATTTCATCAGGGCTGTGTTTGGAGGCTGAGATACTATGGAACTGGGCGGGCAAGGATAGTACCTGCAATTAGACACATTTCCCTAAAGAGTCAAATAGGCCTGGGATGGGTGGTGTGGGTCTCATGGAATCACACCCTTTTCCTTGCTTGAGTCTGTTCCACTCTAGAGGTTCCTGTGAGGTGCCTCAGCTGAACCCTTGAGCAGTGTTGCCGGTGTCACGGTTTGGGGATGTAGCGCCATTGAAAGTGGTTATAACAGAAAAGTCAAAGATTTCGTTTGCTCGGGTAAGTCCAGATAAAAGTGGTTCAGGCAATTTCGATTTTCTTTAGACTTGGTAGGCCTTTGTTACACCTGGAACAGCTCCTCTGGCTTGGAAGGATTGAGAAACAGGGGTGATTCAAGAGGCAACAGTGACTATGTTGTGCTGTATGCGTAGCTTTCAAAATAGGCTCATGTAAGTTAAACTGGGAGCACATTTACGATTATTTCTCCAAAATAATCACGCAAAACCCTTGGAAATCACAGACAAATTGTGCGGCCAGCGTCTGCATTCTATCTGGTGATGGGCTTGTGGATTGGAACCAGAAATCCTCCTCAGTGCCTTTTTATTAGTGTTTCTGTTTGTTCCTTTCTTGTCTGCGGCCCAGGCTCTTCCCGGCCGATGGACGCTGAGAGCTCTAGCTCCTCTGTCATGGAAGGTGGTCTTAAAATTGAGGCCCTTCGTGTCTTGCAGAATTAAGAAACCAGGACAAGAGAGATAGGAAGGTTTAGAAAGGAAGGGAGAGGACTGGAGAGATTCAGAAATAGCCGTTGAGGCTGGGTATTGGTGAGCTGCCCCTTTGGGACATAGGTGACATAATGTCTCCCCCTTCCCTGGTCAACTGTCTTCTTCTTCACCTCTCTTCCATTCTCCTCAGAAGCATTTTCTTCTCTGTGGCTCAGTGCTTGGCCGTGCAACAAAGAGAACCACAAAATATTTTATGCTTGGACTCTACGTGAGTTGACAGTTTGGGACATACACATCTGAAATAAATATATAACTTCATGATGGGAGTAAAGCACAGTATGAGCTGTAAACCAGCTCTCCAAGGAGGCTGGAAGCACAGCATGTCCACCTGCCATGGGTTGTTGTGTGGGAAGGTTTGGGATTAATATTTCTTCTCTCTCTTGTTTTAAACACCCCTAATGCGCCCCAAAGTTCCATTTATTGGCTCATATAGGAACATACCAGCTAACCTGGGAAAGCAAATTCAACTAACAAAAATCCCCAAAGAAGGTGAATTATAAATCTAAATGTGAGTAGGACCTTTTAAAGTAGGAGATCTTTCTAAGTGAGAATCCTAGGAAGTCACTTCCTTATTTTTTAATAATAAGACACTGTAATGTAGTCGGATATATTCCCGTTTGACTGAGGTCACACAACCACTTTAGCCAAAAACCTATGTGTCCTGAAAGTGCTTGCTAATCCTGGTGGACCACAGGACGTATATACCGGAGATGTGTGAGCTTCTTGAAGTCTATGAAAGAAACCCCCACATATGGAAGAGGGTTGGGAAAGAAACTGATCTGCTCCATCTTTGCTATGTTCATTTTGAGTTGAATTCAGTTCGGAACAATTTGTGGGTAGAATGCTGCAGAGAAGTGAACTCTGGAGCCAACATGTGGGGTTTCTTGTCATCTGCTCAGTAGGGGCTCCTTGGGTGCAGCCAGATGAGGTGGAACCCTAAATGAAGGGCAAATTCATAGGGTGTTGTGCTGCTTGAGCAAAGTGGTTTGACAATGAGAAGGCAATCAGAGAAACGTGAGGTATCTTACAGACTCTGAACAAGCTGGCCAAGTCCAAGAAAATAAAAGTGGTTTACATGTCAAAGTTGTTGTGAAAGGGAGAAGCGTTCTTGGGATTTGATAGAGAAAGGGTCTTTGGGGGGTCTTATTACATGTGCTTCCCTAAAGAATGTACAACATTGAAGGGAAAAGAATCAGGAAGTTCTCAGAGTTCCATGCTGTAAAAGAAAAGAGTCAGGACTATGGTTAGAGTTTATAAGGGAGTCCATGCTGGGAGCGATCTGGGAATGTAACTGTTGAAAGTGTGGGACCAGTGGAAAGAGAAGAGTTAAAGATGCATTGAAACAATCTAAGAGATAAGGTCTTTTCATGCTCAACTTTCTCCATCCACTCTTTAAATAACGGTTTCCCTGATTTCACCGTAAGGCATTTGTGAGCTCATCCTATGCCTTGTTCCTGTCTGCCCTGGTCCTGCCTCTCTTCCCAGCGTGCACATGCCTGCGTGCAAGAAGGTCTGCCCCTCCCAGACTCTACCGAAGTTCTCCAGCTCTCCCTGCAGTGATGATGGGCTGGGAATGCTTTTCTGATTCTCTGAGCCTGCGAGTGGAGGACCTCACTTGCACATTTGTGTCATTATTGTAGCTTATCTTAGCAACAGGATAACCCTTTGCTTCCTTGACTCTTTCTCCCCAAGGTGGTTTGGTATTTGGGTTTTCTTGCTCCCCTCCAAACACTTTCCATCTCTGTTTGATGAGGAAACTTCTGCTTCATTTCCTGCCAGGTATTGGACGCCTGTTTTCCTGCTTTCAGCTATTCATTCAACAAATGTTTACTGAGTGGCTTCTATGTGCCAAGCAGTGTTGTAGGCACTGGGGATAATGTGTTAACAAACAGACACATATTTCTGAAGTGCACTTTACTTTTAATGTCTGATTCCCTTCACTTCATTTCTCAGAGCTATGATCCGTCGACTTGTTATCAAGATTCCTATGGCTTTTTTTTCTCTTTTAAAGCTCTTTTTATTGTGAAATACAAAACATGTACAGAGAAGTACATAATATATATGTATAAATATATAGAATTACAAATATTGTAAATTATTGTAAAGTGGGCAGCTATGTAATTACCACTCAAGTCAAGAAATCGAATATTGTCAACATCCAGAATCCTCCTAAGTAT
The DNA here is from genome assembly GCF_041296265.1 of Equus caballus. NCBI lineage: Eukaryota > Metazoa > Chordata > Mammalia > Perissodactyla > Equidae > Equus > Equus caballus. Next base: position 52,320,697 of record NC_091710.1, read on the forward strand.
TCTTTCCTAATAAGGGTCTTATTCCCTCCCGAAGAGATAATTACTGTTTCAACTTTTATATTAAACACTTCTTCTTTTCATTATAGTTTTACTCTCAATTTAAAATCCCTAAACAATTTAGTTGAATTCCATCACTGTTTTTTATTATTATTCTATAAATGGGATATACAATTCGAATTCTGTGATTCTGGATTTTTTCTTTCAACATTATGCTTTGAGTATTCAGTCACATTGTTACATGAATTTGTAGTTTGTCTGTATTCAGACTTGTTAAACCACACATTGCTGGGCCACACCCCTAGAGTACCGATTTAGTAAATTCTGGGGTGGGGCCTGAGAATTTGCTTTCTGACACTATTGTTATGGACACCACACTTTGAGAATCACAGCTGTGTAATATTCTATTATACGCATATTACCATAAATCTGTTCTCATTCTAGCGCTCACAAATATTTTGGTTGTTTTGGTTTGGGACTATTTTGAACAATGCAGGCGTGAACATAATTGTACCTGTCTTCTGGTTCTGATTTTGCCTACATTCTTCAAGTATGATTTTGCTGGGTATAGAATTCTAGGTGGCAGGTATTGGTTTCCTTTAGCATCTTGAAAATAATATTCCATTGTCTTTTTCTGATTTCCAGTACTCCTGTTGAAAAGTCAGCTGTCAGTGTGATTGTTGCTCATTTGAAATTTCTCTAGTCACTTTTGGGGTTTTTCTTTTGTGTTTATCACGTGTCCAACAACAGATTTGTCATTTTTATCTTTACAAACTTATTTTTCCTCTTCTGGTCCATCTGACAGTAAATAGCATAGTTAATCTGGTTATTCAGACAAGATACTTGAAAGGCATCTTACATTCTTCCCTTGTTCTCAGCTTACCACCCCAGCTCCTCACACAATTAATTACCAAGTCTTATTGTTGCTATTAATAGTAGTTTCTAATATTTAGTGAGAACTTATTTTGTACCAGACTGCTAAGCACTTTACTTTTATTACCTTATTGATCTGCCTCCAAAATAACTCTTGACTCCAGCTTTACTTTATTATTCTTGCCACCATAGACCCCACTGAACCTCTTGTCTTCTTTTTATCTGGATCATTTCATCACACTCCTGTCTGCAGTACCAGCTTATTTAATGACATGTCAGCATGATTTCAATAAAATGCTACTCTAATTATATCATTCTGGCTTAAAATCTTTCAAAGGCTTCTTGCTACATAGAGAATAAAGCTTATTAAAATACACAAGGCTCTTCACTGGCTCCTATGTACTTCTCCAATATCATCCCCTTCTACCCTGATATGAAACAGTGGTACAGCTATGTTGATTTTATTAACCCTGCCCATAAATCTGTTTGACATGTGTTCTAACTTTTTCCCTTGGAATTAACTGTCTTCTGAATTTCTGCCACCTTTTAAAGGTAAATTTAAATATTAATCTTGGTTAGATTAGACTATTCCTCTGCAAATATTTACTCCCTTCCACCACTACCCCCACCTTCCCTGGAACGGATGTACTTTCTCATCCGCTGATGCTGAGCCCGGCCATGTGACTTGCTTTGGTTGTAGAATGTGGGCAGAAGTGGCTGTGTGTGGGTTTGGAACCCATGTGGGTCACGGTGCACGGTGTATTTCCATTCACTGCTCTGAGAGATTTGATCATCTGGTGTGAGAAGGACATGTAGCTGCTGGTCTCAGAAAAATGAGACATACATGGAGCAAACCTAAACAGAACCGAAGCTCGGAACCAAGCTCAGTCAAATCCAGTCAAGTGAATTGAATCCAGTCTATGTATACCTGTGTGAGTGAGAATGAATGCTCACGGTTTTTAGGTCCCTGCCAGTATTTGGCTTTTGCTGACTAATGTGCCTTCCCTGTGCCCATTCCCAATCAAATGAAGTAGGTGGCACTTCTTTGTATTCCCTTAGTCTCCCATGTTCATATTGGTATATCACCAATTGTATGATCCTGTATTCATTATTGCATTATTGATTTGTTTTATGCCTCTCACTCTTCTCTACATTCCTTGGGGGTGAATAATATATCATCTTTATGTTTCTATGTCAGTGCTTATAATTGCATTCCATATAATAGGTGCTTAAAAATGTTTAGTGAAAAAAAGAATGAATGAAAACTTATATTTCTAGCAATACTGATAATTAGATAACTTGACTGACCTTTTCACTCAAAACAACTAAAATTGTTGGATAAAAATAGGAAAAAAAAAATCTATCTTCTAGCAGGGATATAATGAGTCCTAGAAGCCAAAGATCTTGAGAACTCAGGGAGATTATCAGAGAGCTGAAGCCAATTTTTGTCCTGGGAGCAATTGCTAAATTCAGATGACCGAGCTGTTCCTTTTATGGACAGGATGACATGGCACCTGGATCAGGAACCAAAGCATAGGCCCACCCAAGGCAAAGAGTCTAAGTAGGGACCATTGATTGATATCATACTGGGCCCTGCCATCTGTGCAGGGGTGAGCGAGAACTTTGCATGTTTGAGATCTTGCTAGTCAACAGAAGTGAAAGATTATCCCCTGATGAATGTATAACTAAAATCTAGTTCTTACATGTTTATACAGCCCCCAGTCATGCTATACCAGTGGGCCATTATACCTCAGTTTGCTCTTGGTTTTCTCTTAGGTTGATACCTTCAAGCGCATGGCAGAAGCAAATTCAGAATCTTTGCAGAGAGCGCATCTCCAACTCTGGCCTCAATGGATTCCCAAAGATAATGATAATTTCCAAGGCAGAGAAGCTCACGGTAAAAAAAAAAAAAAAATATGAAAGAAACCAGTCACTATGAGTGAGAGCAGAAACAACAGACAGCAAAATCAAACCCACGAAACGTTAGATAATGAAATTATTAAAAGTAATATAAATGATTATGTTTAATATGTTTAAAGAAACCAAAGAGGGTGTTGATGACTGGATGAAGGTGAGAGGGATAACTGATGTGGGTAGAGGGATTGGTGCCTCTGAGAATCCAGAAGACCACACAGCAATTGATTCCTTATTTAATTAACTCAATGGTATTTATTGAGATTCCACTCCATGCCAGACAGTAAGACGGGGGCAGGATGAAAAGTGGGATTGGGAGACCATACTGGTGTCATGGAGCACTCACACTGGTTGGCTTTGGTTTTCTTTAAAAAGATCCCCAGATCAACTATCAGGAGAAATGCTGGAGGGAGAGGTATTGGAAGCCTTCAGAGGAACTGACAGCAAGAGTCTAAGATGGATTTTTCAGTTGATTGTTGAAGACTGACGTCTTCCTGGAAGATTAGCATGCTTGAACGCTGAGTTGCAGGACACCAGTGCCAACCAGCAGTGGAGAGTTTGTTTGTGTTGTGTCCGCTAAGGTGGTACTATGTTTCCCACAGTTTCCCCCTCTGCATAATTGCAGGTTAGCGTGAGTCACAGAGATTTTACACGCCATCTGGGAGGTGAAGGGAAGCCTTGGTCTTATGTTTCATGTTTGGATGATCAGGGAAGGACATGCCATTCCATGGCTGCTCCAACATGTCGCTTATCTCTTGGCTCATCTTGTTGGGGTGGGTCAGCAGTTGATTGGAAGCAGCTCAGGTCCTGCAAATGTCCTCCTTCAGAGCCTCTGACTCCTGGCCAAGTGTGTGTTTAGCTTAATCATGAAGGGTGCCAGCTTCTCCTGCAGGGCACTACCAAGTGTCATCGAGTTGGAGTCCTGGACCTGGTGAGAGACTGAAGCAGGCTCCAGCCCATTCTTGGATCCGGCTTGTCCTTGCTCCCTCATTTCATGTCTATTTTCCTTGCTGCCAGCCTGCCCTGATGACATCAGACTCACGAATCAGATAAAAAAGCAGCATCCTCACGTAGACTGTTTAACCAGCTCCCTTTGCTGGTTGAGTTCCAGTCTCTGCAACAAATCCTTTACTACTCATCACTCCCAGTAGTTCCTCTTCTTTAGTCAAACCCTGAATGATAGGAGTATGGATCAGCCTTCCACCTGTCCCTGCTCCATCATTCAGTGTTTCAGGCACAGATGTCATTGGATTTTCCATGGTTACATGATGAGCTCAGTCCTTTTTTTAACTGGTTAAGCAAAGGAAGCTCTGTCACAGGCACTGGAGGGCAATATTGTCTGCAGTGTGGTGGAGGCTGTGGTATATTCTAGTCCAGCCCTTCTCACATGCTTTGTCTCACGTCATTATAAATCTATTGAGGACCCCAATAGCTTTTGTTTATGCGGGTTATGTCTAGTGATATTTATCATATTTAAAATCAAGGCATAGACATTTGAAAACATTTATTTATTAATTCATTTAAAAACACCAATAATAAACCACTACATGTTAACAAAAAAACACATTTTTATTAAAATAACTATATTTTCCAAAACAAAAACAAATGCAGTAAAAGAGTGGTTTTTTTTTTTTCCCAAATCTCTTTAACATTTGGCTTAATAGAAATCAACTGAATTTTCCTGTCTGCTTTTGCATTCAAAACTTTGTAACATCATGTACCAGAATAGCCTCTGGAAAATTCCACCGACTACCTGTGAGAGATTAAAAGTGAAAAAGAGAAATATCACCTTAGTGTTACTGTGTGAATAGGTTTGTCCTTGCAGACCACTTGAAAAGTTTTGGGGACCCCTAAGGGTTCCCAAACCACACTTGAGACCACTAGGCTAGTCTAGCGGCTGAGTTTGAGGTTGGGATGTGGTGGGTCATGAGTTCTGGTCAAGGTTTCAACAGAAAAAATCATGATGCATCAATGGCTAGCGGCAGAGCTATATGGCCATTTCAGAGGCAGGAGGAATTGAGAAGAGCAAGAAAACTGGTTTTGATACTGTAGCTGCCATAGTCAGGGATTACACTCATTTTTTCTTTCTACTTGCTGAATTTTGGTGGAATGGATTGTGTTCTCTCCAAGGATGAGGGTGGAGAAGTGAGAAGCCAAGAAAATTTTAAGAAGTGATCACGACCCTCCATAGAAGAATCAGTGGTTACATGGTCCGATAGAAAATAGTGGGTACAAACAGGAGTTATGTGGGATGATAGCTTAAACAGTGAGGGCCACAGTTTGATAGAGCCAGGGTTTGAATACCCTGAAGACTCAGTTTATTAGCTGTAAAGAGTTTCCCGCCTCTGTGGGTCATGAGATGTTTCTGTGGAATGGAGTAACCGCCTTCTATTTCATTCACTCATACAGATACTGTATGCCTTCATTCCTGCCCACATATTTTCAGAGCAAATCTGGAAATACGTTTGGCAAGAATACTTTTTGTATTCTCAAATGGCTGCAAGCACTCACGTGTGTACACACACACACACACATACACAGAGAACATTTGTCTTGTGCTGAAACATCTTCATTGCCTTCGAAGCACAAATCCATTGGTTTCTCCAGGACTTTCAGGCAACTTTCTTATTATAAAGCATTGCACTTTGTCCTGGTCATGATGAACAACACGTTTAATTAAACAAGCGCTAAGCTTCTTTCTTCTGCATGAGTGTAGAATGGAATAAAGATTTAGCACTCATTCATCTACTCTGACCGGATGCTTTCTCTTTCCTGATTCCTTCAGGGAAGATCATGGGTCATACTGAACTGTTCCCAGAGCGAATGCTCCAGCAGCCAGCCTGGTCTGACTTTCCTGACAAATCAAAAACCTCACAGTGGAGAGAGGAAACGTCATCATTATGCCATTTTTGAAATTTCACTTTCTTTCATATCCACATTCAAGCAAAAGAACTTAACATTTTCATTTTCAAAAGGTGAATATCATGTATCAAATGCTTCCATAACTCCTGGCATTTTTGTTGTTGTTGTTTTCTAGTGCAAATATAAAGATGAAGGTATATCACGAAGGGTATATGTATTTTTCTGGTGCAAATAGTGATGTGTTCCATATGGAGGCTGGCAAGGACTGGGTAACCTCTAGAAGATTCTTTTCTTAGTTAATTAAAGTACACATTTTAAAATTTTGGGGGGGGGTTCAGTGTGAATGACAACGGTGTCTGTTTTTCTTGACTTATTTGTATGCCTTCAACAGCTATAAGAGCTTGCAAATCCGATCATTTATTTGTCTAAGTGTATGTGGGGTGTGGTACATATGTGAGTGTTTGTGTGTATATGTGCCTGGGAAAGCTCCTCTGTTTTCTATCTATTCACAAAATATTCCAAATGTGTGGGGTTTCCACACACCAACCAATTCTGCAACACCAGCTGGATGTCCTACAATTTCATTCAGTTCTCACACTATATACCTGGAGATAGCGTCAGATCCCACAGGTTAAGGGTTCGGTCCCAGAGGATTGCCCCCGCTTCACTTCAGATGCCAATCACAGGTTCAGAAGATCCCGTGGGCTTCTGAGCTACTGGCTATAAATCAAAGCTTCCTGTCATGGACCCCTCCCCCCCATCCTTGGGTTCTGTTAATTTGTAGAGCAATTCACAGAACTCGGGAAAACAGTTCACTTACTAGATCACCAATTTATTACAAAGGATGTAACTCAGGAGCAGCCAGATAAATGAGATGCATGGGGCAAGGTGTATGGGGCAGGGTATGGTGCTTCCATGCCCTCTGCTTGCCCTCCAACCTCCCAGCATCTGCATGTGTTCACCAGCTGAGAAGTTCTCCAAATCCCATAGTTCAGGAATTTCTATAGAGGCTTCATTACATAGGCATGATTGATTAAATCATCGACTACTGATGATTAATGCAACCTGCAGCCCTTCTCCCCTCCCAGGAGGTGGGAGTGGGGTGGGACTGGAAGGGCCAGCCTCTAATCACGTGATGGTTCCCCTGGCAACCAGTCCTCATTCCCTCCCCCTCCCCCACCTGCCAATGTCTAAGGGCTTTCCAAAAATCACCTCGTTAACATAACTCAGCTGTGATTGAAAGCAGCTTGTTGTAAATAACAGAAGACCCTCACCTTTATAGGTCTCGTCACTTAGGAAATTCCAAAGGTTTTAGGAGCTCTGTGCCAGGAACAGGATGAAGACCAAATATGTAACTCTTATTATTAATCACAATATCACAGTATGTGTTTGTATGTTCAGGTTATTGTACTCCTGGTTCAATGAATGTTAGGAGGGAAAAAACTGCCTTCACCAGACTCTGAAACTACGTCGTGAACAGTATTCTATTCAGGCTACCTCAGCCTACATTATTTTGTACCTTTTTCAGCTTACCGTGATTTGACTTTTTTAAGAAAGCATTTTTTTCATATTTCTGTTATCTCGCAGGTATGGTAACGCACCTCTTACATTCCTAGCAGTTATTTCTTTATTTTTTGAGTGATATCTTCTTACTCATTAAAAACCCAGAAGTATGAGTCTGGAAGACATGTTTGAACAGGAAATTTAACATTATTTAATTTACCTGATTTAGGCAATTTACTGACTTGAGCAATGAGAGAGATTATGTGAACAGTCATTTGTTCTTCAGAGACTAAAAACCTTTCTTTCCTGCCAAAACAATATGATTAGAATTTTGTTGAATGTCAGAAATAGTTTGGACATTAGCTCATACTTTTCTTAACCTATGTATATTAATATTATAGGCTTTTACTATCTAGCCAGTAGAATTGTCTTTTATAGTTTAAAAAGTCAATGCTGTTGAAAATTCTACAGCTTTCAAATTTTCCTCCATTGAAATGAAAATCAAATTTACATTAATTACTGATATTAGTGGTATTTATTACTAATTCTTTAATATTTGAAAAATATTTAAATTAGTTTAGTGATGAAGCTTAGAAAATAAATTTGGGTTGAAACAAGGGTGGCGCTATCTCTTGAATTCATATTTTATAGCTAATCTCTGTCTAAGAATGTGTTTGAAAGTAAGAGGTCTTGAAAGCAAGAGTTTTTAAAAAAAGGTTAATCTACTAATACTGCATTTTAGAAGGAAAATGCTACTTATCTATTATTTGTATCAGTCATCATTTTTACTTATAGATAACCACTCAACTCTGGCTTTTCTTTCTTTCTTTCTTTTTTTTGATGGGGAAGATTGGCCTTGAGCCATCTGTTGTCAATCTTACTCTTTTTGCTTGAGGAAGATTGTCCCTGAGCTAACATCTGTGCCTATCTTCCTCTATTGTTTGTATGTGGGATGCTGCCACAGCATGGCTTGATGAATGATGTGTAGATCCACACCCAGGATCTGAACCTGTAAACCCTGGCTGTTGAAGCAGAGTGGGTGAACTTAACCACTATGCCACTGGGCCAGCCCCTGAATTCTGACATTTAGAAAAACAGGGGGGCAATATTTTTTATAAGAATATTGGCTAGGTTGTGTGAGTGCAGGAAGGTTGTAGAATCAGGCTGAGGAACACACTGCTCTGAAGGACATATCCCATTGTCCTCACGAAGCTTCAAATGCTGACCTTTTTTAACCAGCAGCCTCACTAGTGCATGAGTCTAGAGTTATCAACAGTGCCACCAGTTCCTGCTGGTCCAGGTGCTCCAGCTCGCTGTCGCCCTGCTGCCCCTCTGGAGAGAAGTTCCTGTTCTCCACTGCCTGTTTTTGCATCCCCTGCTCCTGATTCAAAATCTGGATTAGATGCACCTGGATGGCATAGCCTAGGTCAACACCTGCATCCTAGTTGCAAAGGAGGCAGTGACAGCAACTGTGGGTCATTTTCTGCATCTATAGAGGGAGCAGATTCCTCCCTCCCATGGCACCCTGCCCGAGGATTTGTTAGGAAGGGAATTCTCCAAACCTAGGAAAAGGGCTCAAGATCTGGATGACCAAAAAGAATGAAAAATGGAACATTCTAAGATGACTTTACCGTCAGTGACTGAGTAAACCCTGAAAATAATGTAACAAAGTGGAGAACACAACTTAAATAATGAGGAAACAAAGCCACTGATAGAGTAAATCCCACATCTGGCTGGTCAGTTCTGGTACCTGAAATCCACCAGGGTCCTTATATTGGATTTATCCTGCTCGTTTCAGGGCTGCAGGGCTCCTGGCAATCTTCAGCCCTTCTTGACTATCTCATCTTAAAATTTAATGCTACATTGGCTTTTTGAAAAGAGCTATGGCTGTAATGTTCAAATTTACTTATATTTTCCTTTACTTTCTTCTTTCAGAAGCAAGGCTTCCTGTTTTATAAATTTAATTTTTTTCTTCATATTTATTTATTTATTTTTTGGTGAGGAAGATTGGCCCTGAGCTAACATCTGTGCCAATCTTCCTCTATTTTATGTGGGATGCCACCTCAGCATGGCTTGATGAGCAGTGCTATGTCTGTGCCCAGGATCTGAACCTGTGAACCCTGGGCCACCAATATGGAGCATGCAAACTTAATCACTATGCCACAGGGCTGGCCCCAATCTGATGTTTTCTTTGGCCATTTTGCATTGAAGGATAAGAAGGGAAAAGAAGAGATATGTTGGCAGAAATTCTACAGTCTTGTTTTGTAGGGCAATTAAAAGTGATAATATCTTTATTAAATTTGAAAATGCAGACAAGTGGAAGGAAGGAAAAACATGTCATGATTTTACCATGAAAACATGACCACTGTCAATATCTTTGGATACTAATATTTCGTCTTTAAATGCAAACGTTTTTATGGTAACTGTCAAACTGTGCACACAAGCGTCTTCTCTTTAGGTTTGACATAAGTAGGAATTTAACATTTATTTTCATAATCTTCATGAATGCTCCTTTAATGGTTATTGGTAAAGAAAAGAATATTCATGACACTTGTTAAAACAGCAAGGCAGACTTTATGCAGGATTATTGCCATAGGTGTAGAGATGATTGCGATGGGATTTTGCTGTAGGAGAGAGAGATTAGGCTCAACTCTGAATACAACCAGGAACAGTAGGAATTTACAGCCAAGGAGCAGAGTAGGGGAGTTGGTGGATGGAAACTGCTAAGAGGTTAGGGTTATTCTTGCTAAACCAACCTAACAGGATTCTTGCTGAAGGCAGGCCAGGGTGGCTAGACATCACCTGTGGGATGGAGAGGGATGAGGAGGTGATCAGATATTGAGGGTCTGGTCTTCTGGCTAAACTGACATAGCAGAATTCTTGCTCAAATTGGGCTCTTGAGGACATGTCCCAGGATAAGGTCAAGTCAAAAAGGAGCTCAGAGGAGCCTGACCAGAGTTTGGTCAAGGAGAGTCTTTGTCACTATATTGAGTTCTATCATGGAAATATAACCAAGTTTATTTAACCACTCCCTTACTGTGGAATGTTCATTTGTTCCCAGCATTCCGTGACTAAAAGTAATGTCACTAGATACGTATTTGTGCACAACATGTTTTCACGTTTTCAGAAGCAGAGTAACTGGATTAAAGGATTTGGCGATTTCAAGGGAGCATTCATATTCCTTCCGAGAAGCTGCCACCAGCACAGAGTTCCTGCCTGCTCTTTCAAAAGCTGCTTCTATCACAATTTCCCCACATTGGCAGCTTGGAGAATAGTGTTCGATCACTTTGTACATTTGTTGTTCTTTTGCTATGAATGAGGCTGACATTTCTTGATGTTTATATTCAGCTACAAGGTCTATAGAGTGTAAGGGTCTGGTGGGCAGAGTCGTTGTCTTACGCTCCTTTTTACCCTCATAGTTTGGTTCTGTGCCTAACAGCTGTGGTACCCTCAATCATATTAGAGGAATGAATGACAGGTTTGTTGTCTCCTCATGAATTTTCCCCATTTATCTATTGAGGGCTTAGCGCTTTTAATAAATATTACTCTAATCACAAGGATTAAGATTTTAAACACTTCTGTTGGTTGCGAGTACTATGAGAGGAATGTAGGTTGGTAAAGGAAATCTTTCTAATAACCATACACTGTCCCCCAGGCTGTTTCCATGGAAACTGAAGCCTTGAATGAGAGAGCCAGGCACCTAGACACAGAGTAGATAATAATTTCCCTCCCTCACTAACCTATCATCTGAAACTTTAGAGTTTCATAACATTGCTTCGATAGAAATTGTCTTGTAATTGGAAGGGTCTGAAAAATTTAGGGTCTGAAAAAATATGTTTAATTATGGATGTATAGCACCATGTGGTCAAAGGGGACCTCTAACTATTGGTACTCAACAACAACCCCACTCTCAGTGAATTCAAGAAAGAATCTTATGCCCCCAAGCATTCCCAGCTTGCGTTAGAACCTCTCCTCAGGAGCAATTAGTGGCAGAATGAAGAGATTTACAACCCCTCAGCAATCTCTTTCTCCAGAAACTCTGGAATAATTAGAATGCCTGTGGAGGCAATTGGTTTCTTTCCTCCTTAACCCCTGCACATTTGGAGGCATTTATCTGCTCCAGTGGAAGTCTTGGGTTTTCATGAACTGTACTAAACATCAACTTTTCATTAGTTTTGCAGATGTTTTATGAAGACCATTAAGACTCCACCAAAATCTCTACTTAAGTAAATTATCTCACTACCCAGTTAAAACCTGCCAACAGCCCCTTTATTGTAGGGGCCTAGATAAAACTTAGCTAGTAAAGGATAAAGGGGCTCTGCCTGGAGTTTGTTGGGCATTGAGGGAAGCCAGGCTGTTGTCAGTCAGCTCAGCCCTGGGTCATCCAATACATTTATCCAGAAGCTAGTTGTAAATGGTAGCATTCATATCTTTTCTCTTTTCTCATTTTTACATACTCCTTTCCCGATACAGTGGGCATGCATTTCTAGGATGCCATGGAGGCCTTCAAACCACTTTTACCACCATTGGAGGAGGTGTGGGCACAAATGGCACAGCCCTGACACCCTGTCACTCTGATGCTTAAACAAGCCTGGTGGAGATGAACAGGGTTGCCTTTATGTTTCAACCCAGGTCCTATCCTTTCATGTAGTAGATTTAATGCAAAAGTGTCAGGCTGAGACAGTTGACCCTCTACTCAGCCACGTGACAAAAACGTAAGCTCCTCCGTGGCAAGGTTTGGCCAGACAGTCTTCAGAGTGTATTCCTTCTGGGTTGCACAGTATGGGAGAAGGGAAGTGCAGACATCAGCAAAGACCAGACTGTTGACAGTAGTAACTCATTCACTCTTTAACCATGGACCTCAGCTAATGGGCTTCACTTTTCTGTGAGATGGTTTCTCATTGGGAAATGAGGTTGATTCGGTATTCTTCACTGGACTGTTTGGAAGATTAAATTACATAATTAATTGCCACATATACTGCTGGGACAAACTAAGCGCTCAAAAACCAAACTGCCCATCACTTTCCCCTCTAAATGACTTACAAATCTTCAGGCTACTCCCCTACCAGACCGAAAGGATGGTGGGATTTCAGACACGAAGATTGATTTGGAGGAACAAAATCTAATCATATGTTATAGAGAGCTGCCCACTCACCTATTCAGAAAGCAGGCTTTTGCAGCCAGCGCCCCAAGCAAATTCAAGATCTCAATTTATCTTGTGTTCTTGGATGTAGAGAAAGAGTTGGTGCTACCTTCATGACAATAATCACTGAAATATTTTGGAAGTTTTAAGATAATCATTTAAAAGTTAGCTCAGCATTTCTTATTGGATTAGCATCTGTTTTTCCCCCTGGCATTGCCCCCCAGGAACCATGTTTTTATCCTGGTTATAACTTCTGTATGTGGAATGCCTGCTCACCACCGTATAAATTCCTTTTATGGCAGAGAAAATTGGAGTGTGAGGAAGCAGCAGAGTCTAGACTTGCTCGTCAAAGCTGGTAAACACTTTTGGGTTACACGCGTTCTCTTGTAAACCTTGGCTTCCCTATGCGCGTTTGTGGTCTATGTGAAGCCAAATATCTAGGATTCCACGTTAGACTCGGTCTCAGGTTAAACCCATTGTGAGAATTTAATTCTCAACGAAAGCTTAAAGAAAACACGAAAGGAACAGTGGAATGATTTCCCTGTTTTGATTAGAAAGAGCTCTCTGGGGAGCAGGTAGTTTTTTTTCTTTGTTCCTCTTGTTTTTTTGTCATTTGTCATCTGGTATGCTTTAACTTTACTGTGTTAAATATTTATTATTTAATACAGGAGAGTAATAATAGAAATGGTCTCACTTTCCCAAGCCATGTTCTCTCTCCAGGGTAATTACTGTGATCAGTGCTGGTGAGTACAATGTTCCCAGGGAGAGCTTTGCTGGCTGTGGAGAGAATGATCTAGATGGCTCTTGCTTTCTGGTTTTGTATTCCCAGAGCTCTTGTGGAAACAGTATATTGTAGGCAAAGGCAAAATGAAATTTTAAGTCACAAATCCTTTTTTTAGGAGATGAGTCTATTTGCAGACCCAAGAAGAGAAAGGAGGATGCTTGTCACCACCAGTGGCAGCACAATATAGCTCTTCCTTACTTAACCAGCTAAATTTAACTGCAAGTCATACAAAATTTCCAATAAGGTAAAATGCATGGTTTCACTCCCCAGGCTTGTCGTTATCCAGGATGGAGTATGTGGAGAACCCATGTCCACGGTACACATATTTAAGGGCATGGGCAGTAATAAAAATTACATAGCCATCAGGTATGTGCTGTCCTCTGAACTTATACAATACGGATGTGGGGTTAACCACTGCGCAAACTCAGGGGTGGAACTGGGATAATTTTTTAACGACTTTATTGACGTAGTTTTTACATATAAAAGTTGTATAGATTTAAGGTGTACATCTTGATATTTTGATAGATGTTTACATTGTAAGAAGGTGACCACAATCAAACTAAATAACTTATCCATCACTTCCACATAGTTACCATTGTATGTGTGTGTGTGTGTTGAGAAGACTTAAGATCCATCCTCTTAGCAAGTTTCAAGTGTAGAATACAATATTGCTGACATAGTCACCATGCTGTACATTAGATCCCCAGAACTCATTCCTCTTGCATAACTGACACCCTCTGATCAACATCCCCCTATTTCCCTCACCTCCTCCACCCCTGACAAGCGCCCTTCTACTCCCTGCTTCTATGAGGTTGACTCTTTTAGATTTCACATATAAATGAAATCATGACGTTTTTGTCTTTCCATGTCTGGCTTTTTCACTTAGCATAATGCCCTCCAGGTTCATCGATGTTGTTCCAAATGGCAGGATTACCTTCTTTTCCAAGGCTGAATAATATTCCAGTGTGTGTATATATGTATATCATGTTTTCTTTATAGAGAATGAGTGTATTTTCTAGAGAGAGTGTGGTGTCAGACAGTGAGTGATGGGTCCAGGATTGGAACCCAGTTTTCCTTAAGAAAGATTGGATTCTCCAATTTTTTTTTTCCCCTCACCTAGAAGGTAGAACTGAGCATAGCAACTACTTTGTAGGACTCTGGGAAGACAGTGTTGTGATGCCTGTGCCGTGGGAGAGTGAAAGACTCTCCATCCTGTAGGGAGGCCCTGCAACCTTGAAGCTTATTTTATTTTTGGACACTTGCAGAGTACAGCTTTAAAATACTATTACCATATTAAATCATTTTGATATTGTTATACATTTATCTGTTTTTGCCTTAGGCAGATGATGCTGTGTTTTGCCTTGAGTAACTACAAAAACTGATTTTCCTCACTGTCTCTCAGCCCTCCCAGACAGGTACCGTCACTGCCTTACTCACCTGGTGATTCAGTGTCGCCACACTTTGGGCCAGCCCCTGCTCCAGCTGAGATACACTTTCTCTCTGTACTCAAGGTCGACAGGGCATTAGGAAAGCGAGCAATCTCTCTTCTACAAGGGACTCAGGGTCTATGAGTACAGGACGAAAGGAGGTGGGCATCTTTACCACGAGCCCCATGGAAATGGCGCCACTTACAGTTGGGGGCATCCCGTGTCATATTTATGAGCAGGATGTGGCTCCTGCTCCATGCTTACGGTCTAGTGCGCAAGAGATCATGTTGTGAAGTCCTCTGATTCTGGGGCACTTGATTCCTGAGCCAGCTTCCTTGTGTACTTAAATTTGAAAATGTTTTTTAGTTCTGACCTCACAATCAGCCCACCGACAGCCTTTGCCGTTATGATCTTTCCTGGCTCTGTGGTTGCACCCTCTGGTCCCTCTATTGAAGTGGCTTGCACCTATTTTTCCACCTGGTAAACTCCTACTTATCCCTTAAGAACCAGGTTAAAACAATACTTTATCTGTAAAGTCTTTCCTGATTTTCCCTGCCACAGTTATTAGTCTTTCCCTGGATGGAGAATGCCTTGTCGGGGACTGTATCCTTTTGTTAGAATGCTTCTGAAACTTTAATGTGCTTGTGAGTCACCTGGGGATCTTGTCAAAATGCAGATTCTGATTCAGTGGGTCTGAGATTCTGCGATTTTTTAACAATGTTTGGGTGATGCTCCTGCTGCTTGTCTGAGACCCATACTTCAAGTAGTAAGGCTTTATTCTTCAGGAAGCCCAGGGTTTGGCATACAGTTTGTGCTTAATTGTGTTTTTCTGATTGTTGAATGAATGATGCTTGATGCCCTTCACCTGTGACTTTCTTAGTGGGAGACTTGATTCTCTGAAAAACACACACAAATGAAGTGCATTGAGATCCTGTTTTACACTTGTTGTAATCAATTACATTCACCCATTTGGACCGAGAACACTTACATCTCTTTCTCTCTTAATAATAACAGCAAACATTTCCTAGGTGTTTATGTACTATTTTCTAAGCTGTCATCTAAGAACAGTACATATTTTCACTCATTTCATCCCCAGCGTAGCCCTAGGAGGTAGCATATTGGTTAGAATAACGCTGTAACAAAGTCATAAAGATAGGATGACTCAGACACAAGGGAGGTCATTGTTTGCTCACATATAACTTTATTAGGTGTTCCCATGGGTGGGTGGCTCTCCTTCCAGCAGTGACTCAGGGATCCAGGCTCCTCCCATCTTGTGGCCCTGCCATCTTTAAAATGTTCCTTCCAGTTCACTGTTTTTGTCTGCATCTTGCGGACAGAAAAGGAATTAGCATGCAGGATTGCAGAAGCAGTGCACATCTCTTCTATTCTATTTTCTTTGGCTACTTCTTTTTTCGTTGACTCAAGCACATGATCATACCTAACTGAAAGGGAGACTAGGAACTGTGGGCCAGCTGTCTGCCCAGGAAAGAGGGATTATCAGTGAATACAATCTAACTGTGACTTGCCTAGATATCTGAACTTATTTCTTCCTTTCTTACCTTATCCAAGGACTGAATACCAAGTCCTGTAAGTTGTGAGGTATATGGGGAACTCAACAACAGACATTGGTTGGGAGAGAAGGGACTGGATATATTTATGCAAGGAAAAACGATCTGACTGTAGAGCTACTCAACTTTCCTCCAAGGTGCGTTGGGTTGGCTGGGAGGACAGCAATGGTCGACAGCAGCCGAGTCAAGACTGTGGGTCAGCTGAATGGGTAGGCAGGGCACAACAGAAACCTTTGCAGGGACACCATTTAGAGCCAGAGGGAAGTGAATGTTGGGGAGATTTATCTCTGGGGAGCTGGAGAGGACTGGCCAGGAGGACTGAGTGTGATAACTAATGGTCTGCAGTCCATACCACTTCTCTTCTTAATTCCACCTTGGCTCCTCATGACCTTGGGGAAGGTGCTTCCTGAAGATGATTAATGAACCTGTATGAGCTCTGATTCCTGCTAACTTCAAATCTGGCCATTTCTTCCATAGGCCCTGCCTTTTCAGTCCACTCTTCCCGTGAGCTCTGCACTCATGGTGCACCACTTGGGTTTCCGGACTCGAGCTGGTGTGGGTAACCTCCGAGGCTTTGCTCTGGGTGTCCCCTACCTGCCATGTACTTTTTGCCCCTTCATCTCCCACTCCCTGCCATTGTCACTTGACTCACCTCCACACACAGCTTGCCTTGCTGAGTCCGACTGGCCCTAAACAGTGGTAGATGCCATGTTTGACCTCGGGTTATCTCCCAGTTCAGATCTTACTTCCTGTGGTGTTGGCACGGCGGCTTAGATGTCCCTCCTCTGTGAACCCGTACCCCCTTGGCTAGGTCTTATTGTGGACCTAATCATGCTTCTTGGAGTGCCTGCTTACTCGACTACCTCCTTCTACCTCGTGGTGACCTCTTCCAAAACAGAGACAGTCGTGCCCACTGTTGAATTCTTGTACCTGGAGCGGTGCTCGGCATAGAGCAAGTGACAAGTAAATGTCTGTTAAATGATGGGGCTTAGCGTCAGGCTGCAGTTCATAAGCACCAAGGTTCCAGACCTCATTGCAGACCTGCTGCAAAGCAGTGTTTCCTGAGGAATACTGGGGGTGGGGTGAGGGTGGGGGGGATGGGGGCAGAAGAGAATGTAAGGCAGAGTTAAAGCAGCATGGATGTGGTGTGTGCGTGTGGGGCTGGGACTTGGGTCCACTGGCCCTGGAGGGAGGAAGCCTGGGTTATACTGAGAGCCTAGACCAAAACTCTGCTTCATGCGAGGCCTCGAGGCACAGGTATTCTATGTACTGCCCCCTGGCTGGCTCAGCGAGGGGACTGGACAGAATTCATCCTGCGGGGGAGCGGAGTGGGGCTTGGGGAGACAGAGAAGCCCTGAACAAGTGTGTCCTGTAAGGGAAGGGTTGTTACCAACCGCCATGATTTGTTGTTGAAAGCGAGCAGCTTTTCCTTAAGTGAAATTTGGTTTCTTTATGAGACATCGTTATTTTAGAATATTAAATTAACCCCATGTGGATCCAAGTGTTAGAAGTGAAAGCAAGTAGGTGCCAGAGGAATGTGACCAAAACATTTATGGGAAAACCTACAAAATCTAAACATATTTTGTTTCAGAGCCAGAAAAAAGCGATTTATAATTGATAAAATATCTTTCATACTTTCAAGTTCCAGTAAAAAGTGCTCTTGCCCATGCATTTCTATTTTAGAGTAGCAGGAATTTATTGGGCTGAAGTACTGTCTTTTGAGTACTATGGTAACTGTGCTTTGATTCAGTCCGGAATAGGATTTTAGAAATTCAGATTCCAATACTACAAGCTTTATTCCATAGCATTGGTAGGAACTCTTGATATAGAAATCTTGCACAAGAATCCACTAAACCATAAGTTAAATGCCGGTGAAGGAATGGAAAAAAGAATACATGTGGAAGGGATAAGACTTTAAAAGAAGGCAATGTATTACTTTCATGCCTCTCCTACTGATAAATGTGACATAATGTACCTGTACAGGCATAATTCCAGTCATCGTATCTCCAAGAGGCAATAATAAAACATTGTGGTGAAGAGCAGGTCTCCTGAGCCACACTGCCTGGGTTTGAATCCTGGCTCTGCCACTTCCAAGCATATGACTTAGGTAAGTTACTAAGCTTTTGTTCCTCAGTTTCCTAATCTATAAAATGAGGATGATAATGTACTTACCTGTGGCAAAGACTGGTGTTGTGTTCCCGCAAACAATTACCCTTTGCCCTGGGCAGATATCTAGACCACATTTCTGGCTTCCCTTGTAGTTAGATGTGCCTGTGTATTTCTAGTAATGACCAAAGAAAAACGAATAGAAGAAATCAGTAGGACTCCCACAATCCACCCGTATGATGCAGAAAAGGACATTCAGGTGGCAGCCACATTTTGAAGATGGCAAGGCCACAAGATGGAAGGAGGCTTGGTCCCTGAGTCACTGCTTGGAGGAGAGCCACCCATCCATGGGAACACCTGATGAAGGTTATATGTAAGCAAGCAGCGAGCCTCGGTTGTGACTGAGTCATCCTCTCCTTATGGCTTTTTTTGTTATAACATTACTTTAACCAATGCACTACCTCCTAGGGCTATTCTGAGGAGGAAATCAATTAATGTGTGGACAGCTCTTGGAGGGGAGCTTAGGCAATAGTATGTAAACACCTAGAAATATTTACTATTATTATTATTAAAAGAAAGAGGTGTAGAGGTTCTCAGTCCCGACAGATGAACACAGCTGATTAAACCGAGGATTATGCATACCCCAATGTACCCCATTTGTGCCAGTGTGTGTGTTTTAGAAGTTACTTCAAGTTTCCCACTAGGATTTATATCTTTTCTTAGTCAATTCTGAATAAACCAAATAAAGTATTGCTACGAGTATTAACTGGTAAATTGGGTCAGCGTATTTCTACTTTTTTGGAGGGAGGATGTTTCATATAGTGGTTATTATAAATGCAGATTCTGGAGCCAGCTGTCCTTGCCTTCAATTCTTGTACCTCATACAAGCTGTGTAAGTGATTGTCCACCTGCTACCCCTTTCTCTGCTTCAGATCTCTGAAGGAGATAATAATAGAGTCTACTTCATTAAGCAAGGGGGAATAAATTGAATTAATACCTATAAATCACGTAGAGGGGCCCAGTAAAGGCTGGCCATCATCTTAGTGCAGGGCTATGATTCTGGTTTACCCTTCGCTTGGTCCTTACCTCGGGGCGTAATGTGCACATCTTCCTTAATTCTTTCCTTCTTGAAACCCTTTTCCCCTTGCTTGCTGGTGGTCTCTGTCACCGCAGCCTCAAACACCTTTATAGGGCATAGTAACATGGCCTCTTTGTTCCTGGGTATTTCTAGCTGTGGAAATAGATTTAAGACATTTAAGGACTTGACTTGACTCACTCCGTCTTAAAAATCAATGTTCAAGTCTTGACGTGTAGGGAAGGCTTAACATGGCTTTTCACATCACCACAGGTGCAAAAGTTTGAACATCACAATGAGAAACATTAAAAAAAGATCACTGTGAGTCTAAAGCATCCTGTTCCCAGACACTGGCTTTGTTTCCGAGGAAGCCTCAGCCACACTTTCCATTTCATCTCCTTTTTCACACGGAAGCTCCCCCGTGGCCTCCAGGGGAGGAGGTCTCCTTGCTGCTTTAGTCGTGGCGAGGCTCCAGTCTTCAGGAGGCATGCATTCAACAGAATCATGTAAAAGAAGGATGGTTTTTATGTACGACTTTTTCTGTTAACATGATTTTTTTCTTGTACCTAGAGGACAAACAGGGCAATGTGGCAGTGGATCAAATTAGACCCTGGGGTCTGGAAAAGGGACTTTCAAGTGTTTCTGACACTGGAGTTCTAGGGGCATTTCCACCCAGCAGATCTCTAATACAAAATAATGTCAAGGCACGCAAAGCACAACCCCTATTTCCTTGTGTTTTCCTCTTATTTTAGGTTTCTCCATCTTCCGTGGCATAAACATGGGTCTGCTTTATGTTTGTAAAGACTACTTACAAGAAATCAGGGGCCAAGCAGTCTGATGGCGTAGTGGTTAAGTTTGCGTGCTCCACTTTGGCAGCCTGGGTTCGTAGGTTCGGATCCCAGGCATGGACCTAGCACTTCTGGTCAAGCCACACTGTGGCAGCATCCCACATAAAATAGAACACTGACACAGATGTTAGATGAGTGACAATCTTCCTCAAGCAAAAAGAGGAAGATTGGCAACAGATGTTAGCTCAGGACCAATCTTCCTCACCAAAAAAAAAAAAAAAAAAAAAAAGGATAAAAGAAAGAAAAGTAAAAGGAAATCAAAGAGAACTCTTTCTAATTCCCTCAGATTGGATCAAGTGACCTTTGACAGTGCATATTGATCTATCACCCCTCTTATATTATAGTTACTCAGTCACTGATCTCTTGGTGAGGTCTCTAAGGGCAGAGAATGAAGTTTTTCATCTTTGATGCACAGGGTGTACCACAATGCAGCCACACGGGAGCACAGAAGAACATCATGAACGGATAAGCTAGTCGGGGAATAACGCAGGAGCATTGACTGTCACTCAACTGAGGCTCAGAAATTTAGTTTCCAAAAGTCTCTGAGCATGGCCAAAATGAAGCCTCAGCAAAAACAGAAACACTTAATAACAAGAAGTCACAAAACAAAACTGATGGTGCAGGCTTAAAGGGCAAAAGTTGTAGTCAGAAAAGATTTTTGATTTTTTTCCTCTTTCTCTAATGTTTCTGATGCCTTTTGACATGGTGAAAGCTATTAAGAGCCTGCAAGATTTTTCTTTTACTACAGTGTGATCTTACATTGTGCTTGTAAATGATCAAAACTTAGAAATACTAAATTCTCTTGGTTAAACAAGTGGTAACTGTATTTTTATAAAACCATGCAATATCACTATAATCAATAAGTTGGTAATTATGTCTGATTAGGCCATTCTTAAAATTAATAAATCAAGTGTGTTCACTTTATGTGCTCAGCAATTCACCTTTTTTTTTGGGGGGGTGGGGAACATTGGCCCTGAGCGAACATCTGTGCCAATCTTCCTCTATTTTGTATGTGGCATGCTGCCACAGCATGGCTTACTGGGTGGTGTGTGGGTCCGTGCCCAGGATCCAAACTGGCAAACCCTGGGCTTCTCAAGTGGAGGGCATGAACCTAACCACTACACCACTGGGCCGGCCCCTGTAATTCATCTTTTTGATTACTGAAGTGGAAAAATAATTATTTCATTTGTTCTCTCCTGGTTTAATTTTTTAAAGGGTGGGAGTAGAGGATGACGAGTGAGTCGTAAATTTAAGATATTTATACATTCTAAACATTTAGAAAATTTGAATCAGAATTAATTCTCTATTATGACAATACATAATAGTTATAGATCTCACTTGTTGAATGCATACTATGCATTCTACTGACTTTATACAATAGTATTATTTTTTCCAATTTGGGAAATGAGAATATAACCTTGCCTTATTTATAATTTTCATTTCTATTATTCTCAGTGAAATTGATTTGTATTTCCTTTTCTGTGAATTGTTTGTTCAGATTCCTTATTTAGGTGCCTCTAACCAGTATAGAGTTTGTGGGTCAAGAGGAGGACAGAAGTAGGGGATAGAGTGGGAGAAAAGGCCGGAAAGATGGAGATCAGATAATGGGTACCTGTAATTGTCATGTTAAGAAATCTGGGCCTTATTCTACAGAACCAAGAAGAAATAGCGAGTGTTTCGAAGGCAGAGGAGTGATGACATCAGCTCTGAACTGTGTCCTAGGGAAGCTCCGTCTGGGTGTCAAGGAGGTCAGGCAACAGAAAGTGTCAGAGAATGACTATGGCTATTCTGCGGGTGATGGGCGTGGACAGGGGAGGGTGTTGGAGAAATATCGCAGAGGAAACGTGAGAAAGGGAGAAGGATGGGCAGAAGGGGACTCTGGTGGTCTGTGCAGGCGACTGCAAGCACAGTGCAAGCTGTCATTAACTCAGATCACCCGTGCAGCCCAGTGGGCAGCTTAGTGGGGAGGGAGGTGAGCTCACTCTTGTCCGTGTTGAATTAAATGCGCTACTGGGACATCTACAGGGAGATGCCCGCAGGCCATTTCATGTTTGAGTCTAGAGCTCAGGAGCAAGGTCAGGACTAGAAATAAAAATTTGAGTCATCTCTATGAAAGCGATAAAGTTATCCAGAGAGAGTGTCCACTGAATAAACAGCCAAGGACAGACCCTAAGGAAAGAACTATTTTAAGGCATAAGTGTCTGAAAGGAAACAGTAAAAAAAGGCTGAGAAATAGCAGTCATGATTGCTAACGATCTTGGCTGCTATAAAATTCAGCAATTCTGTGGACAATAATAAATGCATCGGTTTGTCCCACATGTGGTCTAACTGCACGAAGCTTTGTTGCAAAGTGAGCTGTCTCTTGTTTCCTGATTTTCATAGTGGTCCAGCTACAGTCCCTTTCATTCCAGCAGTCAGTTCCAGGGCATATGTTGTGTGTCAACAGTGTGTCCCACTTGTACTCAATCTGACGACGAAGCAGCTCGCAGAGTTAAATTGCAGAAAGCACAGCCCCATGGCTGCTGGCTTGATTGTCCTCCAGCACCATATTGCGGGTGAATTTGTCTTTCTATTTGCTATTAACTTTGGCTCATAGGGAACTCTGACAAAATGGTCTCCAAACTGAATTTGACATCAGCGACTAGCCCAAAGTGTGCATCTACTCAGCGGGCTTGATACCTTGCTTGATCTGGTTTAGAATGCTGAGTCAACTACACCATTCTTCCTACCTCCTGAAATATGTGATACCCTGTCTTTTTTTTTAATCAATAATAACAGAGCCCTAATCAATAGAGAGGGTAGAAGCTGCTCTCTGCCAGTGAAGAGTTTAGACGTGCAAATATGTTTTGATTTGGTAAATGGTTCTAAAGTGGTAAGATATCAATTAGCCATTGAAACTACTTGCTTGTTTTCCAAATACCAAGAGGGAACAACTTGAGTAAATGAAAACTCAACTTTTAATCCGAACTTTTAAGCCCTACAGACTGTTAAGGTATGGGGTGGGAAGAGTGGGAGACCTCTGAAGTATTTCTGATTTAAAACTGAAGCATATTTAAAAATTTCCCACAGAAGGTTTCTAGGACAATTTAAATACGAGTGAGCAGGTGGAGGATAAGACATAATTTTGGATAATTCTTGGGAAACCTAGAAGTAAAAGTTAGGTAGTCATTTGGCATCCTTTTCTTACGAACAGTTTCCATTTGGACTTGAAGAGCAGATGTCTTGTTCGTGGGGTATTTGCATTATACTTAATAAGCTCCACTTAATACGGTGAAGATTTTATAGGGTGAGTCAGGAGAAGGTCCAGAGATCCTAGGTCTGAGAAGAACTTAAGAGTCCTCTCTACCTGGAAGAGGACAAAAATGCCCAGCTGAGAAAGGTTATGGGACTCAAACAACCTGTTGCTAGGGCGTGGCATGACTTAAGACTAAACCCTCGTCTTCCCGAATGCTAAGTCAGGGTCAGATCCACTCCATTAGAGGTTCTCAAAGTGTGCTTCCTGGACAAGCTGCAGGAGCATCCCCTGAGAACTCGTTAGAAATGCAAACTCTCATTCAGTTGCTACTGAATCAGAAACTTTGTGAGAGGGGTCCAGCAATCTGTTTTAATGAGCCCTCCAGGGGATTCTGATGTCAATAAAATTTGAGATCCACTGTTGATAGAGATAATACTGCTTTCTCCTGTTGGAATGAGCGCCATTTTCTTTAGGCTTCATGTGTTCAATGTTACAGAGAGCATAAGTGCTCTCAGGCCAAATCTGTATTAATTAAACCTGACACATGTCACTGCAGAATAATCAGTTTCAACATAGCCAGTTTTTTCCTTCAGAGGTTGTTCAGTAGGTGATGTTTCTAAAAGAGAAAACGAAATGTATTCTTCGCAGCTAAAATAGTCTTGGCCAAGAAATTGTAGCATAAAAGTTTCAAAGTGCAAAAACGCACTGGTTGAGTAACATTTCAAGATTTTTTTCCCCCTTAGAGATGAATGGTAGATGGTGTTAACTGTAATGGTTACCCGCTCAGTTATAAACACATATGCGCATGGGATTCTTACTGAGTGAGACTGGAAGGATATGGCTAGTCTTCAGTTCTCTGCTTGAGTTGAAGCTCATCTTTGAGGTGTCTGCAGAACAGGGCAATTTGTCTGCAGAACAGGACATGTTCCTCTGGAACCCTTATCAATGCCCAGCTGATGCCTATGTTCCATTATTCAAGATCATGGATTTTAAGTATCTTTCTGTAAAAATGTTATGTGGAACAAATTTTCAATCAGTGCCACTTCACATGCATACTTATTGTGGTTTCTTATACCAATAAAATCATAAAATATATTGTGAGAATCTTTCAAAAAATCTCCTCGGTGGATTTTAGGTGGGCCTAAAATGCACTTAGCACCAGTATTGAAACATTTTTTTCTTTCTTTTAGGAATAGAAAATTTAATATGTAATTTGTTATTCTTAATCAAGAAATTCCAACGTACTCTGCACCTGTTTCTTAGAATGTATTGCCATGCTTGAAGTTCATCCTTTTCCAGATTCTGGGAGGTCACTTACTGGATATGTGTCCTTAACTTATATAGAGAGACATGTTTAAGGTTTAATAGGATTCCCCTAGTGGACTTTGCTTGGGCAAAATCTAAAGGGATTAAGCCCTGGGGAAGCTATGCGTGGATATAGTCAATAGGCTTAATTTCTGCTCTTGGAAAAGTAGTTAAGGATTCAACACACCTCCTCCTCAGGGCTGGAAAGGCACCTACACATTCCTCAGAGGCCACATGGAGGCTGAGGAGACACCCAGCCATTCATCAACAACAGAAGCAGAGGCAATTGAATTTTTCCACTTTTGGGCACAGAGATGAAAGTACTTCTGGTTATATAGCTAAGTATTGTTTGATTATGACATTTAATAAGCAATACAAGCGCGTATGAAACCTTCAAACAGTTTTTGCTTCTTGGTGATCTGAAAGGTCTACTTCATTTATTAAAATCATACAGTGTGGTCTGACCAGAGATGGGAGTTACAAATTCTAAGAGCTAGAAGGAGCCTAGAAACAAGGGATTCTGCGTTTTTTCCCTTGGCATTTGGAGAAACACTGGAGAAAGATCTTGCCCAGAATTGCCTCTGTTTTAGTTAATTGATACCAGGTCCTGTCTTAGAATGCAGTCTCTTGAGTCTCATTATATATAGTCCCCTTACTTTCGCTTGCCTCAGATATTATGTTTATATTTTAGAATTCTCAGGTTCCAGCTTGAAATGGTGGAACATCTACAGGGGTATATATATTCTTCACATCTGAGCTTTGAACGTCATCATTCGTGCCTTGCATTCTTACCCTAACACTCCTATATTGTTCCTTTCTGTCTTGATGAGTTTGAGTTGCTATAAGAAAATACCTCAGACTGGGTGGCTTAAACAAGAAACATCTATTTCTCGGAGATCTAGAGGCTGGGAGTCCAACATCAAGGTGCCAGCATGGTCAGATTCCTAGAGGGCTCTCTTTCTGTTTTATAGGCAGACACCTTCTTGCTGTGTCCTCGCGTGGCAGAGAGAGAGATCATCTCTCTTATGTCATTTCTTCTAAGGGCATTAATCTCATTCATGAGGGTTCTACCCTTATGACATAACTGCCTCCCAAAGGTCCCACCTCCAAGTAGCATCACATTGTGGATTAGAGCTTCAACACATGAATTTTGGGGACACACAAACATTCAGTCCCTAGCATATACTCAATGACATAACTCATATTTGGAGCAGAACCAATCAGATCTACACAACTCTACACTAGGTTTTATTTCAAATTCCTGCCAAGCCACTTATTTGTTGCCCTTTGCAAGGTTTGGGCTAGATTGGACCCGAAAAAGATTCAGGTAATCTATGCTAAGTATCAACAGTAGATTCAAGAGGATGCCAGCAGTTGTTGGAAGAAGGAGAGCTGCGACAATGATGGGTAATGCACTGAGGCTGGTCACCTGCTCTCTGGGCTCAGCCTGCACAAGCTCAAAGGCAGAGCTGCCTTTTCCAAGCCAAACAAAAGCAAAACAAGGGCCATTAACCTCCTGCATGGAAAACCTCAGGCTCTTTAGGAACTTGAAGTTGGAACATGCTTCAGATCCTTTCAATTTAACAAATATTAAGCACTCACTATATGGCTCACTCTGTGTGAAGCCCTGTGGGGGATAGAACTGAATATGGCAATGTCTCTAGCCTCAAGGAGTTTACAGTAATGGGACTAAAAAGAGAACACACATTGTTGAAATACAAAAGAAGTATAAGATAATTTTCTTTAGAGACTTTCAAAAAGTATCAAATCTTTGTTGTGCAAAGACTGTTGTAATCATATGGATGCAGTTTGACTTTCTGAATTTGCCAATTACTATCAGTAAGAACTTGGGTGAGATCCTTAACGTTTCAGCTCCTTTTTGCTTCTTATAAAACCTGCCATAGGATTGTTGTACAGAAAAAGTAACATTTTATATGGAAAGTGCCTGATACAATAGCAGACATTGAAAAGAAGGAGATATGAGATCTGATGGAGATAGGGGTTGGCTCAGAGAGAGGTTTCATTATTTTGTCCTTGAAGGATGAACAGAGTGTCTCCAGAATGTTAGAGGAGGAGCATGAGATAAGCCATCAAAAGTTAAAGGAATGATGCAGCTGGAGCACTGGATGTGGTGGGTGAGGATATTTTTGAAGAGTCTTGAAAGCAGATAGAAAAGTTGGAACTTTAAATTATAAGGCAAAGGGAGATTGTGGAGTGGAGGGAAAGAAACGCCAGAAAACAAGTGGACATTTTACATGGGGAAGGGTATTTCACCCCACAGCTCCTGTAGACATCAGTGTGACAGAAGAGACTAGCCATGGCCAGATCCCACTTGAGGTGCTGCAACCTTGAGAGAAGGACCTCAAGTGGCGAGTTCTAGGCCAACGCCTTCCTCTGCTGAAAGTCCTCTCCGGTCATAGGACTGATGATCATAGACCAGGTCATTCCCAGGGTGGTCATCAATCTGATCAGTCCAGTGAATGTCCCTGACATAGAGGCTATGGTGCAAAAAGTATCATCACTCTCCTGAGCAAAGCTTTAATGCTTATCATTCTTCTGGTACGGGATTAGCTGGGTGTTGGGGGGAGGGGTGTGTGTGGTGGAGGGGTCATGGTGATGATGGGATTGGGGAGAATAGTGTCCTATGGGAGCATGTGATTCCTGCCATTTTAGACACAAAATGCACCTGATCGCTGATTCCAGCACAGAGGTCCAGAGGGGGAGATGAACATGCAGTGGCAGGGCAGATTGAGAGCTTATTGCAGGTCACATGATTTCTGGTCCAAGCTGCTTCTCACTACCCTGTGGCCTCCTACTTGCAGGCCTGCCCCGTGGCCAAGTGGTTAAGTTCCCACACTCTGCTTCAGTGGCTCAGGGTTTCACAGGTTTGGATCCTGGGCGCGGACATGGCACCACTCATCAGGCCATGCTGAGGTGGTGTCCCACATGCCACAACCAGAAGGACCTACAACTAGAATATACAACTATGTACTGGGGGACTTTGGGGAAGAGAAGAAAAAAAAGAAAAGATTGGCAGCAGATGATAGCTCAGGGCCACTCTTTAAAAAAAAAAAAGAAATGCAATACATGCATATGCATATTGACATCTTTTGTCCATTTGATAACTCTGTATTAATTTTATATGACTCAGTTAAACTGTTTCTTCCTTTGAAGCATTTCAATGACTTTTCCATATGGAGTAAATCACTTGGTCCTCTGTGCTCCCATAGGACTTTGAATATATCTTGATGGTAACACTTAACTGCGTGCTTTCTTCCCAACTAGACTGAGAATTCGCTTCTTATTTATCTTGAATTCTTAATCTCTCATTTCCCTAGGACCTAACTTGGAATAGATTCTTATTGAACAGGTGTTTGTTAAATGAGGAATGAATGCATGAATAAATGAATGAATATAAGGCACATCATCATGAAACTCTTTCCTTGGGATCACAGAATAATCCCAATAACGTCTATGGAAACAGTTTTCCTATGTAACGTGAAATATATGAGTCTAAGCTTTGTATCATGGGGTTGAATTTTAACACTGAATACCTTGTGATATTTATGCTGCTGAGAAAATTGTGACATTTTTATCGTTCAAAGGTAATGTCCTATGCAGATAGAAGGGACTTTTTGACTTTGTAATATGTAATGCTAGAAAAAAATATATCTGAACAGAGATGGATTTGAATAGGAATTTAGAATTAGTGAGATTTTTTGGAAATAACTTTACGGCAGAGCGACTTTATTTACTATCAAATCAGGCCACCCTTATCTTAGGGGCCGTAAAACACAAAACAGCAGCAAAGGTCATGCAAATTTAGTCTGAAATACGGGTTCGTTAAGTTAGCTGTGACTTTACGAGGTCACGCAAATGGAAAAGCAGAGAGGAATCTTGCCCAAACTAACGATTGTGTTTTTGCGTTTAAGATCATTGTTTCACATTTTAAAGTTTCTGCAACTGGAAGGCATTTTACAACCAAAATCAAAAGAAATGTACCGGCCCCCAGCAGAGGAGTAAATTTTGATGAAACTGTCACTGAGTCTGCATACGGGTACGTAACCAAGTGTAGAAGGAATCTGTTCATCTGATTCTCACCTCAATTCACTTATTCCCATTGGTAGCACCATATGCAATTGAATTTTAATTTAAATTAGGATTCCAGGTTGTTGCTTTAAATGACTTGAAAAGGATACACTTTGATGCAGCACTGAATGAGAAGTTACTGTGTATTCCAAAAAGCGAAAATACAGACTTTTGGAATATAGCGAGCACACGTTTCTTGGTGGATGAGTGATCACTGTCAAAATTTATTGTAAAGTGACAACAATTGATGTGTGGATCCTTCTCCCAAAAGTTAAGGCGTTCACAATTTAACACAACTTTTTCATCTTGGCCATATGTGGAAAAGTTTTGTCTGTTACACACGAGGCAATGCAATTTAAGGCATTTAAAAATGCGACGTCTTTGAGTCTAGATAATAGAACGCCAGAGCCCCGAGAGGCTGATAAGGCTATCTTGAGGGCTATGGAGAACCACCGCTCAGTTAGCAAACGTGTAGGAAATTCCAGCTGACTTTCAAAAGAAACTATTTAACATCAAGGGATGGGTAATTTACTTATGAGATGGGTATGTTAAGCTGGATAATGGCCCCCAAAGATATCCAGGTTCTAATCACTGGGACCTGTGGTTATTACCTTATATGGAAAAAAGAGTCTTTATGGGTGTGATCAAATTAAGGATCTCGAGATGGGGAGATGATCTTGGATTAACCGGGCAGGCCCTAAATGCAACAACAAGAGTCATTATTCATTATAAGAGGGAGGTAGAAGGAGACTTTAGGACAGAAGAGAAGGCAATAAAGTGATGGAAGCAGAAATTGGAGCGAAGGCGTATTGGCCAAGGAATAGAAGAACGGCAGATCTAGAAACTGGAAAGGACATGAAGCGCGTTCTCCCCTAGAGCCTCTTGAAGAATTGCAGCCCTGCTACACCTTGATTTTGGCTCAGTGAACCCTATTTTGGACCTATGAGTTTGTGGGACTTTGTTACAGCTGCAATAGAAAACTTTTGTAAAGTGGGAGACAAAAATGCCTGAATTAGACTAACTACACTACACGAACGTGCCCTAACCTAAACTAGCTATTTAGCTTGTAAAGGAAATACTTGGCCAGATAAGGAGTGCCAATGAAACGTGTACCTTGACATCCCTCATGGTCCAGCTCCTCCCTCAGACCTAACACTTAGTACTCCCTCCCTTTGTCCAGTCTTTTTCTTACTTCTTGGAGTTTGATTTGAACTTGCTTTTTGGTTATTCTAACACTGGCCGCTCAGGGTGTGGAACCCACTCCCCTGGCCCATCCCAGTGCTGTGTTCCTGGTGCAGCCCCATTGTGTTCCCTCGGGGCTCATCCCAGAGCAGGTGGTGTGCTTCCATCGGTAGCTCCCTGAGTTTTGGCATCACAGTCTCTCCAAACCTCAGTTGCTCTATAAGCAACGTTGTACTATAATATGATAAGGGGCTGAATTAGATAGTCTTTTAAGGTGCTTTTCACCTCCAATAGTTATCATTCTAAGACACAGTTAGGTTGGAATTATTTCCCTGAAATTCTTATATTCAAATCTTGCTCTTTTTGGACTCATTATTTCACTATTAATGGGCCATCTACGATGACTCCAGAATCATTAATACCAACATTCACCTTTGGATAAAGCACCTTTTCAATAAATGAAAGAGGCCCAGTGACCCCAATGACCCTTGGGGACACACCAAAGCAGTCAGCCAGCCTTCCTCAGTGTACAATAGTGGGATCTTGCTGAACACATCTCTGCTCAAATTTAATTCAATTATTTTATGTTGCCTTTATTTTATTCCCTGTCCGTCTATTCTTGCAGAAAGTACCAGCTCCTTTCCTGGTTCACTGTAAAAGGTATTATATTATGAAACTCTGATTGATGACTGACCAGGTATGGGAATGAGGTGTGGGTTTTATGGTCAATATTAATTCACATAGTAAAAGTCAGAATCCAACTGGGAAGACAGAAATCACTATATTTGAAACAAAGGAAATTGAGTTGAGGGAATTTGTTATACAGATGATGAAAAGCTAAGAAACCAAATGGGGCTATGAGGTGACCTAGGGATTAGCAACACAAGGAAGGAGGTGGCAGCCCCATAGCCAGGGGCAGGTCTCAGGGTGGAGATGGAACTGTAGCTGTGGGAGGCCTGTGCACGGGGCCGAGCCATGGAGGAAATTCTGCTGCTGAAGGGAGTGTGGAGCAGATGTTTTCCACTGGTGAACCCAGCCAGAAGCCAGCTGAGGAGGGAACGTGGGAGACACGGCCTGTATGGACCAGAGAGGGCATGGATCAGGAATAGACATGAGGCAGACATGTCCAGGACTCTTGGACACATGAATGAGTTACCCTGGCTTGGACATCATCATTCCTAATCTCTCAGTGACATGGTGACAATTCGTTGTGGTCCGCCAGGATGACTGCTTCAAACTTAGAAGAATTTTTATAGAGGAGGAAATTGAGACTTGAGGAGTCTGGCTCCTGTTTAAAAACTGATGTCTGATTTTTCAAGCCTGATCATAGGCAATTTAAAAATTTTACCTGGGAGGCCTCAGGGGGCAGACACTGAAGTCTGTGAAGGGAGCTGCTGCAGGCACTCAGGCTGCCCTGGTCTGTCATGCTCCCTTGTGTCTCTGCACTCACAGCCCAGGTGCTGTCATTCCTAGGTCTCTTGTCTGAGGCCCCCTCAGTTTAATGACACATAAGTGTAGAAAGTGACAGGACTTGGGACTAAAGCCCACAGGCTTGTGTGGCCATACCCTATGGTCAGGTAACACATACATGGCATGTAAAAGGTTGACCGAGTCTGTGTGACTCTGAGACCCATTTACTTAAATGGCCTGAGAGCTTGGACATTTTCCCAGGGTCTAGATTCCTAGACCGAGCTTCAGACCTCAGCTAGCCATTTTCTGGGTTATTGTAATGCTCAGAGAAGGAACAAAATACTTTAGAGTTCTTGGAGTATTGGGGGCTCATATGTTTGGTGATTAAGTCGGGAGCTTGGTGTCCAAATAGGAACAGGAGGAAATCTTGCGAGACGTCTGTCATGCTGTTGAGTGTTGGGTTTACTCAGCTATTGAGCTCTCCTTTTCCCCTTAGATCTTCCTGACTGTATCTCATGAAATTGTATGTCTAAGAGGGTAGATTTTCCAAAGAAAGAGTCCCGTTCTCCGCTTAAGTTTATATGAATAGCTCTTTTTCCCTTGTGTTAGAATGTGTAAATATTTTTCAATCTGTAAAGAATTAATTAGAGTGTATTTTGTTAGCTCAGGGTTTTCACATAATAGTTGTTCACTAAAAATGAAATCTAGATGGTTATCAAATGAATGAATTATACGTGTTAGTAGTATAAAGCCACTACATACCTAATCAAGAAAGGCAAACCCCAGAGACATAAAATACTTTGTGAACGCCCTTCTGTTTGCTTTTATTGCACTGTGAGTTATGATGATACTGTGGGAGGGCACATAACCTTGAAAAAATAATGAAGCTACATTATGAAAATCTGATTCAAAAGAAGGTGAGTGTTGTCTAATTTATTCATCATTTTAAACTTTCCCTGGCTTCTGAGATCCGGGGAAATAGCGTCAATTTTCTGGTTGAGGTAAAACTGCATGTTCTGCAGAATCCCCTTCCTCTCCTCTCCCTCTGGTCTCTTTCTACTGGGACTCTAGCATACACATCTCCAGGTCTGGAGGAGGTAATTAGGTAACGAAGTGTTTGAGTTTCAAAGATCACTGTTGGACTGAAGGATTCATGGAATAGGAAATGCAAACCGAAGATGATGGGGGTGACAACAAAGCCATTTCTTTCCTATTCTGTTTAATTAGATTTGTAAGAAATTAAAAGCAGGATTTTTCTGCAGATGAACTGTGGGGCAGATGAGTGCCTTAGGAAAATTGATAATTGGATATGCAAAGCTATGCTCTTTCTGAGTCTTCGTTATGAAGATTTGTTGGTTAGTTCTTAACATGCAGAGTTTTCAAGCTCTGCAATCACAAGCTAGTTTATGTGTTCTTAAATAATTTCCATTGAAGCTATGCTGCCGCGAGAGTCTCGGTAATTGCATCAGTCATTTGCTCATACACTCATTCGTTCATTCATTCATTCATCCTACACATTTTTATTGAGTGCCCATGAAACATCAGAATCTGCTCCCTGCTAGGAAAGCAGCCTTCAGCTGCAATCAAACTTAACGGCCATATAGGGTAATGTGCTTCTATAGTTATTACTTTTCTTTACAAGAATGGGCCTCTTGGTTAAACCAGCCAAGCACAAACATTAAAAGTGAAGGAGACGACCCTAAACGCAAGTTTTAAAAGAAATCCTCATACTGGTTCTATTTGGAACTTTATTGTGGATGCCTATCCATTATCAGTTTAAATCAAGACCTCATCTTGGAGATGACTTTTCAGTTCTTCTCTGCTTTTAACAGAACCCCAAAGTAAGGCAGTATCCTTCAGCTGTGGCCAGCTCCTCCTCTCCTTCTCATGAGTGGTGGTCTTAGGGACGGCTACCTTGGGCTTATCTTTGAAAAGATCTTGATTTGTTCATTCAGAGTTAAATCAGCTGAATGAACCTGAAGAACCCTTCAATATTTCCTTCTGGGACCCCAAAAGACTTTCCACCCTGACACTCCCATCACACACTCATTCTGCCCTCCAGAGGGTCTCTGGGCACACTTAGGAGAAACTTCTTTTTGGTGATCACTAAAAAATTAACAAACAAACAAACGAAAAAGCACAAATAGACGGCTCCAAATCCCTATACGTTTCTGGATGAATATTTGACTCCCTCTCTTAGTCTGCCGCTACAGATTCTGCAAATTACTTTCTTAGGATTGCATATTACCCCTTTTTAGAACCTCCAGCCAAGGAGTTTAATAAGATTAAAAAAGAGGAGATTTAAAGTTTATTTTTCACAGAGGTTTATGCCTTAACAGAGTAGGCAGCTGCTGTGACATGGGCTTGAAGCCGAGGTGAAGCAATGAGCATCTTACACTGGTATTTCGGATTGCAACTCAATTCATCACACGTTTAGAGTGCCAGATGCTGATTTAAGAAAGAAAAGCTCTTGTTCTCATGGAGTTCAGAGACAGAGACAGAGAGGTGAACAAGCACACACAATGTGGAAGCCACTTTGATGGATCACCTCGTAGAGGGAGCGATGATAACTGTCTCCAGGAGTGGCTGCAATGTTGAGGATTGGAGGTGAGTGAGGTTTTGAAAGTTCTTTGTTTTCAGTAGGCCAGGAGGAAGTCTTGCCAAACACCCTCTCTCTGGAGCTTTCTTCCTCCTGCTCCTTGTGTGGCCAGCTCCTTCCATCATTCAGGTCTCCATGGGAATCTTCTCTGCAAGGCTATCAGACCCCTTGCCTGAATGAGCCCCTGCCACCTCTAGTGCCATCACCACGGCAGGCTGTGTGTCTCCCAGCCCACATCACAGCACAGAATGAACCATTTAGGGGGTAGTTCCTGAGCATCTCCCTCGCTAGACGGCAAGCTTCTTAAGCTTGCTTGTTAAGATTACCTTTTCTTCTACTTGAACTTATTTCTCACTCTTCCCTAATATACAACTTACACTTTAGGCAGATCCTATTGAGCCACTTACATGCCAGGTTCACACCTGTTTGTCTTCTCTCACAGATGTCCCTTTGCCCCTGTAGAGGGCACTTTCCTCATTCTTTGCCTTCACTGACATTTGCCAAAGGCCTTCTCAGCTCAGCTTCTCTCTTCCACCCTCCTGGCTGCTGTGATGCTCAATGATTTCTCTCTTCCGTATGCTTAATGTCTCTCATGATTTAGTTCTCACTTCTCTCCTGTCCTGTGGTGGTCAGTGTGGGTTCATCTGTGTGGGGCATACCTCCCCAACCTGATGAATCCTCATTTCCCTGCCTGCAAAATGGAGCTAATGCGTCTATCAGAGATCAAAGAGAAATAATGTGTTTCGAGCAGCTGGCGCTTGGCAATGTCAGTTCCCCTTATTCTGTTTTGTATTGAAGCCCAGTGCTGAGCATAGCCTGTTGCTTACTGAATGGAATTTGAGTGGCTGATTCCCAGTTTGATTGAGTAATAACCAGAGAATGTGTCATCACTGAAATTAAGGGAAAAAGTTTTATTTTCTCTTTTAATATTCTGAGTGAGTATACAGAGGATCACGGTCATTTTACTCATGGAGAAAAGATAAAAAAAATGAACTGTGAGGGAGGAGGATGGATGATTTGGTGGAGCACAGAGGATTTTCAGGGCAGTAAAAATCCTCTGTATGATACCATGATGATGGATTCATGTCATTATACATTTGTCCAAAGCCATAGGGTGTGCAACACCAAGCGGGAACCCTAATGTAATCTATGGTCTCTGGTTGATAATGACATGTCAATGTAGGTTCATCAGTTGTAACTAATGGAGCACTCTGGTCGGGGTGTTAATAATGGTGTGCAAGGCGATGCATGTGTCGGGGCAGAAGGTATATGGGAAATTTCTGCACTTTCCTCTCAACTGTGTTGTAAACTTAGAACTGCTCTAAAGAAATGAAGTCTTAATAACAAAAGTGATTGAACTACTATTGTATATTTGTGAAACATATTTTGATGAAATTTTACCTAAATAGGTATGGTACTTCACAAAATCTCTTAGAACAGGTTCCTTGCAAGCATAATTGGGGAAGGGGAAACTAGCCAGTTACCCAATCATATGTACTGGTCATGAGTCAAGGTCCCAGTTTGGGGGCCACATGGAAAAAAAGATACCAGGTATTGAGAACCAAGCTGGGTAAATGGCTGGAGATTGTTTACAGGACTTTTCCCTGCCATGAGCCTTCCGTGGTTCTCTGTCAGTCTCCATTGCCCCTTCTCTCTCTCTCTCTCTCTCTCTCTCTCTCTCTTTCTCTCTCTCTCTCTCTCTCTCTCACACACACACACACACACCCCGTTTACTTGTCTCTCCGGTGCAGGAATGAGTCCTGGCCACCAGGTGTTCCTCTATGAACCCCACGGAAAATACC
Organism: Equus caballus; assembly: GCF_041296265.1. NCBI lineage: Eukaryota > Metazoa > Chordata > Mammalia > Perissodactyla > Equidae > Equus > Equus caballus. The sequence continues at coordinate 52,356,419 of NC_091710.1, forward strand.
TGAGCATCCTTTGCCAATAGCTGTCACTGTGCACTTTCTGGATGACCTTTAATGAAAGCAGAACTGCCAAAGTCACTTGACAGCAAATTTTATTAGTAACAGAAAATCTGTCATAAAACTCACTATAGAATTGCCCAGATTAGTTTCTCTTATCTGAGACGGTCACGGTAAAAACAGCTAAAGAAAAGAACCAAAAGTTGCCCACTTCACTGGGCTCCTATGCATTGGTGGGAAAGAGCAATTTAGAATGGCCTCAAGTCTTGCTGCGCATGAGTTTCAGGAAGGGGAGGGTTATTTAACTATGGACTCATAAAGATTTTCTTTCAAAAGCAGGTGGAGATGGAACCTAATTCCTCAGGTCATATGCCATATGCAAGAAATCAGGCTGATTCCTCTGGAGTGTTATATTCAAATTCACCTCTATGCATCCACATGCAGCCAGAGCAATTGCATCATTCCCTCCTGTGTAACTAGCATACTTAATAAGCCTTAAATATGCATTCTCATGCCAACAGGTCCTTCACAAAAGGAAATCTGCACATTTCAAAAATCAAAAGCAATTTGGTGAATGACCTATAGTGTAACATGGTGCATGCCTGTGGAAATCACTGAGTCTAGACTGTAGGCATTTTGTGAAGGGGCCACAGTTTTGCAAAAGAAATGGCCTCTCTTTATTTAGTTTTTAAGGTACAACTCATATTGGGGTGTTGTATGGTCAAAGAGAGGGCATACCAGTGTCCACTTCTTTCTGCAATCAGATAGATTGCCAGACTCCTAGTTTGATAACTGCTTGAGAAAAACACTTCATAGCTGTAAACTACCAAAATGGGCTTTGGTTTATTTAAGCGGAAAAGACAATTATTGTGATGATGTGGGCAAGGTTGGATATCAAGGCTCTGATGATGGGCTGGTACTAAAGGCAGCCAGGCATGGGGGCCACAGCTAACATAGCTCCATAGGAACATTCTGGTGAGAACCCTGCCCTACCCATCATGGACATCAAGCCTGACTGCTGGGACTGAAGCCCTTAAGGGTGCTGCTCTGACATTACCTCGGCGAGTCCTCTGTGGTCCCTGTTCCTTCCAGAAACTCACTCCAGAATCACAGCCCCATGAGGGAGCATCTGCGTGACTAGGGCAGGGTTGTGTGGCTCTGCCTTCCAGTGAGGAGAGCCGGTGTCTGGATTTCAGTTTCCATAGTGAGAGGCTGGCAAGATTCTAAAGGAGGAAGTTCTCCATAGCTAGGAGAGGGGTTCTGATGACAGTCAGCTACAAAGCCACAGACATCCCCTGTAGACTACTGGTGATTGCACCTGAAACTTGGAATCATTTGTGGGTAGGCTCAAAAAGGTGTCGGTGGATTTGAACTTGAGGGGCATGCAGTGTGCCACTGGACTGATGGCTCAGGAATTTTTTCACAAGTGTCTGTTTTCAGGGGCATCATCCAAGTGCTTCAGCTGTGTCACCTGATGTGAATGCCCTCACTGCTACTCTTACTGATTCTACTTCACTCGGTATCCAACCTGGAAAATAAAGCCCTCTCTTCTGGACAGCTGTGTGCTCTGATCCACTCCTGGTCTGCCACTTTTCCTGTGCTTATATGCATCATAGCATCTCATGCATGATGTCCCTTATAGAATTCCTAGAGCATCTGCTGCACCCCCCTCCATCTTCAAGATGCTGTCTGCTAACAGCATCATCAGAATCACCCATGGTGCTCTCGAGCTCAATTAGATCAGAATCTCTGGGGACGGGCTCGGGCACTAGACTTTTTACAAAGCTCCCAGGTGGTTTTTAACAAGGGAGACTTTATGATGAAAAAAAATCATTGACTATTTGTTGAGCTAAGAACTGCTGAAAAACAGGCGGGACAAGAGGTCTTGGTGACAGCTCTGGTGCCATGAAGCAGCCCTTGGCATCTCAGGGCCTCATCATGTTCCAGCATGTTCTCACTCCCACCTGTAAGGGCAAACACCTTCTCCTCACCTGAAGCATCTGCTCACAGCTCTCCCCTGTTTCAAGTCTCTCTCATCCTTCGGTTCTCTGCTCCCTCTGATCTCCCCTCAGCTACTCCAGCCCATCCTTGTCCCTCCTGGGAACTGCTGTCATACCTACCTTCTGCAATTCTAACTCCAATTCCCATGTATGTTTTCTTACACATCACCAAGCAATTTTCTGACACCAGCTGAGTGTCCTACCATTCAACTCAATTCTGACACGATCTACCAGGAGTTAACATCAGATCCCACAGGTTAAAGTCTCAGTCCTACAAGACTGCCCTCCCTCCAGATGCCGATCACATGCTCAGGTTGTCACCTGTGCTTCTGACCGACTGGCTATAGATCAGAGGTTCCAATGACCCCCTCCTCAGGTTGGATTAATTTGCTAGAGCAGCTCAGAGAACTCAGAGAAACATTTGTTTACTAGATTACCAGTTTATTCTAAGAGGATATGACTCAGGAACAGCCAGATGGGAGAGATGCACAGGGCAAGGTATGTGGGAAGGAACATAGAGCTTCCATCCCCTCACCAGGGTGCACGTCTTCACGGGTTCACCAGCTGGGAAGCTCTCAAAACCCTGTCCTTTTGGCATTTTACGGAGGCTTCATTACATAGGCACCGTTGATTAAATGATTGGCCATTGGCAATTGAATTCAATCTCCAGCTCCTCTCCACTGAGGTCTGGAGTGGGACTGAAAGTTCTGGCCCTCTAACCTGCTTGGTCCGTCTGTTGGCCTTAGACGATCTGGGGCTTTCCAAGAGTCCCTTCATTAACATAACAAAAGATATCTTTCCTGCTCTTATTGTTTAGGAATTTCAAGAGTTTTATGAACTCTGTGCCAGGAATGGGATGAACACCAAATAAATGTTTCTTATAAATCACAATATCATGCCTTCATTTTATTACTTAACCATGTACTTACACTTACATCCATTTATTCTCTATGCATCTGTATACATAAGATCTTGGTTAAATGTGTATGTTTGTGTCTAGAGATGCACAGTGTAGCTCTCGCCTTTAAGAAGCCTTGTAGTCCTTTTTTTTTTTTTTTTTTTCCGAGGGAGACTAGCCCTGAGCTAACATCTGCCAATCCTCCTCTTTTTCCTGAGGAAGTCTGAGCTAACATCCATGCCCATCTTCCTCTACTTTATATGTGGGACGCCTACCACAGCATGGCTTACCAAGCTGTGCCATGTCCGCACCCTGGATCCGAACCAGTGAACCCTGGGCCACCGGAGCAGAATGTGCGCACTTAACTGCTGTGCCACTGGGTTGGCCCCAAGAAGCCTTGTATTCTTATTTATGTTTCACGTCTTGGCAATTGACCTGTAAGGCTTCGATGTCGGGGGTTGTGGTTCATACTTCACTGTGGGTTTCTCAATGACCTATCTCCCATCTCAATAAATACTTAATGAATTGTTTTAACTATTTATGGTTATGGTCTGTCTTACAATTGAAGACTCACTTCTCCATAAGAATATACCTTTTGTTATCAGGTGGTTAAGGGACATGACACTGTACACAACTTTTATGGTTCTTAGTCAATAGTAGCACATTGATTAAGGTGATGATAGAGACAAGTATGGGGAGGAATGTCAAGGAGTATGTTATTATCTAAAGAAGTCAGAGCCACCATTCCATAAGTCCTTCCATGTGCCGGCACCATGCCAACTGCTTACATATGTTACCATGTAATCCTCATGAAAACTCCATGAGGTAAATTTTATCATTCCCATTTTATAGATGAAGATAAATGAAATAAATAGGAAACATAGTCGATCATGATTACACACTTTGACAGAGCTGAGCTTTAACGTCAAGTTGTACCTGCTTTTTCACGTTGCCTTCTTTTGGAGATTTGTAGCCAATTACTTTGAGTGGCAGTAGGAGAGAAATGAGATTCTAGTGTCGTGTTGGAGACATTACAGTAAGATAGATGAGGAATAGTCAGAGATGGATCCAGTGAGAATAAAGGGGTGGGAACGGGCTGGACCAGGGATAAAATTCACCACAAGAATTTAAAATTTCCTAAAACCCAGCCCCTGACTGGTAGAAGATATTGTTTATGTGCAGGTGGGTGATTTTTAAAAATTACTTGCTGTTCTTTTTTACCCCTTGTTCATTCTGTAAGAGAATTGGAACTGGTACCTGCTCTCTTATTGACATGTGTGTGTGTAACTTTATTGTCACATTCATCAACAGACTTGCCCCATGGAGAAGACAAATCAAATTCAGGGCCAGACCTCAGTGAGGCCACATCTCTGGGTAGCCAGTGGGAAGTTGCCTGGAAACAAACGTGTTTTCCAACTCGCTTGGATCTCACATTTCCGGAGAGGGGAATGTGAGATGTGAGCTAACTCAAGCTTGCCACCAGCTTGTCTCTTTTCTCGGTGACGCTATTGGAAAAACACTGCGGATAATGACTCATTTCTGTGCTCACATCCAGATAATAACTCTCACTTCTTAATAACCTCCCTCTGGCCATCGATATCTCAAATGCAATAAAATTTCGTGAGCTGGCAGAATATATTTTAGCAAGATGCGAGGCAATTTTACCAAATCAACGTGTGGATGATACAGGGTGTGGATCTCTGACCAAATGCAAAGGTGGGCTAGGAAGTGCGTGCAAATACTACATTGGTCAGAAGGAGGAGGCCTGCGGTTCTCAAGAGAGTGGCAGAACTTTTCACTTTCCTGTCCTTCTTACTGATTAACTTGTCCTGAGGACTGCAAGGTTGGCATTTACATGGACTCCCCCAGTGCAGGCTCCATATGGAAGGTTGTACATGATGCACCAGGACACTTACGAGTCTTTGCCCTCATAGGCTTGTAGGGTGGGAAGAACCTTGACCTGAGGCCCCAGAGACCTGGGTCCTGGTCCTGGGTCTCCTGTCACTCAGCTGCATCACTTTAAGCAAATCTCTCAACTCCTCAGGATCTCACCAGGACCCTTCTGCTCTGAAATACTAAACTTTTGCCCCTTCCCAGAGACAAATCTAATACTTAACAAGACAAAGGGGTAAAATGGAGAACCAAAGTCAGAAATTCAAATGGCGGCTAGGAGTTCAGGGGAGGAGGTGGTTATCGTGGACTAGATATTTTACGGAAGAGTTTTTGCCGCAGCCATCCTCTAAAGAAGAAAGAACCTGAGTCTTTGGAGAGAAAGACTTTTAGAGTCAAAGTTCCAGAGGAAAGGCCCTGAATAAGCCTGTTGCACTTCACTAAGAATGAGAAGGTCATTGTCCTCCTGATGCAGTTTGTTTCATCTCTCTCGATCTTTCTCTCTCTGTCAGTTCTTCAGAAAACTCTGGAAATAATTTTAGCATATGATTCCAAAATCCTTACGAAAAACATCAAAAGTTATCAAATAATATACAGAGATGCTTAAAAAAGTTATGGAGAAGTGGGCATCACTCCTATTTATTAACATACTCATGATAGATGATGCATTCATCCCATTCACTTCCGTGTAGATCTTAAACTCTTCTAAAGACAAATCGTGTTTCATCCAAGTTCATATAATCATTATCCAAGGTTCTGTGCCTCTAGTTATAAGAACTTAGTTAAATGTGCTCCTGAGTCTGTCTAAATTTTTAATGATCATTTCATTTCCCTCATTAAGCATTTGAGTTGTTCACTTGAAACCTCCAGACTGATAATGTTTCTCTCATTTTATGTGGTTTTCATGGCAGCACGGAAAAATCTCAAAGTCACAGAAATGGCTCCAAAATGCATCTGCTCCAATCAACAGGTCTGCATATCTAGGACCATTCCCCTCCACCCACAAGCAACTCCTGCTTAAAGATGACCCTGTCAGCCCTCAGCCCTCCTCCACTCACCTTGCCAGGAAGTAAGAGCGGAAGAACAAAGGAGCTGCAATAATTCATCCCAGTGACATGAAAGTAAAATATGCTGCATAACTGTTATCAACTGCATGGTGTCCCCTCAAATCCATATGCTGAAGCCCTAACTCCCCATGTGGCTGTATTTGGAGACAGGCCTTTAAGGAGATGATTAAGGTTAAATGAGGTCATGTGGGTGGCCCCTAATCCTATAGGACTAGTGTCCTTATAAGAAGAGAAAATTTGGACACACAAAGAGATGTGAGGGAGGTATATACACACACAGGGACCAACATGTGAGGACACAGGGAGCAGGTTGCCATCTACACACCAAGGAGAGAGGCCTTATGAGAAACCAACCCTGCCAACACCTTGAGCTCAGACTTCCAGCCTCCAGAACTGTGAGACAATAAATGTCTGTAGTTTATGCCATTCAATCTGTCGTAGTTTGTTATGGCAGCCCTGGAAGATTAGTACAATAACAGTAGAAGATAAGTAATCAATCCTAACAGAAAAAACAACAGAATGGATGTCTTCTAAAATGGTTAGGAAAACCTTGGAAATGTATTCCACCAAAGATAGATTCCAGACCAGCTGAACATAAAAGAAAATCAACCTCGCCAGAACTCTCCCTCACTCTGTACCTTAAGCATTTGCTAGTGGGAAGTTTCAAGGTGAAAAACCAAACAGAAGACCTTGACTGAAGGAAAGGTGTCAAGATTAGGCAGCACTGACTCTCTGATCAGCTCCATGCTCTTGCCTTCAGAGCCTGCTCATAAGCACAGATTTTCAGCACAAATTGCTCCACAACCCTGGAAATTTAAACTTTTCCTGGGTGACACGTGCTTCAGTGAATAAATTGTTTGAGGCCTCCACTCTCAAGAGTTCATGTTCAATTTTAAAAAGCTTTACTTTTCTCCTTTGGAGCTGAATCACTGGGGAGGAGTGGGGGTGTGGGAGGGTGCTGGCTGAGGGCATGTTTTCTTTTTTCCTCGTAATCCAGAGGTAAAGCTAGTTTGATCCGTAGTGTGGCAAAAGTGACCATAATTATGCCTTTTGTTTTATTTATGGAGTGAGACCCCAGACCAGAGAATGCATGTAAGTCTTCGATCCAGCATGGAGCCATTCGGTCGCTGATGGTAGATGCATGTGCAATTTCTAGGATTACCAACAGCCCCAGAGCAACTCCTGCGAAAGGGCTTTCCCACCAAGAGCTCGCAGAGTTGGAACATGAGGTTCTTAAGAGATTTATGGGGGAAAATGAAACAAAACACAAACAAACGAAAACCTACCACCACCACCAACAAAAAGGTGTCTGACCAAGAAGCTGATTCAGTCCACACAAAAACCTTGGTGAACAGGGGCAGGAAGATAGCACTGTCCTCATTTCATAGGGGAGGGAACTGGGGGTTAAAGCAACATAATAACAAAAGAAAGAAAGAAACACCCAGGACCAGGCATGAGGGCTACATGTTTGAGAGGACTGTGGTGCTAGGGCTATGGACCATGAAGCAGTCACGGAGTCTTCTGAAACAGGCCTTCTGCTCTGCTGAGGTCCCCTCGGTGACACGGGTGGGAAGACGCCGGGAGCCGGGCTCCTGGAGCAAGCATTCATCCTCACTGTGGAGTAATCATTAAGCCTTTCCATTTAGCTTCTATGAGGACTTGCGTCTGAATCCCCTCTCCAGCATTTACTAGCGATGTGGTTTTGGGCCAATTACTTAACTCATTTGATGGGTGGTAATGGGAGGACACTGCCTGCCTGACAGGTTGGTTGTGATGTTGGTTCAGACAATATATGTGCAGTGTGGCCTGAATCTTGGCAGGTCCCCCCAGATAGAGCTATGTGATTCTGTTCCTCCCCTAAGGGCGTGTCCCGGCAGCAGGGCAAGTTGTTCACACCTGTCTCGACTCACTGTGAGTCCTCGTTGTTCCAGTATTTTGAGATACCTGTGCTGTTACGATCAAGGTGACAATAGCAACTCACACTCACAGCTTGCTACTCACCACAGGATGTTCCGAGTGTGTGATGTATAGTAACTCACTTTTCTTATACACTATTTCATCCCACTTTGGGGAAACTGAGGGAAAGAGGTTAAGCAACTTGGTCGATCCCTCACCGCTAGTGAACGTGAGCCTGGGATTAGAGACGGGGCCACTGAGCCCAGAGCCCACGCTCCTACAGCTCCGGGGGCGGCTCTCTGTCTCTTTAACTTGAAGAGGAGATTCTAATTAATTCTGTATGCCTTTCTCCAGAGCCACTGATTTGGATAATTGCTTTTCAGTTAATGTTCTCATGATGGCGAAACTTTGTCTCAAATTCTCTTGTCTTTAGTAAGAGGAAGAAGTTTCCACACTACAGATCTGGGTTTTGAAGTCTATGGTATAAGATAGGGGCTTTGTGTGTGTATGTGAGAGAGACGAACTGTCATTTTATTTTCTCTAGAGGTCCTCACACTCAGATGAGTTATCCTGCTGAACATAGACAGATTGGTACTAAGACTGAGGGCAGCATGAGATAAGTTCTAAATGGTCTCTGAGACACAGCCTGGAGTGTGGAAATTCTGCTTTTGTCTTCTGTGGAGGCGGCTGAGGTTCAGCGAGAATGTGGCAGAGCCAACGCTGCTCCAATTTCCATCCCTCTCCGGAGGACTGCGTAGGAAAGAGATTTTACCAGCAGTGGCCCAGGATGCTGGCTCTGCCCACAGTAATGGGTTACTGAGAACTCACTGTGTGCTCGGCATTCTACATTCTGCTCTTGATTTCACAACCAACGCTGGAGATGGTGATGCTATCTTCACTTGCAGAGATGTGCAAACCAAGGCTTAGAGAGGCTGTAACATTTTTCAGACTCCAAAGATCATAAATGGCAGAGGCCAGTTTTGTCCCAAGTTGGGATAAAACCCTGGAGAAAATATAGTATACATAAAAGGGCTGACTTAGGATACAAAACTTTAAGCTTAAGTGTCAAAGTTCTTAATAAATCCCAAATCTTCACCTTATGGCTGTATAAAAAGGTCTTAAAGCCATCCAAAATGTTGTCAAACCCTTCCACATATGCACAGACACACGCACACATACACATACATGCATGTACACATACATATATACACACACATACACACACACACTGTTATGGAATTTAAAACACCCAAAGAGCTTAAGCATTGAATCATGTTTTTCTTGATACTTTTACCACCTAACATATTAAAAAAAAAGTTTTAAAAGTGTGGGACAAAAATAAATCCTGTCTTAGGATAAACAGGCTTTAAAAAGAATGAAACGAAGGCAATTTTAATTTTCTGTCAGCAGCAGCTTTTTCTTTACTAGCGTTTAAGGCCAATTAGCAAGTAGGGAAAAAAATTCTAAACATCAGGAACTTCTTCATAAACAAGAACTCACTAATCCGGGATGCTGGATGGCTCACTGTTTCTTCTTACTGAAGCTCACGTGGCCATCACTGAGAAGCAGCCAGCATCACGCTGAAATGAATTTTGAGGGGTGTAGAAAACATCTAAATTACATAATAATAGCTTACATTGGTATAACGTTTTTATGTGGACTATATCTTTGAACATTCGCAGCATCCCTGAGACATACATAGCATAGGTGTTCCTCTCTCCACTTTATAAAATGGGAAACTGAGGCCAGCGGGGTGAACAGACTTACCCAGGATCACATAGCTGATCAGTGGGAGGGTGGCCTCCCTGCTTCTGATCTGATGACCTCTTTCTTCTTGTTCTTTCCCCCTTGAAATCCATGAGGAGATAAATGCAAAAAGGAAAAATTTGTGGAAATTCAGGTTTATTTAGTAGAACCCTGGAGCGAAAGTCTATTCAGATAAATGAGACTTTTAACTGGAATTCTCCACCCTCAACATTGTCTCACACACACACACACACACACACACACACACACACGCACACAGAGTCTACTTGGGGATGTTAACTCATCAGTAGAATGAGCCGTGGAGGGTAGCTATTTAATAAAGTTCATCGCAATGAGCCAGTGGTTTATGACAGGAAGTGATTTAATTTTACTAATGTATATAGAACCCCTAACAATACAGCTGGGATTTCAACTCAAATTTAAAAAGTAATTGAAGAGGAGCTAGTAACTTGATAAAGAGGAGAGATAAGCTACTCACAGAAGATGAATCGAAGAAAATGAGAGGCAAAGCTGAAAAGGAAGGTTACTATGGCAACCAGAGAACTCACCTTTCCCCCACAGTGACAGTTAAGGTCAGAAGGAGCCCGGGGTCCCAGTTGGTGCCGTTGGAATTGAAGAAATCAGGTATTCTATGGAAATTCTCTCCCACAGCTCTATGTGGGTTTCGCAGATCTCTTCAAGCTAACCTTCCCTGTTTTTAATCTTCTTTACCTCTTAGGACTCTTTTCAATCTCTCTCCATCTCTGCACTGCCTGTCATTCCACCTCATCTTTTGGGGGAATTTTATTCATTTGCTCTTGAATTGAATTTTTTGGTTATACATCGATTCAAGATTCTACCAGTAATAGATGTATTTTGAAACGATGACAATAAAACCTAAACCCATAGAGTTGTAGATTTATTCAGAAGGCACCCCAGGGACAGGTTCACAAGTGGGGAAGCCACAATACTCTACCTGCACACACGTATCCTCATGCTGGAGAGCAACGAGAATTAAATTAACTCTCCAGGGCTCTTGAAGTCACAAGGGGACGAGATTGCATCTCACTTCAAGCCTAGGTTATTAAGAGTTTTATTTATCATCAGCAAGAGCTTTATTTATGATCAGCAAGAACTTGACTTGGAGGAACGACATCTTATGTAATTGCAACGGAGGGAGGGAGATTGTAATTACTGCGCTTGGTGATTAGTTCTATTGGCATAAAGGGGCTGCGGATCAGAATGAAATGTTGGAGAGGAGATCAGGAGCCCTGACTTCTAGTTCCAGCCTCGTCCCTAATTGCCTGGGCAGCTTGGGAGAATGAGCATCATTTCTCCCTATTTTTCTTTTTACCCCTCTGCTGTCTGTAATGTAGCAGTGTGTCGTGGAACTGTAAGATCCTTGAGGGAACAGACTGTCTTATTTATCTCTGTGAAAGACCAGGCAAACCACTCCTTTTTGGGCATGTTCTTTTTTGTCTGTAAGCGGATGTTTTTGGGAGGTCTACTTTTTCACATTTCATCACATCCCTTTATATATCTAGTCCCCTTTCCCTTCACTTGATTATTTTCCCTGCATTTTCTGATAATGTTCTTCATTTTTTTTTATTTATGCTATTCCCTAGTTACAATTTATGAACTTCCTTTTTCTTTCTTACTTTATGCTACTGATGCAACTGTGCCAATTGTTTTCCCCTCTGGTGATGTGTGGTGTAGGTTTGCTAACAAAATGACTTAAAATATTTGGCTTTACATATATTGAACATAAAGTAGACAGAGATTTAAAATGAACTCGTCTATTTCCCAAATGAATTGATATTTATAATGATGAGAATTTTAGAAGTTTGTTACTGTAAAAATGACTTATAACGGATGGAACGTTTGACTAAACAAGTTTAAATATTGGCATCTTCCATAGGTACAGAGCAAGTAGGGAAGGGCACTATGTTGAATTGATTCGTTGTAACCTTCTGGCCTTAACGCATACTCAAATTTCAGCTGAAATTCTCTAAAATCGTTAGCCAAAGTTGTTACAAGTTATTTTTTAAGAATTGGAATGAATTTCCTACAGACACATTGCTATGAAAGGTGTTAGGTTCCCAGCCACACACAAAGAGACTTCAGTGTTTATCACTGGAGATTCCTGAGCCCTTTATGCAAGTAAATGTCTATTCTGATGTCCAGGCTCACCTGGATCTTAGGAAGACTTTGTGCCTGGATTCCTGATCCCCAGAATCTGAGAGATAATGATTGTTTATTGTTTTACTACATTACTTTTTGAGATAATTTTTCATGCAATAATATATAAACGATATACCAAGATTGGAATAGTGGATTCTCGGAATAGGCATAAAGCCTACCATAATAGCTGGTTCCTGGTGCCTTGGAAGATGGCTTCTTATAAGAGGCTCTGTTACTTGGCTCATGTCCTAAAGAGAAAAGAGGAAGGTACCTTGTGCAGGAGGCTGCTAAGACTATCACAATGGGCATTGCTAATTAAGACAACTGGCTCTCTCACCTCCCTCCTGCTGGTTAGGACTGGTGAGAGTGCACTACAGGACACAGGTGGTGGATCCCCATCTGCACTTGGTTGGAGAGGCTCAGAAGTTCTCCATTTACTTAGTAGCCAAAGACGTCATAATAATGTATGCTAATGGTGTAATCTGGGGCTGGAGAATGAATCTGTCCTATTTCCTTGGATACCATGGAACATTTCCTGTGTTTAGGTATCAGGACTGAGACTATCTCCTCCTCTTCAGGGATGAGAATAGAGGAGGAGTGTTGCCAAACCAGGGAAGACAAAACGCCCACCCAGAATAGGTCCAACGTGGTCTCACAGAAGGAGATGCCAGCCAGTCTTAAAGTTGGACTTAATGAAGAACCTAGATTCCAGAGCGATAGTTTTAACTTCTCCACTTAAAGCTCCTCTTCTTTTACTTACAATTACTTGCAGACTTTCTTTTTCTTTTCTTATTTTTTTAAATAAAATTTTTCCTTTGAAATAATTTTAAATTTGCAGGAAAGTTGCCCAGGTAATAGAGAGGGTTTTCACACACCCTTCACCCAGTTTCCCTTAACATTAACATCTAATATTTGTGTTACATTTGTCAAAACTAAGATACCAATGTTGCTACCCCACTATTAATTAAATGCCAGGCTTCACGTGGTTTTCACTAGTTTTCCCACAAATGTTCTTTTTCTATTCCAGGACTCCATCCAGGACACCATGTTGCATTCACTCATCATGTCTCCTCAAATCTGTAACAGTTTTGCAGTCTTTCTTTATTTTCCATGACCTTGACAGTCTTGAGGAGTCCTAGGCAAGTATCCTGTAGAATGACCCCCAATTTGTATTTTCTGAATTTTTTTTTTGTCATCATCAGACTGGGGCTATTGCTTTTTGAGAAGATGCCACAGAGGTCAAGTTCCCTTCTCATCACGTTACATCAGAAGGTCATGAGTGACATCAGCATGACTTATCTCTGGGCATGTTAACCTTGGTCATTTGGTCAGTAGAGTGTTTGTCATGTTTCTCTACTGTAACCGTACAGCTTTTCTCCCTTTCCAAACTCTATTTGTTGCATGTGAGTCACAAAGTCTAGCCATCACTCAAAGGGGTGAGATGAAGATTGAATTCCACCTCCTGGAGGGGGCGTATTCATAGATATTTTTTACAGTTCTTCTATAAGGAATATCTGTCCCTTCTCTACTATTTATTCATTTATTCAAATATTTATATATATGTATGTACACATATACACACAGATCAGCACAGACTTGTGTATGATTATTTTATACTTTGATTTGTAATCCAGTAACACACTGTTTATTTTGTTGTTCAAATTGCTCTGGCCATGGCCACTGAGAGTTCTTTCAGATCGCTTCCTGGGTCCATTTGGCATGCCCCGATCCTTTGCGCTGCAAGCTCATTCTACCTCTTCTTGTGTATTTCTTGCCCCAACCCCAAATTCAGCCATTTCTCCAAAGAGCCCTGTTTGTTGTTTTATTTGGAGAATAATATCACAGACAAAGATCTGCAGGTGCTGGATGACATCTTGCTGTTTTGATTTAACTTTTCACCCCTTCTCCGCCCAGTATAACTGTACAGTACTTGACGACAGGATCACGCCACATTTACTCATGCCCCCTCCCCCGCCGAGGCTCTGCGAGACATTAGGTGCAGAGCAGTGTCTCAACAATACTGGCAGATGGATGGCTGAACAGCTGAGGGAATGAAGTGGATCAGATAAGACACTCGTGTCCTCCCCCTTGCTGGGGGTGGTGTGTTTACAGGTACACCAAGGAAGCACTTATTTACACCACTCTCTCTCATTTTAGGTCATGATGCTCAGTGCAATTTTTTCTGTTTCTCTTGAAAACAGTCTGCCCACTTTGAAAGAGTTCCAGGTCAGCATTGTTATAAAATGGCCTGTGGATCCTGTTGTTTCTGAACTGCCAGAATCTGCTTACAATCTCGGGAGAAAATGTTACAGGTGTTTTGATTGGCTGGTAGTAGGAACTGGGAGTAAGTCTGGCCATAAGGCTGAGAGCCGGAGCTCACTCCTTTGCTCCCCCAGGACTGGCTCTGCAAGCATTTGTCTTTTCTGCTTGTGCCTGAACGTACAAGGGGCACTGGCATTAATACCAGGCTCAAAGGAAGGCAGAGACCACCCCTCTCCTCTCACCCCACTCCCTCTCCCAGGCACATCAGAATGCAATGCAAATGCCTCTGGGATCTGTTCATGCCTCCTCAGGATGCATGGAGGATATAAATGGGTCTTCCAGGAAGGAGAATATGGGGAGAAGAGGTTAGTGAGGGCCTTCTTAGGAGAGAGGGTAGTTGTGTTGTGAGGTCCAGCTCTTTACCTTCACTCCCCACATGTCCCAGGCACTGGGACATGAGTGTTTCCTGTAGACCAAATGCAGGCCACGTGGGGGTTATCCTGAGCCTCTGTCATAGGGCCACCTGAGGGGACAGAGACCTCAGTAGAAGGGTCCCAGGTCCAGAGAATATCTGAGGTCCAGTTGCATCAGCCCCAAGCAAGAACTGCAGGAAAAGGGGTCCCCAAGGGACCCCAGAAAGGCCACCAAAACATCACCATGAGAAAGAGGCAGCTTTGACTGTCAGCCAGACCCACCCAGGATACAAGCTGTGACCACCTTCCAGGCTCCCCTTTCTCCCCCACTTCAACCTTGATGGAAACAAAACCAATGCCTGTGAGGGGGTGAGGTGGGAGTGAGAGTGTGTGTTGAAGCCCATGGCCCTGTCCCTAGGGGTTTGATCGGTATCTTGGGCCAGACATTCCAAGGAGAGAATGAGCTGAGGCTCCTCGTGAGCAGAGATCCATCCAGCTACCTCGTCTGGGCAGGAGGAGCAAGGTCTACAGAAGTTTTTGTCACAGCCAGCAGAAAACCACCCAGGAGAGTGAAGACAAGAGGGACGTGAGAGACGACAAGAAAACAGTGCTTTTTAATGCCCTGAGTAATGCTCACTCAGAGCAGCAGTTTACTTCCTTTCAGTTAGGTTTTTTCGCTCACTAGTTCATGCCTCTATTGAGACATATGTATTGTTAATTTCCCCATTTTAGATTTAAACAAAACCTCCTTAACAGCTGCCTTTTGCAAATTAAAGTGTGGCAGAAGCATAATTCAGAAATTGTGTAAACTTTTATTAGTGTAGGACTGTTTTTCTGTTTTTTGAGGCACCTAGCTTTTTACCAAGCAGTAAATGCTGTTTGGTGATCATATTAATTATCATCCAAACACTGGCAAAAATGAAAGGGAATGTTATTAATAATTGTTCCAGAAAACAGGTAGAAAGGAAATATATTGTCATTCCACTTATGCTAAAATATTTGTTCACACACAAACACTATCCTTTTTTGGGTAAAAATGTGGTCTTCTAATGGCTCTGGGTGAGAAATTACAAATTGATGGCTGGTAGGTTGAATCACTCCATAGACATATAATATTTTCCCCTAGATAATAGTTTAAAAATATATATGTATATCTTTGAATTCCTTTGGTTCAGAAATGTACTTTCCTGTCTGCCACGGCCCCCCAAAATCCCTCTGCCTTTCACTCAGCCTGAGTCCCACCTTTGCTTCCACACCCTGCCCCTTAACAGGCACGTGGAATTTGGACTCCTCCTAAAGTTACAGTGATCGCTCTGGATTTTTATATGGATTTGAAAGGTAGTTAAAACTTTTGCAGAGTTAATATATAAGGAACTGCCGTGAATATCTGTGAAATAAATTCTACCAATGATGTTTATTTTTCTCAAAACCAGCATGAAATATAGAGTGATGGATCAAGCACCACTGCTCCAGATCTGGGAAGCACGACCGTGACAGTGAGTAAAGTGGTTGCCAGAATAATAAACTCCTTCACCTATAGAGTAACAGGGGAGAAGAGAGCCATTTCGATGCATGACACCAATCGTAACAGGAATCACTCTGAGGATTCCTCAGCGCTTTTCCCTTTTTTTTAAATTATCATTTTCTTCTTTCTTTAAAGCACACGATTAATGACATTCATCAGCATCAGGGAGTGGACACAGCTCATTTCGACTCCCAGCACTTTCCAATTGGCTTTATCTCCTAGTTGACTTCATGTGTCCTTGGTTGATTAATAGTTTTACCTCAGTGGCTTTTAATCATAGGAAATATAATAAACTAATAATACCTAGTGCTCCTAAGGCAATTCTCATTTTCCAATCACTCAAGAAGCTTTGCTAACAGATCTCCCTTGCTCACTGACATGAGACCCTAGATCATTGTCTCTTCCCTGTTCCAGCGAATTGAGAGGATTCCTGCAGAGCTTTATAAGAGGCACATGGTGACGCTCCTCCACCCACCGGCCAAGATGACTTCTTGGCACAAACTGGCTTCTGTGAGAGAGGAGCATCCCTTTGAAGGATCTGCAGCATTACTGTAATTTCATAATTGGTAGTGGAAATTGAGGTCAGAGGAGTTTGCTGAAGATTAAGATCTCAGACCATATCTGTAAAACCACCATGAACAGGAGGACCGACAGTTGGATTTTCCCTTGTTCGCGGCAGGGTTGGGGGACAGGGGCCTCCGGAGTTCTGCCAGAATGTTATTGACGAGGCCAGCAACCACTTTGGTTCAAGTTCATGACTTATTCATAAACATATACTTAACTGCTTTAATATTAGGGACAGCTCTCTGAAGGCATCCAAGTGTGATAATATTCTCCCAACAAGCTAGATTCTTCCTATTTTTGCTGATGTTGGTGGGGTTTGGGTATTATTTTGATTGGGTGCATATTATTACTGAGAATTGTTATAAATCATCAGTAGCAATCAATGTTGGCCCTTTAGAAGGTGATCAAATAAATGTGATGGCAGCAAATGTCTTACTGTCCCCATACAGGCATCTGAGAGACAGCAGAGATGTATCTACAAGAAAATCAAGGAATCTGCTCTTCCCAGCCTCGCGTTCTCTTGAATTCATTTTTGTTCACAAACCTTGAATATAAACTTATGTTTGATTATCGTTCACATGTTTTGTGTGTGACAATTTTTCTGAACTTGAGCAAAAAGTAAAAACCAACCACAACGGTTCACATTCCCTATTATTATTTTTTTGTTTTTCCAGCTGATCAAGAGGCAGAAGAAAAGTGAGAAAGACATTGAGGACAAACATTTAGTTAACACACCCACACAAACCCAGCATTGGAGGGAACATCCTTCACTTGGGGTGACAAGTGGTGATGACTTGTCACAGTTGTCTCAGTCTGAAGGAGACCAGGCAGGTGTATCATCACACAGCTTCTGCGGTGGATGCACAGAGCCTCTAGAAGTGCTCCCAGTTCAGAGAGAGGAGCAGGGTGTGGAGAGAGCCCTCAGGCCCCCAGCCCCAGCACCGGCCTCAAGGAGAGGCGATAAGAGGCCAGGATGCGGTCAGGTGGGACTGCAGGTTAGGAAGGACCTTGCAGACTTCGTTGGGATTTTGGCTCTAATTCTGCATGACATGGGAAGCCCTGGGAGTATTCTGAGCAGAGGACGGAGAGTGTCTCACATTGTCTGCGGTGTCTGGATGAGACCCTTAGGGACACGGCCAGCAGCAGGGGGACAGGGAAGAGCACACATTTAGCAGCAGGGCAGCAGCCGTGGAGATGGAAAGCAGGCAGATTCTGGACATGCTTTGAGGGCAGAGCCTGTAGGATTTCCTAAGGGACTGACTGTGAGGTGGGAGAGAAAGAAGGGAGTGGAGAATGGCTCTGGTGATTGTTTGTTTCTTTGGTTTGAACCTAAGTAATTCTAGTAAATGGAATTCTCATTTACTGAATTGGAAAGACTTCAGGAAAAGCATGATTGATGAGGAGAGGAAAGGAGCAGGATTTGGACACGTTAAGTCTGAGACGCTGATTAAATGTCTTATTAGGGATGCCAAGCAGTTGGTTGGATAAAGGAGTCTGAGGTGAGGGGAGAGACTGAAAGGCAGCAGTATGAAGGGATGGAGTCAAGAGAGAGAGAACAGAAAAGGGGCTGCAGTCTTTGTCTGAGAGCGCTCTGACAATAAAGTTTGGGGTGATGAAGACAAGCTGATAAAGGACGTGGATATGCCTGTCTCCGTCTATTTGAGCTGCTATAACAAATGATGAACAACAGAAATTTATCTTTCATGGTTCTGTGGGCTGGCAGTCTGGGGGGCCAGCATGGTTGGGTAAGACCCCTCTTCCTTCTCATTGTGTCCTCGCATGAGGAAGGGGCGATCTCTCTGGAGCCTCTTTTATAAGGACGCTAATCCCACTATGGGGCTCTGCCCTTATGACCTAATCCCTTCCCAAAGGCCTCACATCCTAACACCATCAAATTGGGGGTTAGGATTTCATCTATGAATTTGGGGGGCACACAAACATTCCGTCCATAGTATGGAATTTTGAAGGAACAGCCGGGTGGGGTGGTGCTGGACAAAAATGGCTTATGCAGAGGAATGTTAGAATTTTTGCCCCCTCTCCCCAGGTATGAAAAGATCCACGTCACTCACCATAGAGGAGAGGAGACAGGATGTTCCCTGGGACTGTGTGCAGGTGATGGTGAGAGAGAGAGCGAGGCAAGCGCACAGCCCGAGACCACGTGCTTACTGCCCCATCCGAGGATACTTGATCTGATATTAAGGCACTGGAGCAAGATAAGAAGTGAGAAACCAGCGAGGGAATCACTGCATTCATCCCGGGGAGGGGGGCGGGGGCCAGACTGTGTGGGGCTGGGCCTTCGGCAACTGCCGGGACGTGGGGAGAGAGGAGAAAATGTCCATTTCAGGTCTCCTGTCTGTGTGACTGAGAGAATGGGCTACCACAGACAGAATGGGTGATCTGGGAGGAAAAGCAGCTACCTGTGGGCAAGTCCATTCAAAGCCCCCCTTTGGGAGACTGCAACTGCATGACAGTAGGGACTATATTTATTCTTTTCACCATATCATCAAGTTTCTAGCACGGTGCCCAGCAAAGATGTGGTGCTCCACAAATATTTGTTAAATATTTAAAATAAATGATTGCATGCATGCACGCATGAGTGACGTCAGGGCGGCTGGATCATGCTGATTCTTGGGACGATGAGTCTGCAGCTCAAGACTGAGGTCCCGGCTGGAGACAGGAAAAGAGATAGTGGCGTGGGGTTGAGTGTTGGAAGATGATCTGTTTGAGGGTGGCAATGAGGCATGGACAGAAATGTATTCTGTCTTTAAAAAGAGAGCAGGTATTCTAAGTGGAGTGCATAGGCCATTCTTCTCTATGGCTGATGAAAGGACTCAACAGTTTGATTTTAAAACATCACTTAGTTTTTGACTTGCCACCTCATCACCCTCTGAGGCATAAACTTGAAATTGTAAATAGAGATTCAACCCTTGATTTTTACCTAGTTTTCAGGCAAGAAGAATAATGAACACTTAAGGGGTGTAACTATGATTGCCTGGAATTGAAGTGGCTGTTTATTTCTCAGAATCCCATCATTTCATCAGGCAGTTCTTACCCTGCTTATAATGCCCATTGTCCTCCTGTAGAAAGTTAGAGGGAATAATGCATCTCGCTGGAGCACAATGGAGTTATTCTTCCCTTTCATTGAAAGTTTTTGCTGTTCATATTCAAAAATCAGCTCCGACGGACACAGCAATTTGCTAAAATTGATATAATTAGAGAAAAAAATTGATGTACTAAAAAGAAGACAACGCAGGGGGCTGTTGAACGTGATTGAAATGCTAAATGAGCCGCCCGTCTTCCAAGACTGGTATTTGAACCGTCAGGAAACCTGGACTTTTGTAATGGAAATTCTCCTTTACAGGGCAGCTCTTCTAAACCATTCTGTGCCACTTCCTGGCAGAGCGATGTTTGAAGAAATCTGGAGAAGGATTTATGTCCCTTTGAAAGGATGGTTCATGCTGAGCATCCTGACACCAAAATGTCATGCTCACACCTAATTTCTTCACATTATTAACATCTATCTCGGTTGCCAGAGTTAGGGTGTAAAAACCGTTACATTCTTCCCAGTACCGATTTGTTCTTTTAACAGCTTAATTCTCCTAGGTGTCCTTCTACGTCGTCTGTGGTGTTATTAACTGTTTCCTGTCTCAGACACAAGCTTGGAAGACATTGTGGGGAGCAACTGGTATTTACTCAAAGATTTTGGTTTTCACACAGAGGTGCAAACTCTATACTTGAGACTGGAACATTATTCATCATATGGATCATGAGGTTCAGTCTTGCAGCCCCCTGCAGTATGATGGGGCCCAGGGTTTTAGCCTGAACAGTCCATGGTGGTCCCTCTTCTACGGGACCTTTTATTGGCAGTGAGGGGCAGGAGGTGAGAAGTCCATGAGCGTCGCTGAGTCGTGCAAAGGAGAAATGGGTCAGTGTGAACTCTTGAAGACCACGTGTCGGTCAGTGTGAGCTCTTCAAGACCACGTGTCGGTCAGTGTGTGCTCTTCAAGACCATGTGATGGTCAGTGTGAGCTCTTCAAGACCATGTGATGGTCAGTGTGAGCTCTTCAAGACCACATGATGGTCAGTGTGAGCCCTTCAAGACCACGTGTCGGTCAGTGTGTGCTCTTCAAGACCACATGATGGTCAGTATGAGCTCTTCAAGACCAGTAAACCAAAGAGGTTCACTGAACTGAACCCGAACTTTTAACGGAAAAAGTTTTCTTGGGAAGAACTAGCTAAAGAGGTGAAAAGAATCAGAAGAGTGTAAGCTTTGAGCCAGGCAGCAATGGGAGGCGTCCTTGATTGGCCACAGCTGTGCCAAGGTGAACCGACTTCTTAAGGACATTGTCTGCTTGCATGGAAGGAGGACAGAGGCCTGCCCGACGTGGTGGTTGTGAAGACAAATGAGACATAACGTTCTAAAATGTGTTGAAAACAAGGCCTGGGACTTGTTAAGGAAGCATTGCCTGTGGTGTGGTTCATGCGTGGCTCTTCATGATGAGTACAGAAGAATCCTCAAATGCAACAGTCAGTGCTAGGACATCACTCTGTAACAATACCTGGAGGGTTTTTTAAATTTAGATATTCATGAAGATAAGAAATCTATGCACCAAAAATGACCAAAATTATGCTATGGGAGGAGAGTAATACACAGTGGACTTGAGAGTAATAATTACACAGTCTCCCACACCCACACACACAGCTGTGACAGACGTGTTGAGGTACAGGTACCCCACTCCAGGTTCAGCCTCACCAAGTTAACACCTTTGATAAGCGTGTCTTGGGGCCATGGCACTATTTTCCTCCTTGAATTTCTGCGGATCTTATTTCTGGTTTCCAGGCTGTTCTGGGCTGGAGTGCTGCTTCCTGTCTTCAAGGTGCTTATTACAATCAGTGAAAACTTCCCAGTTGGGGTTTTAAGCAAGAATTCTTCTCAACGTATTTCAAAGGGTCTGCTGCCTCCTAGTAGGCTTTGTGGAATCTGCACTGTTAGATGCTTAGCAGTAAGGACACCTTGATTCCATCTGAGATTGGCACTGTCTTTCTGTGCTGGGTTCCTTCTTTTTTTTTTTTTTTTCTGAGGAAGATTAGCCCTGAGCTAACATCTGCTGCCAATCCTCCTCTTTTTGCTGAGGAAGACTGGCCTTGAGATAACATCCATGCCCATCTTCCTCTACTTTGTATGTGGGACGCCTGCCACAGCATGGCTTGATAAGCAGTGCATAGGTCCACGCCCGGGATCTGAACCAGCGAACCCCGGGCTACCAAAGATGAACGTTTGAACTCAACCACTGCACCACCAGGCCAGCCCCTGGGTTCCTTCTTTGAGTGCTGTTGAGCCTCTATTTCTGCTCACAATTCAGTGCAGGGACATGGCTGTGCTTCAACCCATTTTCAGTAGAGTATATTTCAGGTTACAGTGGAGTTGCAAAGGGTCTTTTTTGTGCAGAGACGTGGTTCTTTGATACTTGATGAGTAATGTTAAATCCATTCCATGGGCTCCATGTTCTAGGATAGTTGTGATCAACTGAAGTATACTTGCAGCTGTGTGAGCCATAGAAGGCCCTAATGTGATCGCATACGGCTTTGGTAAAGGTGGAGGTGAAGCTGGTGATGATGCTAATGAGGATGGTGTGGGCGCCACTGTGCGCAGGACTGCTTAGGGCTAGGTTCCCGCTCTGCACATATCTTATTAACTCTCCCCTGAAATTGTGTAAGATAGGCATTCATTTTATAAGAAAAAGATAAAGTTAAGAGAAGTTTAGATCACTTGGCTTACAGTATGTGGAAAAGACGAAATTTGGACTCAGGTCCGATGGGGACAAGTCCATGTCCCTACCACCTCGTCCCATAGTCCCATAAAGCAAGTTCATATAAGCGGTGGCTTTCCTCTTTCTCATTTCCCCTCCACTTCCTCTCCTGAGTCTTAATCAGTTCTTAAATTTGCAACCAGATATTTAATCTTGCATAAGCTCTAACTTCAGCATGCTGTTGGAGTGTTTTAAGCAGGAAGGACTTGCGTTTCTTTGGGTGTGGGTAGGTCGGGGGATGTTATGGCCGGTATGTTTGTGTACCTCCAAATTCATATGTTGAAACCCTAAACCTCAAGGTGATGTTATTAGGAGGCTGGCCCCGTGGGAGGCAATTAGGTTGGGAGGGTGGAACCTTCATGATGGGATTAGTGCCCCTTCAAGAAGAGACAGGGGAGGGCTTGCTTCTTTTCTCTCTGTTCTCTGCCTTGTGAGGACGCGGGGAGAAGGCAGCCACCTATACCCTAGGAAGCGGGCTCTCACCAGGCACTGGATCTACAGTGCCTTCAGCTCAGACTTCCAGCCTCCAGAACTGTGAGAAACAAATGTCCCTTCTTTCAGCCCCCTAGTCCGTGGGCTTTTGTTACAGCAGCCCGAGCTCACTGAGACAGTGGTGCTAGTGGGCAGAGCAGACACTGAATAAATCGGCTTCCCGGATAACTGTGCCTGACGCAGTACCCAGCACATAGCAAGTGCTTAATAAACACTGGTTGAATGAACAAATAAGTGGATATGAGAGTATTAATATTCACTGAATTACATCAGCATTTTAAAGGTGTCAGTCTGCCAGTTGGTACACTAAGTTAGGTGAAGCGTGTCTGGTGCATGCTGTGATGTGTTGCCAAGACCCCTTCAGGGAAGAGCTCCTTGTTCCAGCTGCTGGGAGAGCAGTCCATACACGGACTCCTGTCTTCAGCCCCTTGCAGGCTCACGCAGCTGCAGGCTCTGCATTCTCCAGCAGCCGCATGTTTGGCTGATCGATGCAGGGGACATGTGCCCGGACATCCAGGAGGGCATGTCCAGCCACAGAGCTCCCATGGACTAAAGAGGCTGTCCTGGGCCTGCCCCACAGCTGGACTTCTGCTCTGTCCACTCCCGCTTCCCTTTCCCCTCATCTTTTACTCAATAAACACCTGTGTCCTGACAGGCTCGGTATCTGCTTCCCCGGAGACCCAGCCTGCAGCCCCTTGTGGCCAAGTTCAGACTGGTAGATTTCTGTCATCAATTCCCAAAGCTGCTCTTAGGTGATTGTGCTTAAGGAAGTGAAATGAATAGGCACACTTTAAGACATTCTTGATGTTCTATTAAAATATGTCCCTAACAAAATAAGGATATATTATTATTATGGGTAATTTGCACTTACATAGAAACAAAAAGTGGAACTTCTACCAGAAGCAGACTACAATCAAGTGCTGATCATGAAGTTTAGATCGACGATGGACCCCATAGACGACGGTGGTCCCAAAAGGTTAGTACCACATAGCCTCGGTGTGTAGTAGGCTGTACCATCTGAGTTTGCGTAAGTACATTCTATGATGTTCACACAAGGGTGAAATAGCCTAACAATGCAGCTCTCAGAAGACACCCCATCGTTAAGCGCCGCGTGACTGTATGAAGAAATGCCAACACCTAGGAACCATTGGATGCCTTCTCCCTCAGGCAACTGAAATTCATCTCAGTTATGCACACTTTACGTGCTTGTTTTATTTAGGCTTGATGTTTCCTGCTAATGTTGTTCTCCATATGTTTGTCTTCAGAACCCCAAAGCTGTTGCAATATATACAAAGACTTGACATGTTGTATTTCTGTTGTCCAGGGACACCTGATTCTTTGTTTAATCCAGTTCCTTATAAACCTTAGTTCGTAACATAACAAAATGAAAAATGAAATTGCACAGCTCTCACTGTATTTGTCCTTTCAGCAGAAACAATCAGTTATGTCTCCTTCCAGAGCTTATTCTGTTTATAAACAAACCCATTCCAGTTTGTTTCCTTTTCTTTCTTCTCTCTGTAATTTTATTCTCTACTCAGACTGCATGAGAGAATCCTAGTGACCCTATGATATGTGTGTATTGAGTACACATCAGTGTCCTGTAAAATATCCGATTCCTAGAGCATAGGGACTGTGTTCTGTTCCTCATCTGCCAGCACAGTGAACAGCACATGGCTAGTGGTCAGTCAGTAACTGCCTCACAAACGGAAGAGTGAAGGGTGTTATGGTGGGTACATGCTGGATCATCTGCCCAGCTCAAGTGATGGATCTTGAGTCTGTTCTGCCCACCATGGTGGGAAGGGAAGAAACATGCTGGAAGCCATTGTATAAAATGTGGCTCCACCGTCTTGCATTAGGGATGGACCCCTGACTATTTCTGGAAATCTCAATGAATTAGGGCAGACACAGAAGATAGAGGGAGAGAGATGGGGGGAGAGAGGTCTAGGGGGAGGAGAGGTGGGAGGAGGGAGGGCGAGGGAGAAGAGGAGGGGTAGGGAGCCAGGGCTGAGGTATAGACAGTGGATTCAGAACCCCTGGTGCCAGGGTTGCTACCAGCTCATAAGGCTCTTCGTGTGAATCAGAATAAGCTTTCCCTTCTGGGGTGCTGCCCGCCTCGGGGGCCTTGGCCTGGCCCCTGGGCTGCCCCTTGGTACAAATTAGCAAAGGTCACCCCATTCAGGTTGGAGATTCCCATCCTCAGCACTGTGGACATTTGGGCCACATGATTTTTTGTTATGGGGGCTGTCCTGTGTGTAGGAGTTTACAGCAGCATTTCTGGCTTCTACTCATCAGAGGCCAGGAGCATCACCCCCTGTTGTGACAATCAAAAATGTGTTCAGACAGTGCAAATTCCCCTGGGGAGAAATATCTCCTCCTGTGAGAACTACCGACTTAGGTGAATGTAGCTGCATGCGAGCGTGCACGGGTTATAGAAAGGAGACTGGGCTGGTGTTCAGTCATGCCCGGTTGCTCTCTTGGCCAGGTGTATTTGTGCAGTACACAATCTCCACAACTGTACATAGTGGTCCTGCTGGTTCCCATACATTCCTCTGTCCTGGCTAAATTTCTTCCATTGGCTTCTCTGAGACATCCTTGAATCCTTGAAACAAAGACACCCTTTCCTCTTCCTCTAGCTTGACCTGTTTACTTTTATTTGTAAGCAAACAGGTGCTCTCCATTTCTTATGCCTCCAGTCCTCTGGCTCATCAGAAATTTCTGAAAGGCCTTTTCTTTCCATGTTGGCAACTGTCTCTCTTTGGCGACTGTGCAAGTGTGAAAGTGTCTGGTTTGGAAGGTGTTATCTGTATTCAGCACTCATCAAATCTCTTCTTAAAGGGGCTTCGCCTTTTTCTCTGACCTTTTATTTTTTGGACAAAACACATCTTAGACACCATATATCATCTTGGTTTTCTTACAGGAATGTAGCATCATTCCCCTTATCAGCACTGTTTGATCTTTGACAAGTGATAAAGATGTAACATGAAACATATAATTCCTCATAACTTAGAGAGACTCAAATTAGTGTGTATGAGACAGAAAAAAATAGATGAGAGGATTTGCTAATTAATTGAAAATCAGGTTTATATTTAGAATAGTGTTTCTCAAACTGTCAGATTTGTTGGTCTGCAGTAAATTCGTTTTAAAACTTGCCATTTTAAAATAAACAAAAGTAAAATATTTTAAACGATAGCATCATACTTCTAATTGCTTTATATCATTGAAAGTGTCTCTCTCAATATCTGTAATCAAGCTCCCAGGCGAGAGTCTGGGTGGAAGGTCACATTCCACGAAAATTCAGTTTCTTTTCTTTTTATTTCTACAGAATGAAAAATCCTTCCTCATTGGAGGTGGTGTGGAATGGCATGGTTGTCTGGTGGGGCCGCGATACGGTTTTGGATATTTTATTATACATGGTCCTAGAAGTCATAGGGCGTTTCCTTACCCAGGACACTATGAGACATTAGATCTATGTGCCCATATCGCTCTCCAGAGCTTACTGCATGTTTCAACGTGGAGATGGCAGGAATGAATGCTGAACTCATGTTGTGGAAACATTTGGGCCTACGAGGTGTATTTGCATGTTCAGTTATCACCTTGGAACGTGATTCCAAAAGATGCTCCATAGTATGTCGTCATATCTACTCCAATGAGAAAAGAAAACAGAGAAGAAAAGATCATTCCTACTTGGCCCCCACTTGGAGTCTCCAGCCACACTGGCTCCTTTCTGGTCTTCGGATACCCAGGCTCGGCTCGTGTCTAAATATTTGCCTTGTTTCTTTCCTAACTCTTTTGCAGGACCTGCTCTTTTTCATCTTTAGTTTCTGTCCCAAATATCACCTCCCTGGAGAGGCCATTACTGACCGGCCATTCTAGAATGCCCTCACTCAGCTACGTTCTGTCTCATCATCCTGTTTATTTTCCCTGCAGAATTGATTGCAGTCTGTGGTGACCTTGTTAGTTCACTTGTTTGCTGTGTTTTCCGCAAGAATGTGAGATCCACAAGCGTCAAGATTGATTGACAGCTCTATTCCCAGTGCCTGGGACATAGTAGGCACTCAGTAAACAGGGCTGGGCTCCTATGGGACTTCTTCTGCCACTAGATAGTGTCTTTTTAATCCTGTGAATGCATTTAGGTTTTGGTCTCTTTTTTATCTTATTTTAGATGGAAAACTAATTTTGGATGGAGGACATTATTTTATACTTCTTTCTGGAAAAAATCGACTGGTTTATCAGAGAGTTTACTATACTTTCTTGAACATGATGGGAGGGTTTGATGGCTTCATGCTGTCCTTTAGGAAAAGCTCACAAATCTTAATCCACTGGGAGAAAATGGGGCAAATGGATCATTGGTGCATGAAAGTCCAATTTTCAGATAATCATTATTGGATTTTTTTTTTGCTCTCCCATTCTCCCTTTTTTAGCTCTTTGTAGGAAATCACAGTTTTGGATGAAATGGTCCCAACACATAAAATTGTCATATTCTGGATCGTGTCCCCCACCCCCACAAATTTAGATGTTGAAGTTCTAACCCCCAATGTGAGAGTCTTTGGAAGTGAGGCCTTTAAAAAGGTAACTGAGATTAAAAGAGGCCGTAAGGGGTGAGACCCAAATCTGTAAGACTGACATCTTTATAAGAAGAGGAAGAGACACCACAGATCTCTCTATTCATGTTCACACACAGAGCAAAGGCCATTTGCAGGTCGAGGAGAGAGGCCTTGCCAGAAACCAACTCTGATGGCACCCTGGTCTTGGACTTCTGGCCTCCAGAACTATGAGAACATAAATTTCTGTTGTTTAAGCCAGAATGTATCATGTTGTTATGGCAGCTCCAGCAGACTAATATAAGAATCTGTAGGTAATTTTGAATTTTAGAATTCAGCTTACCATTATCATCATTAATTCTACACCTTATCTCAATGAATGAACTTTGAACCATCCATCCTTCTATTTTTAATTTGAGGATAACGCACAATCAAATACTGAAAACCAAATCTCAACTCCAACAAATGTAAACGATAGCGCTCACTTGATTTGAAAATACCTTGGACAAGATAAGTTGTGAGTTGTCATCAAAAATTTAGCTGATTCAAACTGAGCCCATTTGTGACCTTTAGGAATGTAATGCTTATTAAGATGAAATGAGATTTCTGTAACAACTAAATTAATGGTAACCTTTCAAATTTTTGAAATATATGCAAAAAATAATTTCATTTTTTTTCCTTTGAAATGGAAATGAATTGAAAACCACTTGATGGGGTCCACATTGTAAAATATAGAGCTCCCTTTTCTTTCCAATTTTATGTGTAGAAGATGGAGCCTCCTCATGGGTTGGGCTGGGGGTCCAACAGGATGGGAAAGGAGATCACCGTTAACCTGTCCTGAGTCTACTAAGGTGCAGCTATGAGCAGGCAGACATACCTGTAGCTTTAGTTTTGAAGACACTGGGGTGACAGAGACGCACTGGGTGACTTCTGTTTGCCTTACAAGAGCACATCTCCCCTTCTCGACTCTGGTCTGTGCCCAGGGATGCTGACCTTCATGGGGTGCATCAAGAGGTTCTTTTGTCCTCTGGCCTTGGTTGGATTCAGATGGGGTGCCCCAGCGGGAGATCAGAGGAGAGCAGGCTGAATAGTGCTCTTACCCTTGAAGGTGCCCACATCCTAACCCCCAGAGCCTGCAAAGGTTACCCTCTGTGGCAAAAGGGACTTTGCAAAGGTGATTAAGCTAAGGATCTTGAGATGAGGACATTATCCTGAATTATCCACCTGGATCCACTGTAATCACAACGGTCCTATAAGAGGGAGACAGGAGGATTAAAGGCAGAGAGGGCCAGGTGATGATGGAAGCAGAGATTGGAGTGATGCGGCCGTAAGTCAAGGAAGACAGGTTACCTCCCGAAGCTGAAAGTAGCGAGGAACAGATTCTCCCTTAAAGTTTTGTTGGTGATTTGTTACAGCAGCAATAGGACGCTGATACAGAGGGGAGCAAGAACTTGCCGTTGGGGGATTTATCACCTTCCACTCCACCCAAAGCTTCCTCCTTGGATGGTCTCTGTGGGCTGGGCGTGTCCTCGGCCAGGTCCCCTCGGTTTCGTCTCCTCACATTCTGGTAACTGGCCTCCCTCTTCCCTTCAGGCCTGGGGCTGGGAAGGGAGCTCTACCCTGCCCACCCTGTAAACAGCATTCTTGTTAAGTTCCTCATTTTATAGGAATTTGAGTTTGCCATCTGTTTCCTGCTGAGCTGCCGACTTCCACAAGACATAACAAGGAGGGTAACAGGAGGGGCGTCTGGGTGAAGACAGGCACCTGTGGTTCCTTTCTCTCTCTGGCCGGGGTCTCCGTTTTCACTGAATCCCTTGTGGACCCCGAAGGGACCAAACACATTCTACCGGCTGGTGACTGAAGTCCTCACATGCCTGTGCTGCGTTTGCTATTTCAAAGCATGAAATACAGAGTCTTGTGTGGAGAGCATTTTTCTTTGCCTTCAAAATGTTTAAACGGTGAGGAAGGTTCGTGGGGAAGGTCATGAAGATGTTGGAATTCATCATGCATTCGACTTTAAAACGTTCTTCAAGGGCTGCCCTGTCGCCGAGTGGTTAAGTTCGCGCTCCGCTTCCGCCACCCAGGGTTTTCTGGTTCGGATCCTGGGCGTGGACATGGCACTGCTCATCAGGCCATGTTGAGGTGGCATCCCACATGCCACAACTAGAAGGACCCACAACTAAAATATACAACTATGTACTGGGAGGATTTGGGGAGAAAAAGCAGAAAATATAAAAAGAAGATTGGCAACAGTTGTTAGCTCAGGTGCCAATCTTTAAAAGAAAAAGAAAAAAACATTCGTCAAACACTATCATTAGAAATTAAAGGAACATGATTAAACTTCTCAGGAAACTTGCTAAAAAGATACATTTTCATTTTATTTTTAGAACCAATCCTTAGAGTGAAGAAGTCTTATTTTGCATGTGGTCTTGTTACTTAGGAACGTTTGAAAATAGCGCTGACAACTGTCTGGAGAACTGGAATCCCATCCCCGTGGAAGGAGAAGAAGGTTTGCTCTGACAATCCCACTCAAACGACGCAGCTCGAGTTTCTCCTCTCTCCTCAAGCTGCTGTTCCGGGGTGAGGTGGTGCCTGCATCCAGGGTCAAGAATGTAGCGCTCTGCTGTGATTTACTGGTAAGTGAAAGTTTCCTGCTAAATTTTCTGGTAGTGTTCGAAAAATCTATTACCGACCTTGAGAGCATTTTTAAGTGGCAAAACTATATCATTTTATTTTCATTTTATCTTTTAACCTTGGGAAAGAAGTTTCTCTATTTTTTATCTAAAACTGAATTGTTTCAGCTGTTTTCCTATACATGGGGAATAAAAGAAGGCATCCTACAGGTTTCAAGTTATACTCTCTGCTGAATTCCTGTTGATTTAAAAGTGCTATCCTACATAGATAGATAGATAGATAGATAGATAGAAAGATATAAAATATAAATGATGTACTTCTCCTTCTGCCATTAGTCCTGGTCCCTAGTTTTAGGTTACCGAGACTCTTTAGGGCTGGATGCAGTGTCATACTGGAGGGTGTGAAAAGAGAAGACGATGGTGGTCCTGGATGCTCACCACCCACGGCTCTGTGACCCCTGAGCATTTATCACTTAAAATGTAAGGGCTAGACAGGACCACAGTTACTTTCCAACACACTATTTTATGACTTTCTTTTTTTTTTTTTTTTTGCTGAGGAAGATTCGCCCTGAGCTAACATCTGTTGCCAATCTTCCTCTTTTTTTGCACGTGAGCCACCACCACAGCGGGGCTACTGACAGACAAGTGGTGTAGGACTGGGAGCCAAACTCGGGCCACTGAAGCTGAGCTTGCTGAACTTAACCATTAGGTCACTGGGGCTGTCCAGTATTTTATGACCTTTTAGTGGAAAAACTGCTCAGGTATTTGTGAGAAGAAACAAATAGAAGGGAAGAAAACTCTACTCTGTGCTAATAAAATGTGTTTTTTGGCCTCTTGTCCCTCCCCCAGCTGAATGTCACCCAGTCACAGAATCCTACTCCAGAATAGGAAGAGCCCAGTGTGCAGCACAGAGTGGTCCTCTCAGTCTGGACTTTGTGGTGTGGAAGAGCGGAGGTTAGTGGAGTGAACCAGACATTGGGATGGGGAGACTCGGGGTCACAGGCTGGCTGTGGCCCACGAGTCAGGAGGGACTGGGCAGCAGTCCCACCAACTGGGCTACTCCAGCGGATGTGACCTCAAGAGGCTGTGGCATGCCTGCAACATTGTCATTCCCCAGGCTCTTGTCACCATCGTACCTGTGACTGCTACACCTGAGCACAGGTGAGCGTGAGGCAGGTAGGGTTTCCTACAACAGATGAGCGATTTCAAAGGGACTGCTCTTGGCTGTGGTGTCGTCCAACTGCTCTCACACAATGGGACTTTCTGCATCACTCTGTAAGGGAAAATTTAACTGTCAAAATAGGGGTCTGAAGCCTGTCTATGAACATCTTCATATTTTCTCCTAACACCTCTGTCTCATTCTTTCTTTATAGACTTCAGCATTATTACACACCCTTCTTTCTTAAAACTGCAGTTTGGTAATTTTTTAATCCCCGTCTTACCCATTCTCTGTAGATCAGCTTTAACTAACTCCTATTGCTCGGTCTTTCACATTCTTCAAAGTTGTTCTCTTCTCTCAACATCCACAGCTATTTCCTTGGGAGGGAGGGATGAGGTCGGTGTAAGTCTCATTCACAGGATTTAGCAAAGCATGTGGATAATTCCTAAATTATGTTATTTTGCAATGACCAAGGATCTGAGCATCCTAGATAAATATGGGCCACCTGGCACCACATTAAATGAACTCTCTTCTCCATTTCCTTTGCTGCATAGTGTTCTGGATCTCTCATACATCTCCCCTGCTCTCTTAATTATCTTACCTTGGAATGCTGCTTTTAAAATACATTTCCTGGCTTCTCAAACTTGCCATATTAATTTTCTGCTAAGTCCTATATCTCAGAGGCAGCACATCACACTCTTCCTTCACCAAGTCTTTGCTGACATCTTCTTTCTGTCCTTCACTCCAGAGTGTGCTCTGTAAGATACTTCTGCTTCCAATGCTTAATGCCAAGCTGCTTTGAAATCATTTCTGAAAACTTACCATTTTGCTGAAAACGTATTTCCTTAGTGAAGTCTCCAATGACAGATGGTCCATTTCATTTTTTTTCTGCCCATAGAAAATCCCTCTAGCGATAGAAAAGAAATGTGTACCTTTGTAAGGAACTCTTCTGTGAGTTTTGGGCTGGCTTCTTCGCTTGTCTTCTCTTGCTGGAAGTATTATAGAACACTGTTTTGCATAGCGTTTCATCCCCTGTCAGCTTTGTGAGTTAAAATGTGATAATGAGGTAAAGGCATTTAAAGTTCCATGTAACGTAGTATGGAGTCGAGCGTGCCTGCTGAACCACCCAATTCGAGCACGCATATTTGTATGTTTCTGTTTCAACACTCTGAGATGAATGACATTTTTACTTGGGATGAATTTCATGATTTAGATAGAATTACACATATTTTCTTTAATAGCTTTTTGCACAACTTGCATTGGAAATCTTGCAAGGGTGATTTTCAGTAGCGAACCCTGGTACTTTTGGCTATGACACTTGAGAAAAACTAACACGACACACTTTCACATTTTCAGGAATATGACTTTTATAAAGTCATTTACACAATTTCTGGGAAAACTGGAGAAATTCTTTAAATTTTGCTTCTAAAAAAGTGAGAGATGGAGACAGTAAGAAGGAGTAGGACAAAAAGAAAATAAATTTACTTATTTTGAGGAGGTTAAACCTTCAATAAGGGCAGCAGGGCCAAAAGTGGATAGAAGCCAGCTTGCAAAAAGAACAATACTTTTATCCTCGGGTTTGTTGTTGCTCTTCTTTTCCACCTGGAGAGCCTGTCCATCATCATTAGGAGCATATAAAGTCTGATTGTTTGGGACTAGAGAGCCCATGCAAATACTTCCAGGGTACATAGGCCTTCTCGACACCTTTATAAGGATGGACACAAATTGCATAATCCTTCTCTTCTCTTAGGGAGTTTTCAAAATAGGTTCTGGGAAATGTTGGGCCATGTATGAAAGGAGAAGTGGCCTTAAGGAAAGCCTCTGGAACCTGTCATTAGGGATACCACGGCTTCTCTCCCTCCTCTCTTCCATGGGGAAAATACCCATTGGGGTGGCCCACCAGCCATGCCCTCTTGATTCCTTCCTTTCTCTTTCATCTTCAGCTAGTTTCACTTGCTCATTTCTGGAGTTTCTTAACTGGGTCTTTTAAATGGTTTTTATATGTTATATATACTCCCCTGAAATTATGTGACAAAAATGTGTGTTTGTGTTTTTGTGTACATGCACACAGTTTCCTAGGGGAAAGCCTCAAACATTTTCATAGGATTCTGGGACCCAAGGAAGGTTAATGATTACTTCTTTTGTTTTCCTATCCAGCTTGGTTCCTCTCAGTACGTTAGATTGACACTTCATACAGCATAATCACTTGAATATGGATTATAAACTCAAAAGGCCTCAGCAGCCAGGCAGGTAAAGTGAATAGCTGAAGGAGGTGATGCATGAGACAGTATGATGGTGGGACCTGAGGTCAACTTGGAGAGAGGTGGCCCATTTAAAGGCACTCTAATCCAGTTAAAACATTTACTTTCTATTCCACAAATACAACTCAATTGCTGGCTGAATATGGTCCATAGGCACTGGGTTGATGTTCATGATAACTTCTGCTTGTTGAGAGCAAGACAGGTTTCCTGCTTGCCTTTATCTTCTGCTTATCTGTTAGAAGTGTGATACAATGGCCGGTGTGCCTTTGCTGTTTTTCCACATGGAACTGACAGTTCATGGTAATTAGACAGATCAATGGGGATATCCTTTCCTTGAAAGGTATTGGAAACAACCTAACTTATTTTTCTCTTGGCTGATCGTTTTTCTAGAATCCATGCTAATTATGGCCTAATGATTAGTATTGTCTTTCCTCAGAAAAAATAAAGAAGGACACTGGGATTCAACACTCACACCAAGAGTCATGTTCATTGTCAAGCCTTTATTTAATAGCTAGACCTGCCCTTTCTGCTTTTGACCTAAGAGACATAGTGACTTTTAGAATGATTTCTGCAGATGGCTGATCTAATCTAATGTGAATTGATTTCAATAAACTTTCAGAGGATGAACTTACCTTGAACTTCTGATTTTTATCCTGTGTACTAAGTAACTTATCATTAATAATTACTAAACAAATTTTGATCGAATACATGCTGTCTGAAAGATACTATGCTAATATGACTTACTACCTACAACATTACCAGGTAAATGATAGTAGAGAAATAGAGGCCGTGATATTATTTAATTTTGGCTTAAGTTAATTTCAGATAAATTTTCTAGTAGGTTTAAAAATATATGCAAACAAATAACAGCTCATAATAGAAGGGATAGTGATAGAATAAACGTTCAAGGAAACAAATCTACATTCTTTTAAAATTGATACAGTACTAACCATCAACATTGCATGTAGCTACTGGTAAAAGAATATTCCTTCATCTTTTTGGCTCGTGAAAAAAGCACTTTGGAGTGGATTTTTTTGCAGGATTTGGAAAGCAGCATAAAATTGATGTCCCTTAAAGCAACCTTATTGATTTTCTGTCTGAGACCCCATTTATGCAACCAAAAGACGGCCATGTTCACCCTGCTGACAAGAGTGGAAGAAGCACTCATATTTAGAATTTTGGGAAATACAGTTACAGGAGAAATCAGCACATGTGGAATTTTTGTCTGTCTAACTTCTGACTTACACCAGGAGAGCACAGTCCTCACGGCAATGGACCGTGACCATCTTGTGCTATTTATATGCATTGACAAGGCTCCTCAGTAGCCACTGAGTCTCCTGCTCCAAGGACAGTGGCTCCACACAGGCTGTGAAGACGACAACATCACGTGTGCTGGTGTGCGGGACAATGCAAAGCAGACAGGCTGCTTTTAGGTAACTGCCTTTTGCTGTCACATAATGAAAGAGTAAATGGATGTCGGACAGGCAGAAGCAGTGGTTATTTGCTATGGTTCTCTTTATACGTTTCATGTCATTTCAGATTTGTCATATGATGCCAGGAGAAAAAGTTGACAAGTCGATATAAGGTTGACTTCTTTTTACACATGGTTAAAAATTTAATTTACTTACTTAGCGGGTCAGCAGAATAATGCCCCCTACAGATGTCAGGTCTTAATCCCTTCAATCTGTAAATGTTTATTATTTGGAAAAATTTTTGGCAGATATCATTAAAGATGTTGAGATGGGGAGAGCATCCTGCACTATCCAGATGGTCCCTAAATACCATCCTAAGCGTCCTAAAGAGAGAGACAGAGGAGCTTTAACAACTACAGAGAAGAAGGGGATGTGAAGATGGAATAGAGAATTGAAGGCACTGCTGCCGTTGAAGATTGGGGTGATGTGGCCACAAGCCAAAGAACGTGGCAGCCACGAGAAGCTGGAAGAGAAAGGATGCTCCCCCAGAGCCCCTGGAAGTAGAACAGCTCTTCTGACACCTCGATTGTGTCTCGGTGATACTGATTTAGGACTTCTGGCCCCAGGACTGTGAGAGAATACATTTCTACTGTTTGAAGTCACTACATTTGGTAATTTGTTACAGCAGCCATAGGAAACTAATACAGCTAGTATCCAACATATTGACTGCTTTAGCACATGGAATCTTAAAACACGTCCTAAGTTAACAAGATAGGAGAACACGGGTTCCACTTTCTGCTCTGCTGCTAACAACCAGCTTCCTTCCTGCCTCTAATCATCTGTTTTTCCAAATAAGAGAGCACAGAAGCAGACAAGTTAAAGACCTTGCCATAATTTTTTTAATAGTCAGAATATTTTTTTTTTTGGCAAAAAGGGGCATTTATTGTACTACTCACTAGATATTATCCTGTGTACATTTCTGCTTTAAAATGTTATATTCTTGGCTTTTTCTGTAACCGTCGTGGCTTGCTGGTTCCATATTCCTTGACACAATATTCAGTTTTGATTTTAGGTCTGTTTAACCAAAAGGAAGGCACAGTCCACAGAAACCTGGAAATGTAACCACCAGAATTAAATTACCATGGAAGATTGCCCTGATGATTTTCACAAAAACAAAGCACCAGCGTGCTTTTGGAATTGTTTTAGCTCTCTGGTTAAGGATATCCTCGCACTATACCCATGATGACGCCGGGCTTTCTCATAGCTTAAAGGAGCAATATGAGTTTTAGCTTCCAAAGGGCCATTTTTATTCCTTACAAAAGTCAGAAAGAAAAGCATGGAAAGTGCTTAAAAAAATGGGGCACACAGGGAGTAAATGCCTGCAAGGAACCTGTGTCTCTTTCTTAAAATGAAGTATAGCAGACAACGAAAGAGCCAAATTGTCATCGCAAATCCTTTAAAACTTTAAATTCCACCGTGATCCTTCCTTTACTCTAACAGAATAGTTCTGGAAAGGCTGTAAATCAGCTTCCATTCTGATAGTACAGAATCATTACATTTTTATGACTGTATAGTTGACAGTAAAAGGAGAAATGATAACAATTTTCAAAAATGTAGGTAGATTTGGAGAGCTCTTGGTGGACATGTATGTATAGTTCATAAATATGGACAATTCACACTATGAAAATAGTAATTATGGAGCTTATTGATACACGAGATGCAACTTAGCATTGGCTGTGTGTCACTTTTCTTCCATGTATTGTAGACTTTTAGATTGAAGGTCCTTTATATAGTACATGGATTTAGTCTACCCAACCTGGTTGCTGGTGTTTTGCGGACACATTTTTAGGCCTTAGAAAAATGAGTATAGTATTACTTTTTAACAATGATTCCATATTAGCTTGTGGATTATTTTAAACCCTCCACTGAGAACATTTGGAAGGATAATCATCAAATGATAGTGACAGATGCTTTTATTAAAAAGTGACGTGTGAAGTGAAGTGTGCCACACTTCGGTAGGCATGTCTACCGTTTACATTTCTTGCTTACAAGTAAGTGATTCGTCATTGACTATATGAGGAAGAATTATATTCTACCATCGTATCCCAAAGGAATAACCAAGTACAACTGTATTTAACAAAATTTATTTAACTCTCATTTTTGGCAGGTTATGATGATAGCTAGTTTTGATCTTGATACTACCTCAATGAGTTTGATTGTTTTGAATTTGTAGAAATGGTCAAGCTATCAGGGCTTAAGAAGCCAGCATATATTATTTTTCATTTTCTAACATTTTAGCCTGGATGGGCCTCTAGGCCTTTCTAAATATTTATAATTTCCATTCATTCAATTAATTGGTGCTTAAATATTAAATGACTTTGACTGGCCTTTGTACACAGCTGATTCATTCAACTGAGGCTAAGATTCTATCCTGAATTTGGGTTTTGTTATACTCGTTTACTCTCCAGCTGAATTTTGCTTACTATACAATATCTTCATTAAATTCCATATATCTGCAAAGCACACAGCAAAACGCTTATAATGAGAGACATTAAAAACTGATTAAAGTTCTTGAATCACTACTCATTTATGATTGAGCCACTTTATGAAGATTATCTATTACAAGAAGAATCCACCTATTAAAAATTCCTCATTCTAAAGCTATACATATATGTATGAACTCATCAACCAATGTCCAGTCTCAGATATTAGATCAGTGTTTAGATTTCCATTTCATATATTGATAGATGCAATATGTGGCTGGCTGCAATATTATCCCATCTATCAATTAGATTACTGCCGGTGGTGGAGAATTATTTGTTAGTTAATCAAACTATATTATAAAATAAAATTTTCTCTAACAGGGTTCTTCTCTCAAAACTGGTATAAAAAATGTCCAGTAAACATTTCAGTGAAAACAACATGAGGTGGTAGTTCAAACTGTAGAAGAAGGTTAAATTAAAATCCTTCTAAAATATAAGCAAGATGAAATCTTTTCCTGGAAATTGCAGGGTAAAATAATCTCAGATGCTTGGAATAAATTGCTCTTCCCAAAGGCAGAGTAATGATAAGTTCTTAGAGGAGGAGAAACAGAATGATAGCCAAAGTATATAGATTTGAAAGGCTGTTTGAAGATAAGACTAAACGAGTGTTTTGGGTCATTGTGAAATAAATATATCATTAGTCATCTCTGTGTATAGCTTGGATTGCTTAGTTTTATGAGACAACTGGAATGGGTTGTTTCAAAGTTTCAGAGCAACTGAAAAGAATTAACTGAGGGCATAATATATCTTTGGGGTTCATGTTAGTGAGCCTTTGGACAGAGAATGTAGTGTATTAAATTAGTTTCATTGCCTTGCTGATCCTGATGGATAGGTGGATACAGAACCTTGTTAATGTCTGGGGCTAACAGATGTTATTCAAGCTGTCAATGGCATCAGCCACAGATGGGCTGGATATGTATCCTGCCAATGAGACAATAGATGGACTTTGTCTCGAAGACTCTATTCTCATTGATTAGAGAAGTTCAGTTGGCCAACAAATGCCTGAACTTTCCAGAATAAAAGTTTGAAGTTCAACATTGGAAATAATTAAATTCATGAAATGTTGCTTGAGCTCATGCTAAGGGTGAGACACGGTGTGTGGCATGCCTTTTCAAGCTCTCTATGATTTACAGGCGTGTGTGTGAGTAACTGTAATACAACTCAGAATACGAAGTCCACCATAAAGAGAAGGACAAAATCCTTTTGGAAAGGGAAAATCTTAAGGGCAGGCTGTACGGGGGAGGATGAATCTAACAGGGCCACGAGCTGTGGTAGGACTTATGTAGGCAAACCTAGGGACTACAAGCCAGTACAATAGGAGGAAGGAAATTGGCTGAGTGAAAGAACAGAGGCAAGAGTGGTTGGGTATGTTCAAATTGGTACCTGAATTGCATAGACAGCTTGAGAATGAAGTAGAGCATGAAACAGAGAAAGTGTATTAGGCCCACATTATGCAAGATGTTTAGTACTCTGCTAAAAATTTTGTTCCGTATACAAAGAGGATCCATCAGAGATTTTTGAGCAGGAAAATAATCTGATTAGTATGATGTTTTAGGAGATACCTGAGTGGCAACATGGAAGAGCCTTGAGGCAAGCAGACTGGAGGCAGAGATGCTTCATGTAAGACTATAAAGCTATTATACTGGCTTAGGTCAGTGACAATGAACTCTTGAGTTTCGATAGTGGTCTTGGGAAAACTTTTTAAAAAGAGGATCAGAAATAAGAGCCATTTTACTGTGACTGAGGAGTCAAAAATGTTAACTCAACAGAGACATAGGAACAAAGCAGAAAATGTCCAACATTTTGCAAATAGACTCATTAAAAACTTAACTGAGCTCAACATATTTGTAGGAAAGGCAAGTGTTATGAGGAGGGAGAAGGGTTCATATGAAGACATTTAACATTTAGGGTACTTTAATCTCAAATTGTGATGGAGGATATTATTAAAATCTTATGTCTGCTATTATTTAAATCTTATGTCTGCAGTTTTTGTAAAATTGCTGGAATTTATGAGTTCTACAACCATGTGGTAGTCCTTGAAGCATGGAAAATATAATACCAGGAAACATTGATGGAAAGACTTCTTGCTGAAGGGACGGTAAATTTATGGAACTCATTTTCCTGGGTTGTAATGATGCCCTTGCAGACGCTTTTCCTCTCTCCAGAGAGTCCGCTCCCTCCTCTTCCCCAGGCTGCCAAGCAAGGAGGGTGTCCAGGTGGACAGTATTTTTGTGCACAGAGAATGTGGAGACAAAGGAAACTGCTGAAAGCAGAGGAGTAGGAGTTTGGGATCTTGAAGATACAGAAAGTTTGTGGCAGCCTCTGGACACGGGACAGGGGGTAGGGGGAGAGAGAGAGAGAGAGAGAAACTTTGCTCAAAAGATTGAGATCTCAGAACTTCACTCATGAGAGAATCCATTTCAGCATGCCGGGACTGAACAATTCAACTGTTCACCCCGTATGTCAGGGAATTTGTGTATTTCTCCTTTGAGTACGAATATGAGGATCCTAAATGTGAGAACTTGGACTACTGTTCTGTTTCCCAGAAATTCAATGTCTATTAAGACTCAGCTCAAATGTCAGTGTCCCTGGGATGTGTTCCTGTACCTGGTTGCCTCGTTCTCTGTTGGAGCACATGCAGTAGACTGCTTATAACTCTCCCTACAGGACTTTCATTAGCAATTTCTACATAGTAGCTTGCTAGCCATGTGAACCTGGGCCAGTTACTTAAACTCTGTGATTCAGTTTATTATCTGTAAAAGCAGGATAAAAATATTCCCCATCTCCTCGTGTTATTAGAGTATGAAATGAGATAATCATTGTAAAGTTCTTAGTTCAGTGCCTGCCACTAAGTAAGCTCTAAATAAATATTATTAAAAAGTGGTTCTAGGGGTGATGTCAATACCCTGGCTAAATAAGGTGTCCCTTGTCTGTGTCTCCCCACAACAATTTGGCATCAATCCATAAACCATAATGCCTTTGTGGGAGCTGTGGGATCCAGCACCATACACACAAGGGAGGGGAGGAGTCTTGCCCAGCTGTGTGCTGGGTAACAGGCATGCAGACCTCGGTCCCAGCTGTGGACCCTGCAGTGGCCTGTGAAATGGCCCCAGCCCCACTTGACCGTGTTCTTGGAATCCGCAGATAACATTGTCTGAGAAAATCACCCACAGATGAGAAAGCCTTTGTGGAAGTCCAGGTCTCCAGTGGAGAATTTCCAGCACACCATTGGAACAAAAAAATACGGGTTTGGATGCACTGGGGAGTAAGAGGAACAGTGTGACTTTACCCACCACTCCTCCCCCAAGGTAACACAGCTCAGAGACCTCCTCGCCCGTGATTTCTCCCCAGGGGGAAAGCGAGAGCATGTGGGTGAGCATCTGCCTTCCCCAGCTGTGCCGGATGCTGCCAGAGACACCTATTTCTCTCTCACCCCATCCAGAGCAAAGAATCGTGAGCTGCATGACTAGGGGTTGGGAAGAGGCTGGGAGAGCAGTAGATAGGCCGCTCAGAGGGCGTTAAAGGGATTCTGATCCTCCTAACTGCATTGTGGACTCCATCAAGAAGCCTGCCCATGAGCCTCTGTGGATGCCTTACCCATGGATCCCCCCAGTTGACCCATGGGCAAACTCAGCACACTGGGTATATGTCCAAAGGATGTGAAATCACTGTCTCAAAGAGATATCCAGAATTCCATGTTATTGCAGGAATACTCACAATAGTGAAGATATGGAAACAACCTGAACATCCATCTATGCATGAATGGATAAAGATGGGTACACATGCGTTGAAATATTATGCAGCCATGAGAAAGAAGGAAATCTTGCCATTTGTGACAATACGGAGCGAGCTTGAGTGCATTATGCTAAGTGAGATAAGTCAGACGGAGAAAGATAAATACTGTATGATTTCACTTATATGTGGAATCTCAAAAAGCCAAACTAATGGAAAAAGGGAATAGAACGGTGGTTGCCACGGGCTCAGGGGAGAGAAATGGGGAGATGCTGGTCAAAGAGCACAAACTTCCAGTTATAAGTTGCATGAGTTCTGGGGATCTGATGTACAGCATAGTGGTTACGTTAACAATAATGTCTTATGTACTTAAAAGTTGCTAAGAGAGTAGATCGTAAATGTTCTCACCACAAAAATGAAATGATAATTATGTGAGGAGATAGAGGGGTTAACTAATCCTACTGTGGAAATCATTTCTCAGTTTGTACATATATCAAATCATCACATTATACATCTTAAACTTACACGTTATATGTCAATTATATCTCAATAAAGCTGGAAAATAAATACATAAACGTTACTGGCCGTTATTGTTAATATTGCCTATATTTTCCATGACAAGATCAGGGATGGAATCAAATTCATTTGTTATCATATCTTTTGAACCACAGAGTTACAGAATAAATGTTTCTCCCTAATTGCACGAATCTAGATATTATCTTAAGCTAAAATGCTTAATTAAGCTAATATACTTGATGCTCACATTCTCACTTGAGCACTTGGCCAGGTGCAAGTATAACCATAGACTATTTTAGAGAAGTTTTTACAGCCAGAGATATTTTATATGATCATTTCCGTTGACTTTGGAATTGAACATTCTACTAAGTTGTCATATAAAAGCTATTTGTGGTTATGTGCATTGGAAGAATGGTGTGAAATGAAGAAAGAGAGATAACCTAAGCTATGTTTGAAGAATAGGATGTATTCTTTTATAACATCCACGTTACTGCAGGTTTATAATTTGAATGTAAAATCAGAGCTGGGTGTCCTTGTATGCTGTTTATTCAAATTTTAAGGGAGAGAACACTATTCTCTAACGTATCATGAAATGACATTGAATTTCCCACCCATCCGCCTGTGTTGATTGAATAGTCATGAATACTCTGGTGCAATTTCTTGAAAATGAAGCATAAGTGAAGATATAAATACAACAGGCTCGATGTTGGCAGATAAGCTGAAGAAAAGAAACTTATTTTTCTGGGTAACTTATAGCTTAGAGAATTTCTGGTACAAGATTAAAAATGCCAGGAAATGTTAAACCTTAGGCAATACTAAGAGCTATAAGAATAGTCTTGTTCTCACATCTGGCCAGCCAAGTAAAACAAGAATATACTGCTTTCTCCCATTAATGGTATAATGAATTCAAAACGATTCACTCCAGCTTAAAAGGTGATTGTATTTTCTATCTCATACTTATTTCATTACAGATTAGTTGGAAAAACTCTTCTTTAAAAATTTCTCTTAGATTTATTTTCTTCGTTCCACACTTGCTTTC
The DNA here is from genome assembly GCF_041296265.1 of Equus caballus. NCBI lineage: Eukaryota > Metazoa > Chordata > Mammalia > Perissodactyla > Equidae > Equus > Equus caballus. The sequence continues at coordinate 52,398,993 of NC_091710.1, forward strand.
ACCATTCAAGCTGTGCTATTTTTCAGGTTGGAATTATTTTGGTGACCTAATGAAAGTTCTTCCACTTCCCGTGCATTCTAGATGATTCTTGCCTTAGTTTGAGCTTCTTTAACAAAAATGCCATAGACTGAGTGGCTTATAAACAATAAAGGTTTCTCAGATTTCTAGAGGCTGGGAAGTCCAAAGTCAAGGCCCCAACAGATTTGGTGTCTGGTGAGAGCCCAATTCTTAGTTCATAGATGGCATCTTCTCAGTGTCCTCACATGACAGAAGGGGCAAGGGGGCTCCGTGGGTCATTTTTATAAGGGCACTAATCCCCTTCCTAAGCGTTCCACCCTCAAGACCTAGTCACCTCCCAAAGATACCACCTCCAAATACCATCACATTGGGGATTAAATTTCAACCTGTGAATTTTGGGGGAAGACAGAAAAGCATTCAGTCTATATCATTTTTTTTTTTTTTTTGATGAGGAAGGTTGGCCCTGAACTAACATCTATTGCCAATGTTTGTCTTTTTGCTTGAGGAAGATTGTCCTTGAGCTAACATCTATGCCAATCTTCCTCTATTTTGTATGTGGGATGCTGTCACAGCATGGCTTGATGAGCGGTATGTAGGCCCATGCCTGGGATCCAGACCTGCAAACCCCAAGCTGCAGAAGTGGAGCACATGAACTTAACCACTATGCCATTGGGCCGACTCCAGTCTGTAGCAATTTTGCTGGTATTTTTATAGCACTGCTTTTATCATGTCACATTCTTGCTTCAGAATTCATTATTACTTCCTTTTTTTGGTTCTGTCTCATCCAATGAATAATTGTTTCTTCACATTTTCATGCTCAGCAATCTGGTCCCACTCTATACACCTAACTGAATTTTTACCATTCATCGGCATTAACGTCATTCACCATGGAACCCCCCATTGCAAACACTTCTACCCCTCTCTGTGCCACACCCCTTCTCTCCTTTCTGCTTTGATCACGCTGTCAGTTCCATCCCTTTCTGTTCTTTGCTCCCTCCACCTATCTAGATCTATTCCATCCTTCTGGCCTTCTTGTTGCAAGTTTGGTCATGCCCCACAAACCAGAAACAGCTCTCCTGTGTTCTCTTGCTGCTGCCTCAGTGACTGTAGAGACCTTGCCTCAGAGCAAGGACAGACTCCAAATTCCTGGCTGCTTCCCAGGGCTGAGAGGTCAGGGCTCATACTCAGTTTTCTTGCCTACCACAGGACTTTGGTGTTATCAGGATGAGCTACCGGGTATCTTATCTGCAAGAAAGCTTTGGGGCTTGGAGTGATAAACTACTGGGGGCGATGGAGTTGACTTCTGAGATTCATGACTATTACAACAATACAGCATTTCTAAACAAACTTAATAGAACCACAGCTTGAGCATTCTTTCATTTGAACAAGGGGACGATAAGTAAATGAGCTTTATACGACAAGCAAACTTTAAAAATACAGTGAGACTTAGGCTTGAAAAAATTAGAATTTTTAAATAAGAAAGTGTTGTATTTATCTATGTTACATAACTCTCTAGCAACATATGCATAATAGAGAAATAATAGTTGAAGAAGCAATTTATGTCCTTGAGAATAGACAGATTATTTTCTGGCCTTAGCCAAAACATGACAGTGGGATTAATACTTTCTCCAAAACAAATAGCTATGTGTTATAATTATTCAAAGGAAAACGTCAAAACTGAAAGTTCTCCAACCACTAATACATTTTCACTTTTTTAAAAAAAATCAGCCCCTGTCTCTTAATATGAAGCAATTATTTCCTTCTCCTTAATTGTCCCACAGCTTCATTTGCCCTTAGGTATATTATGTTAGAAACACTATGCTTCTCCTGAACATTCTCAAGTAGCCAGAAATTAGGAGTGATGGCATATTCCTGCTAGATGCAGTAAAGAGCACTTTTCATATAAAAAGAAAGGGTGCGAGGTAGGGTCTTCTTTCTGTAGTCATTAAACTGAAAGCCAATACTGGGCTCCCTACTTGATAAATCATATTGAAGTTACCAACTGTATCGTCTTCAGCTCGTCCTCAAGTTTCCTTCCCCTGACACGAACAGAAACAAAAGTGCCACGATGCTCCCATAGGAGTCTGCTAGCTTAACGAGAATTTCAGAGCTACTGATTCACTTTCTGAGGGACTCCAGTCACGTTCGTGCTCCAGTCCGGCTTCCTTTTGAGGTCTGGACTTGCAAAAAGGAGAGTCTTTTCCAAAGTTTTAAATTGATGACCCCACACTCCATTCCCTCCCACCAGTTTCCTCCTCTGAATTTGCATTTTTCCTCTTGTCCCTTAAAAAAGAAGCTCTTACTTGGTTTTCTGATTTAAAAAATGGTCCCTGCCAGCAACCCGATTTGCATAAATTGGCTTGACAGATGAACTTGATATAGCCGTACATCGCTCCAGAGTGCTTCCTTCCAGGCAATTCCTATGGGCCTGGATCATGACCAACATGAGAAGAAGCATAATAAGCTGACAAAAATAGAAGTGGATTGCAGAAGATGACTCCTGCCACACGGAAGGCCATTTCTCACGCAGTTTTTGGGGGTTAGCAGGATGCTGGTCAAGGATTATTGTTGATTACATGGGAATACTTGGAAACTTCTGAAGGACATATTTTTTTTTCCTTCAAATGAGTGAGAGAAAAGATGGCAGGGGGCTTGTGAGAGCAATACTCTCAAAGTTTAGTGCATCACTGTGGAGAAAATTATTGCATGCACATTGGTGGGTTTGAATCACGAAAGAGGATTGACGTGCATTTTGTTTGAACTAATCATTTTTAAAACAAGTCATTCACAAAATGAAAGACATTTCATTGAAAGGACTTGGTGCTTTGAGGCCACAGTTCTTGTATTTGATGGTGATTGCTTTGACACCGAAGATTTTCTAACTTGAAAGAAGCCTGAGAGATCATCCATTTTACAGTTGTGTAAACTGAGTTAAGTACGAAGCTTTGTGAAGCACACATTCTTTGTCTGCAACTGGAGTGCATGCAGTTGATGGAAAGGGTTGGGCAGATTGCAAGTTAGAGGCCAAATGAGGCCAGCAGAGGCCCTGCAGCCTTTTGTAGGCTTGACTTTGTTCCGAGCCATTAAACATCTTTAGTTCAGCTTTGGATGCTGTTTACAGCACACAATCAAATGCCCATCTGATGGTTTGAATCATAACCATCATTCAGTTTTCACACAGATTTAGCCAAGTAAGCTAACTGAAAGAGAGCACCTGCCCAAAATGATGCCTTCAATTATTCAAAGTCGAATTCTGGTTGTTCCAGCCATATCAGGGGGTTATTTGACTCTAACTCTGTCTCAAATAGTATTCAACAACTTAACCTATGTTTGCTGGAAAGGATTCATTGACTACCTAGCAGTTGCCTTAGACGAGTTGTGTTAAACGATAAACTGAGGTGTTGGAAATCAGGGAGAAGTTTATGATAAGCAGAAGTACAGGATCACCAACACCCAAAAAGCGTGCAAGTTACTACCCTCCCAAGATCCAGAGATGACCCCAAAGATGGCCCAAAGAAAGACTCAGACAATTCCTCTGAGAGCTGGCAACAGCTCTCAGTAGGACCCGAGGTACAAATGGATTGCAACACACGTTTCAGTTCGGCCGTAATGTGGGGACCCCAGCTTGATAGTTGGGAAGCCAAGCTCTCAGGACACAAAACGAGACAAACAAGAAGGCAATAGCTGTCTCTGCGAGAGAAAGGATCGACAACCAGTGGGTGCCGAAAGCTAATTCACGAGTCACATTCAAAGATGTAATCCTTACAGATGTTTTTTTCCTGCCAATCTGGATTTGGAAAGGAAGGAACTGCGTGGAATTTTACCTTAGACGGAGATCTGGGAACACTGACTCTGGTAGGAATTCTTACTCTTTGCTGGCTTCTGCATTTTCCCAGGATCCCGTCTACAAGGTCTGGAGGAGTGGGGTGTCCCAGCACTTCTCATCCTGGTCACCAGACACTGCAGAGGAGGAAAAATAATTTTCTCTCCACTCTTTATGGTGAGTGCCTGACTGAGACCCCCTTTTCTCTAGGGCACCTGCTAAATGGGTAAGCTTATCTAGGTTAACCGTTCTCCACAGTGGCCACATGATTCAAGATGATCTTTGGTAAGGTTAACCTGCTTGTTTAGCCCTAAACCAAGATTTTACTCCTCTGAGGCCTCACGCCGGACCCAGTCCAGCTTCAGTCAGATCCAGGCTCACCCTGCACCCAGTCTGGTTTCTAAGTCAGACCTGGTCTGGTTTTTAAGTTGTACCCAGTCTGCCTCCGGTTGGTTTTGGACCCGGTGAGGTTTTCATGTTGAACCTAGTCATTCTAGTGCCAGCTTCCTCACCAAGTCTGGAAAAAACAATGCTCACATGAAGCCGGGGAGCTCATGATCACAAAGGAGCCAGATCCCAGAGAGGGACTTACCGTGACCTCCAGAGGTGGCGAGAAAGCTATGAGCTCGAGGGCTCAGCAGGCACCTCTGCCCGGTTGCTTGGTGCTTGGGGGCTGATAGGGGTCTCCTTCGGTTCCCTCTCCTGATGCCAGAACTGTGACAAGATAAACTGAGACACATTAAAAATTTTAAGAGCTTATTTGAGCAAAAGTAGATTGGAATCAGGCAGCATCCAATCTAACAGACAGAAAGGAGCTCCCAGGAGCTGTACAAAATGACAGACTTTTATAGACAGAAGGGAGCGGGGACAAGGAAGTCATACAAGACAAAAGAGGGTTGGTTATGGCTAGGTCATCGTCCTTCAGGGGATGGCAGGGTCTGTTAGCTGATGACCTCACTAGTGCTGATCAGGCGATCCCTGATTGACTGGTTTCAGATTCCATTTCCGAGAGAGGTGACACTGTGATTAAGGGAAGTCTGGGTTTTGTGACATGAGCCTTAGCATAAGCCACTCCATTTTGGGCCTGTTTTTTTTTCTTTTCCTTGAGTTTATAATAGTTTACATCATTGTGAAATTTCAGTTGTACACTATTTCCTGTCTGTCACCACATAGGTGCTCCCCTTCACCCCCTGTGCCCACCCCCACCCCGCTTCCTCTGGCAACCACTGAACTGTTTTCTTTGTCCATGTGCTTATCTATATTCCACATATGAGTGAAATCATCTGGTGTTCGTCTTTCTCAGTCTGGCTTATTTTGCTTAGCATAATTCCCTCCAGCTCCATCCATGTTGTTGCAAATGGGATGAATTTGTCTTTTCTTTTGGCTGAGTAGTATTCCATTGTGTATATATATATACACCACATCTTCTTTATCCAATCATCAGTCGATGGGCACTTGAGTTGCTTCCACGTTTTGGCCATTGTGAATAGTGCTGTGATGAACATAGGGGTGCATATGTTACTTTGGATTGTTGATTTCAAGTTGTTTGGGTAGATACCCAGTAGTGGGATAGCTGGGTCATATGATAGTTCTATTTTTAGTTTTTTAGGAATCTCTATACTGTTTTCCATAGTGGCTGCATCAGTTTGCATTCCCACCAGCAGTATATGTTGGTTCCCTTCTCTCCACACCCTCTCCAACATTTGTTACTCTTAGTCTGTGTGATTATAGCCATTTTAACAGGCATAAGGTGGTACCTTAGTGTAGTTTTGATGTGCATTTCCCTGATGATTAGTGATGTTGAACATCTTGTCATGTGTTTATTATTGGCCATCTGTATATCTTCTTAGGAAAAATGTCTGTTCATATCCTCTGCCCATTTTTTGATAGGGCTGTTTGCTTTTTTGTCATTCAGTTGTGCGAGTTCCTTATATATTATGGAGATTGACCCCTTATCAGATATATGATTTGCAAAAATTTTCTCCCAATTGGTGGGTTGTCTTTTGGTTTTGATCCTAGTTTCCTTTCCCTTGCGGAAGCTCTTTAGTCTGATGAACTCCCCTGTGTTTATTTTTTCTTTTGTTTCCCTTGTCTGAGAAGACATGGTATTTGAAAAGATCCCTTTAAGTTCCATGTCAAAGAGTGTACTACCTATATTATCTTCCAGGAGTTTTATGGTTTCAGGACTTATCTTCAAGTCTTTGTTCCATTTTGAGTTTATTTTTGTGTATGGCATGAGATAACCTACTTTCATTCTTTTGCATGTGGCTGTCCAGTTTTCCCAACACCATTACTTTCTTTTCTCCATCATATGTTCTTGGCACCTTTGTTGAAGACTAGCTGTCGTATATGTGCAGTTTTATTTCTGGGATTTCAATTCTGTTCCATTGATCTGTGTGCCTGTTTTTGTACCAGTACCATGCTGTTTTGAGCACTATGGCTTTGTAGTACATTTTGAAGTCAGGGATTATGATGCCTCCAGGTTTGCTCTTTTTTGGGGTCTTTGGTTGCCCTATATGAATTTTAGGATTCTTTTCTCTATTTCCGTGAAGATTCTCATTGAGATTCTGATTGGGATTGCATTGAATCTGCAGATTGCTTTGGATAGTATGGACATTTTAACCATGTTTATTGTTCCAATCCATGTGTGTGGAATCTCTTTCTCTCTCTTTTTGTTATTATCTATTTCTTTCAATAATGTCTTATAGTTTTCATTGTATAAATCCTTCGCCTCCTTAGTTAAATTTATTCCTTGGTACTTTATTCTTTTTTTTGCTCCTGTAAGTAGAATTGTATTCTTGAATTCTCTTTCTGTAAATTTGTTATTAGAGTACAGAAATGTAACTGATTTTTGTAAGTTGATTTTATAGCCCACAACTTTACTGTAGTTGTTAATTATTTCTAATAGTTTTCCAATGGATTCTTTAGGGTTTTCTGTATATAAGATGATGTCATCTGCAAACAGTGAGAGTTTCACTTCTTTACTCCTTACTTGGATTCCTTTTATTCTTTTCTCTTGATTTATTGCTCTGGCCAAAATCTCCAGTACTATGTTGAATAAGAGTGATGAGAGTGGGCATCCTTGTCTTGTTCCTGTTCTCAGGGGGATGGCACTCAGTTTTTCCCCTTTGAGTATGATGTCTGCTGTGAGTTTGTTGTATACGACCTTTATTATGTTGAAGTAGTTTCCTTCTATCCCCATTTTGTTAAGAATTTTTATCATAAATGGCTGTTGGATCTTGTTAAATGCTTTCTTTGCATCTATTGAGATGATTATGTAGTTTTTATTCCTCATTTTGTTAATGTCGTGTATCACATTGATTGATTTGTGGATGTTGAACCATCCTTGTGTCCCTGGAATAAATTCCGCTTGATCATGATGTATGATCTTTTTGATGTATTGCTGTATTCAGGTTGCTAATATTTTGTTAAGGATTTTTGCATCTATATTCATCAGCATATTGGACTGTAGTTTTCCTTTTTTGTGTTGTCCTTGTCAGGCTTTGGTATTAGAGTGATGTTGGCCTCGTAGAACGTGTTAGGAAGTGTTCCATCCTCCCTAATTTTTTGGAATAGCTTGAGAAGGATAGGTATTAAATCCTCTCTGAAAGTTTGGTAGAATTCCCCAGGGAAGCCATCTGGTCCTGGGCTTCTATTTTTTGGGATGCTTTTGATTACTGTCTCAATCTCTTTACTTGTGATTGGTCTATTCAGATTCTCTATTTCTTCTTGATTCAGCTTTGGAAGGTTGTAAGAGTCCAAGAATTTATCCATTTCCTCTAGATTGTCCATTTTGTTGGCATGTAGTTTTTCGTAGTATTCTCTTATAATCTGTTGTATTTCCGTGGTATTCATTATTAGTTCTCCTCTTTGATTTCTAATTTTATTTATCTGAGCTTTCTCTCTTTTGTTCTTTGTAAGACTGGCTAGAGTTTTCTCAATGTTATTTATCTTCTCTAAGAAGCAGCTCTTTGTTTCATTGATCCTTTCTAGCTTTTTTTTTGTTTCAATGGCATTAGTTTCTGCTTTTTGTTATTTCTCTCCTTCTCTGACTTTGGGCTTTGTTTGTTCTTCTTTTTCTAATTCAATGAGGTGTAGTTTGAGATTACTTGTTTGGGTTTTTTCTTGTTTGTCAAGATGAGCCTGTATTGTGACAAATTTCCCTCTTAATATGGCTCTTGCTGCATCCCATATGAGTTGGCATGGTATGTTTTCATTTTCATTTGTCTCGAGATATTTTTTGATTTCTCCTTTAATTTCTTCAATGATCCATTGCTTGTTCAATAGCATGTTGTTTAGTCTCCACATCTTTGTCCTTTTCTCAGATTGTTTCTTGTAATTAATTTCTAGCTTTATATAGGAAAAGATGCTTGTTATTATTTCAATCTTAAATTTATTGAGGCTTGCCTTATTTTCCAGCGTATGGTTTATTCTTGAGAATGTTCTGTGTACACTTGAGAAGAATGTGTACTCTGCTGTTTTGGGATGGAAAGTTCTATATATGTCTACTAAGTCCATCTGGTCTAGCTTTTCATTTAATTCCACTGTTTCCTTGTTGATTTTCTGTCTAGATGATTTATCTGTTGATGTGAGTGGAGTGTCGAGATCCCCTACTATTATTGTGTTATTATTAATATCTTCTATTAGGTTGTCAATAGTTGCTTTATGTACTTTGGTGCTCCTGTGTTCGGTGCCTAGATATAAGTGTTACTTCTTCTTGATGGAATGTCCCTTTGATCATTATGTACTGCCCCTCTTTGTCTTTCTTTACCTGTCTTATCTTAAAGTCTACTTTGTCTGATATAGGTATTGCAACACCTGCTTTCTGTTGTTTGCCATTAACTTGGAGTATCGTCTTTCACCCCTTCACTTTGAGCCTATGTTCGTCATTGGAGCTGAGATGTGTTTCCTGGAGGCAGCATACTGTTGGGTCCTGTTCTTTAACGCATTTTGCCACTCTGTGTTTTTTTTATTGGAGGATTCAATCCATTTATGTTTAGGATGATTATCGGTATATGAGAGCTTAATGCTGCCATTTTATACTTCGTTTTCTGGTTCTCCTGCATTTTCTTTGTTTCTCATCCTGTATATTTTGGTCTACCAATTGAGTTATGTATTTTTTTATGTTGCATTTATTTGTGTCTCTGTTCTGTTTTTTTGTTTAGTGGTTACCCTGAGGTTTGTATTCAAGATCTTGTGGATAAGATAGTCCCTTTTCTGATGGCCTCTAATTTCCTTAGACTAAATCGATTCAGTCCCTTTCCTCTTCCCCTCCTAAGTTGTTTGCCCACATTTTATTCCATCTTGTGTTATGAGTTTGTGTTTAAAATAACAAGATTATCTTTGTTTATGGTGTTTTCCTTTGTGGTATGAGTTTGTGATTAAAATGACCAGATTATCTTTGTTTTTTGTGTTTTCCTTCCCTTTGTCTTTAATGCTATACTTGAGTATTTGCTCTCCTGCTCTGATTCTGTCTACCTATTTAACTCCTTAAATCCTTACTCCACGTTTTGTTACTCCTTTCTCCCCCACTTTGTTTTTTTCATGTATGAGGACCTTCTTCAAGATTTCTTGTAGGGGGTTCTCATGGCTATGAACTCCCTTAGCTTATGTTTATCTGGGAAAGTTTTTATTTTTCTGTCATATCTGAAGGATATTTTCACTGGATAGAATATTCTTGGTTGAAAGTTTTTGTCCTTCAATGATTTGAATACTTCATTCCAGTCTCTCCTAGACTGTAAGGTTTCTGCAGAGAAATCTGCTGAAAGCCTGATTGGGGTTCCTTTGTAGGTCATTTTCTTCTGCCTTACTGCCCTTAGTATTCTTTCTTTGTCATTCAGTTCTGCCAGTTTCACTACTATATGCCTTGCAGTAGGTCTTTTATATTGACATATTTAGGAGATCTGGCAGCCTCTTCCATATGAATTTTCTTCCCTAAGTTTGGGAAGTTCTCTGCTCCATTCTCCTTCACTTCTGCTTCTGTAATACCTATAATTCTTAAGTTGCATTTCCTAATTGAGTCAGATATTTCTTGGAGACTTTCTTCGTTTCTTTTCAGTCTTAGTTCTCTCTCTTCCTCCTTCTGGATCATTTCAACATGTCTACCTTCAGGTATGCTGATATGCTCCTCTATGGTGTCCACTTTAGTGTTCAGGGAATCCATTTTGTTTTATTCCTTCCATTGTGTCTTTCATCTCTAATATTTCTGATTGATTCTTCTTTATAGTTTCAATCTCTTTTGTGAAGTAGCTCCTGAACTTGTTGAATTGTTTCTCTACATTCTCTTTTACCTCCTTGAGTTTTTTGATGATAGCTATTTTGAATTCTTTGTCATTTAGATTACATATTTATGCAACCTCAGGACTGATTTTTGGGTACTTGTCATTTTCTCTCTGGTCTGGAGATCTAAGAAAGTGTTTGATATTGCTAGAGGGAGTGACATGGTTCTTATGCATCCTGATGTTATTTGGCTGCAGTTACCACCTATAGCCTCTGGGTTGGGGTCAACAGCTACATATTCTGAACCCTCTGCCTTCAGCCAAAATCCCAGGGGCTGGAGCTGACATTGGGTGAGTGGGAGGAGGGGCACTTTCTCCTGCATGCTCTCAGGGTTTTCTCCCTCTGCTCTCCTGGGGTATTGGCTTGATAAGGTCACCTGCCACGAAAGCTTTTGCCCTGGTAGAAGGCTTCCCTCTAGGCTGCAAGGGCCCTTGGCAGTCCTTGCATTTCCTGTGAATGAATGTGCCCTTCCCTATTCCTTCCCTCTTGGAGGCCTCTGGCAGTCCCAGATCACACTCTTTAGGGGAGGGAGTGAAGATTTCTCTTACCCCATTCCACCTCCTCAGAATGGGGCTCCAGCCTCTCTGCCATCTGCCGTATGGCTGCGTGGATCTCTCTGAAGTTGTTGTGTTGTGTTTGCATGTCATCTGTTGGAGTATGGATGTTTTCTTCATTGTATATTGGAGGGGAAAATTTTCTGAGAGACCTCACTCCACCAAGATGTTGATGTCACTCCTCTGTAGTCTTGTTTTCAACAGTTGAAAGTATAAACGTTCTTAGTAGAGGGAAGTTAGTGTTTTTATTTCTTTGGAGGAAAATCTGAAGTTGAAAACATGAGCCGCTACTCTAAAAAGGTGTCTTGAATTATGTCTGTGCTTCGAAGTACAGAAACAGCCTGTGCTTTTCTCCTCCTTCCTGGTTCTGTTCTTTCTCCTCTTTTCTATGCAGCTGTGGTCAAGAGGAATAAGAAGCAAATGAGGAGTCAGAAGACCTGGGTTCACATCCAGACCCTCCCCTGTATTAGCTCTCTGACTAGGGCCAGCTTAGTCCTTTGAATTTCAATTTTGCTACCTCATAGGCTTGTTGTGAGGATTCAAGATGATGATTAATAATGTCTTCAGTGTTTGCTGGATCCATCAGGAGGTGAGACATATTAGCTGAAGGCAAGAACATTTAATAGTAAATTTCTAGTTCCTTAGCATGTTAATACATGAAAAATTTACTTTCTGGGCAAATGGTTTCTTCTCAGTAGATTGTCATCTTTTCATTTGGGTGAAAAGTACATCTTTCTAAAACTAAATGTTTCCCTCCTTTCACTTCTTTCTCTCACTTCTTCCTCCTTCCCTCCCTCCTTCTTTTTCTTTCATTTATTTTTTGTGGGGAGGATGTTTGAAAGTTTTACGTGTCCACTCATAAGAAGACATTGATTCAAAGAATGTAGGATAATTATTCTTATGATTTGGTTACCATATTTATTAACTCATTTCTAATTAATTTTTAATTTTAAAATATTGTAAACATATAGAAAATAATGCAACTGACATGTGATCTAGATTTTTTATAATTTTTTCTATATTTGTTTTAGATGCTTTTCTTCAAAAACACAAAATATTGCAGAGACAGCCACAGTCACAGACCGACCCACATCTCATTCCCTCCCTCCTCTACTGAAGCTATTCTGCGTCATTCCCATGCAAAGTTTTGAACTTTAGTGATAAATGCATGTCTCTATATGCAAAATAAAATATTATTCTATGTTTTGAAAATTTAGAAGTATTTATTCTTATTGTATTTACCATTCTTCAATTTGCTTCTTCTGTCAATATTAGACTTCTTGAAACATAATACATCTAGTTTATTAATATTTACTATTATATAGCATTCCATTTTATGACCACTCCCGAATTTACTTTCCTGTTATTTATTCATGGACTTTTTAAGGTTATTTCCGAGTTTCTGCAAGTATAAATGTCTCTGTGGTATATTTTCTTGTATGTATGTGTGTGCAGTAACTTTGTTGGGCTTTATGCCTAGGAGTGGAATTGGCTGGGTTGTGGCAGGTTTACGTATACAACTGAGCCAGATATTCTCAACTGCCCTTCAAAGAGGCTGCCCCAATTCACAGCCCTGCTGGCAGTACAGCGTGAGTGTTGCTCTAGACTCTTCTCCTTCTCAACATGTGGTATTATTAGGCTTTGAAATGTTTGTCAAACTTTTCACTGTGGTTTAATTTGTATTCCCTCAATTACTAGTAATTTTGTAGTAATTTGACCACATTTTCATATTTATATGGGCTATTCATATTTCTTCATCTGTGAATGGCCTATTTGCATCCTTTGTTCATTTTTTCTATTGTGTTCTTTGTTTAAAAATATTTACAAGAATTTAAATTTTTTCGATGCTAACCCTCTGTCAGTCACATGCATTATAAATATCTTCTCCTCGTCTGCTTGACGTTGTTTTGATTATTATGCTTATAACGTATTTTATTACACAGATTTCTTTTTAACTTTGATGTAGCTAATTTCTTCCTTTATAATTTGCTGTTTTGCCTTTGTGTCTTGTTTAAGCATTCCGTTCCTACTTACATGTCACAAATATATTTTCCTGTATTTTCTTCTAGAGGTTGTCAAAGATCTTTAATGACATAGGTGTCATGTTGTGCCTGGTATAAAGAGGGAATCTGTATTAGAAAAGGTAATGCTGACTGCTTTAAGAAATAAACCCCCAAATCTCAGTGGTTTAACCCAAGAAAATTCACCTCCATCAAGCGAGTCCAAAATGAGTGTTTCTGATTGGCAGGTGTCCATCCTCTAAAACTTGTCTCAGGGACCCAGGCTCCTTTCACATCATGGTTCTACTCTTCTAGACTTGGCTTCAAGGTTGTCAGAGAAGCGGGAAAGCCATGCAACTGTGCAGGGAAGTCTTCAGTGGGTCCCACATGGAAATACATACATTGATTCTGCCCATCTTCCACCAACCAGAGCTCAGGCACGTGGTCACATCTAAACGCAAGGAAGGCTGAGAAATGTCATTTAGCCATATGCCCATGAAGAAGAGAAAAGAAAGAGAAAGAGAGTTTGGTGATCTATCACAGGTCTAATTAAAATTTTTTCCCCGTAACAATAGCTAAATATTCTACAACCTTTTTTTTTAAAAAACCTCATTGAATTATAATGGCACATCTATTATATACCAAGTTCCTATGTGTATGTTGGGTTAACTTTCGATTCTCTGTTTGGTTCCATTTATCTATCCCTAAACTTTACTGGTTTTGTTAACATAACTTTATAATTAATTTTGAGAGCCAGAAAAATAGTTCTAAGCCACTTTTTCTGGGAGTAATACTTTGTAGACCTAGAGAATTACAAAAATATGAATTCCAAGGCAGTGATAATATATTTGCCTTAGTGTGTGTGTTTTTGTTTTGTTTTGTCTTTTTTTTAGCTTTTGCATCATCTGTATACATTCTTTGCACAATCTGCTTTCATACATCTTTGCCCTGGGCAGGAAGCATTTCACCTCTAGAGTGAATTTCATTTGTCTGTGGATTTCATAGCTAATGACCGTGCTACTATTTGTTCAGTTTCAAAAGATGTCAAAGTTGCCTCCAGTAGTGCTTTACTATTGTCTTTAAATGTGGACAGAATGTCTTAAAACCCTAGGAAAGCAATGTTTTCAGACAGTTTAGGGATTCCTGTTTCTTAGAGTCCTCAATAGTAAGTGGAATATATACCAAAGGCAAATCAAATTATTATGCCATGTCTTTGAATAGATATGATCACAGGTTCAATCATAGGGATTCATAGTTTGAAGTTATTTAAATACAAAAATGTTTCCAATTTTGTTTGTTTTGAAGGTAAAAGTATTCAAGGAAAAAACAATTTCCTTAAGAATAGCTTTTTAGTTACAAGTGGTCTGAGATATATTAAATATGCAAAAACCAGAGGTCCTAAACATAGAGAGACAAGGGAATTTCACATTTTGAGAGGATAATGGCATGTGGGCGTGGAAAGGAAGCAATGAAATGTATGGGATGCTGCAAAGAGCCGTGAAAATACTACACAACTCACATTTTTTATTTTAAAATTTTCTTTGTCCTTACTCTCCCACCAAAAGGGTAAATAGCTAAAGGAGAGATGAAACAGCTAAACGCTCCCTCCTGGCATTTGCATTTTACCTCCCTCCCCACTGCTACCTGGCGAGCTTCTCTCAGTGCTAAGTGTCCAGGCTTCCATTTCCTGCCTGATTACAGCTCGCATGTGCTCTTCCAGCTCCCTGAGGATCCTGTGTTTAGGAGTTTGCTTAGTCCGCCTGAGAAGTTAAGCCAGGAAGGTATATTGGATGTGCTAAGTAGTGAACATCTGAGGTGGCGTAGCTGCACTCGTGAGGGGAGAGCTGCCCTGGCAGGTACTTCACGTGCAGGCATCCTGCACGGTAGTCATTGGTGAGCTATGGGGGCAGCTACTGATGGTCTAGTTGGTAAGGGTGGTGGTTTCTTTATACATTTCAGTTCATTTTTCATAAACACTGCTAGATCTCGGGGATTCTACCCTCCAGTTGCTTACTCATTCGTCAGGTGATACAGATACCCAATTTTTACAGTTCAATAACTATTCAGTAAACACGTGCACCAAGACAAGGGTTTGGTAAGTGCTGTGTGTTAAACATTGAATGTTGAATAAAATAGATATGGTCCCTGCTCTGATGGAGCTTATGATTTAGTGAAAGAGAGAAACACTGATACATACACATGCACACACATACACCCACTCACTGATAAGATTGTGAAGGAAAAGAGCAAGGGGCAGTAGATGAAATAATGGGGGCAGAGGGAACTTTCTCAAGAAAAAGGCTGTGTGCAGAGTGGAGGACAGAACCCTGGGCAAAGGGTATGGGTTATGCCAAGGCTTTGGGGAGGGATGAAGAAGCATGGAACATTCAAGCAACTGAAAGAGTACATCTTAGTTCAAGAGGAGAGTCTGAGAGAAAACCAGCTCCTGGTGAAGTTGGAGATGTGACAAGAACTAGAAGATGCAGGGCTTTTAAGAAGATTAAGAATTTGAGATTCCTGTTTCTTCTTTGAAGCAGGCATAATGAGAATAGATTAGGGCACAATAGCAGATTTGGTTAAATTGATGTAACATGATGGGACGGGATGGTGGGTTTGCCTTGAAGAGGCAGAGATGACGATAGAGAAGATTAGACAGGTGTTAATGGACAGGGCGACATAGGATGCCACGAGACTGAAGCGCATATGAGAGGGGAGGTGGGAGAAGCGTCACGGATGACTCAGAGGAGAAATGCACCCGTCCGACAGTGGAGCAGAGCTAAAATAGAGCTGGATATTCAAAGCTTTATGAATGAGAACTATTTCCTGCAAAGCTACCCAATAAAAGAATAATGATCTTGTTGAAGTCAGGAAGTAGAAAACAATTCTCTTTCTTATTGAGATTTCTTGTAAGTGGGCAAAGGTTGCATAGGTTACAAGGAAATATCAAGAAACCCCAGGCAATTCTGACACTTGCAACAACAACAGAATTCTATTCTCTGCTGCCATGTCTATTTTGGGATCTAATTAATTATAAACATAGATACCAGATTGAACTTACATGTAGGCAGCTTAAGAAATAAAATATGACCGGCAGAATAGGATATTGCAATTATAATCCACCTTTTGAGGTGCTTTGAGGATAAAAGTCAAGTGATTTCTGTTCTAGAAACATGTGAAAAATTATTCTGAAGCAAGCCATTCAGAACTTTCCATCTAAAAGAATCCTAAAATGAAGATACATTCAGAAAATTCATTTATATAATTTAAAATATATAAAATGGTATTTTATAGTGATATGAGTACGTAAAAAATGTATAAAGTAATACATAAAATCATGCATAAGTACCAAATTGAGGGTAGTGGTTACCTCTGGGACTGAGTTAACGTAACGGGATAGGTATGTGGAGTGAGTGGCTCCATCTACATTTTTTTAAATTAAAAAATAGTGAAAACATCAAAAACATATAGATAAAAATGTTAATAACTAGTTAACCTAATATTCTAAGACCCTAAGGTAGTGCCTGTTATATTATTTTCATATTTTATGCATATTTATGATTAAAGGTTTAAAAAATTAAAAATAGAATTTTTGCATTTATTATTGCATGGTGATGGAAACTATCTCATGGCTTGAGAGGCAATAAATTCTGTTTTCTAACTTGTTATTGACATGCTCTTTAATCACAATGTTTTTCTCTTTGTTTTTATAGTTCTATTTTTAAAAAGGACATATTAAGGGTAAATAAATGATTCCTTGAAAAATTTGCTGCTTTAAGGTCAATGGTCGGTCATGATACAGCTCTTTCATGGAGGTGATAACTGGTAATAACAAGTCACAGAACTTAACATTTACAGGTATTTTACTTTTCTGTATTTGGATGAGGAGAATAGTAGAACATTGTGAGGTAGGGAGAGAGTGGAATTTTTAAGCCATAATACTAGTTTTAGTTTACCTTATATGAAATGGGTGCATTAATTTGGGCAAAGCAAGTAACTTCTATTAGCCTTAGTTTCTTTAGCTGTAGGAAAAGAAAAGATTGGAGGTTCATGTTCTTTATATTATGGTCTGGCTCTTACTTTCCAGGACTATGTTATTATTTTGCTTATGATGATGTTACCTTATCTCTTTGTAACAACACTATGACACTATGATGATACTTAGTAAATTTTATTTCCATGTAGTTAAAAATAAGTGCTTATTATTGTAGAAACATGTGGACACATATATGGGAAAATGCACAAATGATAAATATATAATGGACCAAATTTACAAAGTGAACACACAAATGTAACCAGCGTTCAGATCAAGAACTGGAACATTGCCAATACCCAAGAAACCATCTCATGTCTCCTGGTCACATCCCTGCCACTCAGGTAATTTCTATCCTGAATTCCAACATCATAGATTGACTTTGCCTGTGTTTGAATTTTATATAAATCAGCAACTCAGTGCATGTCTGACTTTTTTTGCTCATGAGTATATTGGGAGAATCCTCCGTACGTTGTTGTAGCTGTAATTTGTTCTTACTCATTAGGATGTAGCAGAGATTGGCAAACTTCTTCTGCAAACCACAAGATTGTAAATATTTTTGGCTTTGTGAGCCATATGGTTGCTGTCTTTACTACTCAACTCTGCTGCTGTAGTGTGAAAGCAGCCGTAGACAGTTCGTAAACAAACGGGGATGAATGAATTCCTAACAAACTTTACTTGCAAAGTCAGGCAATGGTCAGGATTTGGCCCATGGGCCATAATTTGCTGAATTCTGTCTGCTACATAACTTTCCATTGATAATGTACCACAATTTATTTGTCCCTTCTGTTGTTGATGGACATTGGGTTGCTTCCAGTTTTGAATTATGACATAGACTACTCATATGCATATTCTTGTACCCCTGAGTTGGTGCGTGCATACGTACATTTCCACATCCCTAGGGATATAAGTGCTGGGTCACAGGACATGCAAATGTTCAGCCTTCATTGATGCTACACAAACAGTTTACCAAAGGAGTTCTCCCACCGATATTCCACCAATCAGTGTACGAGGTTTTCATTCGATTGACATCCTGAACAACAGTTACTATTGGCCATCTTTTTAGTCATTTAGGTGGGTATGTAGTGGTATCACATGGTGGTTTCAATTTGCATTTTCCTGATAACTAATAAAATTAAGCCCTTTTTCTTATATTTTTGGACATTTATATTATCTTTTGTGAAGTGCCTAGTCAAATATTTTGCTCATTTTCTATTGGGTTGTTTGCATTTTTCCTCCGGCTTTATTGAGATACAAGCGACATATAACATTAGGTAAGTTTGAAGTGTACAACATGTTGATTTTTTTACAATTATATATTGTGAAATGATTACCATCATACTATTAGCTAAATCCTCCAACACATCACATAATTATCATTTCTTTTTTGTGGTGAGAACATTTAAGATCTGCTCTCTTAACTTCAAGTATATAATACAGTATTATTAACTCTAATAACCGTGCTGTACGTTAGATCCCGAGAACTTATGCATTGTTTGCCTTTTTATTGATTTGTAGGAAGTCTTTTATATACCATGGATGCATATATTTGTCAAATATATGTATTGCTAATACCTTCTCCCAATCTATGGCTTACCTTTTCATTTCCATGAAAGTGTCTTTTTTTCCTTCAGTTATACAGTCAGTGTCATCAACTGTAGTCACCATATTATACATTAGATCCCCAGACCTTATTCATCTTATAAGTGCAATTATGTACCCTTTTGCCAACTTCTCCCTATTTCCCCCACTCTCCAGTCCCTGATAGCCACTTTTCTATTCTCTGTTTCTATGAGTTTGATTTTTGTTTTTAAATTCTACATATAAGTGATACCATGCAATATTTGTCTCTCTGACTTACTTCACTTAGCGTAATGCCCTCAAGTTCCATCTGTGTTGTCACAAAAGGCAGGATTTCCCTCTTTCTCATAGCTGAATAATATTCCTGTGTGTGTGTATGACCTCTTCTTTATCCATTCATCTATTGATGGGCACTTAGGTTGTTTCTGTATCTTTGCTATTGGGAATAATGCTGCAATGAACATGAGAGTGCAGCTAACTCTTCAAGATCCTATTTTCATTTCCTTTGGATCCATATCCAGAAGTGGCATTGCTGTATCATATGGTAGTTCTACTTTTAGTGTTTTGAGGAGCCTCTGTAATTTTCATAGTGTTTGTACCAATTTACATTCCCACCAAGCGTGCATAAGGGTTCCCTTTTCTCCACATCCTCACCAAAGCTTATCTCTTGTCTTTTTGATAATAGCCATTCTAATAGGTATTGTGGTGACATCTCATTGTGGTTGAAGATATCTTTTGATGAACAGAACTCCTTAATTTTAACACGGTCCAATTTATCCTTTATGGGTAGTGCTTTTTGTATCCTGTTTAAGAAATCTGCTTATCCCAAGGTTATGATGATAATGCATCTTACTTATCCTTTAATTTTAGTTGTAGCTCTCCTTACAATTGTTATTTAACAAATAGATTGACAAAAAGTTACTCCATGATCCACCACTTTCCCTAAAAATAGACGTAGGGAAAGAAGCCCTAGAAGTTACATATCAGGAAAACTAGCAATTAGATAGAAAGTTTCAAGAGGTCTAATGCAGTAGCTTTTCTTTTCTTTTTTTAGTTATTTGTGCAAGGGTAAGGAAAAGATGATAGAACAGACGAAGTTTCTCTATAAAATGTGGAATGCAGGATCCATCACCCAGACTCATTACCTCTAACAATGGAACTAGAGTAAATGGACCTTAGAAGCTTGAAGGAGGAAAGTTGTTGGCAGTTGTAGACAGCATCTTGATGGCATTCTGGATTATAAATTTAGGTTTAAATATCTTTGTATCTAATTTTAAGACTAAAAAGAAGCTTTTAGAAAGAAATTTTGGAATTGTGATATAATATGTCTGACCCAACAGGACTATTTATGTCATTTCCTTCCCTAAATTCTTAATATTTTGGAAATAAAAATATTTATTGCAGTGCTTACAGTTGGAATCTGTAAAGCAGAGGGAAGAAACTGAAGACGAAAGCCGACCCAACTGAGGACCCACAACATGTAGTGGGAAAAGAGAGGCCACCACATTGGAGAATATTCTCAGAAGAACCTCAGAGTAACCCCCAGAGCAAAGGCAGCAGTTGCAGAGCAACGAGAAGCCAGTGAGAGAATGAAAAGAAAAGAAGTGACACAGATTCATCTCTCAGCCTCCCTTTGCCCTTCTGATAGAGAGATTAGATATTAACTTCTCCATGTCAACAGAAACATTTTATTGTATGTGACTCAACAAGGTTGCTAGATACAAGATCGATTTACAAATAACAATTGCATTTCTGTTTTCTAGGAACATTTAGAAAACGTATAAAATAAAACATGCCATGTACATCATAGCCATATATGGAAAAATTATAAAACTTTAAAAAAACATCTGGAAAAGCTAATCTAATGAGAACATGTGCTATTTCATGGATAGAAAGACTATATAAAATAAAGATGTCAGTTCTCCTCAATTTATTCCATAAATTGAATGCAATGCCAATCAAAATCCCGGCAAGTTTTTAAACGTAACTTGACAAGAAGAAACTAAAATAGAAGAGCAGAAGGCTAGGAATAGCCAAGGCATTTTAGAAGAAAAAGAACAAACTGAGAAGCCTTACTTTTCCTGATGACAAAACTTATTATAATAGTACAGTAATTAAGACAGCATAAGATAAACACAGAAATAGACAAATAGGCCAATGGAATGGGATAGACAACCTAACACAGACTCACGTGTATGTGGAGGTGTCATTGCTGAAAAATGGTCTGAGACAGTTCACCAGCCACATGGAAAATCCTAAAGCCCCATCCCAAATCAATTTTTAAGTATACTGAAGACTTCCAAGCAAAACTTGCAAAAAAAATATTGAAGAATAACCTTTCCATCAGCATTTCTTAAATAAGAAACAAAAAACACAATAAAGGGAAAAGACTGATATACTTAACTACATTAAAATAAAAAAACCCATAAACTTTTACTCATCAAGAAATAGAAGAAAGTGAAAATAGAGGTTTCAGCTAAAAAGGAGATATTTGTGGTGCATGAACCTGACAAATATTTATAACCAGAATAAAGAACTTCTATAAATTAATTAAAAGAAAGACTGATTCAATAAAAAGTAGGCAAAAAACAGAACTAAGAAGTTCACAGAGATGGGAAGAAAAATGTTG
Source organism: Equus caballus (assembly GCF_041296265.1). Taxonomy (NCBI): domain Eukaryota; kingdom Metazoa; phylum Chordata; class Mammalia; order Perissodactyla; family Equidae; genus Equus; species Equus caballus. The sequence continues at coordinate 52,419,907 of NC_091710.1, forward strand.
ATAGACATGAAACGATTGTCAAGCTCACAGGTGATACGAAGATATAATTCACCCAGGAAATTGGCAAACATTTGGATGTCTAATAATACCAAGTGTTGGCAAAATGTGAAGCAACGGGAACACTTAGATTTAGCTAGTGCAAGCATGAATTGGAACGACTAGTTTATTTTTAAACTAGTAGAGTTGAATATGCAAATAAACTACTGCACAGTGATTCAACTGCTAAGTAAAGAGACAGGTACAAGAATGTTCAGAACAACTTTGTAATTGCAGAAAAGCAGAAACAAAATATCTATCAACAGCAAAATGGATAAATGAATTGTGGCAGAATATACAATGGACTGTGGTACAGCAAAGAAAATGAATGCATTGGAACTACACTTATTAACACAATGCTGAGTGTAAACAAAGGATTTTGCAGAAAACCACACATGGGTTGATGCCTAGAGCTGATATTAAGTCGGCCAGCAAGGATACAGCTGTATTCCTTGTTGCATATTGAAATGTGTCTCTGCGATGTGTGCTGAGCATGCTACACTCCTACCATGCCAGCTACACTGGCTATTCTCCTGGTTTTCCCTTGACTTGCAGACGCAGTGGCAGCTAAAGAAATAATACCTGGAATACCAAAGCTATTGCCTATGCCACATTGATTGCCAAATATTTGGAATATCATCCCCAATAATATTCTAAATGTTAAAAATGTCCAAACATATATACAGACAGATATATACTTACATATACATGTAGGAAGAATACAGATAAATGAATGACAATCATAAACATTAAATTCAGGACATTAGTGGGTGGAGATGTTGGGGATGTGAGGTGAGAAAGGCACAGTGATTAACCTGGATGATGGGTACAATGGCATTATTTACACTTTATGATGTTTACACCTTTTTATATATTTGAATTAATTTACATACCTATATATGTAATATGACAGAGCTAGAGTATTTGAAGTTCTAAAAATTATATTCTGCCCATGTTTCAAGTTTAAACAAAACATTTTCCTTATTTATCTATTTTTGTCTTTCATGAAGAATCTAAAGAAATCATAAAACTTTATCTATCTGATAATTGCTATAAAAGTAATGCTCAAAGTGATCCATTGGGGTGCAGGAATGATATATTTATTGATATTTATTTTAATTTTATATGTTCTATTTTTATGAGATAAAAAATTTATAGAAAAGATATAAGTCCTATAACATTTATTTTCAGAACATCAAGGCATCAGAACATATTAATGTATTCAGAACATGCTAAAGCCACATTAATATTGGAGACATTAAATATACCTGTCTCAGAAATAATAAGGTCCACTAGACAAACAATTAGCAAAGATAAAGAGAACAGTACTGGAGCTGCCCAGCGGCATAGCAGTTACGTTTGCGTGCTCTGATTCAGTGGCCCAGAGTTCGCCACTTTGGATCCCAGGTACAGACCTACACACTGCATATCAAGCCATGCTGTGGCAGGCATCCCATGTATAGAATAGAGGAAGATGGGCACGTATGTTAGCTCAGGACCAATCTTCCTCAGCAAAAAGAGGAGGATTGACAGTGTATGTTAGCTCAGGGCTAACCTTCCTATAAAAAATAAATAAATAAAAGAACAATATATATAACAATTATAAAAATGGAAAAGAAATCTCCATACGTTCTAAAAATTTGCAATCACATAGACCAAATTCTAAAGTCATGGTGTAATAGAGTTAGAAATAGACAGCAAAGGCATATGAAGAATTCTGAGAAAAATGGTGCCACCCAAGTCTAATCAAATCAGGCTGAGAGTGGGGCTGCAGGATCAGATGCTTTAAAAGTAGCCAAAGTGCATCCTGAATTGAGAATGCCTCCCTTTGTCTCATGTGCTTTCCACATTCATTTTTACTATTGTATGTTTGCCAGAGGCCAGGCACACATGACTAGGGCCATTTATGTCATTAACATAGGTTTATAGTTAAGGCTTGATTCTCTGATATTGTGAAAAATAGTACATTAGTTACAGCAAATGGATAAAAATTCTTCTAACATTCTATTCTGAAAAACTGTAAGGAAAACAATTGTTACTGTAACAATTCCTATAAATGAATCAAACATTCAGCTAAAAGCCATTCGAGAAAAACAAAGAATTAGAAGGGAGGAATCAACAAATACAGAAGCAAAAATTAGTGAATTAGAAACTAAAAGAATACTAGACTTACTCAATAAAAAGTAAATAAATAAATAAACCCACACCTTGAAAAGACCAACAGAAAAGATGGTTTTTTTCAAGTCTATTCTAAAAAAGAGAAAACACACAACATTATAAATATAAAGAAAGTGTCACTACAGATTTGGAGATTTAGAATGATATAAGAACATATTATGAATAACTTTTCTAATATAGTGATGGTGATAATTAAATAATTACTGGTAACTGCTATATATACTGTCATAATTCTCAACACAGCTCTATAAGACTAGCTCTTATTATCCCTTTTTGATTAAGTCTTAGAGAGGTTAAGTGACCTACTTCCAGGTGATAAGGTGGCAAAATCAAGAATCAAACACAAGCTGTATAATTCTAAAAGCTCTTAACCACTTTGCAATATTGTCTCTTAAAAGGAATAAATTATAAACTGATTTTTCCAGTTACACTGACTCTTTACTGGAGAGACTCACCATTCTGTGATCTTAAGTGCTTGGGAATCAAGTCAATAGGTCCTGATACAGATTGATTCTAGTTCATTACAGATTTCCTTGGGGCATTGCTCTGTGTTTTTTCTGTAAACTCTTGTTAGTATAAGAGGGAAGCTTTAATTGGTTGTTTCTCTTTCTCAGTTCAAAGGTCAAGCTAATATTGAATATAAGATTCGGGTTTATTTTCCCAAAAGAGAAAGAGAAAAATTGGCTCAAATGAAATCTTATTGACCCATCTTTTCCTTTCCTTAGAAATATACTAAAGTGAATTGCAACCAATGCATCCGTATTTTCTTATTATTCATCCTCACACAGAAGAGAATTTAAAGTTAGAATTACCTTGAATGAGATAAAAGGACCTTATAGGTTATATTCCCCTTATGGTCTTCCTCTGCCAAAATGGAAAAGCACACCACTGATAATAGTACATTATTTATAGTCTTACTTGAAGTGAGCTCATTTATTTTCACTTCCTGTGAGTCTTGCTAGGTTGTTTTTTTTAATAAAGAAAACACAGCCTTAAATACCTGTAAAACCATGAGCTATTGCACTGATTTTCACCTGTGGCTTACGGAAAATAGTCTTATTTCTTCATAGCTGTATGTTTGTGAACTGTTGCAGTATATACAATAACCAAGAAATTCTTTAGGTGGCTATTTATCCTCTGGCTCTAGGAGAAAAGGGATGGTCTTAGTCTGTATTTACAAACATTTTGAGAGTGACTTTACAGTTGTCACAAGAACTGATATTTTCTATTTCAGCTGGAGCAACCCATTTGTTCCCATTTCACAAAGTGACCTGGCTCTGGTTTTATCCATTGACTTTACGTCCTAGTCAGTTTAGGAATTTTGCATAGTGGTTAGAGTTGTTTAGGAATTATACTGATAATGGAATCGCCTCACAAAAGTCCCTGAAGAGGTTCTCTGTTAATGACATAGATTAGATGTTGACTTGGTTTTGGATTAAATTGCGAGGTCCAGCATATGGAAATTTAGAATCTTTGCTCTTTGAGCTAATGGTGACTGTGAGAGACTATGAGCTTCCTTGGGCTTCCTGAAGGCAAGACTTTTTCACTTTATCTTTGGTCTCTAAGTATTCAGCGAGTACCCCCAATTAGTAGGTACTCAATAGATATTTATTGGATAAATTTATGAAAGTTCATGGAAAGAGAATTGTATCATTACTCTGGAGTTTTCAATATACAGTGATTATTTGGTACAATTTAAAAAGCTAGGGTTTGTTAAACATAATCTGTGACTTGGGCGGTTTGTTGGTTTGCAAGCAATTATTTTCCAGAAATACCAAGGTGTACATTATTACAACTGAGATCCAAGAGATGGAATATTTTCAGTTCTCAGATGCTGTGTGAATGCTGTGTGAATGTTACACACCGCATGTAATAAAATTTATTTTAGCTCTTCTACGTAACAAAAGTTTTAACAGAATAGAAGTTTACTTCTTTGGGAATAAAAATTTATTTCGAACATTTTCGATGGAAATCTTTATAAAATTATTTCATGATTAAAAAAATACCAATTCTTATTTTTTATTAAACTTGCACGTTGGCATTGTTTAAAAGCTAATCGTATTAAAAGTCTTATAATGAAGACTATCAATCACTCACACTATTCCTCCCACATCTCCACCTAAACAGTAAATTTCAATTATTTTTATTCTGTGGTTACTTAGGTCTTTACCTGTAAATGCTATGCTTTACTGCTTTAAAAGATCCATTTTAGGTATTATTTATTGGTTTCCTTCTATGATGGATGAAGATTTAGCTCCTACGCGTTCTCCTCTCTTTCCATGCTTTTAATATGACTGCATTACATATTTTTAAATAATAGTATTTTATTAATTTTCATGGTTGAACAAAGCTGTAGGCTCATGTACCTTTTAATTTTTCCTATAGTAAATATTTGCCTCAATTTTGATAGAGTTTTCTGTGTTCCAATCAATAATATTTTTTGAAATGGTCAAACATATCTGCTAAAGGTCTATCAAGAAGATTTTCCAACTACTCAAATATACCAGATGTTCTATTATTTTCCCCCAGAAAACCTCTTTCTAGAGACTTTTCTGTCCCAGACTGGGCCAGATGCTCTCTAGGGCTGCTGCACAGCTTTCATCCTGAGTGCATCTTCGCCACCCTCCCTCTTGGATCCACTCTTGCTCTTGTTTCCTGGATCCTTTTTTTTAGTTTCTTTGATGGCATTTCTCCTGAGAGCCTGGTGGGTCTCTGTCTCCTTAAAACAGAGACTATGGGAATTTTTCTTCTACTATTTTGCAGATTTTTCTTTTACTTAATTCCTTAGCCTCTTGTTTTGCATTGCTTCAGAAGCTGGCAAACATCTTGAGGGGAAAGATTGGCTGTGCTGATACCCTACAGGTCTCTCATATTCCAGCCCCATGTGAACATCAAAGTGTCTGCCGTTTTTTTCTGTCTCCAGCTATGGCTTCTGTCTAAGTCAAACCTGAATCCTCGTTGGTTTGGCAAATGCCCCCAGGGAAAGGTGTCTGCAGATGCTCAGCTCACCTTTTACATCTCTTCTTTCTCTGGACTTTGTGTACCTTTTGTGTGTTCTGAAGCTCTCAGATACCTTAAATATCTGATTTTCCTTTGCAGTTTACTTAACCCTTCTACTTGTAAGATGGACCTTTCGCCTACTGGACATTATTCTGTATGATTGGAAATGGAATTTCCATGTATTGGGGAGGGTTTTAGGTTAAAGTAAGACTTTCTTGAATGTTTACCTTCTCTCCTCCTCTCTCTCTCTCTCTCTCAGTTATGCTCAATTTTCTACAAGAAACAATATGGAGAATCTCTTGCCAAATGCATGCTTTTTGTTCTATAACATAGCATCTTTAGCAATCTTGTCTAATTTTCTGCAGTGATAGACTATATGGAAGAATCTAGGTAGAATGCTAAAGGACTTTAACTCATATTTCTGATTTTGAGAGTTTAGTGCCAGATAAAATTTCTAGCTCTCAGCCTCCTCTTGGACCCACCCTGGCTCCTTTCCCTCCCCAGAAGTCTCAAGATATGTGACATCAGAGATTGCATCCAATATACTTCTCTGAGAAGACCCTAGAAACCTCTCTCCTAATTTTCTGTCTTTCAGTTCTATCATTCCCATGGAGTTAAAAATAACTCCTTTCAAATATTACCCTTGATGCTTAATAAGTGTGGCTTTTGACCTTTCTCTGAGACTGTTTTCTCATTGGGAAAATAAGAATAACCATATGCACTTCACTAACAATGAAGATGAAACAAAGTAATCAAGCACCCAGCACAGGGCCTGAAACATAGTAAGCACTCAACAAGTATCTGTAATTTCACTGTCTCCGTCCCATGTGGGCAAAATGGAGTCGGGGACGGGAAGTAGATATATGACCAATAGACAAGACTACAAGGTGTCCTTCTGGTTTCTTCCATTGCAGACTCTCCATTTTGTACTTCATTTTTTTGGTAGCCCTTGATCAGTTTCCCAGACTGAGGTTAAAACAGGAAGCGAGGATGGGGATAAACACAGACCGTACTTTCATAACCTGTCAAAAAGAGAGATTGGGCAAACTCCTTTGCCTGAGTAATTTCAATATTGGTTGGGAACCCAACTCTTGAGTAGGGTAAGTAAATCCAGACTGAAAGCAATAAAGGTGAGCAGAGGAGTCCCAGAGATTTCTTTCCTTTTTGTTTGCAGTCTGTGAACATATGGTCACAGGCCATCTGCTCAGTTGGCTAAGTCACAGTGCTAATGAAGTGCAGATCCCTGAATGAGTTATGCAGCTTCTAGCTGGACAAAACTGTTTTCCTTTAACCGATTACACGCCCAAAGCTGGAGTACAGACTTCCACATACTAGGCAGTGAGGCTAGTGGGTCTGCTTAGCTCAAGCAAAACTGGTGTCAATACCAGGAATCCAGGAGAAATCCGTGGCTTATTAAAGACGAATGAGTTGTACCTTGTCAGATAACTAACTGAGCATTAGTTCCTTAATATCAACAAGGACTATTTACACCCCGAATAATATGAATCATAGCAGCACCTAGAGCCTCAAGTACTTTTATTTATGTTTTTAAACTTTCTAGAGGTTGGGCTGGGCCAAGGGTGAGATGCTGTAGCTGACCAAGGTGTAGGTTTAGGGCTTACACGTTCTGGCTTTGAGCTCATCTTCTGAGTTTGCCTACAGGTTGGGCTGTTTATTCGATCTTAAGTCAAACAAGGTTTATCTATAAAACGGCTTGTGCTTGATTACTTAGGGGTCCTCTAAACAGCGTATTAGCAAGTCCTTTTTGGGTTGATGGTACTGGATATAGCCTCCTTCTCTTCTTTATTTGTAACTTTAGGCTGAAAACTTAAAAGTTCACTTATGATTTTTTATTAAACTTTCTGTGTATCTGTATTAGTGGAAATAGAATTCTGTGCTCTTAAAACAAAATAAGTGTAGACTAATTCTAAGTTTCTGTGTAGAACACAAGAATGGATCCTTCACTTCATGTTTTAATTTTTGCTTTGTTCATGCAATCTCTGCACAGACCCTGGCAAACAGCTGCTCCGTATTTCCCAATCTCAGCATCGCCTACAATGACCGGAAACCAACTGATGGTTTCAGGTGTAATATTTCCATCTACTCTGGAGTGAATTCTACCATGTTTATCTTCCCTTTCTCAGAATGTAAGCCACTCATTTGACTCTTCTGCAGAATTTTGGTTTGATTGCTCATAGTAACTCTGTTAGGAAGACTGGAGCTCAGCTTCTAGGACTGGGGCTGTGCTGTTGTCTGGTGGGTCAGCTGTGGTCAGCCGGGTGGGTGTGAGTGAGGGCAGCTTGTCTCGGCCTCAGCTGATTTTTTTTTAGAGGCGGATGGTGCTAATTGTCCAGTCTGCCTGGCAGGGCTGTTATGGATATTAATAAAGTAAATGGATATGCTCTAAATATGCTAATGAACAAATAATTATTATGATTCCAGTCAATAATAGGTGCAGAATTTATCCATGGTGATAAAGGAATGAAAAGCATTTAGGGTTATGCAAATGATGGTATTAGCAATATCTATTTAAATGGCACTTTCTGTAGCCTGGGTTTTATCCATCATTATCACATACAAGCCAGTATGGTCTTCCTGCCAACCCACGTACAAGGGTGTGAGCTCTTTCCTTGTGATGTTCTTGCCACTTTAGATCCTCCCTATCCTTCAAGGCCCATCTCACATGCCACTTCTTCACTTCGCCTTCTAAGACTCCTCCTTCTCCCTCCCCAAGATGGGGACCTTATATTGTCCACCCAACTTCCATCGCAAATGGTCTATAATGCTTTTAGGGCTCTTGCCGCTTCCTGCTTTACGTGAGAGTTATTCAAACTCTTGCTTTTCTGTTAGACCATTAGCTTCTTAAATAAATAAAAAAAAATTAAATTGAATAAGAATGGAAAGCATTTGCTCGAGTTAACTGTGTGCCAGGAACTGTGCTAAACTTTGTACATTATATTATCTTATTGAGTCCCCACAGCCCTCCTATGCATTAAGCACTGTTATTATCTCTATTTTACTAACAGACTGAGGACTATTGAATTTATATGACTTGTTCAATATCACTGAACTATTAAATGATAAATTCAAACCCAGGAAGTCTGATTTCACAGACTTAAATTTTATAAGCTATTGCTTTCACGTACACAATGTCTTCAAAGATTATTGTTTTGTCCAGTGGAAAACATTTAGTTATCATTTCATTAGGCAGTCCCTAACATAAATAAGGATTTAAGAAAAGATTTTCTCTTTACATTGTATCACCCTAGGAAAAAGTTGGTTAAAAAAAAAGCATTGAATTCTTAGCTGGTTATAAAATAGTATTTTATTTTACACTTTGAGAATACTACTATTAAAACAGTTTTGCTATGTACTTTGAATTAAAATATTTTAAACTATTTTGAATTGTTTCGTTAAACAATTTTTTAAAGTACAGAATTGCATTTTATTTTCCGCTGTTTAATTGTTCCGTCTACCGATTGATGGATGGCTTGGCCCCAATGCAGCCTACTGGACTGTGCATATAAACTAGCATTTTTCCTCTCAAGGATTTTCTCCATCACGCTGTGATTTTCCCCCTTTATTTTCCTGGGACTACTAGTCCTCAAAAAGAAATACTTTACTTCTCTGGGGCATTTTTGTTTCAGGAATTTTGAAGTTTTAATAAAAACACTTTGATTTGAAATGAAAGTAATTCTTTGATGTTTATAAACTTGTTATTCAACTATTGGAGATTTTAAAGAAACTGCATCAAATCGTATTCCAGAGGAACATGTAGAAAAGTGCAGGTCAGCACGGGAGCGCTCCGAGGAGACAGCTGTCTTAAACCCGTCAATCAGTGTTCAGACAGAGTGAACCAGATTCTGGGAACATGCTGCGCATTCTCACTTTTCCTGTGAGGTGCTGAAGCAAATGCCGGGCTGTCCTTGCAGTTCTGGGGGCAGGTCACTGTATTTACTACAGCAGCTGCTCCTGGTCCCACAGGTTACCTGCAAGCCTGCCCCGTGGTGCCTTGCCTCATACCCATGCCATGAGCTCCTCATCTTCCTCCCTGGGCCTTCCTGTTGCTGCTGAGCACCAAGACTTCATGACACCTGCTCTGGGGCCTGGGGAGGGGTTTGCCACACCAATCAATTCTCCAACTGGGCGTCCTACAACTCAATTCAGTTCTGACACTAACTCCCCAGAGGTAGCATCAGATCCCACAAGTTAAAGAACTCAGTCTCATAAGACTGTCCCCACTTCAGATGCCAACTACAAGACCTGGGCCACCTGTACTTCTCACCTATGGCTATAAATTGGGGATTCCCACCACCACCTCCTCAGGTTTGATAATTTGCTAGAATAGCTCACAGAACTCATGAAAACACTTTACTTGTATTTACCAGTTTATTATAAAGGCTTCAAATCAGGAACAGCCAAGTGGAAGACCTGCATAGGGCAAAGCATGGGATAGAGGCAGACGCAGAGCTTACAGGCGCTTTTTGGGTATGTCACCCTCCCAGCACCTCGATGTGTTCACCAACTCAGTTTGCTCTCCAAAGCCCATCATTTAGGGTTGTTGTGTGTGTGTGTGTGTGGGAGTTTCATCATGTAGGCATGATTGATTAAATCATTGGCCATTGGACATTGACTCAATCTCCAGGCCCTCTCCCTCCTCTGGAGGTTGGGGCTGAAATTTCTAAGCTTCTAATTAATACTTGGTCTTTCTGGCCACCAGCCCCCATCTTGAAGCTGTCTAGGAGCCTTCCGTGAGTTGCCACATTAGAACAAAAGATGCTCCCATCACCCCTCTCACTCAGGAAATTCCAAAGCTTTTAGGATCTCTGTGTCAGAATCTGGGGACACACACCAAACATCTTTCTATTACGCCACAAGTGTTCAATGAGCAAATGCTGGAAAAGTGGTACACTCTGGGATGAACGGTGGTTTATGGGTGACAGGGCATAATATCTTTTCATTTACTTCCCTCAGATGGTTTGTGCAGTAACACAGCAGCTTTATATGACCTCTATGAACATATCCAGGGAGACTATGAACTCAGCTTGTCCAAAAGCTGGTGCCAGCTCAGCAATGCACATTCTTACATCTGCTTTTGCTTCATCCCTGCCTGGATCTTTCCCCTCACCCCTGCTTTCCTACTGTTGCACTCTCACATAAGCTACTGACATGTAATTTTTGCCTCAAGCTCTGTTTTCTGGGGAACTTGGTCTCAGGCACTGAAGTGACAGTTTTAGTGACTTGCAGCAATCATAAAATGTTGCTTTTACCACAGGGAATAATAAATTATGTAGGTGGCAAAAGCTAACTTGGTTTTCCTGATTGAGATGAGATTCTGAAAACATGGCCTATCGAGCTAGGATAATCTCTTGTTCTGCTCCAAACACATTGCTATGTTTCATCAATAAAAGAAATTGAATATTTTATATACATATATATATCCACGTTTGAAGGAAGGAGATAGTAATATCTAGTTGCTAGAAAGAAGGGACATCACAGCCCCAAGCATAAGCACCTGTCTGACACCTCAGATCCCAGATGTGGAGAGAGGATAGACCCTGGAGTCTGGTGGGTGGGGATTCATGCATGCTCAGGAACAGAGGGTGTGGTCCCTGAAGAAAGGCAGAGAGCTAAGCCTGAGACTTTTATAGGAAAGCTGAGGCCCCCAGAGTGATGCCCTTTCCATGTAAAATCATTTAGAAAACCCCCACCCACTGTCACAAAAAGTGTCAAGAAATCATAATGAATCTCTGAAAAACTGGGTAAAATAATTTTCCCTTGAAAAAATATGTAACACCAAGCCTGTGCCATGCATAGTTTTGAGTCCAAATTTACATTATCAATGTTTTGTGGGGATGCTAAGCTGAGAAATTAGTGCAGGAACTGGTCGTAGACCCAGAGATCTACTGAGTCTGTGATACAAGAAAACGGAGATTACTGCTCTACAAAGAACCAAGGAATATTCACAAGAGCCAACAAAACCAAAGAAAAATGAGAAAGCTCAAAAAGAAACAATTCGTCATGAGATGGAGTCAGCAGACAACAGGAGAATTAACCAAGGAGTGAGATAATGCAACAAATTCTAAGAGACTATAAAGTAACCATGTTTAAAATAACTAAAGAAAAAAAGCAATAAAAGATTAGAAAATACGTTGAAATGATGAGAAAGTATAAAAAATAGGCTGATTTAGAAAAGAAACAAATTGTATGTCTAGAAACAGGAAAACATAGTTATTAAAATTAAAAAAAAATAACTGAGTATAAAAGATTAGACTCAGTTAGGAGAGAGAATAGATTAAGTAGAAGATTGATCTGGGAATACTACTCAGATTATTACAGGGAAGAGAGAGATGGCGAGAGAGAAAATGAACAAAAGTTGACAAAAAGAATGTCCATTTGGAAAGAATTCTCAAAATAGACAACTGAGTGAATGGATCAAGGTAATAACTGAAGAAATTGTTACCAACCATTTTCTATATTATAATGAGTGTTCAAATCCTTAGAGTTTTAGCAGGATAAATCAATATAATCCACCTCTAAACATATGAAACTGCAGAATTTCAAAAAAATCTTTAAAAAGGAATAAAACCTCCTTATATACAATGAGGTTCACAGCACATTTTTCATCAAGAGATTGCACAGATCACTTAGATCAGATGATAATTTTTTCAAAATGCTGAAGAGAAAAAATAATCTAGGATTCTATAATCAGCTAAAATATTGTTCAAGAATGAGGACAAAACAAATCTATTTTCAAAGACTGAGAGAATCAACCACTCAAAAACTCTAACTGTAGGAAGTATTAAAAGAAGAAAAACATTGGGCTCCAGAAGGAGAGAGTGAGATGCAAGTCCTGGTGACTAGCGGTAAAGTTGGCAAATGATTTTTTGAATCAAAATTAGTTGATTTTTGAGAATAAAAGACCCCACCAACTTTGGATTTCAAGAATAAGGTAAAAATAAATGTTACACCACAATCAAGAGGAAAAGGGTGAAACGTGATTATAATTTGAACATTCTACACATTTTTTTAGGAAAGATGAATGGAGATATTGCCTTAGAGTATAAATGATATACTTATTTATGCTAAAAATTTAAGAATAACCATGAAGATAATAGATTTAGAGTATATACCTTCTATTCTAGTAAAGTGGGAACCTAGATAAATCTAATGGAAGAGGGAAAAGAGAAAGGGTAAAGAATTAAGGAAAACCATGGGAATAAGTAGAAAACAATAATAAAATGGTAAACGTAATCACGACTAATGGGAGCGAACTAATGTACATGACAAAGGAAAAGAGATTCTCAGATTGGATTAAAAAAAGAAAATCTGGCATATTCTGTTTACAGGAGACACATGTTAAGCACAACGGCATAGAAAATTTGAAAATAAAGGCATGAAAAATAGATATTCTAGATGAATACAGCTGCCTGAGAGCTGGTGTATCCAGTAATATCAGAAAAAGAAACATGCATTATAAGGCTAAGAGCATCATTGTAGATGATGAGGGACATTATCAAATGACACAAGAAACAGTCTGCCGAGAAGATTTACTAACCAGTGACCTGTATGCAACTAACTAACCTAGCCTCAAAATATAAGATTAGAAAATGGAGAAAGCTTGACAATATTTCATCTGTAGCAAATGCTGTTGGTACCCTGTCCATGTTCCCTCGTCTTACCCTCCTGGAGCCAAGACCCTCTTGGGTCTCTGCTGGAGGGTCTTCTCTGGTGTTGAGGGTGTTCAGAGCCCAGGGTGGGGCAGGCTGGAAATGAGGAGGAGTTAGTGAACTAGGAACCACCCCTAACAAAAGGAGAGGAGTTGGTGGGTGGACATGCCAACTTCTTTGTCTCTTGGTGGATCAATTCTGAGTTCTGTTCCATCACTTTCCTCAAATGGTGCCTGAATTATTTTCCCATGGCTGCTGTAACCAATTACCTCAGAATTGGTAGCTTAAAACAACAGAAACTTACTCTCTTACAGGTTTGGTGGCCAGCACTCTGAAATGTGTTTAACTGGGTGGAAACCACGATGTGGGAAGAGCTGTGCCCACTCCGAGGCTCCAGGGGAGAATGGGTCCCATTCTCTTCCAGCTTCTGGTGGCTGCTGACATTCCTGAGCCTTGGCCACAACTGTCCAGTCTCTGCCTTCATGACGACGCTCCTCCTCTTCTGTCTGTGTCAAATCCCCCTTTGCCTGTGTCTCACAAGAATACATTGGTCCACCCAGATAATCCAGGATAACCTCCTCATCACAAAATCCTTAATTTACCACATTTGCCAAGTTCTTTTTTTTGCCACACAAGGTAACGTTTGTAGATTCTAGAGATTAGGGTGTGGTTATCTTTTGGGGGGTCATTATTTAGTTCCAGTGTAATATACTTGTTATAATGATAGTAATATTCTAGTTAATACAAATTGGCTGGTTCTCTCTCCTTTGTCCCCCTTCCCCAATGTCTCAAATGTGACCTGGGATCCCTTCCTTGGATATTATTTCAGTCTAAATAGCCCAGATTTTGAGAAAGAAACTAATGCTAACCAGAGAGTATTTATTTAACCATCTTGCCGAGGTCACAAGAGCAAAGTGAGGGTCACTCTTCCACATTCAACAATCCTAGAAATAGGTTGTTCCCCAAGTCAGGAATCAGCATCTGGAAGCAGCCTGTAGACTGGGGTAGGAGGTACTCTGTCTTCCTTTGAGCTTCATGATGGCTGGAACTGTACTCTGAGTATGGTGGATCCGTTTAAGGAAATGGATTTCTGGACATGGTGAAATGTAGTGAGTAGACATGAAAGCATTCAGTCTTTGATTTCCTAAGAATGGGTCTGGACTATGCGGAGTAGTTTTAAGAAACATAGTAGGTAAAATAGGAGTGTAATATTTAACACTTAATAAAGTTCGTTAGTACACGCTTCAGTGTTCAACCGTTCCACTCTTAGGTAATATTCTACAGAAAGTCTCTCGTACATTCCTAATGAGACAAGTCAAAGATTGTGCATAACGTTATGTTTATAAAAACAGAAACAATTACATATGTAAACACAAGCAAAAATAAAACAACAAAACAAATATAGAAACAGGAACAAACAATAGAAAAGCAAAAAAATCCATTAACAGAAGAATGGGTAGATAATTTGTGGCATATTTATAAAATTGAATATCATACAGCAGTGTATATACATAAACTAGATCAAAATGCATAAAAATGGAGGACTTGATAGGAAAGTATAAAGTTATGTGAAAACTTTAGTTGCAAGAGGCTATGTCCTAACTGGTTACAGAGGATTCTATGTATTGTTCGGAATATAGAGATGTATCTATGTACCATATCCATATACATGCTATAAAACTATAGGGAAATGCATGTACATAATAAACGCTGACTGTAGGATAATTCTTTTTCTTCACTTCTGGGAAGTAAAGAGAATGAGATCAGGGAAATCCAAGAGAGAGGGATATTCATGGCATTTATCATAATACTTTAAAAAGTCTTCTAAGCAAATATGACAGTATGTTAAACATGAGTGGGATTATGTGTGTTTTGTTAAATTATTGGATGCATTTTCTGTATATTTTAACTATTGCACAATTGGAAATTATCTTGAAATGTAGATGTGGCTTCACTTTCCCCTTAGATGTAGATATATGCCCCTGAAATAAGAACAACAATGAGGAAAGGTCATACATGCAACTTGCAGCTAATAAAATAATGTTGCAATGACAGCTGACCAAGAGTGGAAGCTCGGGTCTTGCATCTTAGGCCTAGTGATCAGAGCCAATTAAAACACAATTTCTGTCTTCAAGGAGCCCTCCATTAAGTAGATATTATACTTATTAGATATACTCGGAGGTACGATGCAATGAGGGAGAAATATTGACAGAGTTAGAATCCCAAGTATATGTCCAAATAAGACCAGTGAGTCAAATTTAACAAGATAACAATTTACAGCAAGAAATGCAGTTCCACACATGGATTCAGAGGAAAAGTTGCCCACAACAGGATGGGGGAGACTTGGGTATTGGCAGAAGTATGAAGAAGTCCTAAGGGTGTCAGAGGGTGTTGGTGAAAAGTAAAAGGGGCTATTGTGGGAGGCAGAGGTAAGACTTTTTCTGGGAACTCCAGCAGGCTAAACCAGGGTCAGAATTGGAAGGAAGCAATCTAATGTGAGAACAAGGAAAACTGGTTCATCACATGAGCTCAACCTACAGTGAGGGCGTCCGCACTCACTCTTGTGTTCTCTCTCTGTTTATTTCAATTCATAAAATACTGTGAATTGCCTTGCTGAACTTTACCCCACATGGGGTCAGTGTCAGTGGTGAATCACTGCTCAATGTATCTTTATTTGAACCCTGAGTCTACCCTGGTGAGGATAAAGATTCTGTGCCTGAAGCACTTAAAAACATCACTTTGCCTCATGCCATAAAAATGATTGATGCTTATAACTCCCAAGGAGAGAAACTGTTGGAAGCTATGGTGATTATTTCAGGAGACAACAACTACATTAAAAAGAAAAGTGCCAGAAAATTTGTTGGGGGAAGAAATTTCTTGACTTTCTTTTGTTAATCGAGACGATTTCGTGAAGGGATGTAAGGAGGTAAGAATTTTAAGAAAGTATTATACTAAAAGTAAAACTTAAAATTTGTTCAGGTGTGAGAGTAACATGGTAAAAGTTATAGGTATATATATGATATAAATATATTTTTGCATAAAATGGCTCAAAGAGAGGAGAATGGCTTTAGAGCAATAGTTTTCAGATGAATTAAAGTGTTTGTCATTGTTTTCTTGTTGTTTGCTTTGTATCAATAGACAAGGTTAGAATAGATTGGAATATATCCTAAGACATAAGAGTAATTGTGTTTCTAGAAACTTTTTTCAGGTGTATGAGTATGTGTGTGTGTGTGTGTGGATTTGTACACGTGTGTACTACATCTTGATGCAAAACCTGTCCTTTGTTGTTTTAATTGAGGTATAATTAATATGCAGTAAAATGTGTAAATATTAGAGGGACAGCTCAATGATATTTAAGCATATGGATACACTCATGCAGTCACCCCAGACTAAATTAGAGGAAATTTCCACTTTCACAAAAACTTCTCTGTTACTGTTTTACAAGATTATTGATCTTCAAATTTAATCCCTCTATTTGAAAAATTTGCTGGTCTTCTTTTATCTCTGCTGCAAACATCTTTCCAACCTCTCACCTCTGTGTGTGTTTGTTTTAAAACAACTGTAAGGTAATAGCTGGCATACTTATTAATACCAGCAGAAACTTTTATTTTAACTGAGATGTAATTCACATACCATAAAATTAACCCACTTAAAGTATGAAATACGATAGTTTCTAGTATATTTACAATGGTTTGCAATGGTCACCATTATCTAATTCCAGAACGTTTTCATCACCTCAAGAGGAACCGTTCCACATTCCCCTTCGCTAGCCACTGGTAGTTACTAATTTACTTTCTGTCTGTACGGATTTGCCTATCCTGGACATTTCAAATAAACGAAATCATGTAATTTGTGGCCTTTTATGTCTGCCTTATCTCACTTAGAATAATCTTTTCAAGGTTAACCCCTCATTGTAGCATTCTTTTTAATGGCCAAATAGATAGAATGATTCCAGTGTATGCATATACTTCTTTAATTCATTTATCATGCCATTGGGTTGTTTCTACTTTTTGGCTATTATTACTAATGTTCCTATGAGCATTCATGTACAAGTTTATAGGTGGATGTATGTTTTTAGTTCCTTTGGTTCAATACCTGGAAGTGGAATTGTTAGGTCATATGGTAACTCTATGAATAACTTTTTGAGTAATTTCCAAACTATTTTCCAAAGTGACTGCACCATTTTGGCATGATGTGGTGGGTCATTGTGGTTTTGGTTTACAGCTTCTGCATGACTAGTAATGTGGAACATATTTTCATGTGAGACACTGTTTCAAGACTTTGGTTAATTTCCAGAGTTCTAATAAAGTTGATTTTGACCATATTGCCAGTGTTCACATTGTTTTTAGAGAGCAGATGATTTTTGCTGGTTCTTACTCTCCACTATGTGCAATGACATCTGTCGGTCTATTTTCTTCCCTCCCTTCCTTCTTTCTTTCCATCCAAACTAGCTCACAGAAGAGAATAGTAACTGCACTTACTGGGTCCTGAGTAACAAGTTACCCGCCATTTGAACAGCACAGACTAGAAGCGTTAGCTTAAACTGTAGGACCTAGTCAGTAACCTCTATTCAGACCAAAAGTTTATTAAGTGCCAAAGCCGAATGCTGGAAAAAGTTTAAATCACATTTTCTGTTTTGTTTTCTCTCCTCCACTTTTGTTTCAAAAATATTTGAAGATTATTTGCATGATATAGTTACATATTAAGATATATAATATTATATATAATTTATATTAAAATTATATATATAATTTTAAATTATATACATATCATTTCTTTAAAAAATACAATGAATACATTAACACATAAATTTAGTTAATTTTTTGGCAATCACTTTGTCAGCATTCACAACGTTTTTCAACAATTTGTGACTCCTGAATTCTCTAAGATTAAATTGTTCCTTAATTTGCCATCTCAAGATACTTCACTTAGCATCATGCAGACATCAATTACCTGCTTGAGTTTTTAACATTTTGGCAAACAGAGCTATTGTCCATTAGAACAAAATTATTTTCCTGAGTCGATGGGATCTCAAGGAGGAGGGTATCATCAAACACACTTCAGTGGCAACAAATTAAGAGACGCAGACAACCACTCCATGTTTCAGATAGATTTGCATGCTATTTTTTCCAGCTATATAAGCCAGTGTTGGGAGCAGTATTCCAAAACAAGTATCAATGGTATTACATGTTATTTACTAACTCTTAAATTCCATCATAGATTCTTGACAGCTAAGATGTCATTTTCTTAGTTAGAAGTGATGTTTTTTTCTCACAATGGTATCTTCTATAAATATTGATTTTATGAAGTTCTTACTTTTTGTTGTCTACTTGAACCAACAGGCTATCCCACATGATTTGGACTAGCCTCATTTCTCCATGTTTCAGCAAATCTGGTTGTGCCACTTGATGAGGTTAGAAACAATGGATCGTTTCCTGGAGTTGGTCTGGGTGCATACAAACATCCATTTGAAACCTGTTCAGTGACTGAGCAATTTTACTGATATTCCTAATGGTTTAATTTGATGTTTTACTTCTTTTTATAATGTCTTCCAAGTTCTTTTTTTGTACAGTTATAACAGAAACAAACTCTTCAACTGTTTCAGATCTTAGCTCCAACTTGATCCCGAAAAGTTAGATTTGTGATTTTTCTTTCCTAAAATTTATTCTTTCTTTTTAGTGTCTGTTGCACATTCCTTTAATGTTTCATTCCTGGCACACACAACTTTCTAGATTTTCACTTCTTTCTCTTCTATCCTGATGAGACGTCTTTCTGAATACACTTTACTTTGGTAATTCCGTATTGCAAATCGTTGCAGGCCTAGTCCTTGTCTGCAAAAAACAAAAAGAACTTCTCATGCCAATGTTCATATTTACTGCCATTTGTCTCCTGCTTGTTAGTCCAATGTTAATTAACTGCATTCTTTTGTATAAAAACTCTAGTCTAGCCAGGATACTGTATTTTTCCTACAATTTTTTATAATATAATATACAAAGGAATGTAATATGTAAATATTCTCCTTACCCTTCTCCGTTTATATGAATCCCGTCCACCATCCACATCACAGTGTTCCTTTTCCAGACCACGGTCGTCTTCCTTGCTTGTAGAACCTTGTGTAGAGGAAAAATATCAGCTTTGGAGTTCTATAACCCTTGGTTGGCTTCTTAGCTTTCACCTTTACCCGCTGAGTGATTTTGGATAACTTCTTGAGCTTTCTGAATCTCTAAAACTGAAGTAACAACATCGCTGTCATGAGACTTTTTTTAACCTTTAGTTTTAGTTTTTATTTCATTTACTTAACAGGAGAACTACCCTCTTAACAGATTTTTAAGCGTGCCATGCAGTAATGTTAACTATAGCTCCAATGCTATACAGCAGATCCCTGAATCTTACTCATCTTGCATGACTGAAGGTTTATCCCTGCTGATTAGCAGCTCCCCACTTCCCTCCCCGCCCCTCCCCGGCACACCATTCTGCACTCCATTTCTGAGTATCTTAGATGTCTGACTATTTTAGATATCCAATATAAGTGGAATCAAGCAGTGTGTGTCCTTCTGTGACTGGCTGAGTTCACTTAGCATAATGTCCTCAAGATTCATCTCTGTTGTTACATATTGCAAGATTTCCCTCTTTTTTTAAGGCTGAATGACATTCCATTGTATGTATATACCACTTTTTTTTAATCCATTCAGCCAGTGAGAGACATTTAGGTTTTTCCACATCTTGGGTATTGTGAATAATGCTTCAATGGAAATGTTAATATCTATTCAAGATCCTGATTTCAATTCTTTTGGATAAATATCCAGGAGTGGGATGGCTAGATGATGTGGTAGTTCTATCTTTAATTTTTTGAGGAGCCTCCATACTGCTTTCCGTAGTGGCTGGAACATATTGCCTTCTCACCAACAGAGATCAAAGCTTCCAATTTCTCCACATCCTAATCAACACTTGTGGTTTTTTTTTTTTTTATATAATAACCATCATAACAGGTGTGAAGTGAGGTTTCTTTTAAAGAGAAGAATGAGATAAGTGATTTAAAAAAATACGTGCTTGATAAAGTATACAAAGTTAACTTTTTCCGCCTCTCAATCCAATGGAATTTGAAACATTCAAATAACACTTACCATTTTTCATCTTTTTTATTAAATTTTTATATCTATCTCTTCAGAAATATGAAGTACATGAGTGTAAGAATTGAGTTTCCCTGTATTTAATTTCCTGTAGTTCTGTGCTACATGTTATAGAGAGTAATATTGATTAATTTAATAACTATTCAGTACATTTTAATTATTTACTAATAATCATGAAGTAATTCAGGAAAAACGCCATTAGCGTTCAAAGTTTTCACCATTCAGTCTCTTAATATTAGCTTTTGTAGTGGATGAGTGAATTACAGTCTTTATAGATTTAATTTATCATGATAATGGCTTTTTAGCTCTTATACTCATGAGATATTTTTCTATTTGTTTATGAGATATTTTTATTTGTTTTCAAGAGAGCTAAGGCCAAGCAATCAAGCTCTCAAAAATGCTTGTTTTCTATGTTTTAAAAGAACCGTTACCTAGAAAGTGAGGGCGAAAAATTACAGTATGCATCTGAGAGTGTACTGTATGCCAGTAGAGCTCAACCCATTTAATCAGCAAAAATAAAATTTGATGTCCACTTGGGTGGATATGTCTTTTGACTAAAAATATAACAAATATTTAAACAATCTTTTCATCTTCTGAAAGAAATCATTCTTTGATAGTTTTCTCATAGATGCTGATCATGTAATAACTCTTTGTATAAACATCTTACACTGACACAGTGCCTCCTAGTTTCAAATATACTTCTATATATTTTACTTATTTGGACACTCAACATAATTTTACCAATTTAAATTGATACGTTGACAAAGTGCTTGAATCCTATTTAGTAAATGCGTTATTCTTGAGGAAAACTTACAGGTCCGTGATTCATGTGTTCCATAAATTTTAGTTTAGTTTGAACATCCTAAGTTCAAAAATCTTTTAAGTATGTGTTTGTTGGATTGAAGGGTAAGACAGCTATTTGGGTCACTCTGTGTGTGTTAAGCTGTCTCAAGCTCATTAACTCAGGATATCTTATTTTTTGTGTTCATTGTGGTAAGAACACTTAACATGAGGTCTACCCTCTTAACAAAACTTAAGCACACAATATGCTATTGTTGACTATAGGCATAATGTACAGCAGATCTCTAGAACTTATTAGTGTTACATGACTGAAACTTTGCATCCTTTGAACAACAGCTCCCTATTTCCCTCTCCCACCAGCCACTGGCAGCCACCATTCTAGTCTCTGTTTCTGTGAGTTTTGACTATTTTAGATACTTCATATAAATAGAATCATGCAGTATTTGTCCTTCTGTGAGTGGTATCTTTTACTTAATTTTACCTTGCCCTCAAGCTTCATCCATATTATATCCAAAAGAATTGAAATCAGGATCTCAAAGAGATATTTTCACTCCAATGTTCTTTGCAGCATTATTCACAATAGCCAAAATAGGCAAACAATCTAAATGTCCAGCAACGGATGAATGGATGTAAAAGGGTGATATATACAAACAATGGAATATTGTTCAGTCTAAGAAGAAGGAAATACTCAGGATACTTCTAAAATTCATGGATTTACTTTGCCAGTCTTCTCTGACTTATGTCACATTTTGTGTATTCTTGTAAACTGTTCCAAAATGTTTTTGGAATGAGGCTGTATATATATAACCATATATACACTTGATCTACAAAGTTGATGTTAGACTGTTAGACTAGTTGTTTTTTAAAAAGGATAAAGCTTCTGAACAGTAGAAGATGGTATAACAAAGAGTAAAGAGCTCAAAGCAAGAAAAACGTGCTTCTGTCTACATGGTATTGATCACCAGTTTCTCAATGATGCTATTTCCGAATCGTGCAATGTAATAACAATGTCAGCGGCGTCAGCAACAACGACATAACAACTTCAAAATTTTCTCCTTTGAAAATTATCGTTACTGATGGACTTACCTATCTGAAACTCTTCTACATTTTCAAAATTGTTTTTATATATTTAAAAATGTGCAAAAGTAAAAGAAAATCGAGGCTACAAAAAAATTACCAAAAAAAAGAAAAATAATTTTCCATCTACTTATCTTCCCGGTGCAGTTGGAAACCCAAGTTATCTATTTATCATTATCTTGTTACCCACGTGATCAGCTTGCTGAGATATTCTATGCAAATAAAAGAACATAGATATTTTCCCCATCTTTTCCTTTTTCATTTATCAATATAGCTTTAGGATCATTCTAGAATTGCTTTTTAAGGCTGCTTGGTATTCCATTTTGTGGAAGTCAGAATTTTCCTAGTCACTCCCTTACTGAACCACACTTAAATAGTTTCTAATCTTTTGATATTACAAATAATGATGCAGTGAAAAGTCTTTCATGTCTATCATTCCACATGCTATGAAACTGTCAATTTTTTCTCCATGGAGATTGCACTAATTGGCACTTCCAATAACGAATATAGGACTGCCTCTTTCCATACACCTCTACCACACGTTTTTTTCCCCCAGTTTTACTGAGGTATAATTGACAAATAAAAGTTGTCCTTGTTTAAGGTGTACAGTGTGATGTTTTGATATGTGTGTATTGTGAAATGATTACCACAGTCAAGCTGATTAACATACCCATAATGTCACATAGATCTTTTTTGTGGTGAGAACACTTGAGATGCACACTTGAGAAGAAGGTGTATTCCATTGTGTGTGTGTACCACATTTTCTTTATCATTTCATCTGTTGATGGACTTAGGTTATTTTCCTATCTGGGCTATTGTGAATAATGCTGTAATGAACATGAGAGTGCAGGTATCTCTTTGAGACCCTGATTTCAATTCTTTTGGATATATGCCCAGAAGTGGAATTGTTGCATCCTGTAGTAGTTCTATTTTTCATTTTTTGAGGAATTTCCATACTCTTTTCCACAGCAAGTGCACCATTTTGCATTCCCACCAATAATGTATGTGTTCCCTCTTCTCCACATCCTTGCCAACACTTATCTTTTGACTTTTTGATAGTAGCCATCCTAACAAGTATGATGTGATATTTCATTGTGCTTTTGCCGAGGGTTTCGCTGGTTTGGATCCTGGACACAGAAATGGCACCGCTCATCAGGCCATGGTGAGGCGGCATCCCACATGCCACAACTAGGAGGACCTACAACTAAAATATACACAACTATGTACTGGGTGAATTTGGGGAGAAAAAGCAGAAAAAAAAGGAAAACAGCAGAAAAAAAAGAACATTGGCAACAGTTAGCTCAGGTGCCAATCTTTTTAAAAAAAAAAGGCTGCTTGGTATTCCATTTTGAAAGGCAAAGGCTTTCCCTGATGACCAGTGATGTTGAACATCTTTTCATATACCTGTTGGCCGTTTGTATGTCCTCTTTGGAAAAATGTCAGTTCAGGTCCTTTGACTATTTTTAAATTATTATTTTTTTTTACTATTGAGTTGTTTGAGTTCCTTAAATATTTTGGATATTAACCTCTTATTGGATACATGGTTTACAAATATTTTCTCCCATTCTGGAGGCTGCATTTTCATTCTGTTGATTGTTTCCTCGACTTTGCAGAAACTTTTTAATTTGATATAGTCCCACTTATTTAGTTTTGCTTTTCTTGCGTTTGTTTTTATGTCGTATCCACTAAGTCGTTGCCAAGACTGACACCAAAGAGATTTTTCAATATGAGTTCTTCTAGGAGTTTTACAGTTTCAGGCCTTACATTCAAGTCTTTCATCCATTTTAGTTGATTTTTGTGTATGGTATACAATAAGAGTCCAATTTCAGTCTTTTGCATGCAGAGATCTCATTTTCCTGGCATCACTTATCGACTTCTCTATCTTTTCCCCATTTTGTATTCTAGGTGCCTTTCCTAAAGATTAGTTGATGGTATATACGTGGGTTTATTTCTGGGCTCTCTATTCTGTTCCGTTGGCCTATGTGTCTACTTTTGTGTCAGTACCATATTATTTTGATTATTGTAGCTTTGAAATATAGTTTGAAATCAGGAAGTGTGCTGCCTCTAGCTTTGTTCTTTCTGCTCAGGATTTCTTTGGCTATTCTGGATCTTTTGTGTTTCCATATGAATTTTAGCAGTTTTTTTTAGTGTTTCTGTGAAAAACTACATGAGAAAGTTTTAGGGATTGCAGTGAATCTGTAGATAGCTATGGGTATGGGTATGGGTATTTTAACAATATTAAGTCTTCTCATCCATGAACATGGGATGCCTATTTAATTGTGTCTCCTTTAATTTCTTTCACTAATGTTTTATAGTTTTCAATGTACAGATCTTTCACCTCTTTGGTTAAACTTATTCCTAAATATTTTATTATTTTTAATGCTATTGTAAATGCACTCTTTTTCTTTTTCAGATAGTCTATCAGTGTATAGAAAGAATTGATTTTTTATGTTGATTTTATGTCTTGCAACTTTACTAAATTCATCTACTATTTCTAACAATTTTTTTTGTTGAGTTGTTAGGGTTTTCGATTTATAAGATCATGTCATCCACAAATAGTGAGAATTGTATTCTTCATTTCTGATTTGGATGCCTTTCATTTCTTTTTCATGACTAATTTCTCTAGCTAGGACTTCCAGCACTATGTTGAATAAAAGTGGTGAGAGTGGTCATCCTTCTCTCATTCCTGATCTTAGAGGAGAAACTTTCAGTTTTTCACCATTGAGTATGACGTTAACTTGTCATTTCTGACCTTTATTATGTTGAGTTACATTCCTTATATACCTAATTTTGTAAGAGTTTTTATCATGAAATATTGTTGGATTTTGTAAAATATTTTTTCTTCACTTATTGAAATGAACATGTGATTCTTATCCTTCATTCTGTTAAAGTGGTATATCATATTTATTGATTTATGTATGTTGAAACATTCTTGTGTCCCAGGGGTAAATCAAGTATTTTTAATTCTTTGTCAGGCAATTCATAGATCTCCATTCCTTGGGATCAGTTATTGGAAAATTATTGTGTTCCTTTGGTGGTGTTATGTTTCCTTGATTTTTTGTGTCCCATGAAATCTTTGAGGCTGTCTTCACATTTGAAGAATCTGTCACCTCCTACTGTCCTTACTGTCTGGCTTCAGAAGAGAAATGCCTTCACTAGTGAGCCCAGCTAGGGATTCTGATGCTTGCTCAGACCTTTTCTATGGATGCTACTGCTCCACACCTCTTGCTTCCCCTTGGGGTGGAGGTTTAGAGGTTGTATGCCTTCTCTTGATCCCACAAAGCCAGGCGGGGTGTTGAGAGCCTTTCATATGTTTTCCCTGTGGTGGTTTCCTGAAATGCCCATGTTTCTGTACCTCCTCCCAATACTGCAGAGTTGGGTCAGCTTTCTGCCTATGCTCATGAGCTCCCAGCAATGGCTCACATTCACTGTATCGGGGCTCATATAGGGAGCCAGTCATGGGGGTGGCTGAGAGTGGTGGAACATTTGGGGTGCCCAGTGGCCAGGTGAGTGGGTCTGCAGACACAAGGCACAGAGGGCTTTGAGGTTCATGATTGGGTGTTTGGATTTTATTCTAAAGATAATGGGAAGCTGCTAAAATGTTTTCAGACAGGGAAGGGCTTGATTTGACTTATGTGCGAGGTATGTATTTGGGATGGATGGTGAGGAGACAGTGTGGGACAAGAGTGATAGTATCAGCTGTGGTAACCAAGAGGCTAAGAAGTGTCAGGAGCTTTGTGACTGTCCAGGGCAGAAATGATGTCAGCCTGAGCTGAGGTGGAGCCAATGGAAATAAAGGGAACGAGACAACTGAAAATATGTTTTGGGAATAAAATGACCAGGACTTACTGAGGAATTCAAAAAAGGAAGAATCAAAATTTAGGTTTGTATTTTAAGCAGCTTGGTGGAATATGCTGCCATTTACAGAGACGGGCAAAACCTGATAGCAGCATTTTGTGAGGACAATCAAAATTTTGTTTACTGTCCCACAAATGAGGTCTTGAACTGAATTGTAAACTGCTTCTGGATCTAATATGAAATAGGGCTTTATGCACTGGGGGTTGGCCCACACTCAGTCCTCAACACAAGGATGACGTGTTCCCTTTCCAAAGTTTGCCAGACTCCTGGGAATGTGTGCAGCCTTGCTTTCCATCCACAACAAAGGAAAAAGGGAAATATTGGTGCTGGCTTCCTCGCTGGCGATTTGTTCCTATTCACTGAATTATTTCCCATATTCACGCACTAGATATATCCATGCATGCAACTTCTCCTATAGTTTTTTCTCTTTATGAAATCTAATTCTTCTTCTGAGAACTATTTCTGGAATGACCTTTGACCTCAACTGGAGAAGACCAGCCTAAAAAGCAGAGGAACCAAAAGCCACTTGGGAAGTCTGAGCCATGATGTAGAGTGCGGGAGGATTCAACTAGAACGTACCAGAGAGGAGAGAGACTTATGGGGTTGCCATCTGGTCAGCCATGCTCTGAATCCTTGTCACCAACTCTGGGAGTAAAAGGCAAATCTGTTTTCCTTCAAATGCACAGCACAGAGGTATTATTGCTCCAGATTGCATCTCCGTCTCTTTGCAGCTGGAATCTTAATTGGCTGTGCTATTTCTGTAACAGCTGCTGGAGATGCTGCCCTTTCTCAAGCTGCTCTGCCGCTTCCATGTCCTCAGCACATCAGATGCATTTAGGTTTTTGTCATTGGCACAAAATTGTTGATGGGTGCAGAATTCATTGATGATGAAGCTTGCCTGCATGGGGCCACTCAGGGGACCAGGGAAAAATGAGCTGCCTGAGGGAGACAGTTCTTAATAAAAGTTGACAAAACTGCACTGGAAGCCTGGGAGAGTCTTTACAGGGGTTGTTTAAGGCTAGGGTTTGCCTAATAGGATGCGGGTCTCCCAGGAGCTAATTACTAGGAGGCAGCGAGAAGGCGCAGTTGCAGGTGAGCTGGGCCTCCTGTGAAATCAGGCACCTCTGCCTGGGCGTGGAAGGCCCAGGCAGAACCCAGGTGATTTTAATTGCTTCCCTCGTGACTTCTCCTGGACTCGGGCGTGGGGCTTTTCTCCTGGAAGCAAATCTACTTGAAGCCCCCGCTGGCCTGGCAAGGAGTGGGAGACCAGGAGGACAGGGCTGCGACTTTGGAACGGTCACTAAGCTCTGAGACCTGCTTCGCTCTGCTTTTGCAAAGTGGCTGGAAATTCCTTGAATCCCGAGTTAGAAGAAGAGGACTTCTGCTCTCACTTTGACTCTTCACTTGTTATGTGGCCTCTGGCAGCTCATTTCCCCACTGGCCCCAGTTTTTTCTAATCTGATGATGTTAGAAGAGGTTTCCTTCAGGATTCTCTCCATTTCGTATGCCCTCGGCTCCCCTGACTTCTTGGAATTTTTCCCGACCCATGTCGAGTGTGAGCACACGGTGAGAGTTCACGTGGAGAAGGTAGCTCAGCGCAGGTGAGCAGGCAACCCAGTCCTCTGCTTCTGGCTCCAAAGGTAAGAATTGTGTGCTTATGTGTTTTGTATGACTGCTGCAAAGCAAGCCCGGTCGGAGGGTACTACTGAGGGGAACTACGGCGTCACAGGTGCTGGGACAAACTAAGAACTGGGGCTGATGTTTTGAAGCGAGCATTTTTCACCAACCCTCATCATTCAATTAGTGCTCGTCAAGAACTCTATTTCTAAAAATTGATCCTTTTGCTTAAAGGTCGATTAGATGCTTACTAACACCTGAACATGTCCTAGAAGTTCGAATTATTTTCCTGGCCTTACTAGTTGTTTATTTACTTTTATAAAAAGGCACTTATTTTTATTTCTTTTTTGTTCTCTATGAAGTGGGTTTTCCCTACTACATTTTAAGATAAACTTTCTTCATTTTTAAAAATAGAATCTATAATCTTTAACTTGTAATTGAATTACAAAAAATCTAGGGCTTCTTATTAAAAAAAAATTATGCAGACTAACTTTGGTATTTTTCGGGAACATTTTATCATTTGCAAAGAGGAATCCAGCCATTTTGTATCAGAGTATATAGAATAGAGAACAGGATCTAAGACACGTGAAATGTGGGGAAAGAGGAGCAGCCACGAGTTTGTTTTGAGATTGGGATGGGATAATCCCAGGAAAGTGCTTAGGATATTGCCTGGCTCTTGTAAAACAGCCAACAAATGTTAGTGCATGTGTGGACTTTTAAAACTTGCCTATTCTGCTTTATTGGAAACTGAACTCAAAACTATTAGATAGAGTTCAGGCACATGAAAGGAAAGCTGGCTGAAATACTGGATAAAAATAATAATAAAAATGACAACTCTTGAGCTACACAGAGGCAGACACGAGAGGCGTCCTGCAGCTGCTAAGCTCACGGACCCCCAGGTGTGAACCCCTGCTTGCCTTGCTGTGGCTGTGCTATGATGGGGGTTTATTTGCCTTCTCTGTGCCTTGGTGTTCCCATGTGTACAATGGGGACAGTAATCATAGTACTTATGGGATTGCTGTCAAGATTAAACAAACTCTTAGAAAAAGTTCTTCAAACAGTACCTGTGTATATGAAGCATTCTACAAGCTACTGCTAAGTTTGGGCAGAAGCAGGTAATGAATGGTTTCTAGATGAACAAAACCCTGGATGCTGAGATGGAGTTTTAGACCTGTGAGTTCATTCCTTACCCTATTTGGAACAATCTTTAAGAGTCTCTGGTAGTGTTTCAATTACTCAGAATTCAGATTTCCATCCATTTTGCATTTATAAAATATCATGATATATCTGGATGCACATGAAAAAGGCTCTGAGGTCACAGAAAGTAGCGACGCCATACACTGTTCTCCTAAGGGAGTCACAGAATGGCACTGAGCCACCCTCCTCTCATACGTGTGCCAATGGCTGGGCATCTGTTCTGTGTGCATGGCTGGGATTCAAATGTGAAGACAGTCTCTATCATTAGGAAGCTTACAGTCCAACACGGGCTGAGAGAGGGGGCAGAAAAGAAACAAATCCATACGACGTGATCATTTCACATAATGGCAGCACAGAGGATGCTCGAGGAAAGACCACCTTAGGAGAAATGCCCAACGTCTTGGGGGGCAGCCAGGAAAGGTGTCCCACTGGGGATGGGGCATCGTGAGCCAGAAGGGCATTCCAGGCTGAGGGAGCAGCGAAGGGGCAGGAGGAAGCCTGCCTGGATCAGGTACACAGAAATGGCTTGTTTTCCACTGAGCTGGGCTGAGGGCATGAGTAGTGGTTTGGGTAGAGGTCAAGGGGCAGAGAGGGACCTCATCTTGATGTCCTTGTGAACCATTTTAAGGGAGCTTGAATTTCAATGCTAAGGTAAAGAAGAGTCACTGACAGGTTTCAATATGGAAAATGTTTTGGAAAGAGTCTTCTGCCAGTTGGGTGGATACGGATTGGAAGGGAAAGTGACTGGGGGCAGGGGGTCATGAGTCTGCTGGTGAGGTTGATCTTGGCAGAAGTGACGTGGACGTCATCTCAGGTGCTGGCAGCACGGATGGGACTGGATTCACGGATGTTTTGGTGGTCCAATGGACAGGACTTGGTAACAAATGAGGTGTGGAGCCCTTAAGAGAGACAATGGTGTCATGGAATCTTCTAGCTCTCTAATTTGAGCAACTGATATCCCCAAGAAAGAGAAAGCAAGATTTGATGGGGAAAAAAGAGACATGTTTAGTATTGAACATGCTGAGTTTGAGATGCACCCCTGAGTGTAAGTGGTAAAGCCCATCAGGTGGGGCTACATGAATGTACAGTGTAGGACAGAGACAGGATTGGGAGGTGAATGAGCACAGAGATGGTATTTGATGGCACAGGAGGGAATGAAGCAGCTCGGAGCACTCACACTGAAGCCAGCAGGGGCCCAGAGGGACAGCTAATTTGGGATGGGAGGGAAAGAATCTCACCCACAGGAACCTGAGGGGGCAAAATTCAGAGAAAAACCCAAAGACAGACCCACGTGCGAAAGAAACCATAAGTTCATGTAATGAGGGAAAACTGGCAATAGTGGGATGTGTTTAATGCAGACTGGAAAGATTTACAACCCAGAAAAGATGAAAAAACAATCGACACTCAAAAGGGCAAGCGTTAGGTACACGAGAAAACCCCACATGTGGATGACCTCGTTCCAGTGTTCCCTAGTTACCTGTGTTAATTAAGGATTAAGCAAGGTGGATGATGAAAGACATATTTATTATTAATATAGCAAATTAATCACATCTAACAAGTCCAGTGAATTTACTAGACTCTTTCATGCCAGGAACTCCATGCAATCTACGCTTATGTTTCCACAATTTCCCCAAATAAAACATAAGGGTCAGCCTAATACAACGACTCACTGTTATCCAGGTTTCCTGCCATTTTCCAAGGCCAGTAACATCTCTTCCAGGTAGCCCTTTCTGATTGCTTTTAGCTGGGTGTTACCTCTCTCATCTCAGAGCATTCTCATGCATTTCTCTTACGATACTCTCACACTCTTCTTTGTGTTAGTTGTTTGTGAACCTGCCATCTTGTCTACTAGATGAAAATCCCTTAATGGGGGTTCTGTTTTTTCCAAGGTGTGAATGACATGATGCCTGGTTGCAGAGTGTCTCTCTGGTACACAGGTGTCACTCCATAAGTAGGTGCTATACTAAACTCAGGTGTATGTTAAGCATGAAATCAAGGACTGGATTAAGATAAGACATGTGGGAAGAAAGAAACCACTAGTGATTAAAAGAAAAGCTGATGCACACAAGAAAAAACTCTAAGGTAGGAGAATAAACAATTTCTGCATATCCGGTAACATCATGCTATGAGTTACTTGGGAATTTGGCCATG